>NC_087351.1:43196712-43809927 GCF_030014295.1 Loxodonta africana
TGGGATGACACCAAGGACATCATACACAAAGAAAGCAAAAGCTCATTAAAAAGACAAGAAAGGAAGAAAAGACCAAAATGAATGCCAGAAGAGACTAAACTTGCTCTTAAATGTAGTAGCTAAAGCAAAAGGAGGAAATAATGAAGTAAAAGAGTTGAACAGGAGGCTTCAAAGGGCAGCTAGAGAAAACCAAATAAAGTATTATAATGAAACATGCTAAGACCTGGAGTTAAAAAACCAAAAAGGAAGAACAGGCTCAACATTTCTCAAGCTGAAAGAACTTTAAAGAAAAAATTCAAAGCTTGGGTTGCAATTCTGAAGGACTCTACGGGCAAAATACTAAATGGTACAGGAAGCATCAAAAGAAGATGGAAGGAATACAGAGAGTCACTGTACTAAAAAGAATAGTTGATGTTCAACTATTTCAAGAGGCAGCATATGATCAAGAACAGATGGCACTGAAGGAAGATGTCCAAGCTGCACTGAAGGCACTGGTGGAAAACAAAGCTCCAGGAACGGATGGAATACCAATTGAGATGTTTCAGTAAACAGATGCAGCGCTGAAGTGCTCACTTGTCTATGCCAAGAAATGTGGAAAAGAGCTACCTGGTCACCAACGGGAAGAGATCCATATCTGTCCCATTCCAAAGAAAGGTGATCCAACAGAAAGCAAAAATTATTGAACAATATCATTAATATCACAAAGAAGTAAAATTATGCTGAAGATCATTCAAAAGCAGTTGCAGCAGTATATCAACAGGTAACTGCCAGAATTTCAAGCCAGGTTCAAAAGAGAACACAGAACAAGGGATATCATCGTTGATGTTAGATGGATCTTGGCTGAAAGCAGAGAATATCAGAAAAATGTTTATCTGTGTTTCACTGACTATGCAAAGGCATTCAACTGTGTGGATAATAAAAAATTATGGATAATATTACAAAAAATGGGAATTCCAGAACACTTAGTTGTATACATACAAAACCTGTACATAGACCAAGAGGCAGTTGATCAAACAGCACAAGGGATACTGCATAGTTTAAATTCAAGAAAGGTGTGCATCAGGGTTGTATCCTTTCACCATATTTATTCAATCTGTATGCTGAGCAAATAATCTGAGAAGCTGGGCTATATGAAGAAAAATGGAGCATCAGGTTTGGAGGAAGACCAGCGCCACTCTCACAACCGTTCCAATGTTGGAGGCCATTGATACAGCCACTGTGTCAGTCTATCTCATTGAGGGTCTTCCTCTTTTTTGCTCACTCTCTACCAAGTATGATGTCCTTCTCCTTAACAACCTGCATGACACAACCTTGCTTGCTGAAAGCAAAGAGGACTTGAAGCACTTACTAATGAAGATCAAAGACTACAGCCTTCAATATGGATTACGCCTCAACATAAAGAAAACAAAAATCCTCACAACTGGACCAACAAGCAACGTCATGATAAACGGAGAAAAGACTGAAGTTGTCAAGGAATTCATCTCACTTGGATCCACAATCAATGCCCATGGAAGCAGCAGTCAAGAAATCAAACGACATTTTGCACTGAGCAAATCTGCTGCAAAAACCTCTTTAAAGTGCTGAAAAGCAAAGATGTCACTTTAAGGACTAAGGCGTGCCTGCCCCAAGCCACGATATTTACAATCACCTCATATGCATGCAAAAGCTGGACAATGAATAAGGAAGACTGAAGAATTGATGCCTTCAAATTATGGTGTTGGTAAAAAATACTGAATATACCATGGACTGCCAGAAGAACAAACGTGTCTTGGAAGAAATACAGCCCAAGTGCTCTTTGGAAGCAAGGATGGCAAGACTAAGTCTCATGTACTTTGGACATGTTTCAGGAGGGATTAGTCCCTGGAGAAGGACATCATACTTGGTAAAGTAGAGAGTGAGCAAAAAGAGGAAGGCCCTCAAGAAGACGGACTGACACAGTGGCTGCAACAATGATCTCCAACATAGCAACGACTGTGAGGATGGCGCAGCAGATCCAGGCAGTGTTTTGTTCTGTGTTGCTGTAAGTCAGAACCAACACAATGGCACCTAACAACAACAGGCATAGATATACAGATAGTCCCCGACTTACAACGGGGTTCTGTTTCAACGACTCCATTGTAAGTTGGTCCTGAGGTAAGACAAATATTTCTTTTTTGTTTTGTTTTGTTTTCATTATTATTGCCTTTGATTATCAGTATCTTTATAAATTCAATCTTTACTTGTCTTTGGGAGTTGGCGTGAAAATAACATCAGCAAATTACATGCTGCAACACTGTATGTATTATATATTACAAAGATAAGATGTACAAAAATAAAATAAAGGACAATCTTAAGGGTAGCTCATCAAAACTCGAATATGTCATAAGTCAGGGACTACATCTGAAATACACACAGGGGGCACAGTCATAGATACCCGCCAGACATAACCAAAAACCTTGCAGAACTGGTTTACTGGGCTTGAAGATTTGGGTCCACAGTCTCATGCAACAACTCAATTAACTGGCACAATATAGTCTACGAAGTTTATGTTCTACATCGTGGTATGATAAGTAGCATCTAGGGTCTTAAAAGCTTATCAGCGGCCATCTAAGATACAACTACTGGTCTCCACTTGCCAAGAGTAAAAGAGAAAGAAGGAAACCAAAGACAAAGAAGAAACTAGTCTATAGGACAGACTGCCTACACAAACTGCAGCAGCCTCATCCATCTATCCAGAGACCAGAAGAATTAGATGATGTCCAGCTACCACTATCGACCGTTCTGACCAGGGTCACAATAGATGGTAACAGATAGAATGGGAGAAAATTCTTTAAAAAAAAAAAAAAAAAAGACCAGACTTACTGGATCAGTAGAGACTAAAGGAATCCCTGAGACTATTGCCCTGAGGCACCCTTTAAACTTTGAATTGAAACTACTCCTGGAGGTCACCCTTCAGCTAAATAACAGATTGGATCATAAAATGAATGATATCACTGGTGAGTACTGTGTTCCTTTAAATAAAAAAAAAAAAAAAAAGATCATCTATATGACACCAAACAGTCAACATTTATCCTAAAGCAAAGAAGGTTGGTGGGGAGGGGGCCAGGAAGCTGCATTAATGGAAGCGGAACAACCAGAACGCAAACACTGAGGTATTGACACAAAGTGGAAAATGTAACCAAAGTCACTGAACAATACGTATAGAAATTATTAAACAGGAACGTAATTTGCTATGTAAACTTTCACCAAAAACCCAACATATATATATTTTTTTAATTCCATTTAAGAAAAATGTTGGGAAGATGCCAATGAGAAGGCACATTCTCTGTGAAGCCTACCTTAGGCCAACCTCACTTATCCATTCCCAGTTATGTTCCTCTTGGGTGGTTTCAGAGCATTCATTGAGTCCCAGCTATCAAAAGCATCCATCAAAGTGTATTATATTTGCCTACTTACCTAGCTGTATCTGCCATGAAAACATGAACTACTTGAAAGGAGGGTCTGTACTTTGTTTTCCTACTACCAAGCCCAGTAATTGTTATCTACTAGACACAAATATTTCATGAATGAATATATGAAAAGAATCCCTGCCCCAATAAATTCAGTTTAATGTGGAGGAAGGTAATTAATTAAAAATAAATATAATGAGTGCTATAAAGAGGTTCATAAAAGGTTCTCAGAGGTAAAGCTCAACTCGGGGAACTTGGGGGAAAAAAAGACCTCACAAAACAGGATAAAGTTTGAATTAAATCAAGGATTCTCTACTTTGGGGAATTATTGTAAGAAATCTAGGTACTGTGTATTAAATACGTAGTACAGTACTCATCATATAAAAGATGTTCAATAAACCACATGATAAAAGTAGGCCAAAGAGACAAATAAGAACAAAATATCCTAGGAAGGGGAACGGTATGTGTAAAGCATGAGGGCTTAGAGAATTACATGATACGGCAGATTGTATTTTCCAAAGATGTCTATGACATTATCTCCCATCCCACATATTCTTTTTCACCATGTAACTTTGCTACTCATCCCATTCAGAGGGTTTATGTTCCCTCCATATCAGTCTGGGCAGGTTTGTAATTACAGTGGAAATGACTGCTGTGTGACTTCTGAAGCTAGGTCAATAAAAGATACAGCTTCTGCCTGATTCTCTTGGGACTCTTGCACCTAGAACATAGCCACCATGCTGTGAGGAAGCTCAAGAAAACACACAGAGCCCACATACAAATGTTCCAGCTAACAAACTCAGGCAAGGTCCCAACTAAAAGCTAGTATCAGCTGCATGTGGGAGAACAAATCATCAGATGACTCTAGTGCCCGGTTTTTAAGTCCTCCCCTGCTTTTAAGACTTCCCAGCTGAGAGATCCCAAATATCACGGAACAGAGAAAGCCATCCCACTCTAGTCTTTACAAGTTAATAATCCAGAAATCTGTTAACATAATGGTTGTTGTTTCATACCAGTAACTTTGGGGTGATTTGTGAACCAGCAATAGGTAATTTACATAAATGACCTGCAAGTATTTTTGTGTAGCTGGAAATCAGAGCCAAAGAGAAAAGATCAGGTTTCAAAACAGGATGAACCCATTGATGAATCTCGACTATGTTTTAGCTTTCTGAGTACAAAAAGCAATACCAAGTTATATAAAATAAAAATATTATACAAATACATACTGTATAAAGTGAAGGTCCCTATAATTCCAACTTGAGATAATGCTATCTAAAGACTGATGAAAACCAAAGACTCAAACAAGAAACCAGTCCACAGGACTAACAGCCCAAATGAACAATGGCCTCTTTTAACCTGATACCAGAAGAACTAGATGGTACTCGGCTACCACTACAACTGTTCTGACCTGGGACACAATAGAAGGTCCTGGGTACAATGGGAGAAAAATGTAGAACAAAGCTCAAACTCCTTAAAAAGGCCAGACCTACTTGACTGATAGAAACTAGAAGAACCTCCCAGACTATCACCCTAAAATGCCCTTTGAACTTGGCACTAAAGCTACTCCTGGAGGTCACCTTTCAGCCAAATAATAGATTGGCTTATAAAATAAACACTATCACCCATGAGTAATGTGCTCCCTTAATCAACTATATGAGACAAAACGGTCAACATTTACCCAAAAGCAAAGATGAGAAGGCAAGGAGGGGAAGGGAAGCTACATCAATGGAAACGGAACAAACAGAACGGAAATAATGACAATGCTGACGCATTATGAAAATTGTAACCAACGTCAAGGAACAATTTGTATAAAAATTGTTAAAGGGGAACCTAATGTGCTGTGTAAATGTTTACTTGAAACACAATAAAATATTAAAGAAATAAAAATTTGAAAAAATAAAGACTGATGGAATATTCCTCCCATTTTTATACATATTAGTATTTCATGTTTTTGTTATTTGCAAGTAGAATCATACTATAAATACTGTCCTGTGATTTATTTCCTCTATTTATATATTTTGACCACCTTTCCAAGGTAATATGTACAGATCTAGCTCAATCTTTCTAATGTCTACATAATATTCAATATAATAAATAGCCATACATTATTAACCATTTAGGTAGTTTCCAGTTTTTTACTATTTGAAGCAGTACCGTAGTGAACAATCTTTTAAGTGTATCTTTGCACACCTGTATTGATATTTATGAGGGAAAGATTCTCAGGAGTGTTGCTGTGTACATTTTTAGTTTGACAGAGATTACCAAACGGACTTCTAAAGAGGTTATACCAGAGTATATGATTCTCCCAGAAGCACACTGCAGTATCTATTACCCCATTCCTAGCACATGTAGAATGTTATTACCTTTTAATTTCTGCCAAATTGACAAATATTTATTAAATTTATATCACCAAATTTGGCTGTGACAGAATTAACAATTTTTAAAAATTAAACACATAATATTCAAAACTCAACCAAGAAAAAATTTTTTTAATATCTAAAGTTGCTTCACTACACATAGTATATGTATTTCTGGATATAGAGAGTCTTTGTTTGAAATAGCAGAAGACATAAATAAATCCAAAAATAAAATCAATCATTTACACTTGACTTCATTTCTTCTTCATAAAGAACGTGTACTTGAGGCAGATGCAGAATATAAAACTACCACATTGGCCTCTACGAAAAGAGTTAACATTTTGAGATTAGTTTTGAGAAATTAATTACACACAGACATATTTGGTAAGACCTCTAAGAAAGACGGAGTATTATTATTTCAAACTTCCTCTTACATGCAATTTTGAAGTCAGCAGTTAAAAAAAACAAAAGTTAGCAGGCAAAATGTATGTGTAAAAGAAGAAACAAGTCTCCAGGAGCCATGACCTCATCTACTCTGAAACCAGAAGAACTAGATGGTGCCTGGCTACCACTACTGACTGTTCTGACTGGGGTCACAATAGATGGTCCCAGAGAGAATGAGAAAAAATGTGGAGAATTCAAATACTTAAAAAATTTAAAAAGCCAGACAAACTGGAATAGTGGAGAACAGAGGACTCCCTGAGACTATCACCCTGAGAAGCTCTTTAAACCTAGAACCAAGTTTATCCCGAGATGACCTATTAGAGAAACAGGAGAGTGGCACACAAATGAAGGATATTAACCGTAAGATCAGTGTACTAATTAAGAACCATCTGTATGAGGCCAGAAGGTCAGAATTACTCAAAAGCAAAAACGAGAAGATAGGGGCAGGGAAACTAGAATACTGGAAATGGAACAAATAGAACACAATTAAGAGAATGCTGACACATGATGATAAATGTAACTAACGTTACTGAAAAATCTGTGTGGAAATTGTCAAAGAGGAACCTAAGCTGCTATGCAAATTTTCACCAAAAACTCAGTAAAATATTATTTTAAAAAAGTATGTGCAAAGCTGCTCACAGCAACATAAACTCAATATTTAATAACAAGGGCATGATTAAATAAATTATGACATCCATACAATAGATTATGCAGTCATTTTTTAAAAAACTGCTTACTATGAATTTATAATGATACAAAAATTATCTTAATATTCAATAAGAGAAATGGAAAAAAACCACATATAGTACGGTGTGTATCATGTAAAAACATGCAGAGAAGAAACCAGAGAAAAAGGCTAAAGTGGCTTATTACTACATGGTTTTAAGCCTTTCCTATTTTCCAAGTTTCCTAAATAGACGTGTTAAGTAACTCCCAAAAAATAAATTTAAACTTTGGGGCCAGTCAAGATGGAGTAAGTTTATTACAGTTTATCTCTCCTGATGATTATAACTAAAAACTCTGCACAGAACACAAAAAGCAAGTACCTGAGAGCTCTGAAAAGTAAAGAATAACAGATGGACTGGGAGATAAATTAAATCTTAAATAACTAATGGAAGTGAGTTTCAAACTTTTTATTCCTTTCTTCTTTTCTCTCCCAGCTTTGACCCCTACATAGGCCAAGTCCCAAAACTAGGTAGCAGGAACATACGACAGAAACTCTGAGAGGAAAAAAGGGTCTTCTGTGAGCCAGAAACTGTGGAGAAAAATGCCCTTTTATTTTTCTCTTCTAGCCCAGCCCCGAGACCAGCTCCACTCGCAAAACTGCACAGTGGCACAGCCATCTAAGACAGCAACAGAATGTCAATCTTCCTGACCAGAGGAAGTGGGAAAAGGAGCCCCCGTGGTCCAAAGGGTGTGGGAGGAATCCTGTTATTTTTTTCCTCTCCTCTCTCACCACTTTCACCCTGAGGGAAGTCCTAGTCCCAGAAATCACATGGGCGGGGGGGGGGGGGCGGGCGGGCCTTGGGACATTAAAACTTCAAGAGAAACCCTGGCTTTCTAATCAGAAAACCAGTAAAAGAGACTTCTGGGAGCTGTAAAATACGAGGGAAATCTTGGAGGAAAGACCTAGAATACGGATCCCTGACACAAATCCCAAGCTTACCTCCAAGCTGCACATGTGAGGAACAGAGTTAAAGAAACAAAGCGTCATGGACTGAATTGTGTCCCCCTCAAAATATATGTTGACTTTGGTAGGGCATGACTCCCCGTATCGTGGGTTGTCCTCCATTTTGTGATCTGATGTAATTACTTATGATGTTAATGAGGCAGGATTAGAGGCAGTTATGTTAATGTGGCAGGACACAATCTACAGGATTAGGTTGTATCTTTAATCAATCTCTTCTGAGATATAAAAGAGAGAAGGGAGCAAGGGGGAAAGAGACCTCATTACCACTAAGCAAGAAGACCCAGGAGCAGAGCATGCCCTTTGGACCCGAACTCCCTGTGCTGAGAAGCTTCTAGACCAGAGGAAGATTAATGATAAGGACCTTCCACCAGAGCGGACAGTGAGAGAAAGCTTTCCCCTAGAGCTGGAGCCCTGAATTCAGACTTCTAGCCTCCTAAACCATGAGAGAATAAATTTTTGTTTGTTAAAGCCACCCATCTGTAGTATTTCTATTACAGCAGCACTAGATAACTAAGACACATACCTAAGACTTTGAGAACTGAACTATGACATAAACCACCACCCAAATCCCCAAGACTAAAAAAAGTGACACATTCTTTTATGTATTGTCAGGTTTATTTCTCAAGAGTTTCAAAAGAAGTAAAAACTCATATTCACATAAAAATGTGGATGCCAATGTTTATAGCAGTTTTAGTCATAACTACCAAAACTGGAAATAACCCAAACGTCCTTCAACAACTGAATGAATAAACCAACTATGGTATACATACAATACTACTCAGCAATTAAAAGAAGGGAACATGTACATGAATCTCAAATGCAATATGCTAAGTGAAAGAAGTCAGACTCAAAAGCTCATTTATATGACGTTCTGGAAAAGTGTGAACTGTAGGGACAGAGAACAGGTTCCCAGGGAGGAACTGGAGTGAGGAGAAGCTCATCTATGGACTCCTAGCGCCCAGGTTAAAAACCTTAATAAACAATGTTTCTCATCTTCCAGCACTTCTCTCTGCTGTCTGCTCACAAGCAGCACAGACACCACTGCTATCTGTTTACAGCAAGTCATTTCTTTAACATTTTAAGATTATATGTATTTGATATATAAATGTACATTTCCTGTACAAAGAAGGGTCAGCTAGGAGGGCTGGTGCAACAAAAGTACTTTCACTTCCCTGCTGCTACTGGGTAGAAGAAATCAGGGATTAATACTGAAAAGGCACAGACATTAATGCAAGGAGGTAAGGAAACTACATATTGACTCTATTACTGTTCCTGCTACAGAGGAAAATACAATGCTCTTCCTCCTACATGCCTCCCACCCAGTTTCAGAACTCCAGAAATGCCTTCTATAGGCATTTTAGGTATAAATGGAAAATGGGCCCATTACATAGAATTTCTTCAATTTATTCAATATCTGGATATTAGCTATTGTACGCCAGGCACTACGCATGGCACTGGGAAAAAAAAATAAGCTCATAGTCTAGTGGAGGACTCAAAGTACAGTGAAGTGGTAGCAGTGTGTATGTGCAAGCATCGAGGAGGGATCTTTGAGGGCATTTAGATTTTATCCAATATGTAAAGAACCCAAAAGACTTTTTAAAAAGGGAGTGATACAATCAAATCAATTTTAAGACTGTAACTCTAAATAGTTAACTTAGAGGCAGGGAGACCAGTTTTGAAACAACTAGCACTATATGAGCATATTCATTTCCCCAAACCAATCCTATATATTATAATTGTTTCTGATCTCCTACTTCAGGGAGAAAATAGAAATCATCAGGCAAATCCCTCCAACTTTTTGGTTGTTAAAACAGCAGGAATTTTATTTATTCTGTCTCAGTTCTGGAGACCAGAAGTCTGAAATCAAGGCATCTGCGGGGTAGCCCTCCACTTTGTCTCTTCTTTGTCTCTTCCAGGTTCTGGTGGCCCGAGCCATTCCTTGGCTTGTGGCCACCTCACTCCAATCTCTGCTTCCTCCTTCACATGGTCTTCCCTCTGTGTCTCTTCTCCTTTTTGATAAGGACACCACTCAGATGGGATGAGGACCCGCCCTACTCCAGTATGATCTCATGCTAATCTAACTGACAACATCTCCGAAGACCCTATTTCCGAACAAGGTCATATTCACAGGCACTGGGGTTAGCGCTTCAACATAACTTTTGGGATCACATTCAGCCCATAACACTCTTGCACTGAGGGAAACAACCACAGTAGAAATACACTGGAAACCCTGGTGGCATAGGTGGTTAAGAGCTATGGCTGCTAACCAAAAGGTCACCAGTTCAAACCCACCAGGCACTCCTTAGAAACCCTGTGGAGCAGTTCTACTCTGTCCTATAGGGTCTCTATGAGTCAGGATCCACTCAATGGCAACAGGTTTGGTTTTTTTGGTTTTACAAATACACTTAGACCTCCTATTTTGCTCATGGGCCGCTAGGCCCAGAGACAGATGCTGAGATAGAAAGTGATCTGCTCCTTCAGAGATTTCAACCTAGAAAGCTCTAAGAGGCAGATCCACTGTGTCATATGGGGTCACTGTCAGTCAGGATCAACTTAACAGCACCCAACAACAATGGGGGGGGGCACAGCCTCGGCACTCCTGATCTAGAGTTTCATATTTTCAATTGACAAGTTCAGAAACTTGTCACTTCCACGGCTTTACCAGCAAAGAGAAGTTTTCTTCATAACTCTGTCGACCGCATCCCTGAAATGGAGCCCCAGGACTAGATGGGAGTTGGGGTTCCCAGAATAAGGGTACCCCCATAGGCAGCAGTGAAAAGCAGCTCTGATCGCGCCTCAGTTATGTCTGGGTTTTCCAACAGGTCTGGAGGGCCACAGTGATGGCCATACATTTTAATCTCTCCCCTGGCTGCTAAAGAACGTTTCAAGCTCATTCTTTGGACATGATAAAACTGGCAGTTGGCATTCTTTCTTAAAACCTCAGTTAAAAAAAAAAAAAAGAAACACCATCAGTTGCTGGCAGCCCCATGTTTCTCTTGAGTAGAAATGCTCCATAGGGCCCTCTTTTTTAATTTTTTTATAGAAATGAATGTTTTTTAATACTTTATTGTGCATTAGGTACAAGTTTACAAAACAAGTTAGTTTCCCATTTGATAGTTTGTACACAAAGTGTTCCGTGAAACTGGATCCACTCCCCACAAGGTGCCAGCACTCCCCCCATTTCCGTCCTAGGATCCCCGTTTCCTTTCGTCCTGAATTGCTACCCCTTCCTGCCTTCTCATCTTTGCTTTTGGGCAAATGTTGCCCTTTTGATCTCGTATAATTGCTTATTCTAAAAAGCACATTTCTCTCGGATGTTATTATTTATTTTATGGGCCTGTTTATGGTTTGGCTGCAGGATGGTCTCTGGGAATGGCTTCAGCTCCAGTTCAGAAAGGTGTCTTGCGGCCATTAGTTTCAGGAGCTCCTCCAGTTTGTCAGACCAGTAAGTCTAGTCTTTTCTGTGAATTTGATTTTTCATTCTGTAATTTTTCTCCCAGTCTGTCCAGGATCCTTTGTTGTGATCCCAGTCAGAGCCATGCACCATCTAGTTCTTCTGGTCTCGGGGTCATGTAGGCTGTGGTTCATGTGGTCCATTAGTCCTTCAGACTAATTGCTCCCTTGGGTCTTTGGTTTTCTTAATTCTCCTTTGCTCTGAGCAGTAAGAGACCAACAGTTGTATCTTAGACGCCAGATACTACTCACCAAGTAAGATGCAGAACTTTGTCTTTATAAACTATGTCATGCCAGTTGATAGAGATGTCCCCCAAGTCTCTTAGTCTTTTTACCATTAAACCTAAAACATCTGCATCTGACCCCTCCACCTTCCCTGTGCTACAACAAAGCAGTATACCTCTTCCTACATAAAACTCAAAGGGGGATTCTCTGACCAATAGCTTCAATATTATTTTGGCGCATATTATCGGTTGCCATCCAGTCGATTCCAACTCATGGCAACCCCATGTGTGTCAGAGTAGAACTGTGTTCCATAGGGTTTTCCAGGCTGTAATCTTTTGGAAGGAGATCGCCAAGGCTTTCTTACAAGGCATCTCTGGGTAGGGTTTGAACAGATGACCTTTTAGTTAGCAGTTGAGCACATAGCCATTTGTGCCACCCAGGACTCCTTGGGAGTATGTTAGGAATGCAAAATATCAGGCTCCAATCCAAACCAATTGAATCAGTTGATCCCAGATAAGCTACATTATACACACTAACATTTAAGGGGCACTGCTCTAAGCTAGAACTGATTCTCTCCAAGTTTCTAAGAATTCTTACATTATGAATTATCTAGTCTCTCTCCTATCTCTTTGACTTTTAAAAGAAAAGGGACCATATCTTCTTTCCATTCCAACTTCTTAAGTTTCCCACACTTCTCTTTCCATTTCTTCAAGCCTCACTCACTCCTCAACTCATTCAAACCTGCCCTCCCATCACCATTCCACTCAGCTCTCATTAAAATCAATGACCTTGAGAATGTTGCTTAATCCAAAGGACACCTTTCAGTCTTTACCCTACTTTACCTCTCACCAGTAGTCAACAGAACTGGCCTTTCTGTTTTTGAATAACTTTCTTTCCTGAGTTCACATGTACAAAAGCAATAGTGGATAAACCTGCTGGTGCTTTAGCACAAATCAAAGCCAACGGCACTAAACTGTACTAGTAGTTACGGTATTGTCCAATGACAAGCACTGGCACACACAAAAAAAGCCAATTCACTAAATAAACTTGATGAAGCAACAATATTATTAACTTTACTAAATCTCAACCCTTGAATATGTATCTTTTTACTCTCCTACTCAATGAAATGGGAAGTAAATAAAGAACTTCTACTATATACCAAATAATGGCTGTATCAAGGAAAAGCACTTGTGTACCTGTTTGAGAGCTGAACTAAAAAAACTGAACTAGCCCCTTTTTTTCCTGAAACATTTTTACTTGAAATAATGTCAGACAAACTGTGGTTATTCAGACTTGGATATGTGACAAATATTTACTCAAAAATAAACGAAGGAAGCGTTTCACTTCCAGAAAAATAACTATTTGTTGCCAATGATAAAATCAAGTTTTCAAATGACAAATTACAATTTTGGAAAACTTGGATCTGCCACCATGAGCTTGATGGCTTCCCAATACTAAGACTTTTCTGATAAAATCAATAATAATATTAACAAATGTGGTTTTTGATACTGTAGAACGTCATATGTCAACATTTGGAATAGCTGCACAACTCGGCAGACCAACATTTTCCACATCACCAAGGCATGATTTTACAAAATGGTAAAAGATCTATTTAAAGTCCAAGACAGACTAATGGATCTGAATGTAACAGAGTATGAAAAGTTCACTGATATGACTTTAGAATACACATTATATGTAACCCTTAAGAAGCGATCACCTGCTGAGTTTTGGAATGGTATCAAAGAATATTCGCAGTTATGTAAAAAAGTTACTAAAATATTCTTCCCTTTCCCAATTACAATCTGTGGAGACTGAATTTTTTCTTACATTTCAATCAAAACAACATAATGCAACAGACTGTATATGCCAATATGAGAACGCAGTTATCTTCTATTAAGGCAGACTTTAAAGAGATTTGCCAAAATGTAAATAATGCCACTCTTCTACTCAATATTTTTATTTTGAAAAACATGGTTATTTTTCAGAAAAATATTATTTATATTAACACGCAATGGGTTTATTATTTTTAAATAAATTAATGAATACCTTTTTAATTTCTCAGTTTCAATTTGAGTACAGTAAATAACAGTAAACATAACCAACATAAACAAAAATCCTTTGGAGTCCACGATGATTTTTAAAGAAGTCCTAAGACCAAAAAGTTTGAGGATTGCTACCCTAGGAGAATTCAATCACACCCCATGTCTACAATTAACCTCCACACACCTATGATGCCAACATTTTTCTCTGACCTAGGCCTCTCCAAATTCTAGGCCATTTATACGACTGCTTACTCAACATCTCCATTGAGATGTTTCAAAGTACCTCATAGACAACACGTCTAAAACCAAACTTATGATCTTAGCCCCTCAAAATATGGTCCTCCTCCAGGGTTCTCTGTGAATGGCTCTATCATCCATTGTAACCTCAAAGTCATACAAAATCCTTGTTTCTCACCACCTCATAGCCAATCATTTAACAAGTTCTGAATCTTTTCTCTCCTAAATCTCTCTAAAATCTGCTTCTTCTACTTTTATTGCAACAACCTAACAAGTCTACAAGCATTTGTCCTTTCTGCACCACCACCCCCCAAATCTACAATCTATAGAGCAGATAGTATTTTTTAAAGAAAAATTTAATCACACCAGTCACTCTTTTAAAACACTTCAATGTCTTCCTATTACTCTTAAGATAAAACCAAAAACCATACTCACCATACTTGTAAGGCTCACCTGATCTTGTCCTATTCTTTTCAGTACAGTTCTCCAGCAACATTTCCTTGCCCCAGGCACAATGGCTTTCTCCAAGTTCCTTAAGTATGCCATGGTTATCCTACCTCAAAGTCAAATTATCTTCTCTTTGAATACCCTTCTACCCTAGCTCCTCACACTCTATCTCCCTAACTCTTACTCACCTTTGTATCTCTAGGAAAACCACTTCCTCAGAGAAGGCTCCTCTTGCCCCTCCAGGTCATGTCATGACCACCAGGTCAGACCATTCTCACCCCTCCAGGTTCATGTCCCTGCTACATGATATCGTAGCACCCTGAACTTTTACTTCATGACACTTATTACAGTTGGTAACCACAATTTTATTTCTATGATTATTTAGTACCTGTGCTAAAAGACTATTCTGGTCATCAGTGAATTTTTAACACCTGACAGAGTAGGAAGACAATTTAAAAGGTTAAAATCTTTGTCATTGTTTTTCCTTAATTTTTTTTTTAATTGTACTTTAGATGAAGGTTTACAGAGCACACTAGTTTCTGACTAAATAATTAATGTGCATATTGTTTTGTGATACTGGTTGCCAACTCCAGGACATGTCAACACTCTCCCCTTCTCGACCGTGGGTTTCCCGTTACCAGCTTTCCTGTCCCTTCCTGCTTTCTTGTCCTTGCCCCTGATGCGTCCATTTAGTCTCGTTTTGTTTTATGGGCCTGTCCAATCTTTGGCTGAAAGGTGAACCTCAGGAGTGACTTCATTACTGAGCTATAAGGGTGTCCAGTGGCCACACTCTCAGGGCTTCTCCAGTCTCTGTCAGACCAGTGAGTCTGGTCTTTTTTGTGAGTTAGAATTTTGTTCTACATTTTTCTCCAGTTCTGTCCAGGACCCTCTATTGTGATCCCTGTCAGAGCAGTCAGTGGTGGGAGGTGGGCACCATCTAGTTGTGCTGGACTCAGTCTGTTGGAGGATGTGGTAGTTGTGGTCCATTAGTCCTCTGAACTAATCTTTCCCTTGCTGTGTCACTGTTTTTGGTATTTTTATCTTTTAGTGTAAATATACAACGGGGAGTTTTTACCACTGTATTCAACAGGCTTAGAATCCAGACTTAAGATAGTCTTTCTTGGCATATATGTAGGAGAATACACTAAAAAATAATGGTACCACAATAGTAGGTCATGGGCAGAGTGGGAGAGAAATGTAGAACAAGATTCAAACTCATAAATAAGACCAGACTCACTGGTCTGTTAGAGGCTGGTGGAAACCCTGACACTATGGCCCTCAGACATTCTTCAAACTTGGAATGGAAATCACTCCCAGAGATCACATTATAGCCATAAAACAGACAGGCCTATAAAATCTACAATAACACCAGTGAGGACTGTATACCTCAGAGCAATCAACTATATGAGACCTAATGGGCGGCATTTGCCCAAAAGCAAAGTTCACAAGGAGGATAGGGGAGGAAAGCTGGGAGAACAGGCACAGGGAACACCCTGGGAGAGAGTGCTGACACATTCAGGGGCTTGCAACCAACATCATGAAACAAGCTCTGTATAAACTGCTGATTGGGAAACTAATGTGATCTGTGAACTTTGACCTAAATCACAATAAAATGTTAAATAAATAAATAATAGCGGCTGCTTCTGGGGAGCTGAGTAGCAAGAAGACAGGAAAGGGAAGGAGATTTACTTTTTACTGTATATCCTTTTGTGCCTTCGAAGTTAAAGTAAAAAAAATATACATACATTTTTTTAAATAAAGTGTTCTAGTACCTAAAAGGACTGTCTGTAATATTCCATTTTCTAGATCTTATGGGGAAATCTTCTAGGATTCAAGACATAACCTTTACAATATAGTATCTGAAGATTTATGAACAGAATCTACAAATGCCCAGGATTTATCTAGTTAGAACATTAATATGTTGATCGCCTATTCTGATGTGAATGTAAAAGTGCTCATTAGTTAATAAGTCATAATAAATTTTACAGCTCAATGACATGTCACACACAAAGCAGAAACTAATCTTGAACCCATTTTACTCTTTCTCGAACATTATCCTGGTAAGGTCAGATATTAATAAGGAGCAATTCAGCTTCACAGAAAACGTATATTCCTTAACGTCAAAAGACATCCTTAAAACTGGCACAAAAAAATGGTGAGCCATGTACAACACCAAGTTAAAGGAAAAGAAATACTTAACTATTATGTGAAGAACTGTGTTAGGCATTTCACATGATTTACCCATTGGATCTTCACAATAACCCTGCTAAGGTGGAGAAACGGGTTTTAAAAGCTACCACACAACTATTCAGCAGTAAAGGTAGGTATCTGAACCTATGTCTATCCCATTCCAAAGGCCACTACCACACCACCTGTCTTTCCAAACTAAACACACATACAACTATTAATACAAGCTGATCAGGCAAAAATATATCTGACAGTATGGACTTCTTTTGCTTTATTCCACATAACTGCAGATTATTTGCTATTTTTACCTTATGAAAATAAATTGCTAATATGAACATCATCTTGTTTTCCACCTGACTTACCTATTGACTGAAAGAATCTAAAAAGACCCTCCAAAATCAATCACTATTTAATGAAATAAAGTCCCAAAATAAAATTCAAAATTAGGTATTTAATACTAATGATATCAATGGGTAGCCCACTTTACTCAAAACACTATTCGCATACATTCTCTCCTTTAATCCTCACAAGGAATCCATTGAAAAAAAGGTTACTGTCATTTTACAAAGGAAGAAGTAAGGCTTTCCAAGACTAAATAACATATGGCCGATCAAGAATCTGAACCAAAGTCTCTGACGCCATTTCAATTTGAAGTACTCTTCTACCCGCAACAAACAGCATCTGACTTTAATTTCACCTTTCTTAGTATTATATTACACTCGATATGAATAAAAATTAGAAGAAAACATGGAAAAAACAACACAGTTGCTATGTTAGGATAATGTTCTTCCGTGCCATCGAGTTGGTTCCGATCCTATGTAGAACAGAACAAAACACTGCCCGGTCCTGTGCCAGCCTCACAATCGTTGTTATGCTTGAGGCCATTGTTGCAGCCACTGTGTCATTCCATCTCATTGGGAGTCTTCCTCTGGATAGTAGGATTTTATACAAGGATGAATTTTACATTTAAAAAAATTCCTTTGAAATTGTTTTAATATGGCAACTCTTTACAAATACTTCTAGTACATGCAAATACTAAACAGGAAATATGAAATGATAGTTGATTTAACTGGCAAACAGGATTTAATTTTTAAAAATGTCGCAAGTAATTCTCAGGTTAATGAAGACCTTCTAATGAAATCTATGAATATGCCAAAATCTACTCACTTTCCTACAAATCCTCCTAAAATAAGTGTCAATGGAGGGCCTAAATTTTTTTAAGTATTCAGTTTGTCAATAACAAAAACCAGTTGAAATAAATGGGCCAATAGCTGATGGTGTTTATAAGAATTTTTTTTTTTTTATTGTAGTTTAAGTCAAAGTTTACAATCAAGTCAGTCTCTCATACAAAAATTTATATACGCCTTGCTATATACGCCTAGTTGCTGTCCCCCTAATGAGACAGCACACTCCTTCCCTCCACTCTCTATTTTCGTGTCCATTCGTCCAGCTTCTGACCCCCTCTGACCTCTTGTCTCCCCTCCAGACAGGAGCTGCCCACATAGTCTCATGTGTCTACGTGATCCAAAAAGCTCACTCCTCACCAAGAATTTTTTATTATAACAAACCATTTGTCATAACCAGTTGTGAACAAGTCAGTTCTGACTCATGGTGACCCCTGTGTCAGAGCAGAACTGCGCTCTACAGGGTTTTCAACAGCTGGTTTTTCTAAAGTCAATCACCAGGACTTTCTTCCAAGGTGCCTCTAGGTAGACTCAAACCTCCAACCTTCCAGTTAGCAGTCTAGCAGATTAACTGTGTGTACCACCCATGTACTCCTTTATCATAATAGCACTGTTCTAACTGGACTGACAACCAAGGATTATTAAACAACCAAAAATGAAAACAACTGGAAATACCTTGTCAATTTAGTGAACAATACAGCCTTTATTCCCACCTCAAAGAAACTGAGATAATTATATCAAATTTGTGGCCAACATCTCAAACATTTTCTAATTACCTCAAAACAGCACTAAAATATAGAAACACTCTAGTTTTCAATTACTTATTACTGAAATTCAAAACTGTAAATATAGCTATAAAAAAAGTCAAAGGACTACAGACCACAGGAACCACAGCTTCCACAAGCCTGAGACCAGAAGAACGAGGTGGTGCCTGGCTACTCCTACCTATCGCTGTGACTGGGATCACAATAGAAGGTCTCAGTCAAAGTGAGGAAAAAAATGTAGAACAAAAAATTTCATAAGAAGACCAGACTTACTGGTCCAACAGAAACTGGAGGAACCCCCAAGACTATGGCCCTTAAACACCCTTCTAACTTGGAGCTGAAGCCACTCCCAGGGATAACTTTTCACCCAAATAATAGACAAAAAAATAAATAAATAAACCAAAACCCATTCCCGTTGAGTCAATTTCAACCCATAACAACCCTACCAGACAGAGTAGAAATGCCCCACAGGGTTTCCAAAGAGCAACGGTGGATCCGAACTGCCAATTTTTGGGGTTTGCAGTTGTAGCTAGCTATAGCTCTTTATTACTGCGCCGCCAGGCCTACAAATAGGCTACAAACAATAACACCCGTGAGGAAAGTGTTCCTTAGAACAATCATCTATATGAGACCAAAAGGACAACATCTGCCCAAAAACAAAGATGAAAAGCAGGAAGAGGCAGAAAAACCAGATGAATGGAAATGGTGAACTCAGGGTGGTAACGGTGAGAGTGCTGACATATTGCAACCAATGTACTGGAACAATCTGTATATAAATTATTGATTGGGAAACTAACTTGCTTTGTAAATCTTCACCTAAAGCACAATAAAATGTTCAAAAATAAATAGTGAAAACTAAACAAGTGTTCAGAATTCAAAAGAATGGTTAATCTAGATGGGCAAATATCATTTATATAAGAGGAAAAACATGGCTTCAAAGGCCTACCTAGTATTCTCTTTTTTGCACAAATCCTGCATTATAACATCTGAGGAAAACTGCTTTCACTCTCCAAACTTCAAAATCAGTCTCTACTATTCCAGAAAAGTATGCTAAGTGAGTAACGCTCCATTTATACCCTCCAAACTGAAAATTACAAATGGCTTGCTTTAACAAAAGTACAATGTCATATGACCTAATACCAACGAAGGACTGGGCAGTTCAAAACATATGCTCATTATCATCTATGTTATTCTGTAAGTCAATTTCACAGTACAGAAATAGATACCTTTAAAGAAGATAAATATCTGCATTTTACCCAGCTTTAATAACATATTTTGAAAATGCATCAACCAAGCTATAGGTTAAAATTAGTATTTCCTACTAATTACCAATCCACTCAACAAAACTATATTTGTGTCATCACCATTACAGTCACTGGAGTTACTTCATCTACCAATTCTATTTCTCAGAAAAGCGTAAATGGAAAATTCTGTAGGAACTTTTAAAAAGGCAACAGCTCAAAAATTCACTAGAGAAATTTCTAAACAAACTGAAGTCAACAAATGGCTGAAAACAGATGTCACTGCAGCAACCCCAAAGAAAGATGATGAAGGGATGTACTTACGTTTCAAAACAACGATCCACGTTGTCAGACATCAAAAGCAGCATGCATAGCTGTTCAAGGGCTATTAGTTGCATGTCCCTTTCATCTCCCTGTCCCATCTGTAGCCATTCCAGCAATGTATCCGGATCCACATCTGCCATGGTTTTTTAAAAGCCTCTTTGCTTAAATTAAAAAAAAAGGAAAAAAGGCCCTTTAAATGTCAGCTTGGGTTTAAAAACTTTCTTTTACATCGGCTAGAGCCAAATTTTCATGTTGTCCTCCTAGGAAAAGACTCACAAGTATGTTTGGACAGAGTGCTAGTGCCGTTTCTCAACTTCCCTTATTGCTGGGATTTAACACTGGGATATCATACTAAATAAAAACCGGTTTTGCACAACAGTATAAGCTGATTAGGTTGCTGCTTAACTAGAAACTGAGCTGTCTTTGTCAAAGACAGTCAAACAGGCTTCGTTTCCCACTACTGCTATCACTAATGTCTGTGCCAAAAAGGCAAAGAACACCTACTAAACCGCCCCCCCTTTTTTTTTTCCAGCAAACTTCTTCGGCCCTCCCCTACTCAAAACTGATCTTCAGATAAAGGTCAGATCCAATTTTGAGTAGATTCTAAGCAGTAGGATCCCTCCCAAATTGATTTTCTCCTTTTACAAATTCTGCTGACTTCCCAATTTACTGACTCCTTTTCTAAAGATCTCCAAATACAAACGATAATGAGATAACCTATATATAAACAAAGACTTGGTTTAGGAATTTTGGCAGTCTTGACAACTATTCTAAAAACTTTAACGAGAAATGCTAAAAGTAATGCAATGGACTTACAGGTTACGGATCAGAATACTATAGGCCACTCTACTGCCCTCTTTCCCCCACCCCCACAGGATGGGTAGTTGGTTAAAAATAATAATACAGTAACACAAAACAGAGAAGCAACCCCAATAGGCAAGTCATCACAAAAGCTCTTCGTAAGCGCCCGAACTGGCCGGAGGACGGCTTTGGGTCCCACGTCACCCAACTGCAGGTGTGTGAATCCAGCGGCGGGTCCCAGTGGGCACCCAACGGCGGCGACGAACCGGGTTACCCCAACATCCCGGGCCCGGCCAAGCCCGTGCCAAGCGGCGCTAGCACCGCCCTCCAGTTTCCCAGCACCAGACCCGCTAAGTTAGCCACCTCTGTCTAGGAGAAGGGGGAAGTTCTGAAGGAGAAGCAGCAAGCCTCGGTGCCCGAGAGGAGCCTGTCGGGCTGGGCTAAGCGGCGGGTCTCCCGGGAGCGGCGTCCGGAACTCCGAGGCCCGGCGGGACATCCCTCGCCCCCGCCGGGCGCCGAAGCCTTCTCAAGGGCAAAGGGGGGCCTGCCTTGGGCTCTGGCTTCGGTGTGTAAGCTGGGCCCCGCCGCGGCAGCGCCGGGGGGAGGGGAACAAAGGGGCTAAGCAGGGGAACAGGAGCAACCCCGCCGGCCTCACCCGGCAAGGAGGTCTCGCTCCCGACCCACCGCCGGGCGAACCGGATGTCGGCCCCCAGGCCCGGCACTTCCGACGGCCCGAGGCGCTGCCGCCTCCCCTTCCCGCAGGCTCTTACCCAGGCTTGTAGTCCCAGACCACTCCGGTCCAGCTCCAGGCAGGCCGCGGGGCAGAGTCAGGCCCGGCCGCGGCCCTCGAGTTCCCAGGAAGCCGCAGGCCGCGCAGGTCGAGCCGGGCAAGCGGCACAGGAAAAGCCGCGCCTCGTCCCTCCCCTTCCTCCACGGGGACCTGATGACAGAGAAGCGAGAGGTTCTCCCCAGAGGCGGCGGCCAGCCAGGGTCCGTCCCTAGCACGAGGATCGTCAGGCTCTGCGGCTCAGAGGCCCGCGCGGCTCTGCCGGCGGCTGCGGGAGGAGGCCGCGTCCATCGCGATCCGGGAGGGGGAAGGGAGGAGGGTCGAGCGACAGCCGGGCGGGGGAAGCTGCCGAGGGCAGCCGAGCCTGGCGGAGGCGGAGCCAATCTGCTTTCCCGGCGGCGACCCCGCCAGCGGCCACCTGGGGCGCTGCGGAGAGGGGCCGGCCCACCGCGCCCGGGCACCAACCTGGGCGCCGGGCGGCTGGACGCGTCTCAACCCCTGCCGGGCGCTCTCGGCCCCGGACCTTGGGCTCCCTCGGGTATTTGCCACCGTTTTCCTGTCGTCCGCTCTGGCGTCCTTTTCGTCTGGCTGTCAGTTGGAGGCCACTCCCAGCACTCCGCGCACCACCGTGCACGCACGCTCAGCTTGTTTTGCACCGTGTGTTCATACTTACCGGGCAGCCCTGGCTGCACGTCAAGGCTGCGGCCCAACCTGTTCGTGGTGAGCCTCCGGCCTCGGCGACCAATACTCCGCCAGCGCTTCTCCTCCTTCCCCTCTGGCCACGCTCCTAGCACATGGAAGTGTTAATTCTAGGCTAAAGATTAGCTGAGCGCTGGTGGCCATCCAGTGAAGAAAAGCGCCTCCCTTCGGTCCTGGGAGACAAACAGCCCTGCAGTTCACCAGAAAGAAAACCTTTCACAGGAACCCTGGGAAGTATTATCAAGTGTTACCTCCATTGTATAGATGAGAAAACTGAGGCTTCCGGAAAACATGAATTCAGACACAAAGGCACCCCCAGTAAGCAGCAGCACTGAGTGGTAGCTTATGGTCACTTCAAAGTTACATTTCATACGCCCTGAAAATAAAATATGCCTACTTATAGTACATACTTGGAGATGTTTAGGATGTAATTATCTGGAAACGTGAAGATAGCTTTCTTTTTAAAAAATCAAGAAATGAATTTCCTTCGTGAGGCAAGGAAACCGATGCTCCCAGAGACTTTTGCTGTGTTCTTACTTTTTCGTCTTTGAGATTTAAAAAAATGAATGTTTGTGATACTATTTGAGACAGGTTCCCTTAAGAAATCAGATGAACTGCTAAGTATGTTTGAAGAACCACTGTTTTGGAAATTGCAGATTTGCACTTCATATAGCTAGTTTTATAGTTTTTGGGTAATTGCCCCTTAAGTCTCCTATTAACAAATCAACCAAGTAAATGATTCCACTATCTTGTTACAACTACAATAAACCCATTGCCATTAAGTCAATTCCAGCTCATAGCAACCCTACAGGACAGAGCACAACTACCCCCACAGGGCCTCCAAGGCTAATATCAGATGGAGCTTGGCTGAAAGAGAATACCAGAAAGATATTTACCTGTGTTTGATTGACTGTGCAAAGGCATTCGACTGTGTGGATCATAAAAAATTATGGATAACATTGCGAAGAATGGGAATTCCAGAACACATAATTATGCTCGTGAGGAACCTGTACATAGATCAAGAGGCAGTCATTTGAACAGAACAAGTGGATATTGCATGGTTTAAAATCAGGAAAAGTGTGGGTCAGAGTTGTATCCTTTAACCATACCTATTCAATCTGTATGCTGAGCAAATAATCTTCAAGGAGGAAGTGATATTCCTTCTGGACCTCAAAGAATGGGTAGAATGAAAGCCTGGTATGAAAGACAAAGGCAAGATGACCTATGTCCTTAGCAAAGAACCAGCAATAAGCAATGGAGCCAGAGATAAGGTTGGGGCCAAAGTATGCAGGGCCTTGAATACCGGGTGCAGAAATTAGGCATCAGGTAAGTAACAGGTTCTGAACGGGAAAAATCAAGAGTCCTAACAAAATTTATATGGCAGGAGTGTCCAGAATGGTTAGAAGGAGCTACCTAGACAACGACATTACTGCAGAGGTTGTTGAAATGCTCTAACGGGATGGGGAAGGGCCTAGTTACTGGCAGTAGGAATGGAGAAAAAATGTACATAAAAAATATTTTAAACATGAACCACAACCTCCTCTAACCTGAGACCAGAAGAACTAGATGATGTCCGGCTACTACTACTGACCACTCTGACCAGGGATCGCAATAGAAGGTCCCAGTTAAAAAATGCAGAACAAAATTCAAACTGAGAAAAAAAAAAAAGATCAGACTCGCTGGTCTGAAAAAGACTGGAGGAACCCCTGAGACTATTGCCCTAAAACAAACAACCTTCTAACTTGAGACTAAAGAAACTCCCAGAGTCCACCTTTCAGCGAAATAATAGACGAGGCTATAAAATAAACAATAAACTCTTGAAGAATGTGCTCCTTAGAACAATCAACTATACAAGACCAAAAGGGCAACGTTTGTCCAAAACCAAAGATAAGAAGACAGAGAGGAACAGGGAAACCAGACTAATGGAAACAGGGAACCTAGGGAGGAAATGGGGAGAGTGCTGACACATTGCTTTAAAGAAACCTCATCAGAAAAATTTGGACTTTTATTGTGCTTTTTAAAGGTTTTATTGTTATTATTTTAAATTCAAACATGGGGAAAAAAATTCAAGCATGAGATCCCAGAACAATAGCATAACTTAAAAAAAAAAAAGGCATGAAGACCTGAAGAAAACAGAAGATCCAGATGAAGGATTCTGACCATACTCAAATATATGTCCCCAGAAACCAGGAAATGTTTACATGCTGACATTTCACTTTGATGCCAAAGTCTAAGAATTAAGAACCACTGAGAATTGCTGTGTGCCAGGCATGGTGAGTAACTCAAAGGCCTCATTCTGAATAAACTGTAAAAGTCTCAGGAAAGGTAGATATAAACCCACTTTCCTGTGTCTGCCTCTTTCATAGCATTTATTTCAATATTTTATAGAGTATTGCCTGGTACACTCTGGGAGAAGGTAGTGGCATGTTAAAAGGCCTCAGAAATGATATATGAGCTAGGTTTTAGGTGTTGAGTCAGAGCTGGCCAGACTTTAGGAAGACCAAGTAGAGAGGTGTAGAGATGTGAAGCGTGCCCCTCCTGGGGATCAAGGAGAGACCGGGACACCTTTTGGCTTAGGCTTTACGTTCATGACATATCTTCAATATGCCGACAGTCATGGCATCCACTCACAGGACCAAGAGGGGAAAACATTCATCGTACAAATTCAAATTCATATTCCATTGGCTGCCATGTACTATGAATTCAATTTTTAAATAGATCTATAAATATTTTATGAATAGTACAATTATATGGGATTATGATTTTTATGTATCAAAAGCGTCTGTTTGTTAGATGTAAACATTTAAAATATGCCACAAAAAAATGTCTGGGCAACTCTTCAAGTTTTGACTGGAAATGGGAGTGTCCCTGGCTTCTAACAATTTCTGAGAAGTTCTGAGTATGAAAGAGTGTGGTCTGCCATTTTGGAACAGTAAGAAATTGAATTTCCCTAGAACACAGGGCGATATAAGTGGGTTAAAGATATAGTGGCTGAGACCAATGAGGTTAATTGGACCCAGTTTGCTAAGGGTCTTCAACACTGTGCTGAGGAGTCTGGACTTTGTTGTTGGGCAATGGGGAGCCTTTGAACATTTTAAACAAGGGAGTTTTGTAAGCCAATGCAAGTTTTAGGAAGATTAGCCATCTTAAGGTTAAAATTGATTTCCGTAAAGCTTTATGGTTAGCAAAATATGGTAACATATATTATTATTTAATTCTCACAACTATATAAAAAAAAATTTGCCTGACACTTAACATAGGTGTTGTCTTTATTTTACGTAAGAAGAAAAACTCTGAGAGGTTAGGTGACTTGTTCAGGGTCTTACTGCTTGTGAGGGATAGGCCTGGCTCCCAAGCGCAGGCCTTCACTTCTTGATCAAACAGTCTTTGGCTCTTAAGGGTCTGAAGGAACATTAAAGATGATCTAGTCTACCATCCCTCATTTTGTTGCTGAGAAAACAATGTGCATGTATTAATCTGTCTGTACCATCCCTGACTTGTTTTCCAGCCTCTTCTATATTTCCAGTGTTGGGAAATTCATTCCTTCATAAGGCAGTGCATTTCAGTTTAGTCCATTAGCTCCAGTTGTTAAAAAGTAATATGGTAAAAAGGGTATACACTTGTGAGTTGGCAGACTGAAGTTTGAAACTCAGATCCTTATCTTTCTAGCGGGCTGACCTGGGGAAAGATATTTCATGCCTTCCAATCCTAAGTTTCCTCATATGTAAAATGGGGATAACAACAGCTACCTAATGTGATGGATGTTGTAAGAAATGAAGTAGATAGTCCAGTAGTTCTCAGTCTTAGCTGCACATTAGATCCACCTGGGAAACGTAAAATTCCAGATGTCCAGACCGTACCTCAGACTTGTCGCTCAATGATCCGAATCTCTGAAGGTAGGACCCAAGTATCAGTATTTTTTAAAGTGCTCTAGGTGATTCCAATGTGTAGCCAAGTCTGAGAACCACTGGCCTAGGTCAATATAATGACAATAATAATTACAGCTAAATTTTACTGAGCATTTAGTATGTCCTAACAGTCTTCTAAATGTTTTACAAGTATTAATTCATTATGGATATTACCTACTTCGACTTACTATCTCTGTAACGTTGGATAAGTCTTCTAACCTCTCTGAGCCTTCCTTTCCTAATATATAGAAAATATATATATAAGGCAGGGATAATGATAGTAACCATCGCATTAACAGTAACGGTGAGTGTATTAAGTTAAGATAATTCATGTAAAATGCCTAGCACATACTAAGCACTCAAAAGTGCCAGCTATTAATATTATTAGGAAACCCTGGTGGCATAGTGGTTAAGTACTACGGCTGCTAACCAAGAGGCCGGCAGTTTGAATCTGCCAGGCACTGCTTGGAAACTCTATGGGGCAGTTCTACTCTATCATATAGGGTCGCTATGAGTTGGAATCAACTCGACAGCAGTGGGTTTTTTGTTGGTTTTTTATTACTTCTGCTCCATTTTCCATTGGATAGGTCACCAAACAATTGAAGACAACAACCTGTTCCCATGTCCCAACCAAAACAAGTCTAGCTCCTTCAACTGCTTTACCCTCCCTGGGCATGTTCCAAGGAGCCCTGGTGGCATGGTAGTAAAGCACCCAGCTGCTAACCGAAAGGTTGGCAATTCAAGCCCACCAGCTGCTCTGCAGGAGAAAGATGTGGCAGTCTGCTTCCATAAAGATTTACAGCCTTGGAAAACCTATGGGGGCAGTTCTACTCCATCCTACAAAGTCACTATCAGTTGTAGTCAACTCTACAGTAGTGAGTTTGGTTTGGCTTCGTTTGGGCGTGTTCCAATTTCTCCTGGTGTTCATTGACTGTTTCCTAAGCTTAAAACAGTGCTTCAGATGTGATCAGACCAGGAAAAAAGTGTGCAGACTTCTCTTGCACTGAGTTGGGAGGATGACAGTCACATCATTCTCTTGGCTCACAGAGTGCAGTAAACTAAAGTCCTTACTTCTTGCTCTCTGAACTGGCAAGCCAGCTTTCCCTTAGCCCTTTAATCGACTCGACAGCACTGGCTTTGGTTTTTTTTTTTTTTCAATTTAACAGTTGATATTTTTGTCCTTTACATTTAGATTTATTAAAGTTCATATTGTTTCTGACTCTATGTTGCAAGCTCCTTGAATCCTGATTGGGTAAGATAATCAGCCATTTCTCCAAAGTCTTTATTAGTAGTTATCTAGTGCTGCTATAACAGAAATACCACAAGTGGATGGGTTTAACAGAGAAATTTATCCTCTCATAGCCTAGGAGGCTAGAAATCCGAATCCAGGGTGCCAGCTCCAGGGGAAGGCTTTCTCTGTCAGCCCTGGGGGAAGGCCCTTGTCATCAATCTTCCCCTGGTGTAGGAGCTTCTCAGAGCATGGACCCCCAGGTCCAAAGAACGTGCTATTCTCCTGGCTCTTGTTTCTTGGTGATGTGGGGTCCTCCTGATTCTCTGCTTGCTTCTCTCTTTTATATCTCAGAAGAGATTGGCTTAAGGCAAACCTAAACTTTTGAGTCTTGTCTCATTAACATAAAAAATATATATATAGCTGCCACTAATCCCACCTCTTTAACATCATAGAGGTAGGATTTACACCACACAGGAAAATGACATCAGGTGACAAAATGGTGGACAATCACACAATATTGGGAATTATGGCCTAGCCAAGTTGACGCACATTTTAGGGGGACAGAATTCAATCTATAACATTCTACCTTTGGTCCCCAAAAATTCACGTCTTTCCCACATGCCAAACACATTCACCCCATCATATCATAGCAAAAGTCTTAAATCAACTCCAAACCCAGTATTCAAAAATTCTTCTTCATCTGTGAAATCTAGAATACAAATTATCTGCTTCTAAAGTACAATGGAGAACACACACAGGCTAGACATTTCCATTACAAACGGGAGAAATTGGAGGGAAAGAAGGGATAACAGGCACCAAACAAGTCAGCAGAACACATTACATTAACTCTCAAGGCTTGAAAATAATCCTCTGTTCTCTGAGACCGTTTAGGCAATGGCCCTGGCCTCCAGACTCTGGGTGTTGGCCACACTCTCTGGATTCTGGGTGGAGGTGCATTAGCCCTGGGCTTCAGCTCTGCCTTCCAGGCCCACTGGAACAGCAGCTCTGCTCCCTCAGCCTTAGGCAGCCCCATTCTCCTAGTCCATCTGAGTGGTGACTCCACCCTTTGAGACCCCAGAGATCCTGGCCCTACCCTTTGTGACTGAGGCAGCTCTGCTTCCTTTGTGCCTTGTCTTTTTAGCTACTGCTTCCTGGTTCCTTGGCATCTCAGCCCCTTAGGCCTCACTGCCCACATCTGTCCTGCTCAGGCAAGTGTTCCTAAGCTCTTTAGCTCCACTGATAAATGCCTGGAGGCACCCCACTCCACCAGTAAACTTTGGCCAGAAGGCATTCAGCTGTCTTGCTCCACGAGTTGGCAAGCCTAGCTTCACTGATAAGTACCCAGAGGCACCCCAATCTGCCAGGAAGCCTCCCACACAAAGGCACATGAGTCAGCTTCAGCTCTGTCTCTCACTGGTCTCCTTTTCTCTGCTGCTGCTTCTTGCCATCCGCCGTCCTCACTGTCTTCTGAGTCTTCACCAGAATTGGCTGACATCCGAAAATCCACGAACAGTCTTTTCAGGGCAACAGCTTCCACATTTTAGGTATCTATTTGAACAGCACCCCACTTCTGGTACCAGATTCTGTCTTAGTTATCTAATGCCGCTATAACAGAAATAACACAAGTGGATGACTTTAACAAAGAGAAATTTATTCTCTCGCAGCCTAGGAGGCTAGAAGTCCAAATTTCCAGGGGAAGGCTTTCTGTCTCTGTCAGCTCTGGGAGAAGGTCCTTGTCATCAATTTTTCCCTGTTCTAGGAGCTTCTCAGAGCGGGGAACCTGGGTCCAAAGAATGCGCTATTGTCTTGGCTCTTGTTTCTTGGTAGCATGAGTTCCCCCTCTCTCTGCTTGCTTCCATCGTTTATATCTCAAAAGAGATTGGTTTAAAACAAAACCTAATCTAGTAGATTGAGTTCTGCCTCATTAACGTAATTGCCACTAATCCCACCTCATTAACATCATACAGGTAGGATTTATATCACATAAGAAAATGATATCAGATGACAACAGGGTGGACAATCACACAATATTGGGAATCATGGCCTAGCCAAGTTGGCACACATTTTGGGGGGACACAATTTAATCCATAACAGTAACCAATGAGGTAAAGGTGTTGAACAGAACATAACCAAAACAGAGGCTCTAGTATAGCATCACAAACCTTTCACCAAGTGGTTATCCATCTATTAAGTTCATTCTATGGGTATAGCTGTTCAGCTAGCTATGACATTACCTAACAGCATTATCAACCAACCTACATACCTCCTTTGGAAATATGAATTTTAGTACATTTTGTCAAATGCCTTCTTGAAATTCACTTATATCAACTATGATATCTTCTTACCCTTCCTCTCCCTCCCCCACCCAAGAAATGACATTTAAACAAGCTGAGTGAAGGATATATGGGAAGTCTTTTTACTATTTTTGCAACTTTTTTTAAAGTCTGAATTTACTCCAAAATCAAAAGTAAAAAGAAAAAACAAACCATAAGTTTAGCTTGAGATGACTTGTTCTTAGTAATGCTGACTTCTAGGCATCACTACTTCTTTTCTGGAGATCTCAAAAATGAGTATTTAAAAATAAAATCCAGAATTTTTATAGAATTTGTTACCAGATTTACTGAATCCACCAAACACTTTCAAAGTGTTAAAATAAATCATATTAATCCAATAATAGAAATTGGTGTTTATTGAATGTATAATTTGCAAATCAGGGTTAACATTTCAACTAGAGAGTAAAAAATATTTCACAGATGAGAAAACTTCCAGAGGCTTTTAATACAGGCTCCCTCCCCACCGCCATCGTTGTCACGGAAACGGAGCCAGAACAGTGTTATTATAATAGCAATTTACCCTAAAACACACCTAGTCAGACCCTGGAGTTCCTGTTTCTCAAAACTGATTGCACATAGATAATTCTTCAAAAGAGCCCAACGTCTAACGCACAATGGTCTCTACTAAGCTGCTTACTAGGCTATTGTTTGCCTTAAAGATAACTTTAGGAAACCAGTTTCTTTAAGGTTCAAGGTTCAAAAGGACAGCTAAGAGCAAATGGCCTGGGTTGGTCACCCCAACTCCATGGATCCCAGAATTATGGATTCCAGGAGAATTAAAACGGTTTCCCTATATGCTTTTATCTTCCTTGTTACTTGTTCTTGCTCCAAAGCCAACAAACTCTTTTTTAATATCCTTAATCTTTGTAAACATCCTGCCCTCTTTGTCCTGAGAGAAATTATTCTTGCAAATAAATAAAATCGTTTTTACTCTATATTAGCATAACCGGATGCATATACAGCAAACCAAATCCCTGGATGACTCTATTCTGACTCACAGCAACCCTGTAGAATATATAAGTATATTTATTGGGGTGGGGGGGAAGTTTAAAAGGCTAGTCACCAAACTCTTATTTCCACTGAAAGACAGATTAGAAGAAAGAGAATAAGGGAGAAAACTCTGACATTTTATTTTGTATCCCTCTTCAGTGTTTGAATTTTTTTACAATAATTTTTATAATTAAAAAAAGAAGTAATGCATGGAGACAGTGGGAAAATTGGAAAATTCAGATAGAGTCAAAAGAAAAATCAGTAATAATTATATACCACCTTTAGATTGTTATTATTAACATTTTGGTAAAATTCCTATGATCTTTTTTCTAGGCATAAATATAAACATACATAAAATCATATGCTCCACAAATAATGATCATATTGTTAAACAATATGAAGTTAAACGAGTCCGAAGCCTTTGGCAAGGGGGCTTCTTTCATCAACAGTCCAAAATTTACCTACAAATCGCCATCCAAACTCATCTGTTATTCAAGGGGTCCTTATTATCGGTTTTATCAGCTAACTAAGGAAGCCTGAAGGCCAAGCTTTGGTGAGCTGAGCCAGTAAAAGTAGCTGCTTTACTTGAGCCAAAGGGATTAAACTTCTGCTCTAAGAGATGCTGTGTCTGGGATAGCAGAGTTAAAAAGGTGACTGTGAGCAGTTTTCCTGTAAAGCTGCTTAGGAGAAAAAAAAAAAAAACCATCTAGATCATTCAGGATCCAAACTATCTTTTACTTCCTGGAGGTCATTTGTCATAGATGATATGAATGCTTGCCTATCAGACCTAGGTAGGTAAATCAGAATTTAATATATACTTGGAGCCCTGGGAATAGTGTTTGATATGCTAGGTAAATGCCAATGGCCTGATAACACCTTAAGTCCATATGCATTATTAATGTGGAATGTGGGTATGCTGAGGTATTCTAGACATTAAAGCAGGGTGCTTTTTTTACCAAGGAAATTAGCCATGGAACTTTCAAACAAAAGAGTCGATTCCAGTTCATAGTCAACTTTATAGGACAGAATACAACTGCCCCACAGGGTTTCCAAGGAGCAGCTGGTAGATTTGAACTGCCAACTCTTAACCAGTATGCCACCAGGGCCCCACGAAGCTGTGAAGGAGGTATTATCTGCCTTAGTTTTTCTTTAAAAATCATCATAACTATATGATTTCCAAGTTCTATTATTCGATTTTTAAAATTTAAATTCAGTTTTCTGATTTGCACACACACAAATATATGTATGTATATGTAGAAAAAAATGTAGTATATATATATTTTTAATAACAATTTTATTGAAATATAACTCACATACCATGAAGTACCTTAAACCACGCAGTATCCCCTTGTTCTGTTCAAATGACTGCCTCTTGGTCTATGTACAGGTTCCTCATGACCACAGCAAAGTGTTCTGGAATCCCCATTCTTTACATTGTTATCCATAATTTGTCATGATCCACACAGTTGAATGCCTTTGCATAGTCAACGAAACACAAGTAAACATCTTTCTGGTATTCTTTGCTTTCAGCCAGGATCCATCTGACATCAGCAATGATATTCCTCATTCCACATCCTCTTCTGAATCCAGCTTGAATTTCTGGCAGTTCCCTGTCGATGTCCTTCTGCAACAGCTTTTGAATGATCTTCAGCAAAATTTTACTTGCTTGTGATATTAATGATATTGTTTGATAATTTCCACATTCAATTGGATCATCTTTCTTGGGAATAGGCATAAATATGGATCTCTTCCAGTCTGTTGACCAGGTAGCTGTCCTCCAAATTTCTTGGCATAGACGAGTGAGCACTTCCAGTGCTGCATCTGTTTGTTGAAACATCTCAATTGGTATCCCATCCATTCCTGAAGCCTTGTTTTTTGCCAATGCCTTCAGTACAGCTTGGACCTCCTCCTTCAGTACCATCATTTCCTGGTCATATGCTGCCTCCTGAAGTAGTTGAACGTCAACCAATTCTTTTTGGTATGGTAGCTCTGTGTATGGCTTCCATCTTCTTTTGATGTCCCTGCTGCATTTAATACTTTCCCCGTAGCATCCTTCACTATTGCAACTCGAGGCTTGAATTTTTTCTTTAGTTCTTCCAGATTGCGAAATACTGACCATGTTCTTTCCTTTTGTTTTTCTACCTCCGGGTCTTTGCACATGGCATCATATTACTTTATCCTCTTGAGCTGCCCTTTGAAATCTTCTGTTCAGCTCTTTTACTTCATCATTTCTTCCTTTTGCTTTAGCTGCTTGACATTCAAGGGCAAGTTTCAGAGTCTCTTCTGACATCCATTTTGGTCTTTTCTTTCTTTCCTGTCTTTTTAATGATCTCTTACTTTCTTCACATATGATATCCTCAGTGTTTGAGGGTTCCTGTATCTCCACATCCTCCGCAATACTTATTATCTTTATTTTTTATTCTAGCCATCTTAGTGGGTATGAAGCGGCATCTCATCGTAATTTTGAGTTGCATTTCCATGATGGCTAATGATGTCAAGCATCTTTTCATGTGCTTATTGGCCATTTGCATTTCTTTGGAGAAATATCTATCAATACATTGCCCATTTTTTAAATTGGGTTGTCTTTTTATTGTTGAGTTGTAAGGATTCTTTATATATTCTGGATACTAAGCACTTATTAAGTATATGATTTGCAAAAATATTCTCCCATCCTGTAGGTTGTTTTTTCACTTTCTTGATGATGTCCTTTGAAGCATGAAATTTTTTAATTTTGTTAAAGTTCAATTTGCCTGTTTTTTCTTTTGTTGCTGTGCTTTAAGTGTCATATCTGAGGAATCATTACCTAGTCCAAGCTCAGAGAGATTTATATCTATGTTTTCTTCTAAGTGGTTTATAATTTTAGCTCTTACATTTAGGTCTATAATCCATTTTCAGTTAACTTTTATATATGGTGTGAGGTAAAAGTCTAAATTCACTCTTGGATATTCTTTGGGTATCTAGTTTTCACAGCACCATTTGCTGAAAAGACAATTTTCCCCATGAATTGTCTTGACATCCTTGTAAAAAAAAAAAAATTATTGACCATAAATATAAGTATTTATTTCTGGAGTCTCAATTCTGTTTCATTGATCTGCATTTCTATCCTTATGGCAGTGCCATCATTCTTGATTGTTATACCTTCTTAATCAAAAAACCAAACCCACTGCTGTCAAGTTGATTCCAACTCACAGTGACCGTATAGGATAGAGTGGAACTGCCCCATTGGGTTTCCAAGGCTGTAAATCTTTACAGAAGCAGACTGCCTCATCTTTCTGCCATATCGTTATCTTGCAGAGCAGCTGGTGAATTTGAACTCCTGACCTTTCAGACAGCAGCTAAATGCTTTAACAACTGCAGCACTAGGGCTCCTTATCGCTTTGTAGTTAGTTTGAAATCAAGAAGTATGCACTCTCTGACTTTTTTCTTCTTTTTGAAGATTTTTTTGGTTATTCAGAGTTCCTTGAATTTCCATGTGAATTTTAAGATCAATTTGTCAGTTGCCAAAAGGCAGCTGGAATTTTGGTAGGGATTGCATTGAATCTGTAGATCAGTTTGGGAAATATTGTCATCTTAATAGTATTAAATCTTCCAATTCATGAACATGGAATATTTTTCTACTTATTTAAGTCTTGTTTAATCTCTCAATGATATTTTATAATTTTCAGTACACAAGTCTTGTACTTCTTTTGTTAAATCCTGGAGATGGTTTCCTGTACTTAAAAAGAATATTCATTCTGCTGTTGCTGGATGGATGTCTGTTAGGTTTAGTTGGTTATACTAGTGTTCAAATTTTCTATTTCTTTGTTGATCTTCTGCCTGCCTAGTTGTTCTAGTCATTATTGAAAGTGGATTATTGGAGTCTCCAACTGTTATTGTTGAATTGTCTTTCTTTCCCTTCAATTCTGTTTAGCTTCATATATTTTGGAGCTCTCTTGTTATGTGGGAGCCCTGGTGGCACAGTAGTTAAGAGCCTAGCTGCTAACCAAAAGGTCAGCAGTTTGAATCCACCAGCTGCTCCTTGGAAACCCTGTGGGGTAGTTCTACTCTGTCCTATAGGATTGCTGTGAGTCAGAATCAACTTGATGGTAACAGGTTTGGTTTTTAGGTTTTGGTTGTTAAGTGAGTAAATGTTTATAATCACTATTCTTCCTGACACATGGACCCTTTTATCGTTATAAAATGTTCTTCTTTAGCTCTAGCAAGAATTTTTGTCTTAAAGTCTATTTTGCCAGATGTTAGTATAGCCACTACAGTTATCTGTTGGGTATTGTCTGTATGATATACCTTTTTCCATTCTTTTACTTTCAGCCCATTCGTTTCGTTTCATTGAATCTAAAGTGTGTCTTTTGTAGACATTATACATCTGAACCACCTTTTCTAATCCATTCTGCCAATCTCTGCTTTTTGATTGTGATGTGTAGTCCATTTACACTTAATGTAATTACTGATAAGGTAAGATTTACAACTCCTCTTTTGCTATTTGTTTTCAATATATGTTATGTGTTTTTTGTTCTTCTATTTCTCCATTATTGCCGTTCTTGTATTAAATATGTATTTTCAGGTATATCATTTTAATTCCTTAGTTGTTTCTTTTACCATATGTTTTTGAGTAATTTTCTCAGTGGTTGTTCTGGGAACTACGGTTTAAACTTAAAACAATCTATTTGGGTTAGTGCCAACTTAATTTCAATAACCCATTGTTGTCAAGTCAATTCTGACTCAGAGCAACCCTATAGGACAAAGTAGAACTGCCCCATCAGGCTTCCAAGGCTATAAATCTTTACAGATGCAGACTGCCGCATCTTTGTCCCACTGACTGGCTGGTGGGTTTGAACTGCCAACATTTTGGTTAGCAGCTGAGTGCTTAGCCACTGTACCACCAGAGCACCTTCCTTAATTTCAATAGTATACAAAATTTTTTTTCTAATATAACTCCATTCTATCTCCCCTTCTTTGTGCTATTATTGTCATACAAAGTACATCTTTATATGTGTATCCATCAACACAGTTTTATAAATACTGATTTATGCAGTTGTCTCTTATATAAGAAAAGTAAAGAGTTACAAAAACAGAAATACATTTATATTGTGTTTTACATTTACCAATTTTTTTACCTTTATCATGTTCCATACATCATATATTTGCTATTTATTTTAAGCTTTATTAAAAATTAAATTAAAATATTCAGTTAACACCTGCTGTTTGCTTCAGATATTTTCCGTTTCAACAGTTTTTTACACTGTAATTATCTAAAGCAGTATCATTTAGTTTTTTACACTGTAATTGTCTAAAGACTAATATAGGCTTTTGGTTAAAAATCCTAGTTTCTACTAATGGCTTGCAGCCCATTGACTGATTTTGTAATCTGGATCAAGTTATTCAGTCACTCTCTGGGTTTCAGTTTCTTTAACTGAAAAGAAGAAGCAATAGCATCTGGCAGTGTTTGACTGCTGATTCCAAAGGTACCATTTCGCCCGTACAGGTCCTGCCACAGATGAGAGAAATTCTTTTGTATTTCCAGTCTATCAACTGGTGTCCAGAAGGAAGGTCAAATCCTTTATAATATAAATTAGTATACCAACAATAAAGGGAAAATGACTAGGAATAACTAAAAACTTTTGAAAGTTACTTCAGGTGACCTATTGCTATTTGCAATACATAATTAAAAAAAAATCTTTCCACTTGTAAATTGCTTCTGGATACATTTCATTTTAAGACTCTAGTCATAGACTCGTGTAGGCATCAGGAATACTTGAGTCGCCAAAGTAGATTTAATATACTATTTTAATCTCCTGTTTCCCAAGTCTGAGATCTGACTCTTCCTATAATTTTTTTTTTTTATTTTAAAGAAAAAAAATAATCATAGTCATCTTGGAAGTGATTCTGAACAAGTTAGGTATTTTAGGTATTAGTTTTAAAAGGACAGCACTACCATTCTTTAGAGGTTTAGAGTGTGCAACCCAGTGACCCATAAAATCTCTTTTGGCTTTTTCCCTAGCCCCATTTAAGCAAATGAACAAAACTTGTGAAACGATTCCTGTGTTCCTAAGGGCCAATGGTGGAATTCTTCATCATAGACATTTAATTTAAGAATTAAACTTTAGCCCAGATACCAATTACGCCTAGAACACTAAGGTAGCTAGCTGTTGGTGATTCATCAAACAGAAGGTGAGTTTTGGCCTTTAGCTCCTGTGCAAATTGGAAACACTCTCTACACTCAGATTTTGTTGGTGTGATGAGGTTAATTCCTGAATATTAATGAAAGAGCAAGTAGAAGTAGATGACCTGGTTAATATGTATTGGTATGGTTCAGGCCTGCTGTACAAAGATACTCATTCTAAGAAACTTAACTTGTCCTCAGTCTTGAGGAAAGATGGCTAGATTGACTGGACTGTAACCTCACCACTGCCTCATTTTTCATATGACCGTACTTTATTAAAAGTTGACTATCCTTTGCCTTACTCTCTTACATCTATTTAAAAATACATTCTTTGTAACCAAATAAAAAATGAAACATATTTTACTTTTCTTTCACACTCAAACTTTAGGTAGATATTTTGACTTGTTTTCTTTAGTTAAAGCACCCTATGTCCTTTCATTAGTGGTCTGGAATCTAACTAGAAAACAAAATTTGCACATGGCTTTTATATTAATGTTACTATCACACTGTGTACACAGGGAAGATAGCAGACTCTAAAAACTAATAACTAATTTAGCTTTAGTGAATGGACTGAACCCTATGTACTCAAAATTCTCGCAGAATTAAAGATCTACATAAGATAATATTTATTCACAGAACCAATGATAATTGAAATCATTGTTCTCCCCCTCATTTAGGGTTTTTTCCCTCTCTTTTCCTCGGGGGGCAGCTTGCAGTCTTCAAAGCATAGAACCTTCTTTTCACAGTGGTTTCTTCAAGTCAAACATTATTACAACACTGATAAAATTACAACAGAATTTTCAATAACAAGACAATTGCTTTTCCCTGTTTGCCCTGTTTTGGTCACTGAAAAAAAAAATGTGCCTGCCTCCATGACAGATTTTCTTACTTGTTATTGATGGATTAATGGAAACATAATGAAAATGTTGTTTATTTTGCTTGTTCTGGTTCTTAAATTCTAAATCTTTAGAGTAAGTTTATTTGCCACCACCGCCAAAAGTGTCCAGCTTTTTGTTTCTTTCATAAATAAAGAAGTGATAACAAGCTAATATCCTCATCTGCTTCTGATTCTTCCTCACAGATCCTCTCCCCTCTCTCTCCCCTAGAGTTACAGAACACCAGGGAGCCCAGAACATAATGTCAGCGTCTTCCTGAAGGCACTGGGTGATGTTTACACTCTTAAGCTGCTGGCACTGACAAGGTGGCTGGAGTCAAATGTAAACCACGGCATTTAACATTCCCAGTCAATGTATTGTGCAATGGGTGACAATGGGCACTGTGTGAAAGGTTGCCTAACAAGCTGCCCCAGTGTTAGGATTAGTCAGCTCTGTGCTGTGAGGTGTGTGTGACTAAGATACTGGAAGTACTTGGTCATGGAAAGACAGGCTGGCCAATGACAGGAACCAGAAGCTAGGGGTGGGGAGTAGAGTGAGGAGGTGGGGGTGGGGACAGGACTCAACTCCTAGCAAGCAAACAATTGATCTTAGCACTAGGCTTTTGTTCTGTGAGGTGCTGAGGCAGAGAGCCTACTAAGGTGTATCTGAAGGAAAAACGTCATTTTATGACTTTTGATTGTTTTCCATGAAAATTTTCCCCTGTATAAAACCTTAGAAGCCAATGCAATTTCTGGTCATGTCAAAAATGCCAAAAAATGCTTTCCGGGGAAATCTTTTTCCTTTTGGTAATAAAATGTTTAAACGTTAAAAAAAAAAAAAAAGGCCGCATTTTAGAAACTTAGAAAAACATAGCAAATGAAAAAACACTCATAATCCTTTTGGGTAAAAACAATCAGTATATCATAGTAATATACCTTCTTATTCCTTAAACTATTTTATGCAAGCTTTTTTTTCCCCAATAGGACTGTATAGCCACATGTTAAATAACTAAATAATGTTCCATCCAGCATATAGTTGAGCCAATGTTCACTTAACCATCCCAACAATTAGGCTGTTTCCATTTTATGCTGTTGTTATTATGAATAATACTGAAATGAACATAACTTGAAATATCCCTTTTAGAATAATTTTTTTTTAATTTAAAGTTTATATAAAACATAACAATTGTAGAAAGCATTATGAACAGCTTAAAGAATAATAATAAAATAACAGCTGAGTATCCACTTTCAGCTTAAGAAGTAAAACACAGCCCACAATTTAGAAGCCCTAGATGTTTTTAGATGTGTTTGCGAAACCCTGATGGTATAGTGGTTAAGAGCTACAGCTGCTAACCAAAAGGTTGGGGATTGGAATCCACCAGGCACTCCTTGGAAACCCTGTGGGGCAGTAATCAACTCCATGGATATGGTATGATAGATGGGTTTCTCTCTGGTATAGCCTGTTCTCTTCTTCCCCCAGGGCAATAAGAATTAGCCTAAACATTTTGTTTATTATTTAACCCTTTCATACTTTAGATCTTCCCTTAAGAAAGATACTTTCTAGGAGAATCTAAGGATTAAGGTAAGTGGGTTGCATGTTTATCAAGTGTAGTTTCTGAGGTCCATGGAAAGCATGGGCTTACATGGTCTGACCTGGATATCTCCTCCACAAGTTATCAGGCTTGACACACCCAAGTAGGCAGGGCGGGTCCACAGACCAGAGAAAAATTTGCCTATCTATTTGATGGATTTCTGCCGTTTGAGGATATTTGAGTTTAGGCCTAAGAGCATTTATCCTAGAGAGGGATAATTTTGGTTTACCTATGTAAGGATGTTCCCCTGTCTAGTTATCTAGTGCTACTAATAACAGAAATACCATAAGTGGGTGGTTTTAACAAACAGAAATTTATTTTCTCAGTTTAGAAGACTAGCAAGAGAGACAGGCAATTTAGCAAATAATGCAACAAGTAGATGTAACCTACACAGAAAGGACTAAACCCACTGCTGTTGAGTCAATTTCAACTCATAGTGGCCCTGTAGGAGAGAGCAGAACTGTCCCGTAGGGTTTCCAAGGAAACAGACTGCCACATTTTTCTCCCACGGAGCAGCTGGTGGTTTTGAACCACCTACATTTCTGTTAGCAGCCGATTGCTTAACCACTGTGCCGCCAGGGCTCCTTTTAGGAGGCTACCCATACCCATTGCCATTGAGTTGATTCTGACTCACAGCGACCCTATAGGACAGGGTAGAAGTGTCTCACAGAGTTTTCAAGGAATGCCTGGTGGATTCCAACTCCTGACCTTTTGGTTAGCAGCTGTAGCTCTTAACCACTATTCCACCAGGGTTTCCATTAGGAGGCTGAAAGTCTGAAATTCAGGGTGCCGTCTCTAGGGAAAGGCTTTTTCCCCCTGTCGGCTCTTGGAAAAGGTCCTTGTTCCTTGGCTCCTTGGTAATCTTCATCTGGCATGGCATCTGTCTTCCCCCAACTCTGCTTGCTTCTCTGTCCTGATCTACTCTTTTTATATCTCAAAGGTAACTGGTTTAAAACATGCCCTATATATGGCTTCTTAACATAGCAAAGAAAAGTCACTACCAAATGGAATCACAACCACAGATATAGGGGTTAGGAGGAGACTTGGTGGCTCATGGTTAAAGCACTCGGCTGCTAACCAGAAGGTCGGTCGTCTGAACCTACCAGCTGCTCCTCAGGAGAAAGATGTGGCAGTCTGCTTCCATAAAGATTTACAGCCTTGGAAACATTATGGGGCAGTTCTACTCCATCTTGTAGGGTTGCTGGGAGTCAGAATTGACTCAAAAGCAGTGGGTATAGGGGTTAGGATTTACAACACATTTTTTTTGGGGGGGGGGCATAAGTCAATCCATAACACCCTCCTTTTTCACCTTACCCTAGGTATTTGGTTTTGGTTTGTTGTTTGTATATTTTTATTGTTGTTTTAATAATTTAGTCACTTAAAAAAAAAAATGGGCAATTACCTTTGCTGAACATATTCTATCTATGTTAGAACCAATAGTAGAACCAATAAGGATGGTTGGCCTTCAGGTCGCTAGTAAAACCCCAATACTAGTGTACCTGACCACCTGCATCAGAATCAGCTGAGATGTTTAGTAAACTTGGAGATTCCTGGACCCCACTGGAGACCTGCCAAATCAGAATCTCTGGGTGTAGGATTCAGGAATCTGCAGTTTAATAAGCACCCCAAATGGCTCTTAAGTACCCTAAACCTGAGAAGCACTACCCTACACCTGGGACAGCAAACTAAGAGAAGTGATATAACAACTATTCCTATATTCTCTAGTGTGTTTATATTTGTTTAGAATTGAGGTGTAGGGTGGGCAGCCACTCAGGGACCCTCTCTGTGGAACCCATGTGGTGTGTTTTGCTGGATGAGAACGGAAAAGCCCAGTTCTTTACCCCACTTATCTTAAAATGTTAATACCTGAGGTAGCGGTCACACTTCAAGTGGGGACCAGTAACCACCTAGATCTTCTGTAGCAGGAGATTTTCACTGCCGGTCATCCAAGAGCAAGAATGGCATACGTACATACAGGATGGGTTCACATGAAGGCATTTCGCCTGAAGTAAAAACCAGGGTGTGCTTACAGTTTGTGCCAAGCACAGTCTGTTGTCTTCTTAGTTTTGAGTAATGCCCTTGTCTGTGACCTTGATACTCAGATTTATTTTTGCATGCAACCATTGGCCTGCATAGCACTTGTTACATAATAATTATGTCTGAGACAAAAATCTTTATGATCTTACCAAGCTTAGAGGGGCTTACAAAGAAGAGAAGTGGGAAAAAATTTGTTATTGAAAAGAAAAGCTGAAAGACAAGAGTTGGAGGAATGATAAAAAGGTAGAAATAGAAAGCAGAGTCAGGAAAGAACATCAGAAGTAGTATGGAAGAGACTGCCCTTGTTCAAATTCACCCTCATTTAATGTGGCTTGGAAGATTGCTAAGCAAAACTACTCTTCTGAGAATTGGACCTGAGATCCTAGTTAACGTACAGCTGCTGTCTATAACAGTGAAGGAATTCTCTCTAGCTGAAAATCAATTGCTCTGTGAAAACGATCATTACTAAATCGTTATTACTGAAACTACATGATATTTGACAGAATTTCTCTGGCTTCCTTCCATCTTATTATTATTATTTTTATCTTTGCTGTCAGAAATTTGCCAGGTTCTAGAACCCAGCAATGATAATTAGGAATATTATACATTTGAATAATTAATATGTTGAAATTTGAAAATGATATTTAACCCAGAAAAAATAAAGTGAGGATGAACTAACTGGCAAAATGTTCAATTATTATGCTGCAAATACACTAAGAATGTTCAACTGGAGTAATAAGAATGATAGTAATAACATGAAAAAGGAGGAAGAACAAAATAAACTGTGGATATTGGCTTTTATGTAGGTTATTAAAATAACATTTTTAAATCAAAATTGCATATTCAGGATATTTTCTTAACATATATCTGAGTGCTTGGTGGTTTGCGCTTTAGGTTAAGTTCTGACTCTAGAACACAGAAATATGTCAGACTGCTCTCAGTAACATTTATGGAGGAAAGCTATGAACACATGACAATATAATTTCATACCAAAACCAATAAAATATTTAATTGTGGTTGTTGTTGTTAGGTGCCATCAATTCGGTCCTGACTCATAGCAGCCCTAGGTACAACAGACCAAAACACTGCCTGGTCCTGCGCCATCCTTACAATCGTTATGTTTGAGCCCACTGTTGCAGCCAATGTGTCAATTCATCTCGCTGAGGGTCTTCCTCTTTTTTACTGACCTGCTACTTTACCAAGCATAATATCCTTCCCTAGGGACTGATCCTGCCTGATAACATTCCCAAAGTTGTCTTGCTATCCTTGCTTCTAAGGGGCATTCTGGTTGTACTTCGTCTAAGACAGGTTTGTTCATTCTCTTAGCAGACCATAGTATATTCAATATTCTTCACCAGCACAATTCAGAGGCATCAATTCTTCCTTATCCATTGTCCACTTTTCACATGTGTATGAGGCTATTGAAAACACCAGGGCTTGGGCCAGGCGCACCTTAGTCCTCAAGGTGACATCTTTGCTTTTTAGTACTTTAAAAAGGTCTTTTGCCGCAGATTTGCCCAATGCAATGCATTGTTTGATTTTTTGACTGCTGCTTCCATGGGTGTTGATTGTGGATCCAAGTAAAATGAAATCCTCGACGACTTCAATATTTTCTCTATTTATCACAATGTTGCTTATTGGTCCAGTTGTGAGGATTTTTGTTTTCTTTATGTTGAGGTGTAATTGTACTGAAGGCTGTGGTCTCTGATCTTTATCAGTAAGCGCTTCAAGTCCTCTTCACTTAAAATTGAATAGAGCAAGGTTTCCCACTTAACCTTTAGTGGAAATTCTAGAAGCTGCTGAGAAAACAAATCATATTATATTGATATGAATATGGATCTGATGCCAGAGTGGAGTTTTTTAAACTAAAAAAAAAAAAAAAAAAAAAGACAAAGACGAATGAAAATATCAATAGCTTTGATTACATAAAAAATGTAAAACTTCTCTTTGATGGTTAGGAGGGAGGGAAGGGGTGGGGATGGAAAAACACTAAATAGACAATAGGTGAGTAGTAACTTTGGTGAAGGGTAAGACAGTTCACAATACCAGGGAAGCCAGCACAACCTGTACAAGGCAAGGTCATGGAAATTCCATAAACCAAACCAAAACCCAGTGCCATCGAGTCGATTCCAACTCATAGTGACCCTATAGGGCAGAGTAGAACTGCCCCATAGAGTTTCCAAGGAGCGCCTGGTGGATTCGAACTGCCGACCCTTTGGTTAGCAGCTGTAGCACTACACTACACCACCAGGGTTTCCAGAAACCCCATAGACACATCCAAACTCCCTGAGGAACCGATTTGCTGGGCTAAAGGCTATGGGGACCATGGTCTGAGGAAACATCTGGCTTAACTGGCATAACATAGTTTATAAAGAAAACGCTAAACATTCTACTTTGATGAGTAGCGTCTGGGGTCTTAAAAGTCTGTGAGGGGCCATCCTCCACGATACTCCAGTGGTCTCACCCCTTTGGGAGCAAGGGAGAATGAAGAAAACTAAAAATTCAAGGGAAAGATTAGTCCAAAGGACTAATGGACCACGACTGCCATGGCCTCCACCAGACTGAATCCAGTACAATTAGATGGTGCCCAGCTACCACCACTGACTGGTCTGACAGGGATCACAATAGAGGGTCCCAGACACAGCTAGAGGAAAATGTAGAACAAAATTCTCACTCACAAAAAAAGACCAGACTTACTGGCCTGACAGAAACTGGAGAACCCAGAAAGTATGGCCCCCAGATGCCATTTTAGCTCAGTAATGAGGTCACTCTGAGGTTCACCCTTCATCCAAAGATTAGACATGCCCATAAAACAAAACGAGACTAAAGGGCACATCAGCCCAGGGGCACGGACTAGAAGGCAGGAGGGGACAGGAAAGCTGGTAATAGGGAACCCAAGGTCGAGAAGGGAGAGTGTTGACATATCATGGGGTTGGTAACTGGTATCATAAAACAATAGGTATACTAACTTTAATGAGAAGCTAGTTTGTTCTGTAAAACTTCATCTAAAGTACAATTTTAAAAAAAGTAAGCCTTTTCTACATAAAAGCAAAACTCTGTTAAAGAATAACAAAATAAATCAAGGTAATCTATAAACATATGAAAAAATGTTCACACCCATTAGTTATGAAAGAAATGCAAAAAAAACAATGAGATACTATTGCTCCAACAATCAAACTGTTCACAATTTAAAATAATTAAAATACCCAGTGCTGGGTGAATGCAACGAAATGGAAACTCTTGAACATCATTTGTAGGAATGCCCTCTTTGGTGAGCAGTTTCTATCAGAATCTTTGGAATTGTTCATACCCCCAACAATTATTCCATTGGCATTTATTCTAAGGAAAATATTAGGGGTATGAACAAAGAATGAACAAAGAATGCTATGAATAAGAATGTTAATAACAGCTTTTCTACAATACTGAATAACTGAAAATCCCAAAATGTAGGGGATGGTTAAGTATATTATGGTATGTTTATTCGTAGGATACAACACTAAATGTCAAAAATCCGACTTATAGCAACCCTATAGGAGAGAGTACAACTGCCCCATAGAGTTCCCAAGGGGCGCTTGGTGGATTCGAACTGCCAGCATTTTCGTTAGCAGGCATAGCTCTTAACCAGTGTGCCACCAGAGTTTTCAATTATGGTGTATTTATTCATAGGATACAATACTAAATGACTGTCAAAAATCATGTTTGCTCATAAAATATTATATTAAGTAAAAAACACATTAAAAATAGTAGCTAAAGTATGATACCAATTTTAAAAAGTGTATACATATTTATTGAAAAAGTAATGGAAGAATATACACTAAAATGTTCATGGTTGTTTTCTTCAGCTGGTGGGATTATGGATTTTTTAATTTTATTTTATGCCTTTCTAAGTTTCCTACAATAAACACACATGACTTTAAAACAATAAGCAACATATTTCAAGTCTTCATAAAAAAAAGAAAAGGCATTTAAATTATTTCCTAAATCTTTCGCCTCTGTCTGACAAGGAAATCTTGTGTGTACATAGATCCTAATCTATATTAAAATTAGAGGTTGAATTAGTAGATTCAAGGTTTCTAGAGAAAGGAAGCAGAAGATAATGCAGCAAGTATTTTTTCACCTGACAGAAACTTTATTCCATGCCAGACGCTCACACACACATTTCTGTAAATCTTTGGAATATGATTCCTATACACAGATCCTTCTGGAAAAAAAAAAGCAAATGCCATAGCAAACCAAAAGCAAACCCACTGCCATCGAGTTGATTCCAACTCATAGTGACCCCGCAGGACAGAGTAGAACTGCTCCACAGGGTATCCGAGGCTCTAAATCTTTATGGAAGCAGATTGCCACATGTTTCTTCCACAGAGCGGCTGGTGGATTCAAACAACCGACCTTTCAAGCTCTTTAACCCCTGAGCCACCAGGGCTCCTCTGCCAATGCAAAATAGCATTTAAATCACAAAAAGTGGGAGAAGTCATGGGATACAAAGCCCTAAACTCTCTCAGGCATCTCCTCAATTCTAATTCTGAAGCTCATGCCTCCCCTTAACGCTTGAATTTTGGTGAAATGCTTTGGGCAAAGAAGACTTCTCTGTTCATTGATGATAAACTCATGGAATTATTATCAAAGATTTAACCTGAATGCATTAGACTTTTAGTAACACAGAAATAGGAGGGCCTTTGGTATCTTGATTTTCATCTATGCCAGTTGAAAACCAAGTTTTTTCTGGGATCTAGTGAAAAAGTCTGAGTAAGGTTCACAGCTGTCAGTTTTTGAAGGAAATCCTGCTCTTTACTTCTGAAATTATATCTGACCTACTTATTTTAATACTCATTACCATATCTCTTCTTTTATGAAATGATGGCGATAGTAAGTAGTATGTTGTTTTTTTAATGTCCTTGTTTATCAAAATGAAAAGCTGGCAACCCTGGGTCTGTTGTTTTTTACCAGTTGCAGTTTCTCTTAGGAAATACGAAATCAGAAAGGCTGAGGGCTGCTGATCTCATCAAGCCTCTTTAATTTTATGAATGAAAAAGCTGAGGCTCAGAAGGGGACAGAGATTTGCCTAAGGCCACGTAGTGTGTGAGGAGATGATTTCTTTCCCCTCGTGATCACTAGTTAGGCAGTCTTCAAGGGCTTGTCGTTCTCCATTGAAAAACACTCAAGAAACTCCTTGCAAACTTCTTCGGGGCTACTTCCACTCTTCAGTTGACCATAGAAAAAGAGTAGCTGGGCTTTTCTGCCTTAATTACTCATCCAAACCCATTGCTGTCGAGTCAACCCTATAGGACAGAGTAGAACTGCCCCATAGGGTTTCCAAGGAGCGGCTGGTAGACTCAAACTACCGACAGCTGAGCTATTAACTACTGTGCACCAGGGCTCCTAATTGCTGTGCACCAGGGCTCCTAATTGCTCATAGCATCCTTTATTATGATGAAAGAGAAAACCAGAAATCACTTCTGGAAGTCTCTTGTTATAAGCTAAGAAGAATGAAGACGCTACATGGGAAGGAAGGCCTGGCAAAAGCATTTACTTCAGAACATTATCTGCCCATCTTTCCACCCCCAGCACCCACCCCAAGACAACAGTAAACTAGTTTCAGGATATATGGAACAAAAGTTAAAAAATAGCTTCAAATTAGTATAAAGTATCTAGCTTCTTATTAAAAATCTTATGAATATGTTTATCATCATTTCTTATTTCTGTAGGTGCCCTGCATCCCAGTGCTGACTGCTACCTAAAACCTGCATGATCTTTGGCAAGTTAGTTGATCTCTCTGAGCCTAATTCCTCATCTATAAAATGGGAGTAATTAGAATTGTTTATCTCACAGTGTCCATGTGTGTCTGAGATAAGAAAGTGCAAACTGTAAAATGCAAATGAGTGTGTTATCTTTAAGAATGTAAACAAAAATATGTATTTTTTTCCTCATGCCAAGTCATCTTTTATAATCATAATATTTTTTAAATGCAAATGAAAAATTAAACCACCTCTGCCTCTTTAAGCTCTGTGGTAAAATTAGATAATAGCCTTCTGGGTCCAATGGTCACTTCAACAGATTTGGAAAATAATGTAACCATCTTTAGAAAATCCTCTTTTAAGTTGTTCTGTATCACAGCAGCATGGTTCAAGCAAATCTAGGTTGAACCATGGAAAATTGCCCTTTTTTGTAGGTCAAAAGTGGTTTTAAAAAATCAGCAATTCCACATGATTTAATGCACATTAATGCATCAGTCTTTACAGGCAAAATCCAACAGGATTCTTGACTTCACTAGAGATCTCAGGGGGTTCTCCTCAAGATCTGAAGTTTGCCTCTATGGCTACACAGTCCCAGATTTCTAGGAGCTAGGTAAATGTTCCCATTTTTATCTTCTTATTTTTATTGTTATTTGCCTTCCACTCATGGAGACCCCATGTGTGCAGAGTCAAACTCCAGGCCTGTTTTCCGAGGTGCCTGTGGGTTCAAACAACCACCCTTTTGGCTAGTAGCTGAGAACTTAACCATTTGCATCACATAAAAAAATAGGGACCCTTATTTTCATCTTACAAATGAAAAAACTAAGATACAGGTTTGCATTTCTGTCACATAATCAAGTTAGCACAAGACTCATTTTGATAACTTCTAGACCTATTCAGGGCCTTTTTGCATAGGACGGTTGGTCAGTAGAAGTTTGTTGAATAGACTTAACCATTCTTCCTGAGTTCTAGAACACGTTTTCAACTGCCTGCTATGTGAAGGTTCTTCTGGTTCTTTATTATCATACTCCGAGCCAGTTCCTTTAGTCTTTTCTCAAACTAGGAGATAAACCTGAAACTGAGCTCCCTCTTCTCCATTCTCCACCTCCAATCATTTGTCAAGTTCAGTGCACTCACGTCTCCCCCATTCATCCATTCTCTCATTTCCTAGGTCAGGTCCTTTGCAAATTCGCTCAAACAATTGTAGTCTTCAAACTGATCTTCCTTTCCTCGAGCTTGATTTCTAACTTTCTGCTTGATTTCCTACTTTCCCTCCTAAACCCCTGTGAGGAGCAAATTCCTCAGACAAGCTGAGTGATCATGGTTTTCTCCACTCCTCTCCCAGCTGGCATCTTTAGGCCTCAGAACAAACCACCAACTCACTGAGGCCTGAAGTCTGTTAGCAAGATTAAAAAGACACAAATCTGGGCTAGCCGCCTCCCCTCTTCAGGAACCCAGGAGGACATGATGCAGTAGGATGTTCGTTAGCAGGGTTCAAAAGATACAATTAGTCACTTACGCTGGGGGTATAAAATAGCTGGCAGATGAAGTTTTCTTGGTCTCCTCAGCTGTGGTGTATGTGAGGCCCATGTTGCATAAGTTTACAGTCCACTTAAGTGGACCTACCCGGCCAGGGGGAGACCAGTAGTAGGTCGAGTATCATTTAAGCCCCTCACCCATGGCACAAAGTAGGGTGTGCAAGGCAGAGTCATCATTTCTGCCCAGACAGTAGTTAAGAGCTGCTCTTTGGAAACCCTATGGGCAGTTCTCCTCTGTCCTATAGGGTCACTATAAGTCAGAATCGACTCGATGGCAATGGCTTTTTGGGTAAACACAGAGACAAGCAAGCAGAAATGGGGGAAGATAGATGCCAAGTGAGTATTAAAGAGGAACGGATGCTGAAACAGATGAGGACCTTTCCCGCAGAACTGACAGAGAGAGCTTTCCCCTAGATCCATTGCCCTGAATTCAGACTTCTAGTCTCCTAAACTGCGAGAAAATTAATTTCTTTTGTAAAACCACCCATCTGTGGTATTTGTGTTACAGCAGCACTAGATAACTAAGATACCCCACTAGACCCCTTGCTCTTTTGTAAAACTCAATGTACTTTGCCTCCTGTTACTCCTCCAGCCCGAGGGCCTCGCCTTTTCCCCTACTCTACCTGTTAAAATCTCATTCGGTCTTCAGTGCTATTGCTTCCCTAAAGCTTAGCTGGAATTCATCACTTTATTCTCTGTCCTCCCTTAGACCTGTATCATACATATACGTGTGCTCTGCCCTGTATTACAATGTTATTCCTACCTGCTTCTTTCAATTGTAATCTTTCTGATGTCACGAATGGTTCTTTGTTCAGTTATTAGCTCTTGAAGCATCTAAAGTAGACTTTCGATAAATGTCAAATGGATGAAGGGATGGGATTAAGACTCAGGGAATGTGGAAGAGCTCATACTTGCATGGAAGTTCTTCTATATGTCAGGTACTGCACTTTAGCTTATTTAATCTTTACAACAACTCTTGGAGGTTGGTGCAGACACAAGATTTATTAGCGTGTGTATTATTTCCTTCTCTCTTCCCTGCCCTACTCCCTAGGGAGAATTTTGTCCTTTCCAGGGTTTTCTCCTATCCACTCTGGTTCTCAGGTTTTTTGGGCCCAGGATTAAGAGGATGGAGAGAGAGAAGCTGTATCAGTCCAAGTGGCTGGTGTGGGGGGCGGGGAGGGAAGCTAGGTGGGATGTTTGCTTTCTGGGTCTCCTTTGTTAGAAAATTGGACAGAACACAAAAGAAAAAAGAATACATATAATAAATAGCTAAGAAATAGGGGGCAGGTGGAGAAAGTAGCTGAAAATAAACACTGGGCAGCCCAGCGAGGGATGAGGAGGGAGTTATGGAGGTTTGGGAAATGGATAGACTTTGGAGCAGCTTTGGGAGAATGAGAAAAAAGAAAAAGGAGAATTTTAAATATTGCTCTGGGTGGCAAATTGGATCCCATTTAATATTTTTTGAGAAAAGTGAGTAAAGATAGAAATTCCTCTTGAAATGATTTTGGGTACTGGACGATGTTTCTTTCAATGTGAAATTGAACCAAGACTTGTTCAAGTAGGATCCACATTTAACAGGTGAAGAAACTAGGGCTTGGCGAAACTTTTGCCAACATCACACAGACAATGAAGGGCTAAGCTGGGATTCGAACTTCAACCTCTTGAGCGTCAAAGCTTGTCAGTCTTACAGTCCCACACAATCTCAGTGGTTGAGAGGTCTGTTGAGTCACGCTTCTAAAAATTCCACTGAAATCTTAAGAGCATGTAGTGTTGCTGATAGCTGTTCTTTAGTTACGAGCTTTCAGCATGAGAATTTCCTTGTTTCAGGGATGGTGGGAAATTTGAGAAGTCATTTAGCGAACCATTTCTTTGCCCTGGTACTTTCTGGCTTTCAGTTATGATTCTAGCTCAGCCTTTCTGCTTGAGAATATACCCTGATTTAAAAAACCTTTAGGGAAAAAACAACTTTAAAGCCTAAACTCTCCCCAGGGATAAAATAGGAAACCTTTCTGCAAGCGTAACCTATTTACAAGCATCACAGGTTCCCATTCTGTCTGTAGGTATTTTGAATCATAAAACTCGTTGCCATCGAGTCGATTCTGACTCATGGCAACCATATAGGGAGTTGGAAAGATCTGAACTCAAAAGACCCTGCAGAGTATATTGTTTTAAGAGTTTGGAAATGTAAGGATCATTGGCATAGAAGTACAATGGAAAACATGGACAAAATGGAAAAACAGTAGTGATGATGATGATAATGCTATAACCATTATGAGTATTATTAGGAGCAAAACAACAAAAAAAAAAGTCATCAAGTCAATTCCGACTCATAGTGACTCAATAGGACAGAGTAGTACTGCCCCACAGGGTTTCCAGGGATTGGCTGGTGGATTCAAACTGCTGATCTTTTTGGTTAGCAGTCAAGCTCTTAACCACTGTGCCACCAGGGCTACCTATGAGGAGCAGGCACTAAGCAAAGTGCTTCAGATGTGTGCTGGATAATATCTTGCGATAACTTTTTTCTCTCTCTTTTCTCCCTTTCTTCTTCTGTTTTACTCAGGTAGCTACTTCATTGCCTCAGCGGAGGTAAGAGTGTCAGGGCAGAAAATAAAACTGGCTGTCATGGGTTTTATTGTGTCCCTCAAAAATGTGTGTCAACTTGGTTAGGCCATGATTCCCAGTATTGTGTGGTTGTCCTCCATTTTGTGATTGTAATTTTAAGAGGATTAGGTGGGATTGTAACACCCTTACTAAGGTCACATCTCTGATCCAATGTAAAGGGAGTTTCCCTGGAGTGTGGCCTGGATCATCTTTTATCTTACGACAGATAAAAGGAAAGGGAAGAAAGCAGAGAGTGGGGGACCTCATACCACCAAGAAAGCAGTGCTGGGAACAGAGTGTGTCCTTTGGACCTGAGGTTCCTCTGTGGAGAAGCTCCTAGTCCAGGGGAAGATTGATGAGAAGGCCGACAGAGAGATAAAGCCTTCCCCTGGAGTTGACACCCTGCATTTGGACTTTTAGCCTACTTTACTGTGAGGAAATAAATTCGTCTTTGTTAAAGTCATCCACTCATGGTATTTCTGTTATAGCAGCACTAGATAACCAAGGCACTGGCCTACAACTTTCTCTGGCTTTTTCTTTCCTAAGTCATTAGGTAAACCTGGAGAGTCTGTAAAGGTGAAAAGGTGAAGTAGATTTCCATGAAGAGCTAATGCAGCAGTTCTCAGATTTTTAGTCTCAGGGCCTCTTTATACCCATAAAAATCATTGAGGCCTTTAAAGAACTTTTGTTTATATGAGTTGTATGGAGCCCTGGTGGTACAGTGGTTAAGAGCTATAGCTGCTAACCAAAAGGTCGGCAGTTTGAATCCACCAGCTGCTCCTTGGAAATGCTATGGGGCAGTTCTACTCTGTCCTATAGGGTCTCTATGAGTCAGAATCGACTCGATGGCAATGGGTTTTTTGGTTTGGTTATCTATCAATATCTACCATGTTAGAAACAAACTGAGAATGTTTTAAGGTGTTTATTACTTCATTTAAACATAATAATAAAAGTAACATATTGTCTTAGTCTTCTAGTGCTGCCCTAACAAAATGCCATAAAATCGATTGCTTTAAAGAACAGAAATTAATTTTCTTATAGTTCTTGAGGCTAGAAGTCCAAATCAGGGTCTCAGCCATGTTGATTCCTTCTGAGGTCTTTGAGAGAGGAACTGTTCCGTGTCTGAACCTGTCTCCTAATTTCTGGTGGCTGCTGGCAACCCTCGGCATTTCTTTGCTTCTTATAGATTTACCTTTCTCCGTTGTCACATGGCATCTGTCTTCTTGATATATGCATAGCCCTCTTCCATATTTGTTCTCCCCTTTTACAAGAAGGGATTAGGACTAGAACACACCTTACTCCAGTATGATGTAACTGATAAAAATCTTCAAGGAAAGGCCCTATTTCCCTAAACAAGGTCATATTCTTAGGTATAGGAGTTAAAACTTTAGAACATCTATAGGGTCACTAGGAGTCAGAATAGACTGGACGGCAATGGGTTTGGTTTTTTTGTTTTTTGGAGGTACACAATTCAACCCATAACACATATTTTTATGAAAAATAAATTTTCTGAGACAAAAATATATCATTGAGAAAAATGACATTGTTTTACATTTTTGCAGATCTCCTTAATGTCTGTTTAACAGAAGACAGCTGGATTCTCATCTTCTGTTTTCAATCTGTCGTAATATGTTGGTTTTGGTTGAAGTATCCAAAGAAAACCCAGCCGTTTTACAGAGATGAAATTGGAAAAGGAAAGGGTATTTTAGAAGACTTTTCAGATAATTTATGGATACTCTTTTTTGGATACTCTGCTAAAACTGAAGAAGTGGTAATGCTATGCTAAAACTGAACAAGTTTGGTTGCAATATGGAATCTGAAACTAGATAAATGAACTTTTCTTTAACCATTACGTTAAAATCAATTTGTTTGTGCTGCACTTAGAATGGATCTTTTACCTCTGCATAATTTTGTAACATCATGTACCAGCCATTTAGAAAATACTGGGTTACTATATTACACACATTTTCCAAATTTTAACATATATCACTATATAACATTAAAAAAAATCACATTTGTTATTAACACCATTGATCTCATCAGAAAAGTCTTTATCTGGGAACCTGACAAACTCAAGTTAGCAGGTACAGGTTTTCCAAAACTATAAATGCCCTTGAAAGCTTAAATTCCATCCCTGGCAAGAAATATAGTCAGTTATATTTATTGAAGTAGCAGGTTCGCTTTGTTCATTTTCAGGAAAATGTCTGTCAAATGCCCAAGTCTGAATAAGATGTTTGTCTGTCAGAAGTTCTTTTACATTAAAATGACGTCTGAAAAAAAGCAGTTAGTTTAGCTTGCAACTCAATCGCTCAAGAGCTTTGTACTTCAGTATGCAGCAGAGGCATGTTATGTGTGCTTCCCATTTCACCACACAGAATATTCAAAAGATAGTCACTCAAGGGTCGAGATTTAATAAAAATAGTAATTTTTACTGCTTCATCAAGGACATTCTTAAGTGATACTGGCATTGTTTTTGTGCAAGTGTATGGCAGTAGAGGATACAATGACTACTAGTACAGTTTGGTGCCATTGTCTTGATTAGTGCCCAAATACCAGCAGTTTCACTCACTATGGATTTCGTACCATCAGTGTAAATATCAACACGGTAAAAAGGACCAAGTACATTTTGCTGTAATTATGAAAGTATTTTTGAATTTTGCAACCTCTTTGAAGGGTTTTGGGGACCCCAAGGATCTGTGAACCACACTTTGAGAAACATTGAGCTAGAGTGTCTTGGAAAAGCAAGGGGGAAAACATATATCATCCTCTAGGCCGAAAAAAAGAGTTCCCCCAAGTTAGCGGATAGGAGGAAGGAAGAGGGAGGCCTGTAAATCCCAGAGAAGCAGAGGAAAGGATCTTATTTTCTGGCATCACCACAAGGGAAGCAGCAAGACCCCAGAGGAATGGCTGTGTAGTGCATCTAGGCAGACAGACAATAGAAAACCTTGGCAAAAGATTCCTTTGTTTCTAGAATGGTATAGGAGCTGCAGAGTCATAAGGGATAGTACAGCAGACAAATAGGCTGTCACCTGTGTGGACTAATGATTATTGATCAAAAGCAAACACATACACGTATACACGGACCATACACTGAGGCCTGGGCACTGTGTAAGATCCTTGGTACAAACCAAGCAAAGAGCAGAGAAAAGTTTCCAGAATGACCAGCTTGGCAGAATGGGGGCCAGAATTGGACATCGAGTTGAGTTATAAATATTTTTTTAAATATTTCTTTTTAAAACTGAGTTATGTCTACTGACTCTATAGGTTTCATTTTTCTCTAATCCTTGTCAACCTTATGAGGTATTATTACTGTGAAACCTGTGACAGTCGGAACTCGACAGGACTGCCTTGTTTTTCCGGGCCTCGCAAGTTTCCAGCCTTTAAAAGGGTGCAGTCTTACCACTTTTCAATCACTCTGTATTAGTGGAAAACATTTGTGTTTCCGCCTTACACAGGTTCCAGTGTTTGCAGGTTCCACTGTATTATCATTTCCATTTTATAGATGGGGAACCTTCTTTTTGCTTTAAACCAAACCGGTTGCCATCAAGTCAATTCTGACTCATAGCGACTCCATAGGGCAGAATAGAACTGCCCCATAGGGTTTCCAAGGAGCGACTGGTGGATTCGAACTGCCAGCCTTTTGGTTAGCAGCCATAGCTCTTAACCACTGTGCCACCAGGGCTCTTTACACTTTAGGGTCGATGAATTGCTTTATGCACAACTAGTAAGTGGCAAAGCCAGGATTAGAACTGTCTGCTTCAAAAGCTTGTGCTCTTAGTCAGTACTCTTTCTGTATGGGACTTGATAGAGATGATTTCCCTGTCTTCATTCTCTCTCTATACATCTAACTACTAGCTTCCCTGGCCATGGAATCAGGAAGAGAGGAAATGAGCTCAGTTGGCCTGTATTTGCCCAATTGTCTGTGGGCTGTGCTAGCCCCAGCAAGAAATGAACTAACAGATTCTGAATTCCTCAGATTGGAATGATCCCTTGAGACTCGAATAAAGAATGTAAATGTTAGTACATTTGTTGTGAGACTGTCCAGAAGAACCACAGGACTACAGATGGTGAGTGGTTTGTCTCCTTATCTCTGAACCTCGGACCTGAAAGGGAGCCTAAGGTTCTGAGATGTGGATGATTAGAAACTCCAAAAAGGGGTAAGCAGACCCTGTGAACACAGGATCAAAGGTGTAGCTTGTTCAAAATGAAGTTGGCGTGCTTCCCTGTCTGGTATTACTTGAATTGTGGAAACTCAGACCCTTTACATTTCACACTCCAAACATTCCATGATACTCAAGATCTTGGAAGATTGTAGTGGTTTTAAAACATGTGTACAAATTCTTTGAAATTTTCCCATCAAGAACTGGATTCTAAGTCCACTTTCTGGAATGTGGACTCGCCTTAGTGACTCACCTCCATGGAATAGAATGTGGCAGAAGTGATGGTGTCTGACTTCCAAGGCTAGGTTAGAAAAGGTAATACAGCTTCTGCCTGGTTCTTTCTTGGGACATTCACCCTTGGAACACAGCTGCCATGCTGTGAGGAAGCCCAGGACACATAAAGAGCCATGTGTAGGTGTTCCAGCCAACAGCCCCTGCTGAGGTCCCAGCTAACGGCTGGTGTCAGCTGCATCAGTCACCAAACGTATGAGAGAAGAAGTCTTTGATATGACTCCAGCCCCAGTCATCACTTGACTTCAACTGTATGAAAGAACTCAAGTAAGAACCTCTAAACTGAACCCAGCCAAGCCCGCAGAACCTTGAGAGGTAATATTAATAAGTGATTGCTGAGTGTCACACCACAGAGTTTGGGGTGGTTTGTTTGGCAGCAACAGTGAACTAAAACAAGTCACCTCTTCCTTGATCTCTCTTTCTGTCATTGCCATTCATTAATTTAATAAAGACACATAAAGTACCTTCTCCATGCCTTACCATTCCTACCATATTCCTCTTTCCTTCCCTAATGCCATTGATTCTGTTCTGAGGCTTAAAAATGGAGTCAAGCCATCAAAAGCCAACCAAAATGTCACAAAGGTGTAATAATGCTCTAGTCCCTGTGGTGTTCCTAGACTTGCTATTGTTCAGGAGCTAGTCTCCCAGGCCCTTGGGTGGGGCATTTCTGAGAACGCTGAGGCTTTGGACCACCTATTATGGGACTTCTCCAGCCAAGAAGCCAGTTTGATTGAGAGCCTGAGCTGGACTGGTTGAAAATGGTGGCAGGCCCTGGATGCACCAATGGCTTTGGGTAGGGTTGAGGCTCATTATGTCTTGTTGTGTCTGCAGTGATTGTTACAGGAAATGGGAAAATAATAGATACGCGAGAGAAGGAGGGAGTAGGAGAATTTATGGCAACAGGAAGAGGAAGAAAAAGAAGACGCCTACAGGAAGAAGAAGAAAAAGGAAAGAAGAGTTATGGTGGCAAAAGGAGATAGCAGGGAAGATGACTTAGAGACACAGAGGCTTGCTAATTTTAACACATGTAAGTAACAATAGCAAGAACTAAAATGTTTTGAGTATTGAACAAGTGCTATGAATTGCTGTAACTGCTTTACATATATGATCGCATTCAACATCCCTATGAAGTAGGTACTATTATTATCTGCACCTCCCTTTTGCAGTGAAGGAAACTCAGAGACAAACCAAAAAACCAAACCCAGTGCCGTCAAGTTGATCCTGACTCGTAGCGACCCTATAGGACAGAGAACTGCCCCATAGAATTTCCAAGAAGCGCCTAGCGGATTCAAACTGCCAACCCTTTGGTTAGCAGCTGTAACACTTAACCACTACACCACCCGGGTTTCCTCTCAGAGACAGAGAGGTTAAATAATTTGAGCAAGTGAGTTATCAGCCCTAAGCAGTCTGGCTTCAGAATCTGTGCTACTAATATACTTTCTTATCCTAGGCAATGATATTGAGGCTATCACTCTGAACATAGAGGCATATTTGTTCTTTCACAAAAGAATGAGAATGGAATAAAAAGAAGGAAAAAGGCGTGGGGTAGGCAGAAGTGAGTGAGAGATGAAAGAAACAGGAAGAAACACAAAATCAGAGACGGGAAAAAATGTTGCAAAATAGAATGCATATTGTGATCCTATACATCATCTATGATGCACACACACGTATTCAGCCTTACTGGTTTCCTGAGCTGTCTGGTAGTTTGTTGTTATGTTTATTTTTCAGAACACAATTTATACTAAGGGTAGTGACAATGTTGTTCCTTGGGAAATCAAGAATATCCTAAATTTCCTAATCCAAAATCTAACAGATTTTAGGGATGCTGTAGGTGTGTAAAGCCCACTTGGAGGAACTTCCTCCCTCTGACTCTTCATTGTGTACACAAGACTCAGCTCATCATGTATCCTAAGAAGAATGGGATGTCCTGAGTTAAATACTTAAGGCAGCACTGTGAGATCTCCCGACGGGGATTCCTACTGTTCTCCTGTAACCCAAATTAACAACTCTGATTAATAACAGGAGTCCTGGTGTTGCAGTGGTTAAGAGCTCGGCTGCTAACCAAAAGTCAGCAGTTTGAATCCAGCAGCTGCTCCTTGGAAACCCTATGGGGCAGTTCTACTCTGTCCTATAGGGTTGCTATGATTCAGAATCAATTCAATGGCAACAGGTTGTTTGGTCAAAAAAAGGAGTCATTGGGTAGCATAAATGGATAAATGCACAACTATTAATCCAAAGGTTGGCAATTCAAATCTGCATGGGGCACCTAGGAAGAAAGGCCTGGCAATATGCTCTTGAAAGTTCACAGCCCTGAAAACCCTATGGAACACAGTTCTACTCTGCAACACATGGGGTCACCATGAGTCAGAGTTGACTCAACAGCACTTAAATTGCCGATGAAAACAAATAATGCAAATAATTGTTATCATTATATAAATTATCAACCATAAAAACATCATGTTGGGACAGTTGAAATCAATGCCTTAGAAATATGAAGGTATATTTAGTAGGGCTCAACAAAATGAAAAAACTTCCCCAGTAGTTCCCAGTGCTTCTGATTCTCTAAGTCTCTCACTGGCTAGTTGGAAAGCTGGTAGGGGTAATTTTAAGAGTTAGAGTCACCTTGGGACCTAACTGCCCTCTTCCTGTGAGAGACAAAAATACCTTAATCCTCAAAGTGATATCTTTTCTTTTTAATACTTTAAAGAGGTCTTTTGGTGCAGATTTGCCCAATGCAATGTGTCATTTAATTTCTTGACTTCTGCTTCCATGGGTGTTGATTGTGGATCCAAGTACAATGAAATCCCGGACAACTTCAATCTTTTCCCCATTTATCATGATGTTGCTTATTGGTCCAGTTGTGAGGATTTTTGTTTTCTTTATGTTGAGGTGCAATCCATACTGAAGGCTGTAGACTTCGATCTTCATCAGTAAGTGCTTCACGTTTTCTTCACTTTCAGCAAGCAAGGTTGTCATCTGTGGATGTGTGCGTAGTGGTTTATAACAGAGCCGTGGACTAATTCTCATTTCCAGGCATGAGGATTATACCGATTTACTCAAATATAGAAGCTAGTAGAAGGGCTTAATACAGTAATGCCTCTTCCTGTGGGTTCAGTACATGAAATGATTAATGGGAATTTAAAAGCTGCCATCAAAAGGTAGAGTTTTATTAAACACGGATCCAGCCCTGGGATTCTTGATGTTCAACATTAGGAAGGACGATTATGTTTCCAGAATGATGGATAAGGCAGCCTCTTTAATAGACTAAAAATAATTTTTATGAATCAGTATTTTAAATGATAAAATTTGTGCTTATATAAGGCAATTCAAACAAGAAAAGGGATAAAGTGATTTACTGATCCCAGTTCTTAACCATCATTAATAGTTTCTTGTATATTCTTCTAGAAAACTCCTATGCTCATCTAAGCATATATTTATACTTTGATAAATATTTAAAAATGTAATATAAATAGATAAGTATATTTATGTGTATCATCTATAAAATCAAAAGTAGGATTATAATGTATATTCTGTTCATGCAATATTAAGTGTTATGTTCAGAGTTTTACATAATACAATCTGCTTGATTTTCAAAATATAGTTCCATATTATTCCAGTGCAGAACCTTAGCAATGAACACGTAAGTTGCTTATAATTTAAAAAGTTTTTTAAAATAAGTATCACTTAATTGGCCTCTAATGTTTTTTTATGTTAGCTCAATTTACACTCCTGGCAGTGGTGTATGTGAATGCCTGTTTCTCAACATCCTTATTGTCACTGGGGATTAAAAACCTCTCTAGATAGACTTTAAATTTATCTTAGTTTTCAGTAATAGAAATGTATCTAGAGTGGAACTGCATAAAGTCGATTGCCATGTAATGACAACAGAAGAGGAGGAAAGAGAATCAGCCACAACCCAAAGCTGATTCCTAAGATGTGGAGGTCAGACCTATCTCCACTCTAACTTTTTCACCATTTCTGACAACTGACCTCCCCATGGCACCCTGTACTTCTCTGCTGGGTTCAAAAACTCGTTGCAGTGGCCGCACAGAACTCACAGACCATATTCACAATTACGCAGTTTATTAGGGAAGTAACAGGCTACAACTCAGGATCAGGATCAATTTGGAAGTAACAGGATATAACTCGGGAGACAGGATACAGTTCTTCGATCAGGACAGCTTCCAACCAAGACAACTCTCACCTTTTCCCTTTTGTTGGCTGTGCCTGCCACCAGGACTTCTCTCGGCTTCTGCCCTGCTTGGGCGGGTATTACAACTCTTTAGCTCTGCTGACAAGTTCCCAGAGGCACCCCACTCTACCTGCAAGCCTCCTGCCCCAAAGCATTCAGTTCTTTCTTGCTCTGTGTGCTGGTAAGTCCACTGCAGCCACCTCAAACCAGTCTCCTGGTTCCCTCTGCTCATATTGGTGCCATCGTTTCTCTGCCACTAGGCTCTGTGGTGATTGCCACCATTGTTTGCCATCTTCAGTGCTACAACTCTCTCTTCTGGGTCTAGGAGGTTCTCAGTGCTTAGTCCAAAGGATGTCCTCTGCTCCAGACTCTTCTTCTTGATGGTAGCAAAGTCCCCTTCAACCTCTGTGGAATTAGCCCTTATAAGCCACACTGGATGGCAAAACTAACCAGTTCCCTTAGTACACCACAATCACTTAATTTGCACAGCAATCAACCAATTCCGCAAGATCATTTAATCCTATTAGGTGGTTTTACATACCCTATTTGCATAGTAGATGAACCAATCCCTTGCAAGATTGTGGCCTAGTCAATTATTTTGGCAGAATTATAAAGCCAAGGCCAGAAAGGCCATATATAAATACCCATTGCACTAAATCAGTACATTTACTGAGTAAACAAAATGCAAATTTCCAGGTCACCGTAAGAGTAGAGGTACAAGGAATCACTGATTTGTGATGCTCTGCTTTATGTTCCTAAAACTTGGGACTTGGAAAGCATTTTCTCACACAATGTTCTAAGTGGTTATTGGACCACAGTGTTGCACTGAAGACTGCTAGGCCTCTGTTTCCAGGGTACTGGTAGTTAACAGCCGATTTAACCCAACATCCCCAAAGCATAAGGCTGTGTTGATAGTTTGAGACTATCACTACCGTGTTTAACCATGTTCCTTTGAGAAAATGCATTCAGCTACCCAAGTTGGGAGGCCAGAAACACCTTTCCCCTCTACTGTAGTGATGTGGGCATACCCAGCATCTAACCTCTCCTGCCTTCCTCATTTTGTGAGACAAATCTTCTCCAGAGTTTTGGATCTTGGCAAGAGGGCACCCCACCTTACATACAGTCCTTGACTGAATGAAACAGGCTGAGAAACAGGGACTACTAAATGAGAAAAGAGGATAGAGGAGTGGTGGAGGGTAGATAAATCCCCCCTTGGCTATGAGGAAAGGCAAAGTGTTTTAGTTCCCTTGTTGGGGGCAAAGATGCGATGAAGTCCCAGGAGCAGGTTCAAAATAGTGATCCTGGCAGGACAGACCAGACTTTTGAGATTGTTGAGAAAGGCTTCCAGCTCATGAGGTCGCCAATCTCTTTTTTTTTTTTTCCAGCCAGCCAACTGGAATGGCAAAGGCAAGGCATTTTTCCAGTTACTTGATGTACTTCCTATCAACCAGTGGTTCCTTCAGACTATTTCAATAAGGGAGTGAAGAGTTTTCTTCTATGCTGAGAGGAAGGAACCTGGATACTGGAAACTGCTCTGTCATTTTTCACCAGAAATACCTGTAGCACCTCTTTAGTTACATTTTATAAGGCTCTTATGATGTTCTGTGTTCTTAGAAGGAAATGACAAGTAAACACAAATTTGTATTCTGGATGCCTGGGTGTTAGATGCACCAGTATTTTTGCACCACAGTATTTGTCTCTGGCACTGAGAAACAGCGTTCAGTGAACCAGAAACAGTTGGGTTTTGCACAATGGTTTTTTATTTATTTTTAAGAACCCCTACCTTAAACTGTTTATTAATTATTTAAAACTTAAGATCATGACTTTTTCTTGCAGGTTTTTAAAAAAGTAAATTAATTAAAGGTAAGTATTAAAGAAATGGAGCCCTGGTGGCACAGTGGTTAAGAGCTATGGCTGCTAACCAAAAGTTCAAATCCACCAGCCGCTCCCTGGAAACCCTATGGGGCAGTCCTACTCTGTCCTATAGGGGTGGCTATGAGTCAAAATTGGCTCAACAGCAATGGGTTTGGTTTGGTTTACTACAGAAATTGAAATGATTATCAACTACTTCCCCTCCAAGAAAAAAATGCCTGGCATAGATGATTTTACTAGCAAGTTCTACCAAATTTCCAAGGTACAGTTATCATCTTATGTAAATCGTTCCAGAAAATACAAAACATCTGGAAATGGACAGCCCAGTTTTGAAGGACAAATAATCTTGATTGAAAAGCCAGATAAGGACAAACATGAAAAGTATGGGCCCAAAACCCTTGTGACTATAAATACACAAATCCTAAATAAAATACCAGCTAAAGCCATCCAACAGAGCATTAAAAAAAAAAATTAAGTAGTTTATCCCAGCAAAGCCAAATTGGTTCAATTGTGGAAAAATCTCCCAATCTAATTCACCACATTAAGGAAGTAAAAGAGAAAAATCATATGATAATCCCAATTAATTGACTAAAAAATTTTGATAAGTCTTTTCTCCTATGTATGATTTCTTTTAAAAAGCAAGAATTCTTAAAAAACTTGGAGTAAAATGGAGCTTCCTTAATTTGATAAAGATTTTACATCAACTTTGGACACATTCTTCGAAAGACTGGAAAAAAAAAAAAAAAACACTGTAGTTTAACATGGTACTGTAAGGATCCATGGTGCCCTGGTGGTTAAGTTCCCTCCAGCTGGTCAATGGGAGAAAGATGTGGCAGTCTGCTTCCATAAAGACTATAAAAAAACTCATTGCCATGAAGTCAATTCCAACTCATAGCAAACATATAGTACAGAATAGAACTGCCCTATAGGGTTTCCAAGGAGCAGCTGGTAGATTTGAACTGCTGACCTTTTGGTTAGCAGCCAATCTCTTAACCACTGGACCACCAGGGCTTCCCATAAAGATTAAAAAAACAAAAAAAAACCTAGTGCCGTCAAGTCAGATTACAGCCTTGGAAACTCCATGAGGCAGTTCTACTCAGTCCTATAGGGTTGCTTTGAGTTGGAACAGACTCAGTGGCAGTGGGTTTATGTGTTTGTTTGTTTTTAGTATATAAGGAAAGAAAAGGTTAAAGTAGTTTATCTGATTACATATTGTCAATTGTGTCCCTCCCAAAATATGTGTCAACCTGGTTAGGCCATGATTTCCAGCATTGTGTGGTTGTCCTCCATTTTGTGATTGTAATTTTATGTTAAGAGGATGAAGGTGGGATTGTAACACCACCCTTACTCAGGTCACCTCCCTGTTCCAAGATAATGGGAGTTTCCCTGGGATGTGCACTGTACCACCTTTTATCTCTCAAGAGATAAAAAAAAGAAAGGGAAGCAAGCATACTGAGACAGATAGGGTTAACTGTGCCAGTGGCTGAATAAAAGAGCTTTTAAAAGATTATCATCTAGAAGTTGGGTAAACAGGAACCCACCCTGTCAACATGAGAAAGAATTGGGGCAGCCTGTGAATTACTATTTCTTTCTTAGTGTCTTTCTAGTACCCTCCTCCTTTGCAGGCTCTGTATGCGCAGAGGAGCAGAGTGTGACTGTTGTTTGACCTTCCTTAGCCCTCTGAAGACGGTGATCTAGTGCTGAAGATCAAGCTTGCTTGTGCTATATCCTATAATAAGTGATGCCAAGGGCTGCCGAGAGGACTCCATCTTGAATATCAACGGGTTCCATCTTAGATTCCAGATGCTGCGCAACCTAATTAACATACACCGCCATTCTGAGAAGTACCTGCCCCTTGAAAGAAGCCCACTAAATATTCATCACTCTGTTGTCTCCACCTAACCCATATAAGCCCTAGCCTTGCTTCCCTTTTCAAGTCAGTCTTTTGGAGAGGCTTAGATCTCTCCTGACTCCTTTTGCTTGGCTTCAAGCAAAATAAAGCTTGCTGAAGATAAAGTTTGTCTTTCGCGTGTATTCTTACTCAGGAAAAGACAAGGGCTCTTTGTGTCAGATTGGCAATTGGTAACAATATTTTGGTAACAATACCACCAAGAAAATAGCACCAGGAGCAGAGCATGTTGGGACATGGTGTCCCTGCTCCTGAGAAACTCCTCGACCAGGGGAAGATTGAGGACAAGGATCTTCTTCTAGAGCCGACAGAGAGAGGAAGCCTTCTCTTGGAGCCAATGTCCTGAATTTGGACCTGTAGCCTACTAGACTGTGAGAAAATAAGTTTCTCTTTGTTAAAGCCATCCACTTGTGGTATTTCTGTTATGGCAGCACTAGATAACTAAGACACATATGTAAAATAAGTTCTTTGAAGACAATTTGGAAAGCGATAGAAGACATAAAAAGGGAAAAAATTGTGGAGTTTTTTGGTTGTCCAATTTACGGCTCCTCTTTATTGTTTATCATGTTGGTAAGATGCAGTGCTCTGCTTTCCATGATAGAAGCTTAAATGAGGAGAGCTTCCTTCCTCTTGAGCTGTACCCCTTCTGCAGTCAGACTGAAGTCATGTGACCTTGACTCAGCCAATGAGTCTACTGCTCAGGACTCCTCTAGATTGATACCAATTGCTGTGCAGCTGATTCCTACTCATGGTGACCCCCTGTGTGTCACAGTACAACTGTACTACATAAGGTTTTCCCCCGTGGCTGATTTTTTTTTTTTTTTTGTGAGAGGCTTCTGTGCACTGTTTATTTTTATTGTGCTTTAGGTGAAAGTTTACAGCTCAAGTTAATTTCTCATACAAAAATGTATATATGTATTGTTAATATGAAAACCCTGGTGGCGCAGTGGTTAAGTGCTACAGCTGTTAACCAATAAGTCGGCAGTTCAAACCTGCCAGGTGCTCCTTGGAAACTCAGTGGGGCGGTTCTACTCTGCCCTATAGGGTCGCTATGAGTTGGAATCGACTTGACAGCAATAGGTTTTTAAGTATTGTTATGTGACCCTAGGTGCAATCTCTATAATGTGACAGTACACTTCCCTTTCCACCCTGGTTTCTCATTTCCATTCAACTAGCTCCTACCCCTTTCTGCTTTCTTATCCCATCTTGGGACAGGAGCTGCCCATTTAGTCTCATGTGTCTACTTGAACTAAGAAGCACACTCTTCACAAGTATCATTTTATGTCTTACAGTCCAGTCTAATCCTTGTCTGAAGAGTTGGCACTGGGAATGGTTTTAGTTCTGGGTTAGCAGAGAGTCTGGGGGCCATGTCTTCTGGGGTTCCTTTAGTCTCAGTCAGAACATTAAGTCTGGTCTTTTTACTAGAATTTGAGTTCTGCACCCCACTTTTCTCCTGCTCCATCAGGGTCTCTCTCTTGTGTTCCCTGTCAAGGTGGTCACTGGTGGTAGTCAGGTACCATCTAGCTCTTCTGGTCTCAGGCTGATGGAGTCTCTGGTTTATGTGGCCCTTTCTGTCTCTTGGGATAATATTTTCCTTGTGTCTTTGGTGTTCTTCATTCTTCTTTGATCTAGGTGGGTTGGGATCAATTGATGCATCTTAGATGGCCACTTGCAAGCTTTTAAGACCCCAGACATCAGTGGCTGAGTTTTGCGGAGTAGATCACCAGGCCCTTCTTGCAAGGCACCTCTGGGTGGACTCTAACCTCCATTATTTTGGTTAGCAGCTAAGTCTGTTAACTGTTTGCACCACCCAGGGACTCCCTACTCTGGATAGAGGGCCTGAATCAGACGGGCCATGATGATTCAATTGCTCTAGCTATGTCAGTGTTAAATAGTGGCAGTGTTCTGCAGTTTTCTTGGTCTTCCAGAGCTGCCTTGGCTCCTGCATGTCTTCTAAGTTTGGTCCTCCTTTCCCACTGATTCCTTGAACCCATGAGAGCCTTCAGTGAATTCCCATTTTTCTTTTCATTTCTAAAAAACTTAACATAGTTGTGTGTTTTATGCAACTAAGAGCTTTAATTGATATACCCTAGTTTTTACCACCTAGAGCTAATCCTGTTAATACTTTATTATGTTTCTTTGCATGTTTCTGCTTTATACATTTTACAGAATAATGATTGTGTGCTATGCATTATTTTTATCTCAATATGTGCAAGTACATGTTCATTTGAAATAATCTTTCAAGTAAGTCATTATATATGTTTTACTCAGTTGTTTTTAACATTTCGTAGGATAAATTCCCAGGAGTAGAATTATTATACCCAAAGGTAGGAATCCTAATTTTAAATTCTGGTCAATAAATTAAAAAAAAAAAAAAAGCATGGATACAGAGAACAGAGAAAAGGCACTGGTCTTCCTCAGAATAATCTGTTCAGTACCAACTGGATATATGGTCACATTGTTCACTAGTACAAAACTCTTGCCCTTACAACTGAGTCAAAAAATTTCTCATAATCTAATTTGCAAACAAGATCTAGCAACATAAAATCTACAAAAACAAATAGCACAATGTGTAAATAGGACACCTCATTAGAATACACGGTGATAGAAGACATAGAATGTTAGCTCTGGAAGGGACTGTAGTAGCTTCATGGTTTAAACAAATGAAAATAAGGCAACTGAACTCAGATTTTTCTCAATTTATATTTATAAAGATTTGAAAAAATAGATAAATGAATCCAGGTACTTAAGGTCAAGATAAACTATTAAACCTGCTCCTTTGCAATAGAAACCCAGATTTTCTAAATCTGAGGACCAGAAGGTCCTGAGAGCCAGTTCTTTTTCCATATATATATATAGAGCTATTCCCATAGAACCCCTACTTATAGCTCAATTTCTTGGAAAGATTGAGGCACTTGAGAAGAAGAAATCTTTTCTTGTTCATGGCATTAAAGAAGAACAGTAATGTTTTCAAACTCTTCTTTCATTTAAGCTTATCCCTAAAAAATAGGCAGAGCATAAAGATCAATCTGTGGAGTTCCCTCATAAAATCCTCAACTTTGTATTGACCAGTCATTGCAATTTCCAAAGGCGGTTGGAGATTTTTTAGTTTGCCAGAGGAAATAGGACTTTACAATAGAAATTCTAACAAAACAGGTTAAATCATTGACCCGCCAAAAGGCATAAAATACCTAGTTTTTTCCTGGGAAGTTTAGAAACACAGTGAAGAATCTGTTCCCATTTGGGAGGAAATGTGTAGATCCAAACCTTTTGCATTTTCTGTTCTTTGGAACCAGAGCCTGGAGCTCTAAGATTTTGGGTTATAGCAGGAATACCACATGCCACAGCATAGAATATTTGGGCCCAGAATACTTGGTGAAAATAACCTTTCCCTGTCAGGTTAGACCCCTCCCCCTCAGTCAGAATTTCACATTCTCTTTAGGCCAAGTTACACCCAGAATACAGATGATACTAAGTTAAGCGTAAAACAAAAACAAAAACAAAAAAACAACAGGCAAACCAGTTGCCCTCAAAGGAATTCCAACTCATAGTGACCCTATAGGATAAAGCAGAACTGCCTGAGAGTTTCCAGGGAGCACCTGGTGGATTTGAACTGCTGACCCTTTGGTTAGCAGCCATAGCACTTAACCACCACACCACAAGGGTTTCCTAAGTTCTGGGTAGGAGATATTTATGGGGCCTGGAATCTAGCCTTTTTTTCTCTTCACAAAATGGTGCCTTAGCTTTGCATTTGATTTTCCGGGAAACAAATAGGGAATGAAAATTAACTTCAGGATGAATGACTTAAGGGAACAAAAACTTCTACTTTCAGAAGACCAGGATGAGGTGGCAAACAGAACCCCTGATGACCAAGATCCAGAGAGCATTTTAATGTACCCAACTTTACTAATAAGAACACAAGACAGCCCGTGACGCAAACATTTCTGATGAACTCACCACATTTACAAACTTCCCATCTTACAGGAAATAAAAGGTGGGAGGACTTTGTGCACCTTTGGAGCTAAATATCAACAACACACAGAAGGGGCCTAGAGGATGTCTCTGAGCAGGGCAGCATTGTTAGCTGCCATAGAGTTGGCCCCCAAATCATGGTGACCCCACGCACAACACGATTGGACAGTTGTGACCCATAGGGTTTTCACTGGGTGATTTTCAAAAGTAGAACACCAGGCCATTCTTCCCAGCCTATCTAAATTCGGAAGTTCCACTGAAACCTGTTCGGCATCATAGCACCACACAAGCCTCCACTGACAGAAGGGTGGTGGCAAGCACTTGAGGTGCTCTGGCCAGAATCAAACCCGTGTCTCTCACATGGAAGGGAGAATTCTACCACGGAACCACCATTGCCCCAGTACCCGACCTAGAACAACACAAACTCGACCATGGGTTTTAAGATTCTGTCATACACTCAAGGCTGATTTAGGCTTTTTTTGGACCTATTTGGTATGATCTTTTGTCAGAAACTCCTTCCCAGGGAGGATTTAAAGATGTTAAAGTTGCCCCCCTTCTCCTGTTCTACAGATGAGGAGCTAAGAAACTCAAAGGCCAGGGGACAGGGCAGGTGGCCCAGTCTTGCCAAGGATGAGAACCTTGGCTGCCTGCCTGGGTGTACAAAACCAAGGTGCACATATCTTTTCATTTCTTCACAGTTCATTAAGTAACATACAACACTCTTCAACTGAAAGAATTTAAAGTCACATGCCTAGAGCCCTCTTCTTTAGCCGGTATCTCACATGTTTACCAGGCATCACCAAAAATATCTTCTGTAGATACTCATGTTGCTAGATCCCTTTACTATCTTGGTTATGTGTAAACAGGAATTTTCATTTGAGTCATAGTTAGTCTCCAGTGAATTAACTCATGAAGCTGTGGCTAAAAATCTCCTTGTCAATAGCCTAAGATTCTACTGAAATGGAGATCACAGAAAAGAGGAGTAAATTTGGTTGGGGGAATTACTGGTTGGCATGTACTTCTTTAAACCATTTTAACTTGATTTTATTGTATTTTTGAACCAGTTTAACTTGATTTTTACTGTATTTTTGATTGGTCAATCTACTGTCTTAATTTGCTGAGTTAGAGAAGTTACTTCATTTGTTGCTTAGTTCCTTACATTACTTAGTTCTTTCGACTTTCTCCATAAACAGTTTATGGGCACTCAATAATTATTTGGGGCTGTGTTTTGGATCCAGCTGCTCAAGAAGGAATGATTGGGAAGAAGCCAATTGGGCTGGACTTAGTCTATGAAGTGAGAATGAAATAGGGGTTGATCTTAAGCATAAGATCAAAATGAAATGAAGCCCACAGAAGATGCACAAGGTAATTACCAAGTTTGCTTCTAAAATAAACATAAGTCTGTGGCAAGCTGCATCTCTTTTCTGTGTCAGCTAAGGGCCAGCTGGCAGTCTCTGTGGTTGCTTGCAGTATGATAAATCCACTCAAGACCTTGAGTTAGCTGCCTTCCGCCTGGATTCAGGTCATCCAAGGACCCTTTTCTTGAAAGTCACAAAAATAGGACAACAGATTCGGTTGTCAACACCAGCAGTGGTAGCCACTTGCTGTTTGTCTTTAATTTTTTTAAGGCCTTTATCGGAAAGCTGATTTCATGTGATCTCACGCTGGAATAAATCTACCGCTGAGGATGCTAAAAGCCTTACTGCCGAGCCAGTTTTTAATACAGTCTAAATTGGGAAAGACTTCATTGGGATGGTGGCCAAGAAGCTAGTCAGTTGTAGATGAGGCTTAAAAGGTCATTGACTCACATGTAAGAATGCTGGCAGTCCCAACACTTGCTACACATTCCTCTCATTAGTCGATTGTTTTCGAATTTCTTTCCCACTGGGAAACCCAAGAATGTCTCCTGCGAGTGCGTACCATCCTCAGCTGATCTCTCTTCATCTGGGATGTTAGGAATGATGTCTTGCAGCATCCCGTGTGAGTCACAGGTCAGGAGGCAAGACGCTGTCCAAGTTCTTTGCATATAGCCACCACCCTCCCTCCCAGTGACTCAGTCAGTCCACGCTCTAAAAGGCATATACAACATACTTTGAGAAGCATCTGAGGCTTAGGCTCAAAAATGTCAGAACCAGAAAGGACCTCAGATAGCCTGCCCAACAGGGTGACCAATCGTCCCGGTTTACCAAGGACTGAGGAGTTTCTTGGGACGCAGAACTTTCAGTATTAACAGTGAGAATGCTGGGAAAACTGGGACAGCTGGTCACACTACTGCCTAACTATTTGGCAGAGAAGAAATTGAGGCCAAGCTAGCAAAATTAGTCAGTGGTAGATCTGGGGTGAGAATCCAGATCTACTGGCTGTAGAGTTCAGTGCTGTTTTCATGTTAGCACTTTCTGGTATTTCCATAGTGCATTGCACACAATAGAACTTATGTTTCTCTTGTGGTTGTTTTTTGAGTTCAAGGGATATGATCATTCCTAATTAGCGATGGGTCTTGCTCAACGTCATCACGGCTCAATGGTGAAATTAGGTATCTTGTTTTAGACTCTGGACAGAGCAGTATGAACAAAGAGAAGAGAAGCTTACTAAGTATAACCCATTGCCGTCAAGTCGATTCTGACTCATAGCGACCCTATAGGACAGAGTAGAACTGCCCCATAGAGTTTCCGAGGAGCACCTGGCGGATTTGAACCGCCGATCTTTAGGTTAGCAGCCGTAGCATTTAACCACTACGCCACCAGCGTTTCCTAGTAAGTATAGAAGTGGTTAAAAAAAAAAAAAAGGATTGTGCACAGATGAACAGAGATCTATTTGTACAGGTTTACTGAATAACAAACACTGCAGCAGGTGACACAAAGAAGTGGGGTATGGGGTGTAAACAGCACAAGAAAAAGTAGCATTATCTTCCCGTCCTCAGAGAGAGAGCACAGAAGAAAAGCATCACGGTCCGCCTGACAAGGGAGAGAAAGTAAACCGTGGAGACACACACACCCCCCCCATGCGGTAGTGACCACAGGATGAAAAATGGTACCACCTGACATTCATGGTTATATGTTTTCCAGGGTTTTCAAAAGGCCCTAGTTGAATTCCCAGCAGTATTCCTTTGTCCTTCTAGGTCTGGTATCTGCCCTGTTTTCCCCCCTGGATACTGAGTTTTTCATTAAGTAGCACAAATTACTGGTAATCATTAGCTATACATACATCTTTATGGTCACTTATCTAAACTGCTGTATCCAATTCAATACTGTAGTCTTCTCACCTACAAGAGACACTGGTGTCACATGCAGGAGGGCACAGAGACCGTATTAGGAATGAAATTAGCCGAGGATTAAGACTGTAGCTGTTTTAGGCGGCTCAATAGCTTGGCACTAGGCTTCTTTTTATTTGGACGAAGCCCAAGGAAGTGATACATGGAAAGGGAGCAGCATAAACAAAATAGAAGTGACTAAGGTGTTTTGACACTCATTAAGATGGGTGTTACTCTCAAAACGGAAGCCAAGTGCCTACTTCTCTATTCCACCACACTTTTTCCTGCTGGATCAGAAACAGGGTTACCTGTTCTGCTGACTAATCCCTAAAAATGCAGGTGAACAGAGGCTGAGTTGACCTACTTCCCAAATCCCTGTTACAACATTTATCAGTAAACTTGCAGAAGGCAGTGTTCACGTGGTCTCAGAGCTGTTCTGCTTTAGGCTGAAGGCCAGAATGGGAGCCGACCTTAGAACGGTGTGGCTCAAAAAATGGACTTGTGGCCACCCTCCAGAAGCAAGGGGAATGGGAAAAAAGGATGGTTAAACATGCAGATTATTAGACCTCACCCCTGATGTCCTAAGTCAGGATTTCTTTCTTTTTGTTAAATAACTTTTAAATTTAGGATAGTTTTAGATTTTACAGAAAAGTTGCAAAGAGTACAGAATTCCCATGTACCCCACACCCAGTATCCTTTATTATTAACATTTGACATTAGTATGGTACATTTGCCAGAATTAGTTAACCAATATTGACACTTCGTTATTGTTTTTAGTTGCCCTCCAGTCAATTCAGATTCAAGATGACCCTGTGTGTGCAGAGTAGAACCGCCCCATAGGTTTTTAAGGCTGTGACCGTTCAGAAGCAGATCACCAGGTCTGTCTTCTGAGGTATCTCCGGATGGGTACAAACTGCCAATTTTTCAGCCAATAGTCAGGTGCTTAACCCTTAGCACCACCCAGGGACTTCTACTGAGATATTTTATTATTAACTAAAATCTATTCTTTATTCAGATTTCCTTAGTTTCTACCTGCTGTATTTATACACGGAAACCCTGGTGGCATAGTGATTACGAGCTATGGCTGCTAACCAAAGGTTGGCAGTTCGAATTCACCAAGCACTCCATGGAAACTCTATGGGGCAGTTCTGTCCTGTCTTGCAGGGTTGCTATGAGTCAGAATTGACTCGACAGCAACGAGTTTGGTTTTGTTGGTATTTATACACAATGCGTGCCTTCTACGTTTGTTTGCCAGCCGTGTCACACATTACATCTAGTCATTACATCTCTTTAGCTTGTCTTGACTGTGACAGTTTGTCAGACTTTCCGTTTTTGATGACTACGGCAGTTTTGAAGAGTACTGGTCAGATATTTTATAGAATATCCCTCTATTGGGATTCGTCTGATGTTTTTCTCATGATTAGACTGGGGTTATGAGTCTTTGGGAGGATAATCACATAAAGTACCATTCTCATCTTATCACATCACAGTACATGCTATCGAAATGACTTGTCACTGTTGGTGTTAATCTTGATCACTTGGCTGAAGTAATGTTTTGTCAGATGTCTTCACTGTAATGTTACTCCCCTCTCCTTCCCCTTTCCACATGTACTCTTTGGGAGGAAATCACTATATGTGCAACCCACATTTAAGAGGCGGGGAGTTATGTTCCACTTCCACAAGGTGAGAATATCTACATAAATTATTTGGATTCTTCTGCTTTGTTCAACCATTTATTTATAACAGTATAGACTTGTGGAGATTTAATTTATACTTTGGATTATAATCCAATACTACCTTTTTTTTTTTCTACATTATTTTTTTGCTCAAATTGTTTCAGCTTTGGCCATTGGTAACTCTTTCAGTTGGCTCTGGTGACCATTTGACATATATTCATTGTTTTTGTTGGTTGGTTGGTTGCTTTTAACACATTACTACTTTCTAGCACTTGTTTTTTCAAAAAACTCCCTGATGTTTCTCAGGCGCACTACACTTAAAAAAGTACTGACAGGGAAGAGTTTCTCATAACTTTGAAAGATCATAAGAGTCACATGGAACCCTTGCTATAAATAGAAGTTCTAGGCTCCTTCTCTGGAGACTCTAATTTACTGATTTTGAGGTGAGGCCTAAGGACGTGAATTCTGTAACAAGTATCCCCAGATGATTCTTACAATCAGGTAAGTTTGGTAAACACAGCCTTAAGGTCATTTTAATTGACTTTTGATTGAGGGTTAATTGAAGTAAATCACTACAATTCATGGTATTGGAAGAATAATGCTTTATGGTTGGTGTTCTCCATGTTTTAAAGTGCACTGTCTCATTTTAAACCTCATTACTAAAATATGAAATAGAAAGGGCATTTTGTTGATGAAGAGAGTGGAACTCCAGATAGTAGTAAGGTGGCTTTCCTAAGACTACACAGCTGGATATACCATCATGCTGTGGTCAGTAGTTAGAAAAGAAAAGCAACACGGAATCTGTTTTGGGATTTGAAATGGAATTATTGACGATGACTAAAAACATAAGCTATCAGTCTGCCAATAAGACTGATTTTCCCAGTACTCTCTCCTTCCATCAAAATGTACCATGTTCACTTTATTGAGCAAATACCATGTGCCAAGTATAGGCTGGTCGCTCTTTGTAATTGACTCCTGTTTTAAAAATTGATATGTAATTAACATACCATAAAAGTCACCTTTTTTTAAAGTATATAAATTTAGTGGTTTTTAGTATATTCACAAGGTTGTGCAACTATTACCACTAATTCAAAAACATTTTTATCATCCCCAAAAGAAATCCCATAGCTATTAGCAGTTGTTCCCCATTTCCCCCTCCTTCCAGCCTCTGACAACCAACTTCTACCTCTGTAGGTATGCCTATTCTAGACATTTCATATAAATGGAATCATACATATGCAGCCTTTTTGTGTCTGGCTTCTTTCCCTAAGCATAATGCTTTCAAGGTTCATCCATGTCATAGCATGGATTAGTACTTCATTCCTTTTTATAGCTGAATAATATTCCACTGTATGGATGTACCACATTTTATCCATTCACCAGTTGACAGACATTTGGGTTGTGTACACTTTTTGACTATTATGAATATGTTGCCATGAACGTCCATGTATACATTTTTGTGTAAACATGTTTTTATTTTATATACCTAGGAGTAGAGTTGCTGGGTCATATCATAACTATGTTTAACATTTTGAGGAACTGCCAAACTGTTTTCCAGAGAGGCTGCGCCAATTTATATGCTCACTAGCAATGTACAAAAGTTCTTACTTCACCACATCCTTGCCAACACTTGTTATTGTCTTTTTTATTATAGCCATCCTCGTGAGTAAGAAGTGGTATCTCATTGGGGTTTTGATTTACATGTCTGTGATGGTTAATGACGTTGACCATCTTTTCGTGAATTTATTGGCCATTTGTATATCTTCATTGGAGAAAGACCTATTCCAATTCTTTGCCCACTTTTAAATTGGGTTGATTTTTTATTATCGAGTTGTAAGAGTTCTTTATATATTCTGGGTACTAGACCCTTATTAGGCATATGATTTGCAAAAACGTTATCCTATTTTGTCGCCTCTTTTCACTGTCTTGTGTCCTTTCAAGCATAAACATTTTTAATTTTGATGAAGTCCAATTTTTTTTCTCTTTTGTTGCTGTGGTTTAGCTGTCATATCTGAGAAATCATTGCCTAATCCTAGGTCACGGAGATTTACATCTATGTTTTCTTCTAAGAGTTTTAGAATTTTAGCTCTTACATTTAGATCTATGGTCCATTCTGAGTTAACTTTTGTGTATGGTATGTGATTATATTCTTTTTCATGTTGTTATCCCACTGTCCCAGCATGTAACTAAGTTCTTGATAAATAGATCATTTGAAATCTGCTAATGCAAATTAAAATACATGACATGTTCAACGAATAAGAGCTATTGTTATTTTTTGCAATGTTAAGTTTGGAATTTAGGAAAATAGGGCACTTTGTGGGTTTAATGGTGGCCCCCCAACAGGTATTTGTAGAATTAAGAATCTCATTATGAGACCATTCTGGATTATTCAGGAGGTCCCTAAATCTAATGACAAGTGTCCTTGTAAGAGATACGAAGAGAAACAGATGAAGATGAGAATGCCATGTGAAGATGGAGTCAGAGATTGGAGTTATGCAGTTAAAAGTCAAGAACAACTGGAGCCACCAGAAGCTGGAAGAAGAAAGAATGAACCTTTGGAGGGACAGTGGTCCTACCAACACCTTGATTTTGGTCTTCTAGCCTCCAGAATTGTGAGAGAATAAATTTTTGTTGTTTTTAAGTTTCCAACTTTGTGGTAATTTGTTACAGCAGCCTAGGAAACTAATATAGGTATTTTAAAATGATAAAACATGATTATGAAAACTCACACATGGATAACCTAGAGAGGTTATCAAGGAAGAACATGGAAATTCTCAACTTATTAAATTAGAATAAATTGTTCTGAATGGTTTAGGCATGTCTTTGGCCAGAGGCAGGTTCTAGGGTGATTTCTGGAAGTTCCAGTACCATGTTAATATAAATGATACAACTAAGGAAGAATCTTCAGCATATTGCAGAAAATTCTGTATTTTTTACACAATAACATTGAGGAGTTGGAATGGCCATATTATTAATGAAAAGAGAAAGCCTCTGCAATAGAAAAAGTAGCAAATGGCAGAGTAACAACACAGCTGACTACGGAAGAGGAAGGGACGGCTAACCACTTCTCATTTGATGTTGACTCACAATAGGTCTGTTGACCTCTGAAACAGAAGCACTTCCACAATTTAGAGAAGCTATTTTTAAGAAGCTTTTGTGTCTAATCAAAGGTCTTGAAGGTGTGTTTCTAGTATGTGACACCACTACAGAGGAAAGAGTGCAGGAAGCCGAGCCGACGCCTCCCTCCCCCACCCCGGCAGTTCAGGGAGTGGTGAGCACTCCTCCAGTATTCAGTTGTAAAACAGAAGGCCCAAAGCTTTCTTAATCAAGATCGGAAACAAATAGCAGGGAAATAATGGGTTTTTAAAATAATTTAGACCTAATTGCTCAGAGTGGAGCCCTTGCAGCATAGTGGTTAAGAACTCAGCTACTAACCAAAAGGTTAATAGTTCAAATCCACCAGCTGCTGCTTGGGAACCCTATGGGGCAGTTCTACTCTGTCCTACGGGTCACTATGAGTCAGAAATGATTTGCCAGCAAGTTGTTTTTTCTTTAATTGTTCAAAAGAGCGCCTCAGTTTTGGTCTCACATGCAGAGTTTTTTTCTGAGACTACTTGCACTTTCTCCAATAGTAGCAGCAACAGAACTACTCTTGTTGTGTGGCTGGCATACATTAATTCTGCTTAAAAATTTTTTCATTTGTTCTTTCTTGGACTATTTTGTTTTCTGAAGCAGCTTGCTACATTTGATACACGCACAATCCCACACACACATATCCCTGGTTGGTGAAAATGGTTAACATCCTAGCTGCTAACCGGAAGGTTAGAGTTCAGGTTCCCCTGGAGGTGTCTCAGAAGAAAGGTCTGATAATTTACTTCTGAAAAATCAGCCACTGAAAACCCTATGGAACATGGTTCTACTGACATACATGGGGTGATTTAGAAAATAATACTGTAATTATTACTGCCTGTCCTTGAGTAGGAAACCCTGATGGCGTAGTGGTTAACTGCTACAGCTGCTAACCAAAGGGTCACCAGTTTGAATCTGCCGGTGCTCCTTGGAAACTCTATGGGGCAGTTCTATTCTGTCCTATAGGGTCGCTATGAGTCACTGGTTTTGGTTTCGTTTTGGTCCTTGAGCAAAGAGAATGTGACCCACCTGAAGCTGGGCCCACAAAGATTCACAAGGACACATCAACAGGGCCCTGAGATAAAGACAATAGATGGGATGATCTTAGAAATTATCTTCTAGCTTTTCACCTAAACCCAATCAAACAGGATGTAAAAGACTTTTTCACTCCGATCTTTTTCTATTAACATTTACTGAATAGAAATTTGTTGGACCAATGAAGACCCTCCTGACTGTGGGGTTACTGAAACCTATACTAATGCGTGTTAAGAAAAGCAATTCAAAGTATAAGACCACAGTTTCTAGTCAAGCTGTGAAAAGCTTTCACCCATTTTTGTGATGTTAATATATACTGATGATTCTGTAACCTCCCTCGGGTTCTGGCAGACATGAGCTCTGGCAGCATGCTTGACTGCTTCCTACTTTTGTCTTTTTGAGTACATACTGAACAAAAACTTTCTTTTTGCTTTACTAAACTTTGTGATGTTTTTCCCCTACAGCAGGGGTCACCAGGAGTCAGAACCAACTCAGTAGCAACCAATTTAGATTTTATATATAAATACATATATAAATAAAATTAATTTTTGCTTATAAGTTTTTTTTGGCCTCTAAATAATTTTTCAGGAAAAAAATGATTAAATTTGGTCTCATTAATCAAAATATTGTCAACATTAGCTTTTCCTTGGCAACAATGGCCTCTTATTTTCTCAGAATATATAGAATACTTGAAATAGAATCCATTTAGAAAACAAGTTAATTTCTTTGAAATGCACTATTTCAGATATGCAGACATGTACTAAGCAATATGCAGAAATGTATTAAGTATGGCTATCATGTAACGAGAAATTTTCCCAAGTAGCCTGTGGGATCATCATTTTATATGCTTCAATAGAAGAGTGCAGAAGTCCTCATCAAACAGAAATGCAATTAAAGGAAGCTAGCTCTTTTGAATGTACAGAGCCTGAGATTGTATTTATTTTCTGGACTTGCTATATCCCAGTGCTACATCATAACACAAAACTTTAACATTTCCTCAAGGCTAAAAGCTCAGGTTGGTAAATAAAGTCAACACAGGCACAATTCATTAACTGGCTGATCATGTCAGGTAGCCCGCAACTGCATCACTGTATTTCTCAGCAAATCATGGAAATAAATTTTCCCTTGCAGGGGTTAACAAAATATTTGTAAAGAATAAAGTTCACTGGATGAAGGACAATGTAAAATGTATAATTACCTTGATTTTAGTTAAAACGTTAGTAGGGGTCTGGAAGGATACAGGCAAGATCATTGAAGCTTTAGGATTTCTGCCTAACAAGCAAGGTAATGCAATTGTTAAACAGCCAGAATGTGATTCTGTACGGTTTCTACTTTCTAAATATATTTACACACATACATACATATATTTACTTTCAATATTTTAACTTTATAGATTTTTGGAGGCATATGAAATTTCACATATTGTCAGCTTTGTATTAATACTAGTTTATTAGCTTGAGGGTTGACTTTCTTCCTTTGTCATGCAAAACGGACCCAAGCCAGGGTGTTTTCAATTGCCTCATATGCATGAGAAAGCTGGACAATGAATAAGGAAGACCACAGAAAAACTGTCGCCTTTTAATTTTGGTGTAAGCAAAGAATACTGAATATACCCTGGACTGCCAAAAGAAGAAATAAATCTGTCTTGGAAAAAGTACAGCCAGAGTGCCAGAGTGCTCTGTGGAAGCGAGGATGGCAAGACTTTGTCTCATGTACTTTGGACATATTATCAGGAGGGATCAGTCCTGGAGAAGGATGTCATGCTTGGTAAAGTGGAGAGTCAGTGAAAAAGAGGAACACCTTCAAGGAGATGAAAAGACAGTGGCTGCAACAATGGGCTCAAGCATAACAACAATCATGAAGATGGCAACAATCATGAACATGGCACAGGACCAGGCAATGTTTTGTTCTATTGTATATAGGATCACTATGAGTTGGCACCGGCTCGACAGCACCTAACAACAATAATGCAAATCTAATATTATAATAAAATGATAAAAGGAATTTTTAGGATAGAGCATAAAGGGAGTTCTTCTCAAAATTAACATTAAAACAGAATCTGGAGTTATGCATCCACTCTATCATGTATGCGCTATTCTCTAAGCCTGTATCATATACTGCTCCTTCCATGAAGTCCACCTTAGAGCTTGTTTTCTTCTCTGGGCTCCCATAGCACTACGCCTGGTGCCGTTTTTATAGCACTCATTTATAATTCCTTTAAGTGCCTTAAAGTTCCCTTTAGGTTGGTGGTGAAGTTTATTTTATAGAAGTAAAATTTGACAACAATGCTCTAATTCTATAGAAATCTCTTCTATCCAATGTTACTTTATCTTACCTTAATAAGCTTTTAAGAAGTAAGTTAAATAGAATGACTTTCAACTAGTAGTTTGGCTCTGTTTTTCTCCTCCTAGGACAAAATCAAACAAGACAAATAAAAGACCAAATCCCAAACCAAACCAAACCCAGTGCTGTCCAGTTGATTCCGACCCATAGTGACCCTATAGGAGAGAGCAGAACTGCCTCATAGAGTTTCCAAGGAGTGCCTGGGGGATTCGAACTGCCAACCCATATGGTTAGCAGCCACAGCACTTAACCACTGTGCTACCAGGGTTTCCAAATAAAAGACCACCTTGATTTTTTCATCTAAGTTGCTAATCAACATATTTAATTTGTAAAGAGTTACCAAGCTAATTAAAGTGCAACTGCTTTATCACAACTGGTGACTCATTAAAGAAAACCAGATGTAAAAAATTTTTGAAGCATTTTTCAGATTTAGCTATTCATCTTGAACAAAAACAGAACTTATATTGATATCTAATCATGTATCTATTCCCACTGAAACTGTGTACAACACTTTTTTAATCTTTTCATACTTTACTACCCACAAACCTTTTAGTTGCAACTTGGAGAAACGCAGCTCAAAACATCTTAAACAAGAAAGGTTATTTATTAGCTCAAGGATCGAGTAAGGCTCCCAAGGGAGGAAGCCTGAAACATTCAAAGGGAAGAGCTATACCTTCACGGAATCAGGGCTACCAGAGCACTTTTCTGTCTCCAGCAAGGACCCTGGCGGGTTCAAATCCCAGCTGTTAAGTCTTAACTTTCTTACCATAAGGATCTACTTACTAATTAAGTGTTGTATTAAATACCCATTGCCGTTGAGTCAATTCTGACTCATAGCGACCCTACAGGACAGGGTAGAACTGCCCCATAGTTTCCAAGGAGCACCTGGTGGATTTGAACTGCTGACCTTTTGGTTAGCAGCCGTACCTCTTAACCACTACGCCACCAGGGTTTCCGTTGTATTAAATAAGGTGGTCCATAAAAAAAGACTAGAGGATAGTACCTAACTCAAAGTTCTTAATTCCATGACACCAAAAAAACCAAACCAAACCCATTGCTGTTGAGTCATTCCAACTCATACTGACCCAACAGGACAGAGGAGAACTACCCCGCAGGGTTTCCAAGGAGGGGTTGGTGGAATGCAACTGCCAACCTTTTGGTTAGCAGTCAAGCTCTTAACCACTGTGCCACCAGGGCTTCTCCATGACACCAGACATAATATTTTTTCGTAACTACTGACATCCACAAAACACCTTTAACCCAAACGATTCAGTACAGCAGGCTAATACTGAATAAAAATTGTACTGTTTAAGAACTAAATGAAAGAAATCTAAATATCAAATTAATAAATTAAATCCTAAGAATAATACCCAGTCCAGCATTTTTCTTGACCAGGGAATAAATTTCTGAGCCCAAATCCATCCCATACAAGTGCAACTGAAAGTTATCAAGCACCTTGATGCTACCAATGTAAAGTTACATAAGACATAACAGGGAGATAAAGCACTAAAATGAAAAGTGGTGTTTTATGCATAGAAGAAAGTACAGAAGTATTATGGGAACACAGATGCGGAAGCAGTTAATTTTGCTTGTGAGAGGAAGTGTTAAGGATAGCTACCAAGGAAGAGAAGGGCACTGAGGTGAAGGAAACAATAAGAAATTCATACTCAAATTCCTAGAGACATTTAGGAAGACAGAAAATCTAAGCCTCTATGAAAAAAAGCCAAGTTACAGGCAAGGAATGTTATTTGCTCCACAGAATTGCTTTCTGGAAGTTGAGTGATCGATCAACCATCTTTTGTGGATAAAATAATTTAGAATACAAGAATGATAAAGAAAATTAGCTTTATTTACGTAAATTAGAAAAACTGTAGTGTTAGAATTTGTCAAATGTTTTCATCTGAATGATTTACAAGAGTATTTATATACAAAACATAATAAAATAGAGTATATCACATTGCTCTTGTTTGAGTTAAAGTGTTTTCTCAATTCTGATTATGCCCCCGTCACTTCCATTTTTAATTTTTAACAAGGAAATGTCTTGACATAGTGCTTGATTCATACAGTGTAACATTTAAGTAGATGCTAAGTCAATGATTAGCAACAATTACAAAATACTTTTCAACAAATGACTTTATCATTAGATTTTTTTCTATATTAAAATGTTTCATGTTAAAAAAACATACTTCTACCTAATGATCTAAATTTATTATATAAACTCATAGTGTGATTGAAATACAATATAGATATGACTCTATATGTATACTAAACGCATTGATATGTTTGCCACATGTGAAAATGAACAAAATTGTGAGACATGGAGGTAACAGAGAATCCGAAAATCCATTTCAGACATAGGTGGAGATGCCCTACTCTAATCTAAAATGAGCAAAACTTTCACTTCCTGAACCCTGAACCTAAAGCAAAAAATGGTGAAAAGTTCTATTTTAGATACCGAATCTTAAATCACACTGAAGGGCTGTTATTAGCTTGTATTAACATATATTGAAAATGCTCATCAGAAGCAAGGATAGTGAGACTTTGTCTCACATACTTTGGACATGTTATCAGGAAGGACCAGTCCCTGGAGAAGGACATCATGCTTGGTAAAATAGTGGGTCAGTGAAAAAGTACATGATCCTCAAAGAGATGGATTGACAAAGTGGCTGTGACAATGGGCTCAAGCGTAACAACGACTGTGAGGATGGCACAGGACCAAGCAGTGTTTCTTCTGATGTACACAGGGCCACCATGAGTCGGAATTCACTAGAGGGCACCTAATAACAACATATATTGGATAATTCTAGACCAAGTTTCCTAAGCAGCTTTCAAATCACTTATCTTGTTTTAGAAATCCAAGAAAGTATGGAAGAATTTTAAATTAGTGGTTGGGATAGAATATAAATGCAGATAATTTATTCTGGAGTCAAACTTATCTGTCACAGTATTAAGTATACCATGTATATACGAACTCTCAGACGAAATCCATTCATTTTTAAAGCAGTGGATTGTTTAGTAAGTTCAGTTCTTTAGTACTTTCTTGAAAAACCTGGCAGGAATTCCGTGGTTTTATTAAGAGTGTGGGGGTGTGGGGAACCACAAAAAAATGTTAGTTTACTGTCACTTTGAAAAGTCACAGCTATTTAACAATCAATCAGGCATCCAAATGTACTTCTGTCTAAAAATTTTTGTCCCCCAAGAGAAGGAAATGATCAAGTATTACATTAAGGTGCTTACTATTAAAAAAGGGAAAAAAAATCAGAGGAAATTGGTTTTTAATTGGATACTTGAATTCTTTCCAGGGTTCCTGGCACGCTCAGGTGTAGGTATCTTGACTTTGACACTTTCCTGATTGCCCTTTATAGCAGCCTCCAGGCGGGCTTTCAAGGATGGAGAAGAAGCCATTAAACTTTTAAAAACTGAGGAATACTGAGGCCCAATCTGCATGAGATTTTGCAAAGCAAAGTCATGTAAATTTCTCATGACGGAAGTTGCTGACCCCACAGTATTCTCATCCAAAAGAAAGGAAATGAGGATGGGCAGAAGACAGGCCACCAGCTGAGAGCCTAGAAAAGTAAATGAATGATATAAGTCCTAGGTTCAGGAATATACATGTTCATTATATAAAATTACAAGAGTACTTCATTGATACATAATTTTCTCCCACTTTAGGTGAAAACAATTTTTTCCAATCTCTTTTCCCAAATTAATACTCAATATCAATGCTTTAAAAAAAAAAAAAAATTTTTTTTTTAATCAATGCTTAGGATTAAAGTAATAAATTTTTTCCAATCTCTTTTCCCAAATTAATACTCAATATCAATGCTTTTTTTTAAAAAAAAAAAAAATTTTTTTTTTATCAATGCTTAGGATTAAAGTAATACCTGCTTTTCAATGACTGTGAAATACAGATATAATGTGAAGTGATTAAATAAATGTCTTAAATTTTATTTCATTTAAATAACATTGAAATTCTGATTTCTATTTCAAAACAACAGAACTGTGAAGTTTGGAGACAGTCTGTGTTTAGTTTGAATTTAGTGCTGACACTTACGATGCTGCTCTTCAGCAATGGCCACCAGTGCTTCCAAGACCTTTATTCCTTCTTGAAAGACCTGAAGCTCTGTAGTGTCTTCAGGTTTTCTCTTATCTATTTCCTGCAGTTTTTCCACGATAGATGATGCTAACGAGTAAATGTACGGGTAGGAAATAGCTGGGTTTGGATATTGAAAAATGGAAAGTAGGAGTTGATAGGTCTTGATTTGTACCTAATCAAGTAAGAAACAAAAGTAATATAAACTGTGTCAATTAAAAAAAAAAAGGCCTTTAGGACTCTTTACAGATAAAGCCGCAAAGCTATTTAAATTTATTTCTAATTTATCTTTAATTTTGGAAGTCCAAGTGCCAACAGCTTTTCAAACCAGGATGCTGATACTGGTGGTAACAGTTCGGAGTGGGGACAGGGATATGTGGGTACAAAAGGGAAGGATAACTGGAAGTGATTAATTTTTCTTCTTTTCTCTAGTTCCCATTTCCCCTCTCATGTCTTGATCATATACTATAAAAAACAAACAAACAAACAAAAAGCCCCTCCAAAACAAACTTGAAAAATATTTTGAGGATTTCAGAAAACGTTTTAGGCAAAAATCACATATATCTGATGTTCAAATGATTTGAAGGTCTCAAGAAACCATTTCTGGACCATACTAACTATTTATCACTGCATACCAGAGCCACCTCCTGGTGATTGCTACCTAAAGCTCCTGAGAGGCAACAGGCAACAGAAGGGCAAACGGGAATGACTATCTATCAAATACATAAATCATCCTTTTTGGTTAATGCCTATGGTATTTGAAGGGTTATTTTTTTTTCTGAGAGAAAATCTGGTTCCTATTTATCTTTAGGCTTGTGTGTTGTTATGATGCTGAACAGGTTTCAGCAGAGCTTCCAGATTAAGCTGGATTTGTCTCAGAAAGGCTTGGTGATCTACTTTAGAAAATCAGCCAGTGAAAACCCCACGGAACATGACAGTCAGATCTGCAATTGATTATTGGGATGGCGCACGACCTGGAAGCATTTTGTTCCCTTGTGCATGGAACCGCCATGAGTTGGTGACAGACTCGAAGGCAGCTAAGAACAACAACAATATATTTAAGAGCAGATATATTTTGTGATCATGTGCTACAAACTCATTTTGTATATATTATGTGCCCTGGCGGCACAGTGGTTAAGAGCCTGGCTGTTAATCAAAACTGTCCAACAGGACAGTTCTTACTCTGTCCTATAAGATTGCTATGAGTTGGAATCAACTCAATGGCAAAAGGCTTGGGGTTTTTTTTTTTGGGGGGGTTTATGTGCTACAAACATAGAGTGAATAAGAAATCAATCCAGCAAATGAAGGTGCCATAAAAAAATGGGATCAATTTATGTATTGTTTTTGGCATAGGTCTCATTATTTCACAGTCACATTACTGAAGGCATATGCTGGAATCTTCCTTTGGGTTTTTGCAGGAAATCCACTATAGTAAGGTACAATGCAGCTTGTAAAAGTCCCTTGTCAAGTTCTAGAGATACATCAATTTTAAGATGCCTCCATTTCAAATTAATTTTTTTTAACATTTCCTCTCTCTAACTTTCTCCCACTACTTTCTACCTTAAGGGCCAAAGAACTAGAACATTATTATTTGCCTCTGTGACTGCAAGAATATGAATCAATCCCAAACCTAAAAATAAAAAAATTCTAGTCTAGTACTTCTTGTTGGAGCCAACAAAATCCAAAAACAAAGTTTTGCAGAAGCCTAAATATAGTCCTATGACAGACAACTCTCTGCTAAAGATACTTACTATAGGATCTTTCACCTCAAGAGTGGCCTTAAATTTCTCAATACAGCGTTTCTGAAGACATGGGATAGTAGTTACTTCTGGACTGGTAGACAAAATAAATATTGTCACAGCAGTAAGTAGACTGACTTCATCAAGTTCTTGGTGTGTTCCATCTAGCAAGGAGAAATGATCTATTAGAAACAGATTCCAATACTGCCGCCAAAACCCAAAAAACCCATCGCCGTCAAGTCAATTCTGACTCATAGTGACCCTATGGGACAGAGCAGACCTGCCTCATAGGGTTTCCAAGGAGTGTCTGGTGAATTTGAACTGCTGACTTTTTGGTTAGCAGCCGAGCTCTTAACTACTACACCACCAGAGTTTCCAATACTGCTTTATACCAGGGCGAGTGTACCAGAGTCCGAAACTAAATCTGTGTGAAGCTGTCTCTAGTTTGGTAGCAACAGTTTCTTTTAGCAGATACAGATGATGAACACTGAGTGACTACAAGAACCCTAGCAAATACTGTAGGGCTCTATAAGTACTTATAGAGCCAAGAATTACTAAAGTAATTATAATCTTCAAAATCAAAGACATGAGTAAACACATATACAAATTTACTAGGAATATACATTTACTTTTTTTGGTGGTATACATTTACTAGTTGGATACCTAACCTCTCTGTCTTCAGTTTTCTCATCTGTAAAATGCAAATAACAACAATATTTATATTTATAGAGTTAGGATTAAATGAGTTAATCCACATATAGCATTTAGAATAGCAGGTGGCACACAGTGCTCAATACATCTTAGCTAAGCTATTATTAATTATTTTTATTACAGAGTAACAGAAAAATGCTTGGACAATTATTTTTTGTTTAAGTTTAAAGCACTTATATTTTGCTAATATGTACATCAACTGAAAATACCTTAGCACCTTGTCTACCCATATCATTTTTCAACAGTACCAAAAAACCTGAAAATAGGTGCACAGGTCACAATCATTTGGGGGGAGGGGGAGTATTTTTTAATTAGAAATAAGCTGCCTTCATTGTCTAAAGCCACAGGCTCATTAATTTTAATGAACTTGCTATGAAAGTCAATGTTATTTGAAAAGAAAAAGGTGTGGCAAATTCAACCCATTAAATTGTGTAAGAATAGGATACTTACAGAAAAATGACATATTATTATAGTAACTTTGGTAACAGTCATTCAACAAACACCTAAGAAACATCTATTATGTGTCAGGCACTCTCCTAAGCTCTGGAAATATCATGGTGAGTAACTTAAAGCCTGCTCTCAGAGGAGGAGATATACTAGAAACTAGGAAGCAATAAATTTAATTTCAATACAGAATAATATTAAGAGACAAGAGAAAGCGACAGAGGAAGATAGTCTATATTGGCTTGTCAGGGACACCTCGGGGAGCTAATATAGAGTTGACAGTTGAGTGACACAGTAGCAATGAAAGCAAAATTTTATGAATGTGATTTATAGAAGTTATCTGAATAATTTTAAGGTAAAACAGATACATTGGTAACTTTTAAAGTTATGATAGCATTATTATCAACAAGAACAAAACAACCAAACCCGTTGCCCTTAAGTCGAGTCTGACTCATAGTGACCCTATAGGACAGAGGAGAACTGCCCTGCAGGGTTTCCAAAGAACAGCTGGTGGATTTGAACTGCTGACCTTTTGGTTAGCTGCCGAACTCTTAACCACTATGCTACCAGGGCTCTGTTATAAGCACCTTATATGTATTAAATATTTAATCCTTACACCACCACCACGAGGTAGGTACCCTTATTTCCCTCGTTTTATGGATGAGAATCTGGGAATCAGAAATTCAGCCATGAGTCCAAGGTTACACAATTAGTAAGGTAGGCAGTTTGATTCTGTTAATCATGATGCTACACTGCTTCCCATACAGCAGTTATTTTTAGTCATTTACAGCAACCTGAAACTAGCACGGTCAGCTAGTCTGTTTAGTAAAAACGTCTTCTTATTCTCAGTGAGATGAAGCTCTCCTGGGTTCCTCTTCCTATTTCTTCTAAAATTCCTTTATCCTCCTGCCCCTGTGAAATTACCTTATTCCCATTTACTTAGAATAGATGCAAGGACCCCTAAGCATTTATTTCTGTGGAGAGCTCCATGTGGTAAGGAACCAAGGCTTCCTGCCAATGGCCAGTAAGAGACAGGCCTCTTGCCAACAGTCATGTGAGTGAGCCATCTTGGAAATGGATTCTCTAGTTGCTGCCTCAGCCAACACAGCAACAGTAATCTCATGAGAGACTTGGAGCCAGAACCACCAAGCCAAGCTGCTTCTGAATTTCTGACCTACAGAAGCTGTCAGATCCCTGTTATTTTAAGCCACTAAGGTTTGCAGTAATTTGTTACACTGCAAACATTCTACCTGTCATGAGCAGCTCCTTTAATTTCTTTCAGCAGTGAGGCTAATTCCTCTAGGCCCTAGCCAACCCCCCCATTCCTTGACACATTACAAAAATACTTTTTTTTTTTTTTAAGAGGCAAGCTCATTCTAACTCTCTACATAAAAACTTCTAATTACTTCCCATCCTTATCTCTTTTTCTTCATCTGGCACTGGGAGAGGCCAATCCTAAATGTGCAGTGAATTCTATTCCTTTCTGCCTAGACAGGGACTCTGTTTCCCTTCTAGTATTTCCAACTCCCACCGCATTGGTGCTTTTTTTATTGAATAAGCATGAACACATGCTATGTTGTTATTAGGTGCCATTAAGTAGGTTCCGACTCATAGGGACCTTATGTACATGAGAACAAAACAATGCTCGGTCCTGCACCATCCTCACAATCGTGGTCAAGCCCACTGTTGCAGCCACTGTGTCAATCCATCTCTTTTTCGTTGACCTTGTATTCTACCAAGCATGATGCCCTTCTCCAGGGATTGATACCTCCCGACAACATGTCCAAAGTATGTGAGACATAGTCTCACCATCCTTGCTTCCAAGGAGCATTCTGGTTGCACTTCTTTCAAGACAGATTTGTTTGTTCTTTTGGCAGTCCATGGTATATTCAGTATTCTTCGCCACCACCACAATTCAAAAGCATCAATTCTTCTTCAGTCTTCTCTTATTCAATGTCCAGCTTTTGCAGGCACATGAGGTGAACACCATGGCTTCGGTCAGGCACACCTTAGCTTTCAAGGTGACATCTTTGCTTTTCAACACTTTAAATGAGGTCTTTTATAGCAGATTTGCCCAATGCAACGCATCTTTTGATCTTCTGACTCCTGCTTCCATGAGTGTTGAGGATCTGAGTAAAATGAAATCCTTGACAACTTCAATCTTTTTCTCCGTTTATCATGATGTTGCTTATTGGTCTAGTTGTGAGGATTTCTGTTTTCTTTATGTTGAGGTGTAATTCATACTGAAGGCTGTGATCTTTGATCTTCATCAGTAAGTGCTTCAAGTCCTCTTCACTTTCAGCAAGCAAAGTTGTGTTATCTGCATATCACAGGTTGTTTATGAGTCCTCCTCCAATCCTGATTTCCCATTCTTCTTCATATAGTCCAGCTTTTCGGATTATTTGCTCAGCATACAGATTGAATAGGTATGGTGAAAGGATACAACCCTGATGCACACTGTTCCTGACTTTAAACCATGCAATCCCCTTGTTCTGTTCGAACGACGGCCTCTTGATCTATGTACAGATTCATCATGAGCACAAGTAAATGTTCTGGAATCCCCATTCTTCGCAATATTATCCATAATTTGTCATGATCCACACAGTCGGATGGCTTTGCATAGTCAATAAAACACAGGTAAGTATCTTTCTGGTATTCTCTGCTTTCTGCCAGAATCTATCTGACATCAGCAATGATACCCCTGGTTCTACGTCCTCTTCTGAATCTGGCTTAATTTCTGGCAGTTCCCTGTCAATATACTGCTGTAGCTGCTTTGAATGATCTTCAGCAAAATTTTACTTGTGGGTGATATTAATGATATTGTTCGATAATTTCTACATTTGGTGGGATCACCTTTCTTGGAAATAGGCATAAATATGGATCTCTTCCAGTTGGCTGGCCAGGTAGCTGTCTTCCAAATTTCTTGGCATAGATGAGTGAGCACTTCAGCACAGCATCTGTTTGCTGAAACATCTCGACTGGTATTCTGTCAATTCCTGAAGCCTTGTTTTTCACCAATGCCTTCAGTGCAGCTTGGACTTCTCACTTTAGTACCACTGGTTCCTGATCTTATGCTACCTCCTGAAATGGCTAAACATCAACCAGTTCTTTTTGATATAGTTACTCTGTGTATTCCTTCCATCTTCTTTTGATGCTTCCTGTGTCGTTTAAAATTTTCTCCGTAGAATCCTTCAATATTGCAACTCGAGGCTTGAATTTTTCTTCAGTTCTTTCAGTTTGAGAAATGCCGAGTGTGTTCTTCCCTTTTGGTTTTCTATCTCCAGGTCTTTCCACATGTCATTATAATACTCTACCTTTGATTTCGCAAGCCACCTTTGAAATCTTCTGTTCAGCTCTTTGACTTCATTGTTTCTTCCTTTCGCTTTAGCTACCCTACCTTCAAGAGCAAGTTTTTTTAAAACACATGCTATAGTCTATGATTTAGGAAATAATATTGGAGTCATTATTCCCTGTCCTTGAGTATAAAGAATGTGACCCAGCTAGAGCTGGGCATACAAGGACTCACAAGGACACATCAACTGGGCCCTGAGGAATAAAGACAATAGAATAATCTTGGAAGATATCTTTTAGGAAAACTTTCACATAAGCCGGAACACAAAAGACTTCCTACTCTTATCTTTCTATTAACATTTAGTGAATAGAAATTTGCTGGACCAATGAAGACCCTCCTGACTGTTGTTACTGAAACCTGAACCAATGATTGTTAAGAAAGACAATTCAAAATGTAGGATGACAGTTTCTAGCCAATCTGTGAAAAGATGAAGATTTCAATGGTTTTGCCCATTTGTAATGTTAATAAAAACTGACGACTCTGTAACCTTCCTTGGATTCGGGCAGACATGGCTATGGCAGTATTCTTGCCTGTTTTCCCACTTTTGTCTATTCTGTCATTTCCTTGGACTCTGATAGACATGGCTGTGGTAGCATGCTTGTCCATTTTCCCATTCTTCCTTACTCTGTAATAATTCCTTGGACTCAGGGAGACATTAGCTCTGGCAGCATGCTTGTCCGTTTCCCATTTATTTTTGAATACATGCCAAATAAAACTTTGTTTGCTTTACTAAACTTTGTGATGTTTTTCCCCTACAATATCTATATTAAAAAGTCCTCAAGCTGTTTCTCTTCTTCACATCAAGAGATCTTTTGATCTCTTCCCTTCCTCATTTGTACCTCAACACCATGAGCTCTATTCCCTATGTTATTTGACTTCTCTGCAGTGTTTTACCATGATGACTCTGTTTACCAAAACTCTTTTCTTTGGCTTCCGTGACTGCATTATCTTCTGATTGCTTTCCTCTTGATTTTGGTCCTCTTTTTGTTCTATAAACTCCCATAAAGTGACGCTGGTTGATTTCATAGGTTGAGCTGACAACTCACAAATACTGTAGTCCAAAATTACCTCTAGCCCAAACCATTTTCTTGAATTCCAGAGTGATATATATTCTGCTCTATCTGATTATCCCACAGGCATTTCAAACTCAACTCACGATTTTCCCCTGAAAACTCACTTCTGTTAATGATACCACCAGTGCTCAAGTCACCCTACCCTTTTAACTCCTAAACCAAACTATCAGTAAAGTCTGTTGACACTTTAAACATTTTACTTTTTTTCATTCTGCTCCTCTTTATCCTTACTATTACTATCTTACATCCAGGAGTCTTGCTTTCTTCTCTATACTGCTGCCAGAGTGATCCTTTAGAAATGTAAATTCTACACATTATTCCCCTTCTTAAAACTCCTTAAGGATTCCACATTGCCTATTTAAAGGAAGTCCAAATTACAACCATGTCAATCCTTCCATTAATCTGGCTCCCATACCATCCACCTTCATCTCTTTCTCTACTTATCATCACTCAGCACCCTCCTACTATTTCTTCCCCAAATCACACTCTCATTGCTCTACGTGCTGTCCCCAAATGTACGCTACTTGTATCTCCAGGATTTTGATCAAACTTGTACCTAGGATCCATTTCTATGACATCAACATGGAGAATGCTTTCTAATCCTTTAAGAAACTGACTTTTCTAAGAAGCCTCTTGTGGTAGATACGGAGATGCACCACTGAGATACCCTTCAAGGGGGGATGTCAGCTCCTTCAGGTTTGGCCTCAGCTACAGAGAACCACGTTGCCTGAGATCACACTCTTCCTGGAGCGGCCCATATCTCAGGTAGAACATTTCTGTCCTGTGTGGGACACTCTGATGGGCAATATTTTCTCCAGAGCTCCCAACAGGTATGTTGAGGACCTGCATTGCATTCTGAGGTCTTCTTTTACCCAATGTTGCTACCCGACCTCTTCCTTCACAGGCATTGCTCCTTAATCAACCTCTTGCTCCCCAAACTGCACCTCAGCTTATGCTTCTGGAGAACCCTATCGATGGTGCTCCACCTGACTCCACCTGAGGATAAGCTATGTACTTGTTCATATTTAGCAATCTGTCATCTGGAGAAGACCCATGTTCACTTAGCTGTGTGTTTAGAGGGTATGTATCAGAGCTGTTTATGCCCCCCACTTTTGCCAGTATTTTTTTTTATTGTACTAGAAATGTGAAGATAAAGACATTATTATTGCCTTCAAGGAGCTTCTTATGATATTGACCATGCCCTACAACAATTTACAGGTATCCGACTCTACTAAACTCTCAATTTCTGGTACAAAGTGGATAGTCAATAAATGCTGAAGTCCACTGAAAACTCTTTAGCACATGAAACTGGATGTGGTGAATTTTGATGTTTATAGACAGAAGAAAGAAGGTAGGGATAATTTGTAATATGTCTAAAGACTTTTTATAATCACTATAACATACTTTCGAAAATGAAACTCACACAAGAAAGGAGAAAACCAAATTTTAACAGATACTGAAAATAATACTGGCTATCATTTATTGATACATGCCAGGTAATAAGCTAGATGCTTTTCATATATTATGTTACTGTTCTAACAATTTCCTGTAACATAATACCCTTATTTTGTTAACGAGGAAGCCAGGCTTTGAGAAGTTGGGTAACTTGGTCAGACACATAGCTAGCCAGAAGATGCTGGCATGAGGATAATAAGCATACTATGACACTTGAAGGTTCCTCAATGCCAACTTAACTTATAGGCTGCCAGTCATTTAATCCCTTTAAAGGTTAAAGATACTAAAATGAGAATACAGGTATTTTCTTTTCACTGATACATACCCTCTAAACACACAGCTAAGTGAACATGGTCTTCTCCAGATGACAGATTGCTAAATATGAACAAGTACATAGCTTATCCTCAGAAAACTGCCCCTCTTTCTTTTTAGAACTGAACAACTGCTTCCAAAGAGCCTTAATTACCTGGATCCCAACAGTCAAGAATTGTTGTTAAAGCACTACGGAGAAGGGCAGTCCAAGCAGTGTGGCTCTTTTCTGCTCGGGCCATGGGAGAAGACAATATTCCTTTCAGAGCTTGTAGGGAAGCTGCAACTGTTGAAGACAATTGGCCCCCAGGTAACTTCACAGCAGTTTCTCTGAGGACCCCAATTGTGAGGTACAGTATAGTAGGAAGAACTGAGATGCTTCCTGTAAGATAAGACACATTCTTAAAAACATACTGCATTTCAGCCTGCATATGAATAATCATGAGAAATCTTACTCATCAGAAATCATGAATAAGACGATGTCAATGATTTCTAGTTTTTAAGATTATTTCTTACAAAGGATTATAACTGTTAAGATAATTTATTATTTTTTTCCCTCATGGCTGAAAAGCTTTTAAATTTTTATTATGCATTCGGTGAAAGATTATATAGCAAATTAGTTTTTCATGGAACACATAAAGTGTTCCACGGCATTTGTTTCATTCCCTGCAACATGCCAGAATTCCCCCACTTTCGTTCTAGGTTTTCTGTTTCCTTTCCTTCTGAACTGCTACCCCTTCCTGCCTTCTCATTTTTGCTTCTGGGCAAATGTTGCCCTTTTGATCTCATATAGTCGCTTGTTGTAGGTCCATAGTCTCAGGGGTTCCTCCAGTCTCTGTCAGACCAGTAAGTCTGGTCTTCTTTGTGAATTTGAGTTTTTGTTCTACAATTTTTCTCCCACGCTGTCTGGGACCCTCTGATCTGATCCCAGTCAGAGTGGTCAGTTGTTAAGATAATTTAAGTAACTTTATTAAGACTTTTAAGGCCGGATTAAATTTTGACAATTATAACTGGAGAAGTTGTTACATAATTCGTGGAATTATTTTTAAAAAGAGTCAAAATATTTCCTTTAGAAATCAGAATTGAAAGCAACGATGTCTGGGAAACACTTCATCTGTCATTTCTTAATCCAGAATCAAAAAGATAAATAACACAAAACTGACACAAAATGTATCACTTAGTATCATTATGCTTTTTCTGTCTTATTTTCTTTTATTTGGTTGCTGACAAATGTCGAACTGTAAATTATTTTTTCAAGGAATTTGTAGAGGTTCACTCAATACAAAATATTTTTATGGCCACTAAGGTGTTGAAAAATCAATTACAAGTTTAAAATGAAACGGAAGAGACTAAAGCTAAAACAATCAATCCAATTTTCTCAGATGCTACTCAACAAAACTAAATAAAAGGATTATTTTTAACTCTAATCCTCTGCTAACGATTTTTCTCCCACTTGTAGTTTAAGTGAGTGTGTGAGAACAAGGAGTACAGGTTTTAATTCAGATTGAAACTTAAAGTCATGAGGCTAAAAATAAGACAGGACATAAACTGGTCAAGGTACATTCAAGTAAAAATATACTTACCAATTACTAAGTATTTACTGAGTACCTATTTCATGCTAGATTCCCTGGAGGATGTAAAATTTAGCTGGAAATAAGGCATCCGTGTCTGCATATACCTTCTCTCTATATAATAAAAAATTACATACAATGCCTCTATATGACATAAAGGAGGCCTCGTAGCACAGCGAGCGGTTAAGCGCTCGGCTGCTAACCAGGAAGTTGGTAGTTTGAACCCAGGAGCCACTCTGAGGGAGAAAGATGTGGCAGTCTGTTTCCTTAAAGATTTACAGCCTTGGAATTCCTATGGGACAGTTCTACCCTGTCTTACAAAGTTGCTATGAGTCAACTGACTTGATGGCAATGGGTAACAGGTATATTATGCCATATAAAAGCTACATATGTACATATAGAAGCATCATATGTATGTGTGTGAAAAAACAAAACTCAGTATTAACTAGTGTTTCCAGGGAAGCCTTCACAGATGAGGTAGGCCTGGAGTTGAACTTTGGAGGGAGGTAAAATTTAAAAAAGTAGAGAAGGGATATGTCATTTCACATCAAGTAACACCATGGACAATAGCACAGAAACGGGGATAAACAGGAAGCCTTCTGGGTATAGGATTTCCACAGAAGGAATTAGGAGGAGGTAATGACAAAAAAAAAAAAAAAAAAAAAAATTTTTTTTTTTTTTAATGACCCAGCAGAGCCACCTGCAGGGTTTTAAGTGTATATTAAAGAATATGGACTTGATTTCAAATAGAACTGGCTATGATGACAAACTTGTCATCACCAAGGTAGTCAAAATCTACTAGAGATGGTATACCAAAACGTGCCCAAGAATTAACAATTGCCACTGACTGGTTTAAAATATTATCAATCATACTCCGTTGCTATTGAGTCAATTCTTACTCATAGCGACCTCATAGGACAGAGCAGTACTGCCCCATAAAGTTTCTAAGGAGCGCCTGGTGGATTCGAACTGCCGACCTTTTGGTTAGCAGCCATAGCTGTTAACCACAATGCCACCAGGGTTTCCACTATTATCAATCGTAGAAGAGCATACCTATCTATAGTTCTTGCTATCTTTGTATTTATTTTCACGCTTTTAGTAAAACAAATTACTAAAATGTAATGTTAATCTTCAAGGATTAAAAACAGTATTCCAACCTTTGGGTCAACATTAACTTAATGTGAAAAGGATTAGCAACTAGGCTCCATAATCTATTAAAATATTTCGCTCCTCCTAGTGTCAAGTAAAGCAATCACATACCACAGCATACCTTCAGGAGAGCATACTGCAGGAAGTTCAGATAGAATAACCAGTGCAGCTGAAACCAATCTACTGCCATCTTCTGACAGCATCTGCGGCTTTGCAGCTTTTACTCCTGGGCTACCTGTCAATTTAGGATTTAGTTCTGGGAGCTGTCTAACTAGAATGCATACACACAATTCCAGTGTTGCAAAGACCAAAGACTTCCCAGGCACAAGTCCTCCTGTGTCCTTTCCCTCTCCAAACTCTGGCAGGGTTTCCTTTTCAGCAGCCCCATCATCAACTAAAAGAGAGAAATAACAGTGTTGAATAAACACTCTGTGTTTGTTTTGCTTTTGGTGGAAGGCAATTTAGTGCATTTCTGTGATAGGCAACACATTTAAATGGCTGAAGTCTTGGGTGTTAAAGCTTGACGGAGGAGCAGTTACGGAGATAAACATAGCTGTCCTTATGACTTCTTATTGCAGTGGATCAAAACAGATCCTTAGTAACCCTTTAAGCCTTAAAACATTGTCTAGTTACTTCCCTTCTTGCTGTTTATAAAGTGAATCTGATAGCTGGAGCTCCAGCAATAACCAAAGTAAGTACTCTATTAATATAAGAGATTTCCACCTCCCCCAGGATTCGTTAAAATTCTTCTTTTCCCAAAGAATAGTTGCTTAGCTACTGACAATTAATTATTCAAGTTAACATGCAGAGGTGAATTAAAGGACTTAGAAGCCATGTCTAGAGATGTTTGTTTTGTGCTATACACAAAAGAATATCTTAACTACAGAGATATAAAAACAATGGTATGTGATTAATTTAGCCTTCAGAGTAATACTCACCTTCTGCACTTCTTCTTTTCTCTTTCACGTGTTCTTGAGCTGCACATATAATCTGCCTTACCACTTCAAGTGAAGCCAACTGAATGGAAGGTGATTCTCTGGTCAAAATTACTCGATGCAGAACATTCAACAACTCAATACCCAAGTCCTATCACAGAAAACAGTTAGGGGACACTGTATTGGAAATCATATGCTATTTTTTTGGTGAAAAATAGTAATATTGAACGCCATAGCAAATTTCAGAAAAAGAATACAGTAGTCTCCCCTTATTTGTGGTGAATATGTTCCAAGGCCTCCCGTGGGTGCCTGAAACTAGGATAGTACTGAACCCTAAACATACTATGATTTGTTCTATAAATACATTATCTATGATAAAGTTTAATTTGTACATTAAGATATTAACAATAACTAATACTAAAATAGAACAATTATAACAATAAAAGTTATGATGGAGGGGGATAGCATGAGATTTCATCATGCTACTACTCATTTAACATTTGTGAAGAGCAGCTGACCGCAGGTAACTAAAAACACAGGAAGCGAAAACCTGGTTAAGGGGTACTAATGTAAAGCATTAACAAATAAATAAACAAAGGTGTTACTAGTTTCTAATGGAGATGATAATGATAAAAAAATTCCTCCCCCTTCACAAATTAATATGTTGTTGTTGTTAGATGCCATCGAGTCGGTTCTGACTCATAGCAGCCCTATGCACAATAGAATGAAACGCTGCCCGGTCCTGCGCCATCCTTACAAACGTTGTTATGCTTGAGCTCATTGTTACGATCCACCTCGTCGAGGGTCTTCCTCTTTTCCGCTGACCCTCTACTCTGCCAAGCAAGATGTCCTTCTCCAGGGACTGATCCCTCCTGACAACATGTCCAAAGTATGTAAAACGCAGTCTCGCCATCCTTGCTTCTAAGGAGCATTCTGGCTACACTTCTTCCAAGACAGATTTGTTCGTTCTTTTGGCAGTCCACGGTATATTCAATATTCTTGGTCAACACCACAATTCAAAGACGTCAACTCTTCTTCGGTCTTATTTATTCATTGTCCAGCTTTCACGTGCATACAATGCGACTGAAAATACCACGGGTTGGGTGACGCACACCTTAGTCTTCAGGGTGACATCTTTGCTCCTCAACACTTTAAAGAGGTCCTTTGCAGCAGATTTGCCCAATGCAATGCGTCTTTTGATTTCTTGACTGCTGCTTCCATGGCTGTTGATTGTGGCTCCAAGTAAAATGAAATCCTTGACAACTTCAGTCTTTTCTCCGTTTATCATGATGTTGCTCATTGGTCCAGTTGTGAGGATTTTTGTTTTCTTTATGTTGAGGTGTAATCCATACTGAAGGCTGTGGTCTTTGATCTTCGTTAGTAAGTGCTTCAAGTCCTCTTCACTTTCAGCAAGCAAGGTTGTGTCATCTGCATGATGCAGGTTGTTAATGAGCCTTCCTCCAATCCTGATGCCGTTCTTCTTCATATAGTCCACCTTCTCGGATTATTTGCCCAGCATACAGATTGAATAGGTATGGTGAAAGAATACAACCCTGACACACACCTTTCCTGACTTTAAACCAATCAGTAACCCCTTGTTCTGTATGAACAGCTGCCTCTTGATCTATGTAAAGGTTCCTCATGAGCACAATTAAGTGTTCCAGAATTCCCATTCTTCAAAATGTTATCCATAGTTTGTTATGATCCACACAGTCGAATGCCTTTGCACAGTCAATAAAACACAGGTAAACATCCAAAAAAAAAAATTTTTTTTTTTTTTTTTTAAAGCATCCTTCTGGTATTCTCCGCTTTCAGCCAGGATCCATCTGACATCAGCAATGAAATCCCTGGTTCCACGTCCTCTTCTGAAACCGGCCTGAATTTCTAGCATTTCCCTGTCGGTATACTGCTGCAGCTGTTTTTGAACGATCTTCAGCAAAATTCTGTTTTTTTTTTTTTTTTTTGTGATATTGTTCGATAATTTCCACATTTGGTTGGATCACCTTTCTTGGGAATAGGCATAAATATGGATCTCTTCCAGTCAGTTGGCCAGGAAGTTGTCTTCCATATTTTTCGGCATAGATGAGTGAGCACCTGCAGTGCTGCATCTGTTTGTTGAAACATCTCAATGGATATTCCATCAATTCCTGTCAGAGCAGCTTGGACTTCTTCCTTCAGTACCATCGGTTCCTGATCATATGCCACCTCTTGAAATGGTTGAACATTGACTTGAAATGGTTGAACATTGAATTCTTTCTGGTATAATGATTCTGTGTATTCCATCCATCTTCTTTTGATGCTTCCTGCATCGTTTAATATTTTACCCACAGAATCCTTCACTATTGCAACTTGAGGCTTGAATTTTTTCTTCAGTTCTTTCAGCTAGAGAAATGCCGAGCATGTTCTTCCCTTTTGGTTTTCCATCTCCAGCTCTTTGCACATGTCATTATAATACTTTGACTTCCCGAGCCGACCTTTGAAATCTTCTGTTCAGTTCTTTCACTTCATCGATTCTTCCTTTGGCTTTAGCTGCTCAATGCTCAAGAGCAAGTTTGAGTCTCCTCTGACATCAATCTTGGTCTTTTCTTTCTTTCCTGTCTTTTCAATGACCTCTTGCTTTCTTCATATATGATGTCCTTGATGTCATTCCACAACTCGTCCAGTCTTCGGTCACTAGTGTTCAATGTGTCAAATGTATTCAGATGGTCTCTAAATTCAGGTGGGATATACTCAAGGTCATATTTTGGCTCTCGTGGACTTGCTCGGATTTTCTTTAGTTTCAGCTTGAACTTGTATATGAGCAATTGATGGTCTATCCCACAGTCAGCCCCTGGCCTTGTTCTGACTGATGATATTGAGCTTTTCCATCGTCTCTTTCCACAGATGTAGTCAATATGATTTCTGTGTGCTCCATCTGGCAAGGTCCACGTGTACAGACTCCGCTTATGTTGGTGAAAGAAGGTATTTGCAATGAAGAAGACATCAATCTGCAAAATTCCATCATTTGATCTCCAGCACTGTTTCTATCACCAAGGCCGTATTTTCCAACTACTGATGCTTCTTCTTCGTTTCCAACTTCCGTATTCCAATCGCCAGTAATTATCAGTGCACCTCGATCGCATGTTTGATCAATTTCAGACTGCAGCAGCTGATAAGAATCTTCTATTTCTTCATCCTTGGCCCTAGTGGTTGGTTCATAAATTTGAATAATATTAACTGGTCTTCCTTGTAGGCGTATGGATATTATCCTATTACTTACAGCGTTGTACTTCAGGATAGATCTTGAAACATTCTTTTTGACAATGAATGCAATACCATTCCTCTTCAAGCTGTCATTCCCAGCATAGTAGACTATATGATTGTCTGATTCAAAATGGCCAATAACAGTCCATTTCAGCTCACTAATGCCTACCATATTGATGTTTATGCGTTGCATTTCATTTTTGAGGATTTCCAATTTTCCTAGATTCATACTTCCAAATTAATATAGGTGAACTTAAATTATTAAAACCAAAACAAAAAACCAAGCCTGTTGCCGTTGAGTAGATTCTGACTTACAGTGACCTGACAGGACAGAGCAGAACTGCTCCACAGACTTCCAAGGCTGTAAATCTTTATGGAAGCAGGCTGCTACATCTTTCTTCTGTGGAGTGGCTGGTGGATTCAAATCACTAGCCTTTTGGTTAGCAACCAAGTGCTTAAGCACTGCTGCACTACCAGGGCTCCTTAAACCCACTGCTGTTGAGTAGATTTTGACTCACAGAGACCCTATAGGACACAGAAGAACTGTCCTATAGGGTTTCCAAGACTGTAATATTTTTTTAAAAAAAATTTTATAGTGCTTTAGGTGAAAGTTTATAGAGCAGTTTCTCATTAAACAATTAATACACATATTGTTTTGTGACATTGGTTGCCAACCCTGCAATGTGTCAACACTCTACCCTTCTTGACCTTGGGTTCTCCATTTTCATTCGTCCAGCTTTCCTATCTCTTTCTGCCTTCTCGTCCTCGTCCCTGGGCTGTTGTGCCTATTTAGTCATGTATACATGGATGAACTACATGTATTACTGTCTGTTTTACAGACCTGTCTAATCTTTGGCTGTAGGGTATATCTCAGGAATGACTGCAGTACTGAGTTAAAAGGCTGTTGGTGGGCCATACTCTAGGGAATTCTCCAGTCTCTGTCAGACCATGAAGTGCAGTCCTTTTTTTTGAAAGAGTTTAAATTTTGTTCAACATTTTTCTCCAGCTCTGTATGGGACCCTCTATTGTGATCTCTGTCAGAGCAGCTGTTGGTGGTAGCACCATCTAGCTGTGCTGGACTCAGTCTGGTGGAGGCTGTGGTAGTTGTGGTCCATTAGTCCTTTGGACTAATCTTTCCATTGTGTCTTTGGTTTTCTTCATTCTCCATTGCTCCAGACAGGGTGGGACCAGCAGACATATCTTTGATGGCTGCTCACAAGCTTTTAACATTCCTGACGCTACTCACCAAAACAGGATGTAGAACATCTTCTTTATAAACTAAGTTATGCCAACTGAGACAGATTTCCCAAGACCATGGTCCCCAGTCCTGAGCCCAGTAACTTGGTCCCTCAGGGAGTTTAGATGCGTTGATGAAGCTTCTACGACTCTGCCTTGGTCAAGCTGTGCTGACTTCCCCAATATTGTGTACTGTCCTACCCTTCATCAGATCAAAGGCTGTAATCTTCATGGAAGCAGATTGCCACATCTTTCTCCCACTGAGCAGCTGGTGGGTTCAAATTGCCGATCTTTTGGTTAGCAGTCGAGCGCTTAACCACTGCACCACCAGGACTCCTTCTTAAATTATTAGTCTCTTTAAAAACACTGGCTAAGTTTTCCTAGAGTAAGGTTTAGAAGCAGTATTACACAATATCTCATTTAATGCTCTTCCCTATATTTAGCAGTAAAAAGGAAAAGCTAAACACTGGGGCGGTTAGTTTCTCAAATAGTGTTATGTACTATTTGGTCCATTTTAAACCAACTCTAGATTGGTTTTTGTCCAGTATTGGAGGAGACAGCACTATGACAAAAGATTATCTTAATACAGTCCTAAACTAGGAAAAAAAGATGAGGAAATTTGCAAAACAAGATGGGAAATTTGGCCAAAAAACTGCAGGGCTGTAATGTAGATTCCAAGATTTATATTAAGGTTTTTTAGTAATAATAAAGAATGAGGATGAAGTATGTGACATTAAAAGTAGATTTTAAATTAATAAGCATAGAATGGATACCTCTCTAAAGAATAAAATACACTGGACAAATACTATTCTGGTTTCCCTTCTCTTTCTATTATTCACTCTGGTTACTCCCATCTTCCAAAGTAATAGCAAATATGCCATTATAATACTTGTTTTAACACACAGGATAAACAAGCACAAAGAGTTTAAAAATGCACTTTGAACTGGTTCTTCCCAGTTTACTCACGGCCAAGAAAGCAACACCAGAACAGACCTGAACTTTTAGAGTCTGGGTGAACTAGAATAGTAACTGGAATGGGAAAAATTACAGGTCAAAGCCCTGCTGCTAGAAACTTAATCTCCCTCTTAGAAAACAAGGGCTTCATACGTGTTGCATAGCAACCAAATGTCTTTTCTGTTGAAATTTGCGCAGAGTGGCAAACAGCGCTGCCCTGCAGAAAGATTAATGTGCACTGTGCTTCACAGTCCTGGCAATAATCCAATCTCATGCAACAGGCTCCTGAACGGGCTCACTAAATCTCTCTGATACTCCCATTCCAGGGCTTCAACTCATAATTTTTCCTGTTTTGGATCACTCAAATTGTAAAAATTCAGATCTATTCCAGTTTGGCTTTGTTGGCCATGACAGAACTGGTTTGAACTGGTTCGAAGCACTGGCTTAAAATTTATTCAAATCTATGATAAGTAGGAACCTACTTAATGCTTTAATTAGTATTTATCAGTTACATCACAGTCTATAAAAAAAAAATATAGAGACCAGAAAATCAGACCACCCATTTTTCTTAATACCCAAAAGTCAATGATGAAATATTAATATGCTGGACAACATACGATGCACAGTTGCCCTTGAGAAAATCTGTCAAAGAAAGTGCCATACTTTGTACAGTGGCCTTTTTACCATGGCCACAACTGGGCCAGGGATTAATGCCTGATTCCATGTACAGGCTGGCCAGAAGTCTCTTAAAAAGACCTGGAGGGAGAACTCAGCCCACCAGAAATGTTTTGTCACGCACAATGACTACACGGACCTGTCAGACCTTCTCTTGGGAAAACGGAACATAAGATACAAATGTATTTAAAGAGCAGGGTGCACAGAAGCAGAGGAAGACACAGAGGGAAAACCACACGCGCTAGTGGCTACTGGACAATACAGATACAGAAGTTTCTCATCATCACAGAAAGTCTGAATAGAGAGCTGCTATAGCAACAACAACAGGAGAGAGCGGTTAGTTGGTGGCAGCAGAAATAACAGCAATAGAAGCAGAGACAGAAAGTGACTGAGTCAGAGACAGGGTCTCCAGAGCTGCTGATGGCATTCCAGTTCTGAGGCCTAGGCATGCAGTTGTTTAGTTTTGTTCTTATTTCTGTGTTCGGTCTATTCACTGAAGTAACCTGAATATGTTTGTTCCTTGAAATCTGCAGGAACTTAACAAAAAACAAGAAATCACCTGATCACTGCCAATTTTAGATCTGGGCCAAGGAACATCCAGAAGGGCCTGTAATGCATGTAAACAAGCAGTAATGCTTTCCATGGTTGCATCTGAGCGCAAGGAGCACAGAAATTCCACACTGATTCCTGTAGAATGTAGAAAAAGAAAATAAGGCTTCCCTGAGATTCTTAGTTTACAAAGTTAAATAATTAATCTTCTATTTTGATAATAAGATATACAATCTTAGCAGACCAACCAAAGCAAACCCAGTGCCATCGAGTTGATTCCGACTCATAGTGACTCTATAGGACAGAGTAGAACAGCCCCACAGAGTTTCCAGGGAGCGCGGATTTGAATTGTCGACCCTTTGGTTAGCAGCAGTAACACTTAACCACTACGCCACCAGGGTTTCCATCTTAGCAGAAAGGTAAGCTAAATAAACCACAATGAATTAATACTCTAAACAAGTGATAAGACAAATTTCTTAATAGTTTGTTTTTGTTTACATGTACATAGGAATAATCCCAACTAGGCTTGTGCAGTATTGCTCAGTTGCTATGAAGCAGTTCAAAGATGCACAAATTACAATAAAATTGTACCACAGAACTTAACTTGTAGAGTTTTATAATGTTCTTTCTTTTGACTAAAATTTATTGGGTGATGACTTTGTATCAGGCATTGTGCCTTATATACACACACACACACACACTTATAATCTCATGTAATTCTCACAATACCTGATGAAGCAGGAACTATTATTATCACTCATTTTGAGATAGGGAAATATGCACAGAGAGCTGAATTTAATTTGCTCAAGGTCAGTGACAATGGGACACATCAAGAATTTGAACTCTGGCAGTCACACTGCTCAGCTTGTGTTCATAACAACTCTGCAAACTTTCATTCTGTAAGTTTCTTTTTAAAAAGCTCTCATCCCATGGGAAACAGAAACAAATTTAATATACACAAGGATGTACAAAATCTGGTCATGCCTGGCCTGGAAAAGAATAATAACAGAAGTTCTGTAAACCATAAATTGCACATAATGAAATCATTTATCTTTATAACCCTTGCATTTCATTTGATCAGTAACTTTTTTTTTTTTACCAGTAACAATCTTATCGTGTGTTTCCTCAGGATTAGGTTAAAGATAAAAACCATTTATTCCATTTATGCTAGAAGCATTGTGTTATCTAAAAAATATTTTCACTTTAAAAGTGAAGTTCCAGAAAAGCAAAAAAATGCGTTAAATGCCACAAATCTAAAAATCTCATTAATCTTTCACCTTAAATGTTTGCTTATAATTTTGTGTCACTAAATGTAGTCTCTCAAACTTTGCAAATATTGAGATGTGGAAGACCTCTCAGTATATTGATATTTTACATATATACATGTACATACATACGCGTGTGTTATGTATACCATATATTGGGTACTATATGGATCTTACAAAAAGAATAAAGTGATAGGGTGATAGTCACCAAGAGCTAATAGGCAGCTGGTGCACCTCAAAGATAAGCCTACATGCTGACCTAAAATAAGATGGAATCTCTCAGTGTAGACATCCTCAGGGGACTTCACTGCAGCTCCAGATGATGAACCCTGACACATGGAAGTTGGTGTTACAGGCCTTGAAAGATTAGCTGTGCCTTCATCTGGGTCAGCAGCAACAAAGCCCGTACTCGTAAGCCACAATGCCGCAGCCTGGAGGATAAGTGCCCAGGAGCTGTAATAATGCAATTTTGCATTTTCACCAGTTTCTGCTGTGTAGAAAGCACCACCTAAGGAAAGGGGAAGCAAACAGTTTGAGGAGAACAAAAGAAGAGATTAGCTTTGAATACATTTTCTCTTTTCCTTTTTACAAGACATAGACCATTTCCATCACTCTCACAAGTTCCCTTGTACCCCTTTCCATTTTCCAGTCACTCCCCTAAACCCCAAGGCACCTACTTACTGACTTTTTAGGGAAAAAAAAAATTTTATTGTGTTTCAGGTGAAAGTTTACACAGCAAATTAGGTTCCCCTTTAACAATTTTTGGAAACCCTGGTGGCATGGTGGTTAAGAGCTACGGGAGCTAACCAAAAGGTTGGCTGTTCGGATCCACCGGGTACTCCTTGGAAACTCTTATCAGGCAGTTCTACGCTGTCCTATAGGGTCGCTGTAAGTCGGAATCGACTCGATGTCAATGGGGTTTTTTTTCAAACAATTTTTATACAAGTTGTTCTGTGCCATTGGTTACAATGTGACAGTATTCTCATTATTTCCATTCTGTTTGTTCTGTTTCCATTGATCTAGCTTCCCTTCCCCTCCTTGTCTTCTCATCTTTGCCTTAGTGTAAATGTTGACCATTTGTTAATTGTTAAAGGGAGCACATTACTCACGAGTGATATTGTTTATTTTATAGGCTAATCTATTATTTAGTTGAAAGGTGAACTGCAGAAATAGCTTTAATTCCAAATTCAAAGGATATCTTATGGCAACAGTCTTGGGGGTTCCTCTAGTCTGTATTGGTCCAGTAGGTCCGGTCTTTTTCAGAAATTTGAGTTTTGTTCTACATTTTTCTTCCATTTTATCTGGGACCTTCTATTGTGTCCCTGGGTCAGATTATTACAATAGACTTTCCTTTCATATATATAACTGGAACTTCACCTAAATGGGAACACATAGTATGTACTCATTTGTGACTGACTTTTTTTTTGCTTAACAGTGCTTTTGTAGATTCATCCATGCTTCTATGTTATCAGTATCTTTTGTTCTCTATGCTTTTATTTCTCCTAGCAGACAAATGTTGAATTATAGGCTTAATATACCTTTAATTTTATAAGAAAATTGTAGACTACTTTTTTTTTTTTTTTGCTTTAACGAAGAGAAATTTGTTTTCTCACAGTCTAGTAGGCTAGAAGTCCAAAATCAGGGTGTCAGCTCCAGGAGAAGGCTTCCTCTCTCTGCTTCCTCTGGAAGGTCGTTGTCTTCAATCTTCCCCTGGACTAGGAGCTTCTCTGCACAGGAACCCCAGGTCCAAAGGACGCACTCTGCTCCAGGCACTGCTTTCTTAGTGGTATTGAAAACGTCAATCAACACCTCCCTCCCCCTTCTTTGTCTTGCTAACCACAAGCTTGTTTTGAGCAGCATTTTTCAGGTAGTCACAGCAGTAGTGGCTCCATCCACTGAACTGGCCCAAGCTACACCTTGAAGCATGCGCAGATTGAAGAAATCACATCCTTCAACCAACCCTCCCCCCCCCCCCGGACCTGTCACCAGAAGGAACAATATTTCTCAGTCCATGACTTCACCTGATTCCATTTTAGAAGCAAGGGGTCCCACTACACGCACATCCGATGGAAGATGATTTAATACCTGGATCTCCAAATACGGGCAAGGGAGGGCTAAGGGCGGAAAGTTCCGGGTACCAAACCCAACCCCCAATGCAACTGGAAACAAAAAGCTCCCCAGCCCCCTTAGACAGTAAGCACGTGGCCTTGTGGTTACTGAACCCCACACGCTCCTTGTACCCGAAGACAATAAACTTGCCACTTTCTGTTTCCCTTGCAATCAGTGCCTGTCTTATTTCAATTGGCTAATAAGACAGGACAAGAACCTGAGTGGTGTTCTTTGGTTACAGTATGAGGTCACCTACTCTCTGTGTTTCCCTTTTATCTCCTGTAAGACAAAAGGTGGTGCAGACCACACCCAGGAAAACTCTATTTATATTAGATCAGGGATGTGACCTTAGTAAAGGTGTTACAGTCCCACCCTAATCCTTTTTTTTTCCAAATCGTGCTTTAAGTGAAAGTTTACAATTCAAGTCAGTTTCTCATATAAAAACTTATACACACATTGTTATGTCATCCTAGTTGTTTTCCCTATAATGTGACAGCACACTCCTACTCTCCACCCTGTATTTCCCATGTCTATTTGGCCAGCTCCTGTCCCTTTCTGTCTTCTCATCGCACCTTTGGACAGAAGCTGCCCACTTACTCTCATGTATCTACTTGAGCTAAGCAGCACACTCCTTGCCAGTATCATTTTATGTCTTATAGTCCAGTCTAATCTTTGTCTGAAGAGCTGGCTTCAGGCATAGTTTTAGTTTTGGGCTAACAGAGTCCAGGGGTCATGTCTTCTGGTGTCCCTCAAGTCTCAGCCAGGCCATTAAGTCTGGTCTTTCTACTAGAATTTGAGTTGTGCACCCCACTTTTCTCCTGCTCCATCAGGGACTCTGTTGTGTTCCCTGTCAGGGTGGTCATTGATGGTAGCCCGCACCATCTAGTTCTTCTGGTCTCAGGCTGATGGGAGTCTCTGGTTTATGTGGCCTTTTTTGTCTCTTGGGCTAATATTTTCCTCAGGTCTTTGGTGTTCATTCTCCTTTGCTCCAGGTGGGTTGAGACCAATTGATGCATCTTAGATGGCTGCTCACTAGCTTTTAAGACCCCAGACACTACTCACCAAAGTGGGATACAGAGCATGTTCTTAATAAACTCTGTTATGCCCTAAATGCTCCCTGAAACCATGGTCCCCAGACTCCCACCCCCACTACTCTGTCCCTTGAAATGTTTGGTTGTATTCAGGAAATTTCTTAGCTTTTGGTTTAGTCCAGTTGTGCTGACTTCCCCTGTATTGTGTGTTCTCCTTCCCTTCACCTAAAATAGTTCTTGTTTACTATCTAATTAGTGAATACCCCTCTCCCCCCGTCCCCACCCTCATAACCATCAAAGAATGCTTTCTTCTGTGTTTAAACCTTTTCTCGAGTTCTTGTAATACTGGTCTCATATAATATTCGCCCTTTTGTGACTGACTAATTTCACTTAGCATAATGCCTTCCAGATTCATCCATGTTATGAGATGTTTCACGGACTCATCATTGTTTTTTATCATCACGTAGTATTCCATTGTGTGAATATACCATAATTTGTTCATCCGTTGATGGGCACCTTGGTTGTTTCCATCTTTTTGCTATTGTGAACAGTGCTGCAATGAACATGGGTGTGCACATATCTATTTGTGTGAGAGCTCTTATTACTCTAGGATATATTCCAAGAAGTGGGGTTGTTGGATCGTATGGTAGTTTTATATTATTTCTAGCTTTTTAAGGATGTACCAAATCGATTCCAAAGTGGTTGTACCATTTTACACTCCAACCATCAGTATATAAGCGTTTCAGCCTCTCCACAACCTCCCCAACATTTATTATTTTATGTTTTTTGGATTAACGCTAGCGTTGTTGGGGTGAGATGGTATCTCTTTATAGTTTTGATTTGCATTTCTCTAATGGGTAGTGATCGTGAGCATTTCCTCATGCATCTGTTAGCTGCCTGAATGTCTTCTTTGGTGAAGTACCTGTTCATATCCTCTGCCCATCTTTTAATTGGGTTATTTGTCTTTTTGTTGTTGAGGTTTTGCAATATCTTGTAGATTTTAGAGATTAGACGCTGATTGGATTTTGTACACTAATTCTTAAATTTTTATTTTTAATCATATTTTAAAACAAAATATGTGTATATAAAACACTGATACCCACTTTGCACCAAGACTGACGTTAATATTTTGCCTTGTTTTCTTAAATCTCTTGCTTTTTTTTTCATAATTTTTATTGTGCTTTAAGTTTACAAATCAAGTCAGTCTCTCTCACAAAAACCCATATACACCTTGCTACACACTCCCAATTACTCTCCCCCTAATGAGACAGCCCGCTCTCTCCCTCCACTCTCTCTTTTTGTGTCCATCTCACCAGCTTCTAACACCCTCCACCCTCTCATCTCCCCTCCAGGCAGGAGATGCCAACATAGTCTCATCTTACTTTATTTCTTACAAAAAAAAAAAAAAAATCTTGGTACATCCCTAATTCTTGCCCTTCCTTCACTAATCACTTTCATCAAGTTAGTGTGAATCACTCCTGAGGATGGTTTTACATTTTTAAAGTAAAACGTATATATTCACCAAATCCAAAATCCGTTGCTGTCATGTCAATTCTGACTCACAGCAACTCTATGGGACAGTGTAGAACTGCCCCATAGAGCTTCCAAGGAGTGGCCAGTAGATTCAAACTGCTGACCTTATGGTTAGCAGTCATAGCTCTTAACCAGTGTGCCATCAGGGCTCTGTATATATTCAAAAATATATGATATTACTTTATGCATTTAAAAGTTTACTTCAAAGGTATCATACTGTATGCATCCTTTCTGAACTTACTTTTTTCACCTAACATGTTTTTGAGATTTAGTTACATTGATATATCTGTCATTCATTTCTGCTGTTAAATTATATGAATCAGTTTATTTCCATTGTTTCCATTTTATGCTACTGAAAAGTACTACAATCAATACTCTACATATCTCTTTGTGTAGTATTCCAATCAAAATTTTAATAGAACTTGAAAGACTGATCCTAAAATTCATATCGGAGAGTAAAGAAACAATAATAGCTAAGACATTTTGGAATAACACAGACAAGAATGAGTGTACAAGTATCCAACCTATACAATACGATATCAGTAACTGTCTATAAAATTAGATCTCTACCCCCATTCCGCACACAAATTCCACTTGGATTAAAGTTCAAAAATGTAAAAAGCAGAACTGTAAAGCTTCTAAGTCTTTCTGATCTTTACATAAAAAGTGAAAGAAAAGATAAACTAATGACTGGGAGAAGATATCTACAAGACACAGAACCAGAAAGGTAGGGTATTAAAAATTTATCAAAAGTTGAAAAATCGATAAGAAAAAGACAAACACCAAATAGAAAATGGGCAAAGATTAAAAAAACCCAGTGCCGTCGAGTCAATTCTGACTCATAGCGACCCTACAGGACTATTTACGAAAGAAACTTAACCACCCATAAACCTATAAAAAGATCTTCAGTCAAAGGAATACAAAATAAAACAATGAAATACTATTTCATACCCATGAGGTTGGCAAAAATTACTGAATATGATAACATATAAGGTTGGGAAGATGTGGAAAAACAGAAACTTGTGGTTGGTGGGCATGTAAACTTATAGCTGCTTTGAGGGTAAGGTGGAAGTAACCTGTGAGGTTACTGTGAATCAGTGAATCCATTTGTAGGTGTTTACCCTGAAACAACTCTCACATGCTTATCCTCTGAATGAAAATTATCCCAGGGAAAATGTTCCAGATAAACATTATTTGCGAAAGGAAAATTTTTGAAAATATAAATTACTAACCGAAACTCTAGGTTATATCTAAAATTTTACCTCCTTACCTTCAACAGGAAGTTGGGAGGCAAATTCTGAAGGCAAAGTTAAGAGAGCAAAATCCTGAAGTGCGGCAAGCCAGAGTCTACTTAGTGTGCCAAGATCTGTGTGGACTAACTCAAGCAGTCCATCTGATGAAAATGACTCATTTCTGCCACTCTCCTCTGAATAGGTGGTAGTCTTCAAAGGCTGTTTGTATTTTTTTTGTCTTTCTATAGCAATTATGTAGACCTGTTAAGGATTAATTTTTAAGTAGGAAAATCTTACATCCATGAGAAGATAACGATATTTTTATCTTGCTGAAGAGGCAGACTTACCTTCGAGCATAATGGACTTAAAATACATCGTGCTATCAAACAGGCATTTATGTACAACCACACACTGAAACTGGGGTAGAAAGATCCAACAGTATTACCTTCAACGAGATACATCAGGGATCACAGAAACCTGGCAAATATACTGCCACTTTGTAATTTTACAACTATAACAGATATAACTAATGGATTGTGGCACTCTCTCTCACCAAGCCTAGTTAAGGCCTCATAATCCATCATAACACATGGCTCCAGGTGGTCATCTCTGCACTGAACTAAGGTAAAATACTGAAAATATTTTCATTTGGACTTAGCACTAAATCACTATAAAGAGTTTAAAAATTTAACATGGACTACAGAATGTTAAATTATTCAAGATATTACATAACTATTTAAAATTAATGGATTCCAAACAAATACATTCAAGTAATATGCATTATCCTTTCATCCACAACTCTAAAATTCAAAAAAGCTCTGAACCTTGTAACTAATCTGGTGGCAAAACTGAATGAAGTTACGTGAGGTTATTTATAGTTTCTCTCAGATAAGGTATATGGACATGTATGTATCTGAAGGTATGTATGCACATACGTGTATGTGTATATATATATAGAGAGAGGGGCTATTTATATTCTCTAGCCCACATAACATGAATATTCAAATATTTTGCTGCAAATATGTTTGATTAGATTCCATTATATTGACCCTGACTTGCTGGAGGTATTGTGCAACATATATGTATGAGGAACCTACTCGACGGCAGTGGGTTTTGTTTTTTTTTTTGTTTTACATATATATATTATATATACATACATATACACACACATAAACTTTTCTAAAATCCAAAAAAAAAATCTAAATTCTAAATATATCTGACTGCAAGGATTTCAGATAAGGGATTATGAACCTCAATTACACAGAACAACAAGTGAGTCATTATTCATCTTTCTTGAGGAAAGCAGAGAAGGAGGTAATGGGCTTAACAAAGCACATAGCAGATTTAAATTATTATAATGAACACTATTATCAGCAAAGAGTTATTTGTAAAATAGATTACACAGGTTACAGAATTCCTGTTTGCTCTAGTAAAAGCATGGAAACCCTGGTGGCATAGTGGTTAAGTGCTATCTATGGCTGTTAACCAAAAGGTTGGCAGTTCAAATCCAGCAGGCGTTCCCTGGAAACTCTACCTGGCAGTTCTACCCTGCCCTATAGGGTTGCTATGAGTCAGAATCGACTCGATGGCAACGGGTTTGGTTTTTTTGTTCTAGTAAAAGCGTATGTTTAAAGATATCATTAGATCTAGCTTATTAAACTAGGCAGAACTATTTCCTAACCAAGGGTTGTCAGCCCTAAAAAATAACAAAAAATAGATTCTACAATCTTCAGGTTTTAAATGGCTCTACTAATTTTAAAACTACACTACTAATATGTATGTGTGTAAAGTACTATACTACTATAGTTCTATTAATTAAATTTTAACTAGATCTCCAGGAAGCCCTTTTTCACAAGTTGATTAATTTTTCCAATTACAATATATACAGAGATGTGTATATATATATATATATATATATATATACATATACATATGTATATACACACACACATATAAAACTGATTAAATCTATAAAATTTAGTTAATTAATAGACCTACAGTAGTATGGCGCCCTGGTGGTATAGTGGTTAAGAGCTAAAGCTGCTAACCAAAAGGTTGGCAGTTCAAATCCACCAGCCACTCCTTGGAAATCCAATAGGGCAGCTCTGCTCTGTCCTGTAGGGGTGCTATGAGTCAGAATTGACTCAATGGCAATGATTTTTTTAATAGCAGTATAAAAAAAAAAAAAAATTTTTTTTTATAGTACTTTACACACATACGTACACACATATATATATACTGACATCATACCATATGTCATTTTAATGATGGTACATACTGCAACTACATAACCATCATTAAAATGACATATGGTATGATTCCAAGACATTCTGGAAAAGGTAAAACCACAGAGACAGTAAAAAGATCAGTGGTTGCCAGGGGCTCCGTGGAAGGGGGGAAGAACGAACAGGTGGAACTTAGAGCGTTTTTAGGACAGTGAAACAATTATGTAGGATACATTAATGGTGGATGCATGACATTATTCATTTGTCAAAACCCCTAGAACTATACAATATGAAGTGTGAGCCCTAATGTAAACTACGGATATTGGTTCATCAATATATCGCACTAATGTAACATGTTCCTAATGGGAAAAAACTGTGCATCTGTGGGGAGAGGGGGTGTATGGGAACCCTCTGTACTTTCTAAGGAGCCCTGGTGGTAAAATGGTTAAGCGCTTGACTGCTAACTGAAAGGTCAGCAGTTTGAGCCCACCCAGTGGCTCCTCAGTAGAAAAGACTGGTGATCTGCTCCTGTAAAGATTACAGCCTAGGAGACGCTATGGGGCTGTTCTACTCTGAACTGCAGGGCTAGTATGAGTTGGAATCAACTCGACAGCAATGTAACAACTATACTTCCCACACAATTTTTCTGTAAACCTAAAACTGCTCTAAAATATAAAGTCTATTAATAAAGTAATAATTATACTAAAAATGATGTATGAATCAAGATTGGCTAAATTTGGTAACTGTTGAAGCTGGAGAATGTTATATGTGGGTTCCTTATACTATTCTATCTACTTTAGTATATGCTTAAACAGTCCCATAGTTAAGTTACAAAATGATATAGCTTCCCTCCTGATGAGGAAGATAAATAAAAAAATCTCATGCCCAGAGATAACTAGCACTAACATTTCAGTTTATGTATTTATTTACTTTTAGCCTTTTTTTCTATACACTTTGTAATACATTTGGAAGCATTTTCCTGTAAGATTTCTTTATTTGTGGGAAACTACACCTACTCCTCACCTATCGACTATCATTATCTTACATTTCACATTTACGACAATAGTAAAAATCTACTGTATGACTATTTTGCTCATTAACGATGTATATCTGGCGGTAATGAATGCCAAGGTACAAGGTGAGAGTAAGGTTATGTGTCAGCTTGGCTGGGCCATGATTCTCAGTGGTTTGGCAGTTGTGTAATGATGTAATTTGGCAGGTATATAATGATACAGTCATCTTCCATTTTCACACAACACTGATTTTTGCATAATAACCTGATCTCCGGAATTTAACCATGTCGATAAGTGCGGAGTGGGCATACTGCTATTTAATAATTGAAAGTCATTCTTTGAAAGAGCAGGGGGAAAAAAAGGTTAAAATATGTATTATAGAAATGATAGAACATACAAGCAGACTCACATTTTAAAAAATTCAGAATAAGAGCTGGTTTTTAATCGGATATTACAAAGTCTCTCTGGCTAAAACAGCAGATAACAGACAATGAGCACTCTTTAGAATTTTGTTACTGTTGCTGCTTTTAATCGGAAGCCTTGGTGGTGCAGTGGTTAAGCACCTGGCTACTAACCGAAAGGTCAGCAGTTCAAATCTACCAGCTGCTCCCTAGAAACCCTACGGGACAGTTCTGCTTGGTCCTACAGGGTTACTGTGAGTTGAAACTGACTTGGCAGCAAAAGGTTTGGTTTTTGGTTTTGGATGCTTGGCCAATATATCAATTAAGATATAAATAAATCATAAATAAATGCTGGAAGTTTTTTGTTAACCTTAAAAATATACTGATACGTATTCTAAATAGTTAATACAGTTCATGGCTTAAAGTGTTTACTAACAAATCGAAAATTCAAGTTATAAATTGATAAGTACTAACCTCTGCCCAAGCTTTTAGTACAGCTAAGATCTCCATGGTAGAAGCACTTTCGTTATACAAGTGACTTGGAGCTTCTTTTCCAGCCTGTATTTTTGTCAGTGATGAAACAAGTAACTGATGAACTCTTCGAAGATCATTAAGGTCACTTACAACTCCACTTGCGATCCAGGCACTGCAAACCTGGTTTCCAAGAAAATTAAAAGTTATATTTCAAAAAGTATAAATATCCCCCACGTGAGTTCAGCAGAGGTTACCCACATCTCAGGAATCTAGTCACTGAAAACATCCTGCTATAAAGAAAGCCAGTGGGACGATGCTGTTAATGACAGTCAGAAGTCAGCATTTCAAAAGGTAATGAAGTGTAAGGCTGAAGCAAGGAAACTAGTGCTAATAATTATAGAAACTGAAGAGCCTGAGATATTGTTAATATGGAGAAATGAGGCCGTGAAAAACACCACCTTTATTAATGTTTGGATTAACATCTGAAGCAAATCGCCAACAAATTTTCAGCTCGTTATTCTAAAAACAGGGATAAATTCTGTGCTTAATACGACTTTAGCTGAAACCCCAATGAGGATTCTGATTCTTTTCAAGATAATGTATTTTTAATTTTTAAAAATAAATAATAACTGCAATGCAAGGACGTTCACTCAATTATCAGGGCCTCTATACAGCTTTTGCAGGTGACAGGTACTTCTTTTCTAGAGAAAATTTCTTTTTCTCATCGACCTATCTATTTGGTTCCTCTAACATTTCATAGAAGATTTCAGTGGCTTACAGTAAGAATACATATAAATGATTATAAATTAGAGACTCAGTACAATGGAAAACTTGATCTCTGAAGAGTTTATTGAGATGAATTTCATATAACATAAAATTAAACATTTTAAAGTGTATAACGCAGTGGCATTTAGTTCATTCATATGTTGTGCCATCAACAATTCTCTCTAGTTTCAAAGCTTTTTCATTATCTCTGAACTACGTAAGCTTTAAGGAACCACTTCCCACTTTCCCTCCTCCCATCCCCTGGTAACTATCAATCTGCATTCTGTCTCTATGGATTTGCTTTTGTTGTATTTATATTTGCTTATTTTATATTTCACATAAAAAGAATCATACAAATATGTGACCTTTTGTGATTGGATTCTTTCATTTAAGATAATGTTTTCAAAAAAAAAAAAAAAGTACCAGCATGTATAAATACTTCATTCTTTTTTATGGCTCAATAATATTCCATTGCACGTATATACTATAATTTATCTGTTCAAAAATATTTAGGTTGTTTCTACCTTTTGGCTATTATAAATAATGCTTCCGTAAACATTTGTGTACATGTTTCTTTATGAACATATATTTTCATTTCTCTTGGGTATATACCCAGGACTGGAATTGCCAGGTTATATGTTAATTCTACGTTTAACCTTTTAAGGAACCCCAAACTGCTTTTTTAAAATAATATTTTATTTTGTTTTCACTGAAAGTATACACAGCAAACTAGGTCCCCATTTAACAACTTTCTATACAACCCAAACTGCTTTCCACAGTGGATATACCATTTTACATTCCTACCAGCAAAGTACAAGGGTTCCAATTTCTTCAAATCCTCACCAATACTTGTTATTTTCAGTCTTTTTGATGATACCCATGCTAGTGGGTGTGAAATGGTATCACACTGTAGTTTTGATTTGCTTTTCCTTAAGGACCAATGATGCTGAACATCTTTTCATGTGTTTATTGGCCATTTGCTTATCTTCTTTGGGGAACTGTCAGTCAAGTCCTTTCCCTATTTTTTAACTGGGTTGCCTTTTTGTTGTTGAGTTGTATATATTCTGGATACTAAACCATTATCATATACATGATTTGTAAATATTTTCTCCCATTCTGTAGGTTGTCTTTTTAACTTCTTGATAATGTTCCTTGATGCACAAAAGTTTTTAATGTTGATGAAGTGCAATTTATCTATTTTTTTCTTTTGTTGCTTTTAATATTAAACCTAAGGATTCTTTGCCAAATCCAAGGTTATGAAGATTTATCCCTGTTTTCTTTTAATAGTTTTAGATGAAGTCTTTCTTCTTTCATATTTTTAGCTCTTATACTGAGGTCATTAATTCATTTTAAGTAAATTTCTATATATGGAGTGAGGTAGGGGTCCAACTTTATTCTTTTGCATGTGGTTATCCTTCAACAAATTGTGTCCCAGCATGATTTGTTGACGAGATTTTTTTCCTTATTAAATGGTGTGGGCAAATGGGAAAGCAGTCTGTTGCACAGCCTTCCCATCCCTATCTGGACTGCTTAATAAGAAGCCTTAGGCTCAAAGCACTCCCAGGTAACAAGAGGCTGGGGAATGGTTTTTCTATCTCCCAGTTTCTTCTCCTTATCAGGGAGCCTACCTCCCTGTTCTGGGTACACAGTAACTTTCTCTGTTCTGCTCATGCAGGGGCAGCCATACGGCACCTGGCCAACCCATTTTCATCTGTTCCTGGCAGGGAGGGAACAGAGTTTCTCAACTGCAGCACAGTGGGGTACACGCAGACCACCAGCCCTGCCTTGGCTGTACGATGTAACCCACCGGCCATGGGAGACCAGAACCTGCTATTGAAGCTGACCTTGCTCTGCCTCTTCTCTATGTGAGTAAATTGTTGTTCCATCGAATACCAGTGTGTAAGTTATGCTTGGCAGTGTAGCACAGTGAACAGGATCAACAAATGGTCTTGGCACCCTTGTTGAAAATAATCTGGCACAGATGTTTGGGTTTATTTATGGTCTCTCAATTCTATTCTGTATGTCTATCCTTATGCCAGTACCACACTATTTTGATTACTATAGATATGTCTTGAGTTTAGAAATTGGGAAGTTTAATCTTCCAACTTTGTTTTCAATATTGTTATGGCTATTCTTTGCAATTCCACATGAATTTGAGGATTGACTTTCCTATTTCTGCAACAAAGACCATTAGAATTTTGATAAGGATTGAAGTAAATCTGTAGATTGTTTTGGGTAGCACTGCCATTTAACAACATTAAGTCTTTTAATCCACGCACATGGGATATCTTTCCACTTAATTAGGTCTTTAATTTCTTTCAGAAATGTTTTATAGTTTTCAGTACACAAGTCTTTCATCTTGTTGGTTAAATTTATCACTAGGTATTTTTCTTTTGGGTTCTATTGTAAATCAAATTGTTTTCTTAATTTCCTTTTAAGATTGCTTATTGCTGGTGTACAGAAACACAACTGATTTTTGTATGTTAATCCTGAACCCTACAACTTTGCTGAATTTGTTTATTAGCTCTAGTAGGTTTGTGTGTGTGTGTGTGTATTCTTTATCTTCTGTATATCGAACCAGTCATCTGCAAATAGATATAGTTTTACTTATTACTTTCCAATCTGGATACCTTTTCTTTCTTTTTCTTGCCTAATTGCTCTGGCTAGGGATCCAGTACAATGTCGAAGAGCAGTGGCAAAAGCAAGCATCCTTATCTTGTTCCTGATGTTAGGAAGAAAGCTTTCAGTCTTTCATCCTTGAGTATGACGTTTGACGTGGGTTTTTTCATAAATGACCTTTATTATGTTAAGAAAGCTCCCTTCCATTCTGTTTGTTCAGTGTTTTTATCATGAAAGAACGTTAAATTTTGTCAAATGCTTTTTCTCCATGTTTTGAGATGATCATGTTCCCTTCACCCCTTTGTTCTATTAATATGGTATATTACACTGATTAATTTTCTTAGTTGAACCACTCTTGCATTCCTGGGAAAAATCCCAACTTGGTCATGGGGTACAATCTTTTTAATCTGCCACTGGATTTGGTTTGCTAGTATTTAGTTGAAGATTTTTACGTCTATCTTCATAAGTGATACTGCTCTGTAGTTTTCTTTTCTTGTGGTATGTTTGTCTATCTTTGGGATCAGGGTAACGCTGGCCTCAAAGATTGTCAGGAAGTATTCTCTTCTATTTCTGGAAGAGTTTGAGTATGATTAGTGTTAATTCTTCTTTAAATGTTTGGTAGAATTCAGCAGGGAAGTCATCTGGCCCTGGACTTTGTTGTGATGTTCCTGAAACACAAAATTTACTTATCTCCTTGCCTTTGTGCATAAGCCCTACATCTAGAATGCCCACCCCATGTATAGCTTGGCCCATCTCTAATGTCACCTCTAATCAAGTGAGATAATGGTATAAAGACAGAGACACTCAAAAGAATCAAATGTCACTTCCTACATGTGACATGTGGCATGTCCTAAAACTATCCCTTATTTTCCTTCTTTGAAGTTATAGTACTTTGTTGGTATCACTGACATTTATTAGTATGCTCTGTATTATAGTTATTTGCCTTATCCTTCCTTAAAAACAAACCCAGTGCCGTCGAGTCAGTTCCAACTCATAGTGACCCTATAGGACAGAGTAGAACTGCCCCACAGAGTTTCCAAGGAGCGCCTGGAGGATTCAAACTGCTAACCCTTTGGTTAGCAGCCATTGCACTTAACCGTTATGCCACCAGGGTTTCCTATCCTTCCTTATAGACTACAAATGTGTCTAACAGCAGGAAATGTGTTTTACTTCTTTCTGTCCTCTGTAGCATTTAATAAAGTTTTCTGAATACTGAAGTCACTCAAAGGAAGTTGAAAGAACTGACGAAAAATTTTTTTCTATTATGTTTATTTTTATGTCAGTCCTATTTTTAATTACTTCAGGTTATCTAAGGCTGGATATTGAATACTTGGCAACCCAGTCTGAGAAAAGTTGCTGTTAAAAACTATGCAAAACTCGTAGACATATGAAAAACTGCTCAATTTCACTTGAAATGAAACAGAATTATCCTGAAATACCTTTTTTACTCCATCACAAAGACAAAAATTCACAAATTCAATGACTAACAATGTTGCTGAGACTAGGGGGAAAATAGGTATTCACTAACATTGCTGGTGGGAGTTTAAACTTTGACAATTGCTTTAATATATGCTTTAACATAGCAATTCAATTTTGGGGAATTTATCCCACAGGTGAGCTTGCATCCAGTTAAATGACCTATGCACAATGTCATTCACTGCAGCACTGTTTTTAATAGCAAAAGACAAAACAACTCGTATGTCCATTAATAGGGAACTACTTAAATCCATATACTGGATTGCCACTCGTTTCTAAGGAAGAAAGAAGAAGTTCTCTAAACTTAAGAAGAAAAGGAAAAGGTGAAGCTGAGAGAGATGGTTAACAACTATAATAAAGTACCTTAGTAACAAACACTAAAGGAGCCCTGGTGACACAATGGTTAAGTGCTTTGCTGCTAACCGAAAGGTAGGTGGTTTGAACTAATCAGCCGTTCTGCAGGAGAAAAGACCTGACGATCTGTTTCCATGAAAATTATATAAAAAAAAATCAAACCAAACCTGTTGCCGTTGAGTCAATTCTGACTCACAGTGACCCTACAGGACAGAGTAGAACTGTTCCAGAGAGTTTCCAATGCTGTAAATCTTTATGGAAATAGACTGCCACATCCTTCTCCTGTGGAGAGGCTAGGAAACTCTATGGGGCTGTTCTACTCTGTCCTATAGGGTTGCTATACGTGGGAATTGACTCGACAGTACACAACAACAACAACAAACACTAACTGGAGAATTACTTCATAAAAAAAGAAAGTTTTATTTCTTAAGCTTCATCTTTTCATCACTTACTTGACATGCTTTGGCAGTGACATCAGGTGGCGTCTCTGAAGCGAAGGCTGGTCTAAGTGCTGCTCCTACCTGGCAAGAAATAATAGGACATATCAAGCATCAATAAGTAAGGTAGCGCAAGTTCTCTCCTTTTTTAACGTTATTTTAAAATTACTTGTTTATACTAGGCATTATAGACATCTGCTGCTTTTGCCCGCCCAGCATGTCTTCCCCCTTCTTTAGTTAATACCATCCTACTTTTCCTTTGAGGAACTCTCTCTTTCAACACTCTTAGTCCATGTTGTTATGGAGCTGACATCACTGCCTGGCTCCAGGGACCCATATTGGGATAATGAAAGCTCTCCTCAGGATTTTTGCTAGAAGTATTGGGAAAAAAAGCACTGTCTCTTATACCAGCCATTTTGACACTACTTGGAGAGAGCAAGCCTGACAATAAAAAAAATAAAGCCAATGTAAAAGAAAGCAGAGCCATCTGAGAAATTTCTGACAAGAGTTCTCCTTTTCTGTTTAAGTGAGTTGGAAGTGTGTTTCTATCACTTGCCATTATAAGAGACCTAAAAAATGTGAGGGCTCTCCTTAAGTTGAATTATAATATTTATTCTCATATGATAGTTTATATAACTTCAATCTCCTTCTTCTGCTAAGCATACATTGGCATTACCTTCTGGGAAGAAGGGAAAGAGATGGTTAACCAACTGTTGAACTGCTCTGGTTTCCCTAACTGCTAGCCATCAGAAAGTGCCCTGAATCGTAATGAGAGGTAACCATGGTTGGGTGCTGCTAGAGGATTGTGAGACAGGTGATGATTTTTTTTTTTTTCTACATTATTCAATGTACCAATCAAATCACAATCATTTAAAAAAATTACAGAATCAGTGACAGAAGGCTGAATCCTTTTCTAAGCTCAGGAAAAAAAAAAATTAAACTGGTTACATATTCTACTCTAGGAGTAGTTATTGGAAGATAAAACATACATGTAGTCTAAATGGGATGTTTAGTAATGATTTAGTGTTACGTTGCTTATTCAGATATTTTGTAAAGTATTTCATCACTAAGGTTGTTTGTTCTTTCAAATTACAAAGAAAGTTTTACTTATGAAAATTAACCTTTAAAGTTATAAAAGACTTATTTTATATATCATTTTGCTTTTACTTGAGGTTTTATAAAACATTAGCTGGCATATGTCTTCAAACATATGCATTTTGTATATACTGACTAAACTAGTAATGCATTAGGTGAGATACATAATATACAAATTAAGAGCTGACATGCTAATTAGTTTCACAGATGTTTTATCTAGGCGTTTAATAATAAAATTCTCTTAACAGAAAGTGCTTACGTTGGCTTGATACTGTTCCAGAATCACATGACCTGGAAACTCTGGTTCTGGAACAGTTGCAAATCGCCGAATAACAACTAACAGTGTTTCAAGGCCAGAAAGACGGAGCTGGTCACTGTGATCTGTGGCAGCCATAAAAGCCATGCGAATTAAGTCAGCAAGATGAAGCACCAAAAAGTCATCTACGAGATTAAAAAATACCTTATCAAGAAAAAGAAATGCTGGACCTAAGATCTGTGTTAAGTGACATTAAGAGACTTAATGTTCCTTTTTTTAAAAAGTATTTTTATGTGGCTCTTTTTATGGATTATATTTTACATGTCTTACCACACATCCTTGGAAACTCTACGGGGCAGTTCTACTATAGTGGGGTTACCACACATACAAACAGTAGTATCTTAGATGGCCATCTGCAAGCTTTGAAGACCCCAGAGGCTACTCACCACAAACTAGGATGTAGAACATTACCTTTGTGTAATATCTTATTCCAATTGTCTAAGTTGTCCTCCCAGACTAAATAGTCCCAAGCCTTTTGATCCAGTAAACCAATCCCAATTTTTAAAATTTATAACACATACTTTAAGTAACTCAAATATTCACACCAAAAAAGCAAAACAAAACACCCAATTATTTATAACTATTCGAAAATCAAAGACAGAACAGCATCCTTTGAAAGCATGCTAATAGTAGCTTCAATAACAATTTTGTTCACATTTTCTGATATTAGAAGGAGACTTGGGGCTTTGATCAATTAGGCAGTAATTTAATTATTCTGTTTATCTCAAGTTGAAGATAAGAGACTTAATGTTCCTTTTTTAAAAAAGTATTTTTATGTGGCTCTTTTTAGGGACTAGGTTATCTTATATTTTGCATGTCTTACCACACATACAAATGATGGGGATATAAAAAGCATTTCTAGCTTCAGAAATGAGAAATAAGAAGTACTTTTATTCCTACAACTCATTCTTTGGTAAAATAATTCTACTGGGGAGAGACATAAGGCAACAATTTTTCCCCTCATTTTTCCATATAAACTTTATTTCCACAAGGTAGGATTGTTTCTTTTCATTCCAGAAAGGAGTGTTTGATTTTGAGAGCACAGTGTATCTACAGACCTGGATCTTTTCTTTTTTTTAATGGTATTTTATTGTGTTTTAGGTCAAAGTTTACGGAACAAATTAGGTTTCCCTTTAACAATTTTTATACAAATTGTTCCATACCATTGGTTACAATTTTTACAACGTGTCAGCATTCACATTATTCCCAGTCTGGTCTGTTTCCATTGATCTAGATTCCCTTCCCCTCCTTGACTTCTCATCTTTGCTTTTTGGTAAATGTCGACCATTTGGTCTCGTACAGTTGATTTTTTTAAAGGGGCACATTAGTCATGGGTGATATTGTTTATATTATAAGCCAATCTATTATCTGGCTGAAAGGTGACCTATAAAAATAGCTTCAGTTCTGAATTCAAAGGGTATCTTATGGTGATAGTCTCAGGGGGTCCTTTAGTCTCTATCGGTCCAGTTGGTCTGGCCTTTTTAGGAATTTAAGTTTTGTTTTACATTTTTATCTCATTCTATCTGAGACGGACCTTCTATTGTGTCCCTGGTCAGAAAGGTTGATAGTGTTAGCTGGGTACTATCTAGTTCTTCTGGTCTCAGGTTAGAAGAGGCTGTGTTTTATGTGGGTTATTAGTCCCATGGGCTAGTTTCTTCTGAGAGCCTTTGATTTCCTTCGTTCTCTTTTGCGCCATACAAGTAGAGGCCAACAGTTATATCTTAGATTGCCATTTGCAAGCTTTTAAGACTCCATAGGCTACTCACCACAAACTAGGCTGCAGAACATTATCTTTGTGTAATACGTTATACCAGTTGACTAAGTTGTCCCCCAAGACTATAGTCCCAAGCCTTTTGATCCCGTAACCAACCCGACAAGTTGTCTGGATATGTCTAGGAAGCCTCCATAACTGTGCCCCCTATGTGGTTTGTTTGTGTGTGTGTGTATGTGTATGTATGTATATATATATACCTATGTATACACACACATATATATACACACATAAATATATGTCTGGGATATATATATATATGCCTACAGATATACCTACACATGCATGTGCATTTACTCACATATAATAAGACAATCATTTAACAGTGTTCCGATAATTAAATGTTTAGAGGCATAACTAACCTTTATTTGGAATATATTTGAGACTACTTCTAAGAAGAATAGAATTGTAGCTCACACTGAAGAAATCAACTCAACGTACCTCCAATTTAAATTGGTAGCACAGCAATCAGTAAGAATCTATGATATACTAATTTTATACCTACCATAGTATCTAGTACAGTGCTCAGCATGAATGAGACTCAAAAAATGCCTACTTGAAAAATAAGTAAAACAAAGATAGCTCATCCATACTCCCACATTGGCAACAGCAACATTTTCCTTTATGATTCTTTTTTTCTGTAAGAATGCTTCTTAGGTATTTAGAAATGTGTCTCTGAACATACACGTTTAAGTAAATTAAAAAAAAAATTAGATATCAACTCATAAAACTAAAACCTGTTGCCACTGAGTCAATTCTGACTCAAAGTGACTCTATAGAACAGAGTAGAACTGCCCCACAGCGTTTCCAAGGAGCAGCTGGTGGATGTGAACTACCAACTTTTTCGTTAGCAGCTGTAGCTCTTAACCACTACATCACCAGGGCTCCTTAAACCATAAACATAAAACTTTTACACATACTTATGTAAAAATAATAAAACTGAACATAAGAGGTCAAAATGGTCTTACAATCAGGTTTACTTTATATTGAGATAAGCTCAAATGTTTTCCAGGTAACATCCACACTCAAAAGCCTATGGGCAAAAATTGTTAAATTTTAATTCAAAAATAATTTTGGGAATTGGCTAATGTACATGCCACTCCCCAAACACGTTTATTCTCTATAAACTTAACTCATTGCACATGTCCATTAAACAAAAGTTATCAAGAAGCCTAATCATTTAAAAATGTACTTGAACATCAAAAAATATACTATCCTTATAGCTCATCTAAATACTGCAATCAAGTTTCATATCTGATTTGGAAAAGTAAAAATAATCTTTTAGTTTTTTTTTAAGTAATATTAAAACCATAAGCAGATAGTATTTCTACATATATCATATGAACTTTTCATTATTATGCCACTTACTTCTCGAATCCCTTTTTTTCATTTCTTGTGCTAAAGCAATGTCAAAATGTGCACTGTCTGCATTCTCACACTGGTTAATTATCCTACAGATACATTCAGCAGCAAAGACTCTGGTAGTCCATCGGGGATTGGTAAAAGGATGGGATTTTTCATCATTTCTGGTGGTCAGAACTGAGGCATCATCCCCTTTATCTCCTTCCTCTTCTTGCATTGTATCCACACAAGTTATGGCTGCAAAATCTTTCATTGAGGAAGAATACATACAATTATAATCCATTGAAGCATGTATTTATAAAGGAATACAAAAATGATTACACATCAGACTAAAATTATCATGGATCAATCATACATCTTTTAATAACATCAAATAATTATGTCTAATAACTACAGACAGTAACAGCATTGCTTAAAGGAAATATCAGAAGAGTTGCTCCAGGTCAAAATGACAACGTTGTAAATTATATTCAAAGTGACAAACTAAACATGATATTAGGTCCTGGATACTCATCAATACCCAGTTTGTAGACGGATATACCTAAGAAGCTCAAAAGTCTCTATGAGGAAGTGTAGGCAGGGTGGCGTGCATTAGGGATGTTGTTTTAACACTAGATTTAAGAAGGTTCCTGAATCCACTGAATCCATTTGAAAATAGTTTTCTTGGGATAGACTCATCACTGGCATAATAGTCTCAGTTATCCTGATGGCAGGAGTCACTGATGAGTGAATTACTTCCTCTTCTTATTAAGTGTTAAGTCAATTTAAAATGGAACTAATGTTATAGAACTAACCTGTTTTTTAAACTACCTTATATGTCAACATTTTTGTGCTAGTGATAGCAAAGATATTACAAATAAAGTTATGACAAAATCCTGTTCTATTACTGAAAAGCCAGCACAGACTGAAAAGTGTTTTCCCAGTAACAAGGAATAGAGCCAAATCATAGAGAATAAAGAACAAATTATAAAATAAAACTGAGCTAGCATGTTCAGGGAGTATAAATGTAAAATTAAAAAAAAAAGATAAGATAGGTGAGATACCAAAAATCTGTCTACCTATCTATGCACGTACAAATTTTCTTTTAAGGGAGAAGTCCTTTTAAGTTACTAAATAATGGGGACAGAAGAATTACAAAAGGAAAACATACAAGGTATAATGGTTGAAAGAGCAGGTATAAATGACTGGGATGCCAAAATCAAAAACCAAACCTGTTGCTGTTAAGTCAATTCCTACTAATAGTGACCCTATAGGTCAAAGTAAAACTGCCCCATGGGGTTTCCAAGGCTGTAAATCTTTACGGAAGCAAACTGCCAAACTATCGGTTAGCAGCCAAGTGCTTAACCACTGTACCACCAGAACTTTTAAGTGACTAGAAGAGTCACTAGACAGTAAAGAATGTTTAAAAAAAAAAAAAAAAGGAATTTTTAACGGTATCTCTTGTCCTTTGAGGAAACCCTGGTGGTATAGTGGTTGAGAGTTCGGCTGCTAACCAAAAGGTTGACAGTTTAACCCACCAGGTGCTCCCTGGAAACCTATGAGGCAGTTCTATTCTGTCCTATGGGGTCGCTATGAGTCAGAATCGACTTGACTGTAATGGGTTTGTTTTTGTTTTGTCCTTTGACATAATTCAGAGACACATTAAATTTTAAGGCTTAAGTAACTGAGTTGAGAGCTGCTGAAATATAGTGGAAAGTTCAAGGACTTTGAAGTCATACAGAATTCGGTTTGAATCTATTTTACACTATCATTTCTGCGTCTGCAGGCAAGTTACTTAACCTCTCCCGAAGCCTGTTTTCTCTTCTTTAAAATGGGAATAATATTGTCTACTCGTGGAATTGTTTAAAGGATTAAATGAAACAAAATATGTTCATTATCTGGCAGAGAATAGGTTCCTATCTTTAGTCCTCTCATTAATTTACTGCAAGGATGGAAAATTTAAAAACTAAAATATACTTTCTCACTAACAAAGACATTAGAGAAATAACAACACTTTGTAACACTATTTGAAATTAACATCAAAGTGTGGAGAAACTGGCCTGTTCAAAATGTCATAGCTTTGGTGAGTTTTCTATTTTGGTTATTATTAAGATAATCCCTCAAATATTTATTATATATAAGGGAACAAACAGGGGATGCTACAAATTTGGCCATACATATCATAGCATAAATAACAACTTTACTTTTTAGTTTTACACAGGAAAGTCATCTAAGACAGTCAAAAGAGGAAAAACAAAACAAAAAAAAAACAAAAACCAGGCTCAAGTATAACATTTATATTGTTCAAATTATAAAGAATATTTGAACACTGGAACTAGAATCTTCATTTCAAGAAAGCAACAACCAGACAATTATAATCCAAATATTCAGACAAGATTGATGAAGTCTTAGTGACACAGTTTCATGTAAAGTTTTTACTTTTCACGTTTATTTCAACTGATTATCACCACTACTTACCAGCTGATGCAGCGAGTACATCTTTACAAAGTTTTAACCAAAAGGAGAGTTTTCCCACGGCCATAGATGTTAGCATATGATTTAAAGTCTCTTTGATATCACGGCATAACCTCTGATCTGTTTCCTTGTCTAGTAAAGTCAATAGTGCCCCTTCAAGGCCCACTTCTCTGATGTTAGCATCTGACAAGAAGAAAATCAATGATCTAAGCAATAAAGAAAACAAAGCTGCCATATGAGACGCACACACATTTTAGCAGTTATTAAGATGTTATGTACAAAGATATGTTAAAGAACCAACCCGAACATGATGCCTTGACCTACTGAGATCTATTTTAATTCACAGTTAAAGTTTGGGATTATTTATGATCCTGTACAGTTATTTTTATGCAATGTTATCAGAAGCTAGTAAGTCTTTATCAAGAGTTATTAATACGTTTTCTTAAATTAGGTAAATATCTTTACCTAATTAATGTTTAATATTTATACATTTTATCCAATGTTTTATGGTTCGATTATTTTATCTTCTCTCTAAATTTAATTAAAAAAAAAAAAGCATAATTAAGCTTTCTCAACTCTGATTTAAAGGCTTTAAGTTTGTTGACATGAATGGAAAATCCAAACAGAAAAAAACTATCAAATGGAGAATAGCATTTAATACAACTAAGCTGTCATGGAACTAAAAGCTGGTGGATTAATATAAACGACTACACAATATTCTTATTGCAAACTAACGAAGCATCTCAAAGGTGAAGCCTAGATCTAGAATCTATTTAATTCTAGAAATGCCAAAAGAATATATAAATTTTCTCTTGAAGATTTAACTCATCTAGCTTTTCAGAAAGCATTGATATTCTAAAGGTTATGCTACCATTAAACTACCTTAAAAGAGGAATTATCTTTTAAAGATCAGAGGGAGGAGGCAGGAGTGTTCCAGAATACAACGTGTGAGCCTTAGAGTTGGGTGGGAGGTGGGGGTGGTGGTGGGAAGGAGTCATAAAGGGCTTTATTTTGGATAACTGGGGAAATTTGTGTGAGGACTACATAGTCTATAATACTATTAAATCAATGTTGATATTTTAAGTGTGAAAATGATGTGTGGTCATGGAGGAGAATATCCCTGGGAAATGCAAACACAAGGATTTAGGGGTGAACTGTCATGATATCTGCAGCCTGCTTTCGGGTGGTCTGGCAAAAGGGAACTGCGTGTGTGTGTATTTAGAGACACAGAGAGATAAAATGAGCATTATAAAGAAAATAAGCTAGTGAATCTATGTGTTCAATGAATGAATCAACTTTTCTTTGGGTTTGAAAAATTACAAAATTAAAAAAAAGAATTATATAATGAGTTCTTGAGAGAGATCGGGAAAATTTCACTTCACTATTATTTTACTCACAGAGCTAATTCCATAATCCTAGGAACACACACCACTATGCTTATATGATCAAGGCATAAAGCAACAGATACAGACAAGTTAAGTGAATACAAACTGACGGTTACTTGGGGAGAATCTCTCACTGTTAGAATGTTGGAATTTCTCTGGCTAAGGCAAGTCGTTGAATAAGTAATCACAGAATAGTTTTCAAATGGCTTCTGCAACCTGTTTGATAATTAATATGCCAGTCAGCAGTGCTGAATAAACCAGGTTACAGCAGAAGTTTCAATTTAATAATAAAACTGTAAATTACACAGACTATTAACAATAAAACATATTATGGGTCTGAAATCATTATGGGTGTGGAAAGCTTTGTGAAGTCTGGGATCTTCTACAAGTGTGCCAGCACTTTGGAAATTATACGCATACACGTGTAAAATATTATCATTGCTATTGTTTATGGGCTAATAGTTTCTTTGAATTTATATGCAAGACTGGGTTACTTATATTACAATTCTAAAATGAAGGGCTACGTACTTAAAACAAAACTTACTGGCTAATAAGTCCTTCAATTCAGCTCTAATATATTCAAGTGGCATTAAAACCCTTTAACTTGTAGCAGACTCATCTACAATAAATTTTATGAAATGAGATTTTGGGGGAGGGAGGCACATATGATAAATTACTTAAGGACGAGATCCCCAGATTTCTGATTCAGGAGGTCTAAGATGGGGCCAAATAAAATGCATTTCTAACAAGTTCCCAGGTGGTGCTGATGCTGCTGGTTTGGGGACCTCAGTTTGAGAACCACTGCTCTAAAACAATAACATCACTGGTTAGAATGATAACTGTAGTAGGTTTAAGACATTTAAATGTTAATGTTCATATTTTATTTTAAAAATTCACATGTATATGGAAAATTTAAGATTAGTCCAATAATCTGAGCTGGACATAATCCTGGTAAAAACAATCACCTGGAGTCAACTCCACTCTGTACTCCTTGGCAAGCAAAACAGCATGTTCTGAAACTTCAGCTGCTTCTCTCTGTACGAGCTGACGTAAACAAGCGAGTACTGCTCTTCTCAGTAACAAGTAGGGACTACAGAGATTCACCTAAAAAATATCATTTGGGGAATGAAAAAGCTAAAATTTTTGATGGTACTCACTAAGTCTAAAAGATGTTCACTGGATTCCCTCCTTATCCTGTCAAGCCCATCACTAGGCAGAACACGATATATTAAACACACAGAAACTTCTTTAAACTACTCTAGCATATATTTATGATTATATAACTTAGAAATAGCTTAAGGAGTAATACATGTATTAGTTTATGCAAAATTTATAAACAAATCCAAGCAAAAAGCTGCTTAACAGTGTCAGACAACATAGAATTTACATGACAGATTAAAAAAAGACTGAAAGAATTTACTTGCAGTTTAAATATCTGTGCTTATGCAACTGTATTATGTTTTATGATTCTCTAGATAGAAACTTATGCAAATCTATACAGGCAATACAACATAGTGGTTAAAATGAAGGCTCTGTGAGCTTTACTAGCTGTGTGACCTTGGGCAAGTTATGTAATCTCTCTGTGCCTTTGTTTCTTCATCTGTAAAACGGGGATAACACTACCATTATTTCATAGGGCTGCCATGAAGATAACACAATGTAACATGCAAGCGCTTAGTACAGTTTTTGGTAAAAATAAATGCTCAACAAGTGTTAGTTATTATTAACGTAGTCTCTATCGATATTATTTTATTCAGATGAAATATACAGTAAGTAAATGTATTTTCACATAAAGGGCTGAAAGCATTTTATCCAGAAAACGTATTTACCAAAAATGCTCTCTGGAGATAAGCATTAAACCAAAATCTAGCCCACTGCTGTTGAGAAGATTCCGACTCACTGTGACCATATAGGACAGAGTAGAACTGCCCCATAGAGTTTCCAAGAAGCACCTGGTGGATTCAAACTTCTGACTTTTTGGTTAGCAGCCATAGTTCTTAATCACTATGCCACCAGGGTTTCTGGAGATAAGCATTAGAGAATAGCAAATTATATATGTGTGTATGTGCCTATATATAAATATACATATAATACACACATATATGTATATATGCACATGTATACGTGTGTATATCTTAGCGATATGGAATATTTCAGCTTAGAATAATAGGCTTAATATGTGTTTTTACATAGAAGTATTTAAACTATGTAAACCTCAGTAGGTTGTGCCTACTTAAAACAAATAATAAGACTGATGCTATACCTCAAATGAGCATTTTGAAGGTTCTGGACACAAACTCTTACTCAGTGACTTCATCAATGGGAAAAAGTCTAGAGTTTTTGAAATTTATTTTATTCTAACTATGAAAGAATCAGTTGGGTGTGGTCTACAACAATGAATACATGTCCTAAGACAATGATTTTCAAAGCAAACTTTGAGAAGCAATGTCATAATTCTTACAGTAATCTTTGATGCATGTGGGCAAAACAGGACTGAAATGGGTGAGTTTGTTATAAAGACTAGCATTTCTTAAATTCTGAGAAAGAAAAAAAAAAGATGTGTGCTGGCAGCTAGTTTTGAATATATAAGAAGAAACACAAGCAAGAAGCACTAAATCCTAAATTTCATTAGAAGCCAAAAGACAGAAAAAAAATTTGTGAATTACATACAGATGGGAACTGCTTTATAAATAATATGTTCTATTACACCCTTAAGCTGTATCATGAACTCAAAAAGTGGAAAGGAACGAAGAAAGCCATTCAGAGATAAGTCTTAAAGTAATGTCATTTCAGAACTGTGTTGTTAGAAACTAGTACGTAGGATAACTGAGAAGTTAAAATATAGAAAGATTAAATTTAATCATGCCCAAGATTACTACTGTATTTAACAACAATGACCAAAATTTAAAATAAAAAAAGCACTCTACAAGACAATTTTAAAGAAAAGTCAATGAATCTACTAGTTATTTTAACTGGAGATTTGCAAGCATGAAATACCAGGCAGGTATATCACTTATTCAGGCTGGTCAAACAATCTTCCAGAAAAAGCATGCTTAAAAACACTCCTTAGTTTGGTTGAAAAAAGACTGAAGGCTGCCACATAAAGCAAAATGGGAGGCTTAACATCTCCGTGTCATTCTCCAGCATTTATATTGGGCAAGAGGAATAGAGTGGGTTAAGACAAAAAAAAAAAAAAAGCAGGCAAAATATAGAACTTAAACCAAACTGTAACTTCAATTCCTTTGTGAAATGAATATACTAAATCAAACTAATGCAAAATTAAGTGCAAGGAGTGAGGGTACCAGCTGGAGAAGGTTAGGAAGGATTTGCTTACTCTATTAAATAAGCACCATGTAACATGCTACACACACAGGACTTTGTATTAACGGTTAGCTTAACAACATGATGCAGAGGAAAACAAGAACATCTAAAACCAAAATTAAATAAAAAACAGCACGAAGGAACAGCACTGCAAACCTCAAAAAAAGTTAGGAATTGAGGGTCAGGGACCTACCAACACAGAATTATCCAACAAGATCTCCTGCACAAAAACAAATGACAGGCTGGTCATGACAAAACCAAAAGATAAATACTAGGATGAATTTGACAACAGTCAGCTAAGCATTCAAGTATAAATGTCGACAGAGGTATTACTATTCAAATTGGCTTAGCTTCAGCTAGAAAGTGTGCCATATATATATACTTTATTTCCCAACTTAACAAAAGTTGAGCTAAGATCTTGAAAACAGTCAACTCAAGAACTCGAAGACGTAAAAGATATAAGATAAAATATATAATAATAAAACATGTACATTGTGTAATTTGGTTTCCTCTGGAATCTCCAATTTAGCCTCAGGATCAAAAACAGATCAAGTAGATACGAGTGCAGGAACAGCGCTCTGAGTCGCATTCATATGAACAGGTGTCCAGCAAGGGACAAAGTTAATGGTTTACCTTGTCACAAGTTAATTATAGATTTTTTGCTCTGCGAAGCCAAGTTTTAAAACTGTGAGTACTCAGAACTGCTAGTGTAGCTAAGGCCAAATTCAGAGTGGAAGTTAAATAGCATGCAGTTAAAAGAAAACCGTTTTCCATAAGATTCCTTCCTAATGACTCCATGTATTCTCACTATTCAGAAGGTTTCAATTAACACGAAAGCACTTTAGGCTTAATTAAATTCTTCAGAGAAAAGCTATTAAATAGGAAGGCAAAACAAATTTGTTTATTACTCATAGTACCACTAAAACATAACAAATTCAACCTAATAAACTCAGAGTTAAAGCCTTGTTGACCAAAATATTAAGACTACAGTGAGGGTGATTTAAATACATGATTTCTGAATGAAGAAAAAAATCATCTGACAGCTTAAATATTATGAGTAATGTGAATAATATTTTTTAACTGTTACTTCAGATTTTGTCAATTTTTCTCAATATAACCAGAAAAAAAACCTGATAATAGTTTCTACTCTTCTAGGGGGAAGGTAAAAAACATAGTGAGTTTGATCAGGTCTTATCCATCATGAGTTAGCAGTTAGTCTTGATCTTCACTTCTCAGTAAGTTTTACTTAATAAATGAATTTATGTACCAGTTAAAGAAGTAATTCTAAAACTGGAAAATTTCTACTACAATTCAAGAAGAAAAAAATGGTAATATCACTATGTTTAAATGTAGAGCAAAAATTAGATCAACTTGCAAAGGAATGGAAAATTTTTCAGTAATTGGTTTTGGCAATGATTTCTTCAAATAGAGTAATATTTCTGGTAAAAAGTCCTTGAGGGGTAGGGGTAAAATCCTTTTCCTTTAAGTATGACTTTCTCTAATACATTTTTGATCCAGGTCTAGATAACAGAGGAACAAAAGTTTGTCAGAAAAGTAAATCAGATCCTCCTTTTTTTAAAATAATTTTTATCATATGCCTTTTCAAAGCCTTATATAATTATGACTATCAAAATCAGTAAGATTAACAAAAACCTATATTTAAGACAAATGCAAAGACAATAAAATCACCTACCATTTACCGAGTGCTTACTAAGTGCCTGGCAAACGTCCCTTTACATGCAGCGTCAGGTGAAATCCTGGTACTTTACAGACAAAGGGGCTGGGGATGAAAGAGGTTATCGGATTTTCCTAAGGCCACATAGCTAAGAGGTGACAGGACCGAGATAAGAGCTATCCGTAAACTTTACAAAGGCTTATGAAATAATGAAATGAGGGCTGGATGAGGAGTTCAGAAACCTGGATTCTAGAATTAGAGCTGCTACTATCTAAATGTGTTACATTGGGCAAGTTATTTGACTTTTCGGCCCATAATTTATTTTTTTATTGAGAAGACTGGTTTGAGTCTGAAATGCTGCCGATTTTGCTTCAAGCTTGAAAATGAAAGATCTTTCTAAAGTAATGATTGAACTGTCATGTCACTAGTGGCAGTGTGCTATGAACACAGAAGGGGCAGAAAAAGATGAAAAGCAGTGGCATAACGTTATAGTTTCAAATGCAATTTAATTTTGAGTCAAGTCCAGATACAAACTTGTGATGCTCAAGCTAAATCTTAATAGGAATTTTGATTATCATCAGAACGTTTTGTTGATTGTCTTCACTGTTCTATATTCATTACATTATCAAAACCCATTTATTGATGCATACACTGCTACAATATCATAGAAAAGCGTTCTTTCGTCATTTGGGATAGGAAGATGTTTATATGTAGTAATTTGGAACAGAGGAAGAAAACAAAAAAAAAAAAGACAGTGACCATGCCTTATAAATTATTTCATGCCCTATAGCATTTACACACTACCTGGGACATTGTAAGCACCCAACATGTGTTTGCTGATTGATGAATTAATATTCCAAATATTAAGTGTTTAGATCAACATTAATGGGGGAAAAATGAATTAATACATAAGAGATTTAAGAGGTGTTAGCACAAAAACTCTCCCTGCCTCCCCCCAAAAGACTAGAACTGAGGGAAAACAGTTACATATACAACGTATCATAGTCTAGAGGATAATTAAAATGTGTACTAGAATAAATATAAAATTCAAATAAAAGAAACTAAGGTCTCATAATTTTATACTTACACAAAGACAGCTGACCAGGCTAGACAAGTTGACATGCCGTGGAGCAAACATATGAAGCTGCTGAAGGCAAGAGATGGCTTGAGCTTGAACAAGGCAGTCTGGGTTATCCTGCATCACTGCACAACCCAAGAGGCAAGAAGTCCTTAAGATAGAAACTGAAGTACTGTTGCCTTAAATAAAAACAGAAAGCTTTTGATAATTGACCTATAAAATTATTCTTTATACAATTGGGTTTTAAAATGTATTTCCAATTTGAAACTTAAGGATCTGTTTAGTAAAATTTCTTCTACTGAAGAAGGTATAGTCTAGGTGATGTTTTTAGATTACATTATGTTATTCTTAATATGAAAGGTTTATTTCACCAAAAGCCATTATACAAAGAAAAACCTAAGACTATTTGAAGATTACATCAAATTTTCATGAAAAGTTGAATTAGAAATTGCTAATAAACTTGTTAGGTGCCATTGAGTCAGTTCTGACTAACGGTGACCCTATGTACAACAGAATGAGACACTGCCCAGTCCTTAATAATAAACTTAGCCTTGCTTATACTAGTTGAGAGCTGCTTTCATGTATTAAAATCAGATATTCTGCAATTTGAATAGATAAGAATATTTGCATTTTTGGACTTACTCATTTCTTAAAAAGAGACTGGCATTCTTTAAACTGCTTCACTCCTACCTGATGTTTTAATACTTAAGGGAAGCAACTGTAACACATACAATCTTTCTAAAAATGGTACTCCTTGTATCTCCTAGGTAAGCGAAACACAGACTGCATGGCATTTATACATTCATTTAGCATAACTTACTAAGCACCTACCATGTGCCAAGCACATCAACTTTTCAAATTCTCCCTCGTTTTACAGAGGAAGAACTGAAGCCCAGAAATGTAAAAAGATTTTCCTAGGGTCGCCCAATTAGTTAGTAGTGGATCTTAGACTAAGTTTCCTAGTTACTATGTTTTTCCTCTTATGTTATCACCCAGGGCCAAAGTTTCCACAAGACTTCTCTCAACATCCTACACATATATTTGAATAAAACATGCTGGTAAACTTCACTTCATTAAAAAGTACGTGGGTCCAGTCATAGGAACTGAATTCATTTTTATGTACATTTTTTTAATGTAAAACACCACAAAAACTGCTATACATACCCTGTAGCTCTGGACCCAATGTGGTAATAAGGGCATTCAAACAGCGACCAAGACTTTGGTGAACTTCAGCATGAGTAGGAGGCACATTTAACAACAACATTATGATAAGAGAAAGTGTCGGTTCCACATGCACATGATAGAGTGGGCCAGCAGAATCGATTATCAGTGATAGAGAATGTAGTGCCCAGGTCTGGGAAGAGAGTGAGAAATAATTTAAAACGTTACAGCTGTATCAACAAATATAAAACATATTAAATTGTTCTTTTATTTATTAGTTTTTTATAGTGCTTTAGGTGAAACTTTACAGAGCAAATAAGTTTCTCATTCAACAATTTATACACTAATTGTTTTGTGACATTGGTTGCAACCCCTGCGACGTGTCAACACATTCCCCTCCCACACTCTAACTCCCTCCTTCCCTCCGTCCATTTTTCCTGTCCCTTCCTGCCTTCTTGTCATTGCTTTTGGGCAGGTGTTGCCCTTTTGGTCTCGTATACACGACTGAACTAAGAAGTATGTCCCTCATGTGTGTTACTGTTTGTTTTATAGACCTGTCTACAGACAATCTTTGGCTGAACTTTGGGAGCGGCTTCAGCTGTGAGTTAAAAGGGTGTCCAGGGTAAAATGTTCTTTTATTGAAGCAAGTGATAAAGTAACAGCAAAGTATGAGTGTGCTAGTACTAATTTATAAAGAGAAATGGAGAACTTCAGGATTTGAAAAATTTTCTGTTTTAATATCTAGTGAAAAACAACTCAGAGACAACCATCTAATTTAGAGTGATATATTTAAGCATATCGTAGCACTAAGAATTCCAAGATAATGTTTAGTACTTTAGCTAACCAGTTTGTTGACAATGTTTATTGCATAATCTATGTAAAGAACAAAAATTTCAGTTTCAAGCCAGACATAAGATTTCATACCATATGATTCCATTCATATAAAGAATAAAAATAGGCAAACTAATCCATGCTGTTGCAAATTAGAATCGTAGTAATCCTTAGAGGGGCAGGCAGTAACCAGAAGAGAGCATAAGGAGGCTTTCTGGGTTACTGATAATATTCTGTTTCTTGATCTAGGTGGTGGTTACATGGTGTATTAAGTTTGTACACTTCATTTATAGAGATGCACATTAGACACATACATACATATGTGTATAGGGTTGGTATCAGTAGGAATCGACTCGAGGGCATGGGCTGGGGCTTGGGATATGTATATATACACACGTTTGCATTGCTTAATGTCCATGATACATTCTGTGAAATAAGACATTATGTGATTTAAATGTTGTGCAAAAATCATATTATATACAACATTGCCTCCTAACAACAATCATCCTGTCTTTAAAAGCCTTAAAACCTGGCACTGGCTTGGACTCCTTATAGATGAAAGTCCTTTCAGGCATTTGCTTCCAGAATAATGAGGTTTTGTCCATATTAAAATTTCAGTGGGGCAAATAACCTCCCTCTATGATTTTTTTTTTTTTATGATTAGTTTATCCAAGGTTTCGATAAATTCTGCTGCCTTTGCATCAACACTCGCAGGCTCACCGCTCACTTTCACATCATGCAGCAAAAAATATCATTTGAAGCGCATGAACCACCCAGAGCTAGCACTAAACTCAGTATCGTAGTCTGGTCCTGCTTTTTCTTTAAGCATCTGGAACAAGCTTCTTGCCTTAGCAGTGATTGTCAAAACTTCTGCGTTTGATCCTTAATCCACGTCATCAGCAATTTCTCCATACCTGATATACCATATTTTCATGCAAATAATTATGGCCAACCGTTCTTCCCCCACCCCAAAATACCTGGGAGGTGGGAGGGCATGGTTGGCAATTAAATGTAGAAGGCAAGCACATTATTTGCATAATAATACTGAAGGTCCCTCTTGCATTTTCTTTGGCCTTGTGGCTTTCAGTGGAGCCAATCCTTTAACAGTTTGGAAAATTTTTTGTTTTTGAGGATCACCATAATCGCTAAATCACAAGCAAAAGCATTCACTGATTTCCACCTTCATGTTGTTTAATAACCTTTTGCTTCACTTCCAAATGGAGACCTACTTTGCATCTGCTGCTATCACTAGCACTGATTTTGCTGCATTCGGGAACCATGATGCTGCACTGCATGGTAATATTTTTGAAAGAAAATTAAACAGAGACATACGATATGTTAGATTGAACGCTGCGGCCTCTGAGTCAAAACATACACTGCTATAAGGTAAACTTTTTATTTGTAAGTAGGGAAAATTCACATTAAAATACTGATAGAAAGTACAGTACAGTATAGACATAAGCCAGGAACATAGGCATTTAGTGTGACTATCGAGACATATGTATTATAGGTTATATATGTACTATACCATTATACACATGGCAGCACAATTACTTTGTATACAAGAAACATGAGATATATGTGTTGTGTGTGGAAAGCTATTGCATTCGCTACGTCCTGTTCTCTGATTGGGATTTCTGAACTCTATTATAAATTTACGGGACCATGGATGTGTATGTGGTCAGATGCTGCACAAACAGATGTGAAGTGGCACATCACTCTGTGTATGTGTGTGTATACATACATATATGTATGTTTAAATACCTGTGAGCCAAATCTAGCCCACCATATTTGTCTTGTATATAAAGTTTTATTTGAACACAGCCATGTTCATCCATTTACATATTTTCTATGGCTGCTTTCTTGCTACAATGGCAGAAGTGAGTAGTAGTGACAGAGATGATAGGACCCACAAAGTCTAAAATTAACTCTCTGGGAGTTATTGTTCAATGGGTACTGAGGGTCTGTTCAGGGTGATTAAACAATTTTTGAAATAGTGGTAATGGTTTCACAACACTGTAAAGGTAATTAATGTTAATGAATTATACATTTAAAAATGGTCAAAATGGCAAATTTTATGTTATATATATTTTACCACAATAAAGAAATTACTACTTGGCCCTTTATGTAGTAAGTCTGACAACACCTGATTTAGATAAAACAAGATTAGTTAAATAGAGTCTAATCTCATTCGTGGCAGCTATGTTCCATAACGTCCCCACAAATGATGAGTTAGCAAATACTGAACCAGCTTTGTATGTCAGCTGTGAGTCAAATTTTTTGCCACTCTGCACATGTGAAATGTCCTGGAAAGACTGTGAAAGTACTGCAAGTATTGATTTTGGAGCTACAAATAAATTTTAGTGAACAGGCAAATTCATAAGTAAGGAATTCACAAATAATGAGAGGCAGTATTTATAACCACTGAAGTTGGATGACTGGTACAATAGGTTCATTACAGCATACTATCTACTTCTGCATATGTTCGAACTTTCCATCCATAACAAAAAATAAATGAAAAAAAGTCTCGTTAGGAAATGAACTAAGAAAGTTTTCTCTCTCTTATCAATCGATTATAAGAAAGTTTATAGTACTTTTTATGCTACAAGTTAACTCTTATCTGTAGTTGAGAGATAACAGCAATTAAGAAAAGTCAGACTCCATAACACTGGATGCTACGGAACAAAGCACATAAATTAACAAAAAGTATTCAGTTAAAAACTACTGTATTTTTACGCAAATAATGTGTAACTTCTACATTTGTTTGCCAACTGCTCCCACCCTTCCTGGGGTATTTTCTTAAGCATAGAACACTAATTTTTTTTTTACAGAAACATGAAAAAAAATTGGCACAGCAGCACTTACAAAAATATCCCGTGGAGAGAGCGGTTGCAAACAAACTTTGAAGGTGAACGTTATTTGTGTAAAAATATGGTATGTGTGTTCAGAACAGAGTTCTTGAAAAGGAAGAGAAAAATAATAAATATCCTTAAAGAAGGATGAGAAAATGGAAGATCTGGTAAATCAATTTAATTATGTGCTAGAAGATGTGGAGGAGGCTATAGTACTATGGTAATTTAGAGAAAGAGCTAACAGTGGGTTAGAAATGATGAAGTTCAGTGAGAAAGTGCTTAAACTGGATCTTAGGATACTACAAATTTGAATTGTTAGGGAAAAGGGGAAGGAGAAAAGTATTAGATGGAGCAGATAAGAGAAGGATACATGTGGAAGGTAAGTAGGAAGATGATCTGTAGGAGAAAGCCAGTACTTTGGGGTAATAACAGAGAAGGTTCCTGAGTCAGCTGATGACACTTGAATGACAAGCAGATTTAAAAAGCACTTTCTCTAGCTTTTCAGTAAGGAAGCTGGCAAGATTAATGCAGGGCTTTGATTCCTCCCAGTTCAATTATGGCTGAGGAAGTGGTACTAGAACATACCCGAAGTTTTAAAATTCAGGTGAACTGGGATGGTAGCCAGAATGGGAAAAATTATGAGTGGAAGCCCTGCTAGAAACTAATCTCCTTCACAGAAAACAAGGGCAACGTATGTAATGCATAGCAATCAAATTGTTTGCCCACTGCATTTGAACGGAGTCAGAAACAGTAGTGCCCTGCTCAAAGACGGCAGTGCCCTGTTCAAAGATGGCACTGCCCTGCTCAAAGATGTCAGCCAACTGTGCTGTTTTTAATGTGTTTCACTCACCACAGTCCTGCTAGTAACCCAATCTCATGCATCAGGCTCCTGAAAGGGCTCACTATGCCTCTTCCGAGTCTCCCATTCCAGGGCTTCGACCCATACTTTTTCCCATTCCGGTTACTGTGCTGAATCACCCAAATTGAAGAAATTCGGGTCTGTTCTTTTTTCGCTTCACTGAGGATGACAGAACTAGTTTGAACCAGTTCAAAGCCCTGGATTAAAGTCATCTGGGAAAACAAATTATCCAGGGAGAGGTAGAAAGAGAAGAACCTAAAAATAACCCGCTGTGAGGCTATATAGTAAAGAGAGACACGAGGGGCAGAGAAGAGATACGGGAGTAAAAGTACAGCAGTAATACACATTTCAGGTTTAAGACATCAGGAAAGATGATTTCATTGACAGAAATGCATAAGATATGTAGAACTATATGGTAAAGTGGTTAAGAACGTAGGATTTAGAATATGACTCAAGTTCTTAACCTGGTTTCATGATTAGCTTTTCACCTGTGAGCAAGTGACTTAATTTCTCCAAGTCTGAGTTTTCTTTCTATATAATGGAAATACATATCTTGGGTTATTACAAGAATTAAATATGCTCTAGTGGCACAGTGTTGAAAACCCTGGTAGAGCAGTGGTTAAGAGCCATGGCTGCTAACCAAAAGACTGGCAGTTCAAATCCACCAGGCACTCCTTGGCAGCTCTATGGGGCAGTTCTACTCTGTCCTATAGGGTCGCTATAAGTCGGAATCGACTCGACGACAATGGGTTTTTTGTTTTTAGTGGTGCAGTGATTAAGAGCTTCATTGCTAACCAAAAGGTTGGCAGTTGAAATCCACCAGCTGCTCTTTGGAGACCCTATGGGGCAGTTCTACTCTGTCCTATAGGATCGCTATGAGTTGGAACTAACTCAAAAGCAATGGGTTTAATATATTTAGAAAAACGTAATACAATGTCTGGCAACTATTAAGCTCTCCTAAGTAGTTTTTTTTTAAGTAGTAGAAGCTGTTATTAAGGGGGAAGAAAGATCCATTTTCAGAAAAAGATACTGAACTTGACTTTAGAAACATGGAGTTTGAGGTGAAGTCAGAATTAAATTCAAAATCCACCAAGGTTTCACCAAAGAGGACATTCAAATGGCCACCAAACACATGAAAAGATGCTCAACATCCTTAGCCATGAGAGATGCAAATCAAAACCACAATGCAATACCATTTCACTCCCACTAGGATAGTTAAGATTTGAAAAAAAAGCCCAGAAAATAACAAATGTTGGCAAGGATGTGGGGAAACTGGAACCCTTATCCACTGCTGGTGGGTATGCAAATGGTACAGCCGTTGTGGAAAACAGTGTGGTGCTTCCTCGACAGAGCTTGAGGACATTATGCTGAGTGAAACAAGCCGATCACAAAAGGACAAATATTGCATGACTTCATTTATACAAAAAGACAAAAAAAAGCAAATGTACAGAAACCAAAGTTTATTAGTGGTTACCAGGGGTGGAAGGAAGGGAAAAAGGGGAGTTACTGCCTATGGAGTACTGAGTTTTTGTTTATGGTGATGGAAAAATTGTACTGATTTAAGGGTAGGGTTGCACAGCTGATTAATGTAACTGCTTCAATAAGTTGTAAATCTGAAAAAAGCTGAATAGGCAAAAGTTGTATAATAGATATATTTACAACAACAACAAAAAAATGAGTAGCTGCTGTGGCTACTTATGTACAACTAAGCACCTCATGGGATTTGGTTCCTTGGTTTGGAGGTTTGGGGTCATGGTTTCATGGGATATCCCAGTTAATTGGCCTAATGATGTGTTTGAAAAACAGAAACAAAAACCCACTGCTGCCAAGTCAATTCCAACTCACAGCGACCTTACAGGACAGGGGGTAGCTGCCCCATAGGGTCTCCAAGGAGTGGCTGATAGATTCGATCTGCCGATCTTTTGGTTAGCAGCTGAGCTCTGAAACACTGGGCCACCAGGGCTCCAATAATTTTTTTAGTGCTTTTGTTTTTACCTCCCAGTTCTTGCATAGTGCCTGGGGTTTTAAAAGCTTGCAAACAGCCATTCGAGGTACAACAATTGGTCTCTATTCTCCTGGAGCAATAAAGGAACAAGGAGAGTGGGAACAGGAGGAGGAAATGGAACGTGTGGCTAATTGCCTCCATGAATAACTGCCTCCTTTGCCATAAGATCAGAAGTGGATGGTGTCTGGCTATCATTACTGAACATTTTGATCAAAGACTCTATAGAAGAATCCTGATAAAAGAGGAAAAATGCAGAAGAGAAATTCGAATTCGTATAGACTCCAGACTTTCTGGAGCCATGGAAACTCGATGAACTCCTGAAACTACTGCCCTGAGACAATCTTTAAATGTTAAACCAAAATTATCCCCTGAAGTCTTCTTAAAACCATACGATAGTTTAGCTTAACTAGTAAAGAATGTCTGCCTTCAGCATTGTGCTCCTTTAAGATCTCTCTATATGGGATCAAAGTGAAAACGCAACTTGAAAGATTACATAGGAAACTTAGGGGGCAGTGAGTTTACGTTAATGGAGGAGGAACAACTCAGAGAAGGAGGGTGAGAACGGTTGCACAATTCTAAGAATGTGATCAATGTCACTGAATTGTATGTGCAGAAATAGCTGAACTGAACAGAAAATCCCTGATGGAATAGGAGAAAAGTGGGATGCAGACCTCAAATTTTAGTAAAAAGACCAGACTTAATGGTCTGATACTGGAGGGACCCCACAGGTCATGGCCCCCAGACTATCTGTTAGCCCCAAAATAAAACCATTCCTGAAGCCAACTCATCAGACAAAAATTTGACTGGACTATGAGACAAAATGATACTGGTGAGGAGTGTGCTTCTTAGCTCAAGCAGACACATGAGACTGTATGGCAGCTCCTGTCTGGAGGCAAGATGAGGAGGCAGGGGGACAGATGCTGGTTGAATGGACACAGGAAATACAGGGTGGAGAGAAGGAGTGTGCTCTCACACTGAGGGGGGAGGAAATAGGGTCACATAACAATGTGTGCATAAGTTTTTGTATGAGAAACTGACTTGAATTGTAAACTTTCATTTAAAGCACAATAAAAAAAATCTATTCAAAGAAAATAGCTGAATTAGCGTATGCTCTGCTGTGTATATTCTCAACACCAAAAATAAATTGTTCTTTTTTTAAAAAAAAAACCACCAAGGTTAACAACGGCTTTGACATTTATCACAGAGTGAAAACACTATTCGTGAATAACTGTCAATAAAACCATATTCTGCATCATCTATAAATCATGAATTTCAAGGACGGTATCACATGAGGTACTGACCTGCATATCAGGAGAAGTGCTGTCCTGAGACAAAGTATAAAGGATTGCAACACAAGAATTCAAGTGTTGAGAAGAACTTATTCCTCCTAAATACCTATACAGGGATCCCAAAGCCAGTGAGTATCCTGTTCTGGTAACCACATCCCTTGCTGACTTCAATCTGTAATTATGGAAGTAAAAATAAATAACAATCTCTGAAATAAAATTAATACAGGTACGCTGTTAAAAAAATTTGTATGAATAGCTGCAAAATTTAGAATTATATTTTCTGTTAGATGACAAAAAAATTCTGAAATAACCTGAAAGATATCTTGAAAAGAATATAAAAATATCTTGACATTATTCATATTTCAAGTATGAACAGTTTCAGTGTCTCTCAGATATGTATATAAAAACTCAGTTTATAAGGCAGATATTATTGTTACTTTATCATAATGCTACCTTTTAAAAATTGCCACACTGCTGAGATACCTGAATTCCGCATAAACAGAATTTCAACTTAAGAACTTTGACTGTAAAATTAAATCTAAGAAAAGTTAATATTTATTAGGAATTCTTCATATACACTATAAATTTAAGTGCTTTACATGTAGTATCTCCTTAATCCTCCCAACCACACTGAGGTTCTTAAAATTATCAGCTCCCTTTTTTTTTTTTATAGATGAGGAAACCAAAACAATAGGTGACTCTCACAACGTAACCAAGTTACTAAATTGCAGAGTTGGGATATAAACCAAGTTACGTAATGTGACTCCAAATTTCAAGCTTTTAACCAAATCAGAATCATATATTCAGTACACTAGCACCGCCATTATTAATGTAACTACCATGAATTTATATTTGCACTTGTTTTATCTTTTTCATACTTAATATTTCATTTCCCATAACATTCTTAAGTAGGTAGGGCAGTATTATCAACCTTCCATTTGGAACAGAGAAAACAGCTGACAGGATTAAGTTAAGCGCCCACAGTTACATAACTAGTTAGTGGTAGAAATGAAAACACAGTTTATGTTTCTAGATCTGCAGCCTACAGCTTTTGTCCTTCCCAGTAGATTGTTCTTACTACGTATCATCTATAATTTTACATAATAAAACTCCCTAAGTGTCTTACTACATCAGAGTGCAGTCCACTGATGGTGAATTATATTGCTTATATAGATAGTAATCTTTTCCTAATTATATAAAGACTGAAGCTGAAGTAACGACAGTTTTATGTTCCAAAACTAGCAGACCAAAGGGGTGTTCCTTTATTTTAAAACATCCACATTTGTCAATTTTTCTTTTCTTAGATCTCGGAATGAAGATTTCACTAGTTCTAACACATCAGCAAGCTATACCCAGTTTTGACATACATAGCGGATGAATACTGAATAAGAAATTCACTTACTTGTCAAAGCTCACTTGAGCTAATCCGGCAGTAAAAGCTCCATCATCGACCACTTGGGCTAATCTAGCCCATGCCTCTGCAGCAGCACATCTCAAAAGGGGGCTGGGACTTTCTAGGGCTCCCATCACTAACATCAGCCCAGGTCTTCTAATTTCTTCTGGACCTAAACTTCCCCTGCATCCAGCCACGTACTGAAATATGTAAAGAAGAATCCAAATTTACAACTATAATAAATGCCCCCGTATACTCTGGAATGTATATTCCGGTTAACCAATTACATTCATACTTGGATTAGTACTTAAAAAAAAATCAGAACACAAAAAAATCCACACTGAATATACAAACATAGTTTCATTTTTTTGTCAAAAAGTACTTCAGAATTTTAAACTACCAGGCAAACAATATGGCAATCAATTATCACTGTAGTATGAATGTGTTCAGAAGCACATTAACACAAATTTCCATAAAATCATCAAGATAGCCTGTTGTCGGGCATGGGTTACCCAATATGCAAGGTACACACGGGCTTACTTGTGTTTACTTACAAATCTGTAGTGCACATACAGATTTGTAAGTAAACACAAGTAACCTTGCTTACTGGTTAATCTGTCACTGCCTAGTATATTTTACTTAACAAGAAAAATGCAATGACTTTATACTAATAATCGTCATCTTTATTTTACTAATAAGAAAGATTACGTTAGAATGAGGAACACACAGAAAGCAATCTTAATGAATTTTTTTTACTTTTTCTGTTTAAAAGATATATGTAAAAAGAGTAGTTTCAAAACACACACACAGAAAAATCCAATCCAACAGGAGCCAAGTCACGCTTTTCTCCTCCTCTATGAGGCTTTAGCTGTAACTCTTTATGTCCCAACTTTAATAATAATTCCTATATTTTTCCAGGAGCCCTGGCTGCACAGTGGTTAAGAGCTGGGCAGTCTGAATGCATCAGCCACCCTTCGGAAACCCTACGGGGCAGTTCTACTCTGCCCTACAGGGTTGCTATAAAAAAAAAAAAAAAAATCTTTTTTTTTTTTTTTTGGTTGCTATGAGTCAGAATTAACTGGATGGCAATGGGTTTGCATTATTCTTTGTACTTAGTAAATGTCATAAGGTAGTAAACACAAAACGTTTACAGAGGCGTAATATCTTCATGGTCTTTTCAATTTTTTTTTTTTCAACTTGAATTTCCTCTTATCTGATTTTCTTTATAGATTTTTCTGTTTTTAAATCCATGCTAAGTCACATGCTTACTTCTGGATCTTCAGTTTTTATTTTCTACCCAAAAAACTCTTAAAAGAACAACAAAAAAGCTAATCACTGACAAAAGCACCACACTAAGAAATCTAAAGTTCTTTTTTTTCTGATTCCTTACTAGTCTTTGTCCATATACAGATGGATACATTATTGTTTTGAGGCTTGAATGGTTAAATACAAAAGATACAAGTACTGAATACTACATGATCTTTTGGGCTGAAAATGAGTTTTTAACTTTGTGTCCTCTATTTGTCATTAGTGTAGTAATCCTGTAGCACTTGGGACGGTGGCCAAAATAGTGAAATGATCACAGCTAGTAAATGCACTGCTGATATGACAACACTGAGCTAATAATTTTAAAAACTCAGCATTAAAAATAATAATTATTGTTATTACTGATTTTCTACATAGGTCCAAAGTTTAGTTAGGATGAGCATTTCTAAATCCTATATTCATATGAAATCTTTACTTTCTTTTTTTTCTTTAATAATTTTTATTGTACTTTAAGTGAAAGTTTACAAATCAAGTCAGTCTCTCACATAAAAACTTATATACACCTTACTACATACTACCAATTACTCTCCCCCCAACGAGACAGCCAGCTCTCTCCTTTCAGTCTCTCTTTTCGTGACCATTTTGCCAGCTTCTAACCCCCTCTACCCTCCCATCTCCCCTCCAGAAAGGAGATGCCAACATAGCCTCAAGTGTCCGCCTGATGCAAGTAGCTCACTCCTCATCAGCATCCCTCTCCAACCCATTGTCCAGTCCAATTCATGTCTGATGAGTTGGCTTCAGGAATGGCCCCTGCACTGGGCCAAAGAAGTTTGGGGACCCTGACTGCTGCAATAAACATGGGTGCACATATCTGTTCGTGTAAAGGCTCTTATTTTTCTAGGATATATTCCCAGGAGTGGGGTCCTTCTAGTCTCAGCCAGACCATTAAGTCCAGTCTTTTTATGAGAATTTGGGGTCTGCATCCCACTGTTCTCCTGCTCCCTCAGGGGTTCTCTGTTGTGTTCCCTGTCAGGGCAGTCATCGGTTGTGGCCAGGCACCATCTAGTTCTTCTGGTCTCAGGATGATGTAGTCTCTGGCTCACGTAGCCCTGTCTCTTGAGCTTGTAATTACCTTGTGTCCTTGCTGTTCTACATTCTCCTTTGATCCAGGTGGGTTGAGACTCATTGACGCATCTTAGATAGCCGCTTGCCAGTGTTTAAGACCCCAGACACCACTCTTCAAAGTGGGATGCAGAATGATTTCTTAATAGATTTTATTTTGCCAATTGACTTAGACGTGCCCTGAAACCATGGTCCCCAAACCCCTGCTCCTGCTTCGCTGACCTTCGAAGCATTCAGTTTATTCAGGAAACTTCTTTGCTTTTGGTTTAGTCCAGTTGTGCTGACCTCCCCTGTATTGAGTGTTGTCCTTCCTTTCACCTAAAGTAATTCTTATATGCTATCTAATTAGTAAATACCCTTCTCCCGCCCTCCCTCCCTCCCCAAGAATGTGTTCTTCTCAGTTTAAACTATTTCTCAAGATCTTATAATAGTGGTCTTATGCAATATTTGTCCTTTTGCAACTGACTAATTTCACTCAGCATAATGCCTTCCAGGTTCCTCCATGTTATGAAATGTTTCACAGATTCATCACTGTTCTTTATCAATGCATAGTATTCCATTGTGTGAATATACCATTATTTATCCATTCATCTGTTGATGGGCACCTTGGTTGCTTCCATCTTTTTGCTATTGTAAACAGTGCAATAAACATGGGTGTGCATATATCTGTTCGTGTAAAGGCTCTTATTTCTCTAGGATATATTCCAAGGAGTGGGACTGCTGGGTCATATGGTAGTTTTATTTCTAGCTTTTTAAGGAAAAGCCAAATCGATTTCCAAAGTGGTTGTACCATTTTACATTCCTGCCAGCAGTGTATAAATGTTCCAGTCTCTCTACAGCTTCTCCAACATTTATTATTTTGTGTTATTCGATTAACACCAGCCTTGTTGGACTGAGATGGAATCTCATTGTAGTTTTAATTTGCATTTCTCTAATGGCCAATGATCGACAGCATTTCCTCATGTATCTGTTAGCCACCTGAATGTCTTCTTTAGTGAAGTGCCTGTTCATATCCTTTGCCCATTTTTAAATTGCATTGTTTATCTTTTTGTGGTTGAGTTTTAGCAGAGTAATGCAGATTTCAGAGATCAGGCACTGGTCGGAGATGTCATAGCTGAAAATTTTTTCCCAGTTTGTAGGTGGTGTTTTTACTCTTTTGGTGAAGTCTTTAGATGAGCATAGGTGTTTGATTTTTAGGAGCTCCCAGTTAGCTGGTTTCTCTGAAATCTTTACTTTCAAACAAAAGAAATGCAACATGACTAAACAAATTTTTACATGTTTATAAAGTGATCTGAAAATGCTCTTGTCTACTAGTAAAAAAACGAGGTTTTAGAAACTGTAATTTAAAATGAGTCAACTAAAGTAACAATAAAATGAAACCAAGAGAGAATAATATAAAGAATCAAATATGAAAACACAGAAAATTAAGTGTAATGAGTTTCAAGGCAACTACAACTTGACAAAATAAGCTTCATATTATGAACTTATAAGCAGTATTTTATTACCAGAAATCACTGCTGGCAAAACTAGTAAACAAGCAATCTCATCAATTTTCTGAGGGCATTATCATTAAGATAAGGTGGAAATAACTATGTAAAATATAAATCTCAACTTGGATTGTTAATGCTACTGATTGAGAAGAAGGTTTATGGTAGTTATTTAACTCTAGTTCCTTTATGATCATTTTCTGAATTTTTCTTTTTCTGTCTTCTTTAGCCATTAGGAATTTGAGAAACAGCCCTTATATACATACAGCTGTTAATAGTGATATTCAATAAGGTCTCAGGAACATTAATTTCATATAAATTCCTAGCACAGTTAACCTACAGAGTAGGTGGTAAGGGTAGCCATAAAGAAAAGAATTTGAAGAACTGAATATTGCAAGAAATACGAGCCTCCTATATTCATTTAATATGCCAAGGCAAGGACCAAACTTAAGTCCATTTAGATTTTTTCCCAACTATTTCCAACAATTTTCAAAAACAAAGAAGCTCTGTTTCAGAAGGTCTGAGGTGGAGGCTGATTTTGCATTTATATCAAGTTCCAAGGTGAAGGGATACTGCTGGTTCACACACAACACTTTGAAAACCACTGTCACGCAGGGGTGAGCAAACTCTGAAAAGGGTTAAACAGTAAATATTTCAGGCTTTGTAGTTCAGATGCTCTCTAATACAACTACTCAATTCTGCAGCTGTAGCACCCAAAGCAACCACAGACAATATGTAAATGAACGAGAATGACTGTTCCATTAACTTTATGTACGAACAATGATTTTGGATTTCATATAATTTTCCCATGTCACAAAAATCTTTGGATTTTTCAACTATTTAAAAATGTTAAAACCACTCTTAGCTCACAGACTGCACAAAAACAGGTAGCAAGCTACATATGTTCAACTAGCCAGAGTTTGCTGATCCTTGGTCTACAATACTAGGCTCAGTAGGTTAATGCACGGCTCTAAGCCAAGAATATAGCTTTGATTTCTGATGAACAAGTTTTATATGGAGAAAAAGGAAAGGGAGAATTCCAAATCCTGAGTATATTCATTAGGAGAATAAGGAAAATGGGGGGGAGGGGAGGAGAACAATAGCCCTTAAAAAAAAAAAGATCCTCCTACCACACACACACACACCCCCCGAATATTTAGAAAATAGGATTACCTTCAAAAAACTTGAAAATGAAGAAATAACATGTAACTGAACTACTTGCTGACGAGCTCCTTTCGTGTGCTTTATACTGTCCAAAAGCTGTTCCAATATAAGAAGCCTAAAACCAGAAGCAATAAGATTTAAAAGCAAACAGATAAGACAGTGGGTTTGTTAATAAAGACATTGCTAATTTGTTTTGTTGGAGCTGCTAAAATGAGGTAAAATGCTGAATTATTTTAGGAGAAGAAAATATATTATCATCAATGGAAAAATATTTTGATTATAGCTATTATGAACAGAAGGTAAAGAAAATTATTTTGTGAAAAAAGAAAAATGTATTAATAAAGACTTACCTTAACAAATTCAGTTATTTTAGTAACTACTTTCTAAAAACAGCATTTCTCAAAGTTACTTCCATCAATTTTGCTTTTAATACCAAGACTTATGATTTATAGATTCAAATATATTACTTCATTTTAAAGTTAGCACCAACTTATGCCATCTACAGTCAATCAGAAGCAGCACGATTCTTTACATATATATGTGTGCGTGTGTATACACAATTTTTTCTCTGGCTATAAAATTTCTTTCTTAAACACTGTTTCAAAGTCCTGCACTTCCTTTCCCCCCTTCTCTCAACTCAATGGCACCTAACAACATCTCCCTTCAAATCAGAAAAGGTGAAACAATGTTTAAGATTAATTTTTAGTTGTGAACTATGTTGATGGCAGGCATTGTGCCTTACCTATCTTCGTATCTCTAGTATCTTGTGGTTGGTATGTAGTAGGCAGTCAAATGTAACTGCCGAACAATCATAAAGGACGACAGCTTCCACTGAGTAAAAACAGGGCATAATTAGCCAAATATGGGATATGGATATACTTTTACCCAACCTTAATGTATTTCCAATAATATATCCCTGAAACCTTTTGCAAGATCTCTGTAATTCTCATAAGGCAACACAGCTCAAATATCACTCTGCTTCAAATAGAAATTTTACTTTCAAAGCAGAATAGATATGGGCACTGTGCCTTTAAAAAACCTAGAAGTAGAAGATGTTAGAAAAAGGAAGGTATGTATGCATCTTAGTTATCTAGTGCTGCTATAACAGAAATACTACAAGCGGACGGTTTTAACAAAGATAAATTTATTTTCTCACGGTCTAGTAGGCTACAAGTCCAAATTCAGGGCTTCAGCTCCAGGGGAAGGCTTTCTCTCTCTGTTGGCTCTGGAGGAAGACCCTTGTCATCAATCTTCCCCTGGTCCAGGAACTTCTCAGGTACAAGGACCCCAGGTCCAAAGGACACACTCTGCCTCTGGTGCTGCTTTTCTGGTGGTATGAGGTCCCCATCTCTCTCTGCTCGGTTTGTATCTCAAAAGAGATTGGCTTAAGACACAATCTAACTTTGTAGATCTCATCAACATAACTGCCACTAATCAATCTCATTAACACCATAGTGACAGGATTTACAACACATAGGAAAATCACGTCAGATGATAATATGGTAGACAATCACACAATACCGGGAATCATGGCCTAGCCAAATTGATACACATATTTTTGGAGTACACAATTCAATCCATGACATTCTACCCTCTGGCCCCCCAAAATTCATGTCCTTGCCACATGTAAAACACATTCACATCAAATCATAGCAACTTCAAATCCAAAATCCAAAAATTCCTCTCAATCTGTAAAATCTAGAATACAAGTTATCTGCTTCCAAAGTACAATGGTGGAACAGGCAGGAACAAGCTTCAGTTCTTCTTGAAGAAGGTCTAAAGGACAACCACATGGTCAGGTTCGTGAGTTTAAAAGCCTAAGTCATCACTGTTAGATCATATCCTACACATTTCTGCTATAATGGAATTGTGTCATGTTGAAAGTCCTAAAAACACATAAAGTTAGAGCTTGAGAATTTTGTTACACTGTAAGATAATTTGACCTGTATTATGGCCCAAATGACCATATAGGGGGGATACCAGAGCCCAAAATCTTTTTCTCCACCTTTTGCCCCCCGTCCTTACAGAGAGTGAATACACTCTTAATTAAAGGTTCAAGATAAATAACGACACCTATTCCCTCAGAGACCTCAACAAAACATTCTGAATCTTCAGGAAGATGGCAGTGACTTGTGCTCAGTAATCCCGAACTGGTATTCTTAAAAAAGTAGTACCAATCATAAAATTATCAGCTTGGAAGGAAATGATATTAAAAGTCTTAAATATAGATGGAATAAAAATACATAGTTACTGAATAGAAGGCAAAATCATATTGAAAATATTGATTTATTTTACACTTTTAGGAATGGTAGGTAATACCAAGCTTTTTTTTTTTTTTTTTAATTGTGCTTTAGGTGAACGTTTACAGCTCAAGCTAATTTCTTATTCAAAAATTTATACCCATACTGTTTTGTGACATTGGTTGCAACCCTCACAATGTGACAACACACTCCCCCTTTCTACCCCAGGTTCCCTGTGTCCATTCATCCAGTTCTTGTCCCTTTTGCCCTCTCACACTGCTTTCGGACAAGAGCTGCCATTTGGTTTCATATATTTGATTGTAAGAAGTACATTCCTCATGTGTGTTATTTTTTGTGTATAGGCCTGTTTAATTTTTGTCTGAAGAGCAGGCTTCGGGAATGGTTTCAGTTCTGGCTTCTGGGGGCCATAGTTTTAGGGGTTCCTCCAGTCTCTGTCAGACCATTATGTCTGGTCTTTTGATGTGAATTTAAATTCTGTTCTACATTTTTCTCCTACTGTTTGGGACTTTCTGTTGTTATCCTTGTCAGGGTGGTCACTGGTGGTAGCGGGGTACCATATAGTTCTTCTGGTCTCATGTTGGTGGAGTGTCTGGCTTATCCGGTCCTTTAGTCCTTTGGGCTAGTATATTCCTTGTGTCTTTGCCTTTCTTTACTCTCCTTTGCTCCAATTGGGATAGGACCAATAAATGTATCTTAGATGGCCGCTCACAAGCTTTTAAGACCCCAGACATTACTCAGCAAAGTGGGATGTAGAATATTTTCTTTATAACTGTGTTATGAATGGCAAATTTTTTAAAATGAGAATCATAACTGGATAAACTCTCCTCCTGTTTATCAACTCTCAGTTACATCATTTGTTGAAACAGCTCATTTATAATAGGGGTTCACATTAGAATCACCGAAGTTTTAAAAATTCCAGTATTATTAAATCAAAATCTTCAGTATTTTTTAGAGTGTCTGGATGATTCCGATATGCAGCAAAGATTGGAACAATCCTCAAGTTTAGAATTAAGTAATTCATTCTTTGCAATTAGGCACAAAATTTGACTTTAAAAATAACTACAAACAACACACAAACCAGATCAAGAACATCTCTTTTCTGTTAAAATATCTTGACTTTCTAGGACTTTTAACATTTTAGTGCTTTAACATTACCAATGCAAAGTTTCCTTATTTTTAGAATCTTAAGAGAATCAACTGATTTAAAAGAAGACTTAATTTCTAAATGCATAAATAATATACAAAAAACCCATTTCCAATCTTAGGGTAATTTCATGTCATAAAAAAGAGTTTCTTTTAAACAGTTTAAACACAAAGGTAGCCACAATAACAACAACAAAACGCTCTGAAATATTCAGTGTTGTTGTTATTGAATATATATATTTTAATTAAGACCGCTCTTTTCTAGAAATGCAAACATATGGCCAAAAAGAGAAGAGCACGACATTTTAAGTAAGTATTATATCTGTAATAGCAGAAAATTAAAAAATTAACTTTCCCAGCTATGTGATTTCTTTACCTTGGTCCTCTAACGACATCCACTGGAGAACACTGATAATCGCTCATGACCCAGTTTCTTTATCTAGGATCCTGCCGGACCACTTCCTTTAATAATCTCTGAACTACAGCCTACTATTTTTATTCCATTAGAATCCAAACAGAATAACAGATTTCACTTTGATCCAGGCTCAACTTTTTTATTAAAATAAGCAAAACCTCCTCTCCCTTAAATATCCATTCTATATATTAATTCAGGTGGAGAAACAAAGCTATGAACAAATTTTAAAGTTCATGAAATCTTAAACAACAGAAATAAGAAATCACCTTGAATTGACAAGTGGGCAACACATCTGAAAAGAAAAATTTCTCTAGGAAAGTAATAAAATCAGTATTATTTAAAAGGAAAGGTTGTAAAAAGCATATTCTCATTTTTGGTTTTTACCTTAAACCTATCAAAAAGAAGTTAGATAATTTAAACCCTGTGCCCACAAGGCCATGCCTGCTTCATCCATAGTAGGTGATGTTGTTAGTTGCCATTGAAGTGATTCCAGCTCATGGCAATCCCAAGTGTGTCAAAGTAAACTGTGTTCCACATGGTTTTCAAGGCTGTGACCTTTCAGAAGCAGATCATTATGCCTGTCTTCTGAGGCACCTCTGGGTGGGTTTAAACTGCCAACCTTTTAGCTAGTAGCCACGTGCTTAACCATTTATACCACTCATAGTAGTTACTGCTCTATTAATCCATATTATTTTAAATTGCATGTTCTATAAAGTACTATAGTTACAGATTGGTTCAAATTCCATCTTCTCCCTGAATTCTTATTTGAGTTCTCTAGACCACTGTGATTTTTCTCTTATATTTCGGTGCTATAATATATAGTCAAATTTTATCTTTAAATATCTTATAACCATAACTTCATAGTTACAGCACACACAGGGAGCTAGAAGTTATAACTATTTTTGAGGAAAATGTCATTCTTTGAAATTGAAGCTAGTAAAAATCAAGATAAATTTGATTCACTTTTCTAGCCACTTGAAGTACACCATCCCAAGACCTATTTCAGAAATGCATTGCTAGAAAGACTAAAATTTTTCTTAAGTCTTTGTCAAAGAAACCAAGGTAAATTCTCTAACTGGTATCTTCTGGAAAACATACTTGATAAAATGATATAATAAAGACTATGATCTGGTCAAATATTGTTGTCAGTTAACATGAGAGAAAAGAGGGGGGAGGAAAAGGGGGGAGGAGAAAGGGAGGGGAACAGAGAGAGAAAATGAATGAAAAATGAAGAAGAATCTTTATAGAATTAATTTGTAAACTGTTAACCAGTACAGGCCATGAGAGAGATTCACCCCCCATTTAAGTTTCTAGTTTCTTAGGTAGAAACAAAGTTTCCTGGATAGTGGATATGAGTACAGTCATGTATCACTTAACGTTCATGATATGTTCTGTGAAACAGGACGTTATATGATTTGGACATTATATATAGGCAGTCCCTGAGTTACGAATGTCTGGCTTATACACAACTCGTAATTAAGAACAGACTGCCATAAAGCCTATTATATTAAAAATCTGAGTTAGATATATACAATGGTTCGTAATAACAAACACATGCACTATTTTCTGACACTCATGAAAACACTGCTCAGTTTGAAGGTGTTAATCTTAAGTGTTAGGTCTGCTACATCCCGTTCTCTGATTGGGATTTCTGAACTCCATTATAAACTTATGAGAGCGCAGATGCATATGTGGTTGGACACTGCCCAAATGGATGTTATATGGTACCTGACTGTACTCTATTTTATTTTTTTTTAAATTTTTACTGTGCTTTAAGTGAAAGTTTACAAATCAAGTCAGTCTCTCCCATAAAAACTTACATACACCTTGCTACATACTTCCAATTATTCTCTCCCTCCACTTTCTCTTTTCGTGACCATTTCGCCAGCTTCTAACCCCCTCTACCCTCTCATCTACCCTCCAGGCAGGAGATGCCAACATAGTCTCAAGTGTCCACCTGATCCAAGAAGCTCACTCCTCACCAGTATCCCTCCCCAAGCCATTGTCCAGTCCAATCCATGTCTGAAGAGTTGGCTTCGGGAATGGTTCCTGTCCTGGGCCAGCAGAAGGTCTGGGGGCCATGACCACCGGGGTCCTTCCAGTCTCAGTCAGACCATTAAGTCTGGTCTTTTTATGAGAATTTGGGGTCTACATCCCACTGTTCTCCTGCTCCCTCAGGGGTTCTCTGTTGTGTTCCCTGTTAGGGCACTGACTGTACTCTATTTTGATCTTGGAGAAAACTTTTATCTACCATTATCAATTAAGAAACTGCCTTTCTCAGTAAGAGATCATTATCAACCTTTGGTTTTTCAAAGCAAAAGTTCATTTTGAGTGAACTGATAAAATCTATATTTGGAAATCCATCAAGCTGAAGACTAACCCCTGGACCTACAATGGCTCCAAAAAGCCTCTAAGGAAAGAAAGTCTTTTAGACCTAGTCTAAGCAGAATTCTATGTTTTTCTTTGCAACAATGGTTGACAAATCAATATTCTTGTATCATTACTGATTTTTTTCATTTACTTTTTCAGCTAGATGATAAGCCAACTGTGGGTGAAGTATTGTATCCACGATAGTGCCTAGTGTTTTAGGCATTTAATCATTTCTTATTAAATATTAGCCAGATGATTAATTCGTGGAGACCCAGTGACAGTGGTTAAGAGCTTGGCTACTAACCAAAAGGTCAGCAGTTTGAATCCACCAGCCACTATTTGAAAACCCTATGGGGCAGTTCTACTCTGTCCTGTAGGGTCGCTATGAGTCGGAATTGATTAGAGAGCAAGGGGTTTTCAGGGTTTTAAGTGATTAATTAAATAAGAACCTTTATCTCACCCTCAAGGAGCCCTGATGGTGCAATAATTAAGGGATCAGCTGTTAACCGAAAGGTCAGCAGTTCAAACCCACTCAGCAGTTCTGCGGGAGAAAAGATCTGCTTATACGCTCCCATAAAGATTATGGCCTAGGATATCCTACGGGGGCAGTTCTACTCTGTCCTACAGGGTTACTATGAGTTGGAATCAACTCAAAGGCACAAACAACATCTTACCCTCACCTGTCATCTATGAGAAATCTTATTTATCAGTGAAATCTGAAAGCATTCTTCTCACCAACCAGTTCTCTATCATGTATTCACTGAACAAATTACATATCATATTTCAGGATAAGTGAACTATTTAAGACGCTTACCTTTGCGCTTCTCCCACATGAGCACAGACAACCCCAAAGAGCCTGACTGCAGAGCTAATAACTGACAGCGTTGGAGGTAGGGGCTTAGGCACTGAATCTCCCTCTACATCATTCTCATATATAGAATAAGGGTCGTACTCGAGACTTCCACAAGCAACACCATTGCCAAGCAGGAGCTAAAAGGAAAAAATAGTATATTAGGCCTCTAAATCACTGTTCATAGACTAAATCTACCTAAGAATTATCGAAAATGACCATACCTGTTCTTCAATAAATCTATGGTCAGTCTCTTGTAGCAAAGGACTCAAAAGCAAGAGATCATCCTGATGACAGAGGGGTGGAAGTAAAAATGCAGATGCTGCCACCTGGATATCAGGGGCTGTCAAGTCAGCAGCCAGCTCTTTGAGTATAGCACCGAGGTTTCCTGTTGAAACAGAAAAACTGTAATTAGCGATTCAGAACTAGCAGTTATCTGACTAGAGTATGGGGTAAAAAAGCCCAGTTTGAGGCTTTAACCCACACACTGGGCAACATATCATAGCCAAAGATTATATGTCTCACCCTGAACACTGAAGTGAATGGTTCAACTATGTGCTACTGTCCACAAGGTTGACCAAGAACAGTTACAGAAAAGACATCTGACAGTAAACGTGTGTTTAAATACCTTACGGCATTGTGTAAATGCTACCCATCATTCTAAAGTGATATTGGTTATAAAAATAAAGAATACAAAAGTAGATAAATTATATCTGTTTAAAAAACATACGCTTAAAAAATGTGTGTTAAACATTTTTTTTAACGGAGAATTTCAAACTTATGCAAAAGTAGACATGATAGTATTATGATCCTTCATACGCTCTTCACCTGTCTTCACCAGTTCAATCTTGTTTTACTTTATACCCATCTACTATTCCACCTGCCTTCATATTATTTTGAAACAAACCGTAGACAGCATATCATTTCATCTATAAATATTTCATTGTATATTACTAAAGCTAAGGACTCTATTTCAAACATAATCCTAGTATCATTATCTCATGTTTAAAAAAAAAGCTCTAAACATCAAATATCCATTCAGTATTCAAACTTCCAATTGTATCATAAGTGCCTGTTTTTGTTTGCATGTATGTTTGAATTGAGCTCTAAGTAAGAGCCACACATTGCAGCTAGTTGATATATCCCAAGTCTCTTTTAATCTAAACTTCTTCCTCTATATTTGTTTTCCTTGCAATTTATTTAAAGAAACAAGGTTATTCATTCTGCAGAACAAGTAAAGGCTAAATGAAGCAAATGAGAATGGCTCAAAGGCATGTCTTTAAGCAGATAGATAAATTATAGACAAAATAATTTTGTTGGTAGTACAACAAACTAGAAGGTTTCACAGTGTGGACTGTTATGATCGCCCCCTCTATAGGTAGCTGGATCTAGAGGGTTGGTTTGATTTTTTTCTTTTTTGGTGGGTGGGGGTTGGGGAAGAGAGCAGACCACTTTATAGGTGGTGGTGTTCTTCCATAAGGATGCCTACACATTACATACACATTTTAGAAATTGGCTTATTTATCATATTGGTCTAAATTATCATTTCAAAGATGTTTTATCCTAATTTCTGATCGACATTCAATGGCAAATTTTCTCCACATAGAGCATAAAGAGTTTTTACCAATTTGTAATTTAAGTACTTTAGGAATGAGTAAAAATCACCTTAGAGAAACATTCGCTTTTCAAGGGCTATCAGGATGAAATGAGGACTGGGGTGATGTCTACTTATTAGAAGTGGTAGGATGAGTTAGTTAAGAAGGGTTCACCTGCTGTCATTTTCTATGTCATTAGTAGCAACAAATATTTATAGAGAACTTAACATGTCAGGCAATGGTTACAGCTTTACACACAATCCTCATAATAATCTCATGTGGTTGGTACTAATGTTTACTAGTACTGTCACTTTAGAGATGAGGAAAGAGGAACAGAGTTTGCTAACTGTCTGAGATCACACAGCATTTATATGGCAGGGTCAGAATGAAACTCAGGCTAGACTCCAGAACTTGAGATTTTAACCACTATGCTCATTCATTCCTTCAAATTCTGTGTAAGCTGCTATGGAGGAAAAAAAAATTATGTACTTCTTTCAAGAACCTATAAAATATGCGACACAAATACATATACATAACTAAAGTAGAAAGGTAGAAGTACTGTGTATCATAAAAGATGAAAACTGAAATACAGATAAATTTCAAAAAAAGGAGAGATTACAGGAACCGTGAAGGCTAAATGAAGCAAATGAGAGTTGCTCAAAGGGATGTACAAAATATTCATCAAAACAATTTTATTGGTAGTACAATATGCAAGGCATGTTTGGTACTGTAGTCAAGTGTGAAAATTGTGGTAAATCTCTCCTTCTCAGTTAAGGTGACTACAACATAACTGTTCCTGGACAAAATAATCAAAAATAGCTAGATTTTAAAACGTTAACAGCCTTTTGTTATAAAAAATCATCACTGATATTCATATTTTGATGGCAACAAGATATTCTCAGTGCAGAGAATATTAAAGTGTTTGAAAGAAGATTCACTAAAAAAAACTAAGGTTATTTACCTCACAAGATTAAAAAAAAAAAAAACTAAGCCATTATTACGACAGAAGTCTGCATTCGCTGGACAACGATGAAAAAAAGTCATTTATATTCTTAAATACTTTCTATGTAACAAAGGCAATTTTTTAATTGTGCTTTAAGGGAAAGTTTACAAATCAAGTCAGTCTCTCATATAAGAACTAATACACACCTTGCTATGTGTCCTAGCTGCTCTCCCCCTAATGAGACAGCACATTCCTCCTCCCCACCCTGTATTCCCCGTGTCTATTCAGCCAGCTCCTGTTCCTCTCTGTCTTCTCATCTCCCCTCCAGACAGGAGCTGCCTACATAGTCTCATGTGTCTACTTGAGCCAAGAAACTCACTCCTCACCAGTATCATTTTCTGTCTTACATCCCACTCCCATCTGTTTGAAGACTTGGCTTTGGGAATGGTTCTAGTCTTGGGCTAACAGAACGTCTGGGGACCATGACCTCTGGGGTCCTTCTAGTCTCAGTCAGACCATTAAGTCTGGTCTTTTTACGGGAATTTGAGGTCTGCATCCTACGGTTCTCCTGCTCCTTCAGGGATTTTCTGTTGTGTTCCCTATCAGGGCAGTCATTGGTAGTAACTGGGGACCATCTAGTTCTTCTGGTCTCAGGCTGATGGAGTCTACGGTTTATGCGGCCCCTTCTGTCTCCTGGGCTCATAATTACCTTGTATCTTTGGTGTTTTCATACTCCTTTGTTCCAGGTGGGTTGAGACCAATTGACGCATCTTAGATGGCCGCTTGCTAGCGTCTAAGACCCGAGACGCCACTCACCAAAGTTGGATGCAGAACGTTTTCTTAATACATTTTGTTACGCCAATTGACCTAGATGTCCCCTGAAATCGCGGTCCCCAGACTCCCGACCCTGCTACTCTGGCCTTTGAATTGTTTGGTTGTATTCAGGAAACTTCTCTGCTTTTGGTTTAGTCCAGTTGTGCTGACCTCTCCTGTACTGTGTGTTGTTTTTCCCTTTACGTAAAATAGTTCTTGTCTACTATCTAATTAGTGAACACCCCTCTTCCTCCCTCCCCACCCTTGTAACCATCAAAGAATATTTTCTTCTGTGTTTAAACTTTTTTTGAGTTCTTATAATAGTGGTCACATACGATATTTGTCCTCTTGCAACTAATTTCACTCAGCATAATGCCTTCCAGATTCCTCATGTTATGAGGTGTTTCACGATTCATCCTTGTTCTTTGCTGTTGCGTAGTATTCCATTCTGTGAATATAAACCCCACTGCCATCAAGTTGATTCCGACTTCTATCAACCCTATAGGAGAGCAGAACTGCCCCACAGTTTCCAAGGAGCACCTGGTGGGTTTCAACTGCCAACTTTTTGGTTAGCAGATGTAGCACTTAACCACTACACCACCAGGGTTTCTCTGTGAATATACCATAATTTATTTATCCATTCATCCACTGACGGGCAGCTTGGTTGCTTCCATCTTTTTTTTTTTTTTTTTTTAACTTTTATTGAGCTTCTAGTAAACGTTTATGAATCAAGTCAGACTGTCACACACAAGTTTATATACACCTTACTTCATACTCCCACTTGCTCTCCCCGTAATGAGTCAGCCCTTCCAGTCTCTCCTTTCATGACAATTTTGCCAGCTTCCAACTCTCCCTATCCTCCCATTCCCCCTCCAGACAGGAGATGTCAACACAGTCTCAAGTGTCCACCTGATACAAATAGCTCACTCTTCATCAGCATCTCTCCTACCCACTGTCCAGTCCCTTCCATGTCTGATGAGTTGTCTTTGGGAATGGTTCCTGTCCTGGACCAACAGAAGGTTTGGGGACCATGACCGCCAGGATTCCTCTAGTCTCAGTCAGACTATTAAGTATGGTCTTTTTATGAGAATTTGGGGTCTGCATCCCACTGATCTCCTGTTCCCTCAGGAGTTCTCTGTTGTGCTCCCTGTCAGGGCAGTCATCGGTTGTGGCCAGGCACCAACTAGTTCTTCTGGTCTCAGGATGATGTAAGTCTCTGGTTCATGTGGCCCGTTCTGTCTCTCGGGCTCATAGTTATCGTGTGACCTTGGTGTTCTTCATTCTCCTTTGATCCAGGTGGGTTGAGACCAATTCATGCTTCATAGATGGCTGCTTGTTAGCATTTAAGACCCCAGACGCCACATTTCTAAGTGGGATGTGAATGTTTTCATAATAGAATTATTTTGCCAATTGACTTAGAAGTCCCCTTAAACCATGGTCCCCAAGCCCCCGCCCTTGCTCCACTGACCTTTGAAACATTCAGTTTATCCCGGAAACTTCTTTGCTTTTGGTCCAGTCCCGTTGAGCTGACCTTCCATGTATTAAGTATTGTCCTTCCCTTCACCTCAAGCAGATCTTATCTACTAACTAATCAATAAAAAAACCCTCTCCCACCCTCCCTCCCTCCCCACCTCGTAACCACAAAAGTATGTGTTCTTCTCAGTTTATACTATTTCTCAAGATCTTATAATAGTGGTCTTATACAATATTTGTCCTTTTGCCTCTGACTCATTTCGCTCAGCATAATGCCTTCCAGGTTCCTCCATGTTATGAAATGTTTCACAGATTCCTCACTGTTCTTTATCTATGCGTAGTATTCCATTGTGTGAATATACCACAATTTATTTATCCATTCATCCGTTGATGGGCACCTTGGTTGCTTCCAGCTTTTTGCTATTGTAAACAGAGCTGCAATAAACATGGGTGTGCATATATCTGTTTGTGTGAAGGCTCTTATTTCTCTAGGATATATTCCGAGGAGTGGGATTTCTGGGTTGTATGGTAGTTCTATTTCTAACTTTTTAAGATAACGCCAGATAGTGCTTCCATTTTTTGCTATTGTTAACAGTGCTGCAATGAACACTGGTGTGCAGATATCTGTTCATGTGAGGGCTCTTATTTCTCTAGGATATATTCCAAGGAGTGGGATTGCTGAATCAAATATTAGTTTTATGTGTAGCTTTTTAAGGAAGCACCAAATCGATTTCCAAAGTGGTTGTACCATTTTACATTCACAAAGGCAACTTCTTACAGTCGTAAACTTACTTTTTGGCACTCTAATACAGCAACAGATAACAAAAATTTTAAGTTTTCTTTTGTTACTTAGCCATCTTTTCCAAATTAATTTTTGTTGTTGTTAGGTGCCATGGAGTTGGTTCCGACTCATAGTGACTCTGTGTACAAGAGAACGAAATGCTCCCTGGTCCTGCACTATCCTCACAATTGTCGTTACACTTGAGCCCGTTATTGCAGCCATTGTGTCAATCCATCTCATTGAGGGTCTTCCAAATTAATCAGATGAATAAATTTAAAGACTATGATTTCCTTCTGTATGAAAGATTTAGAAACTGCCATAGGTGATTACTGTATTATGAGCTATGTTATTCAAAATGCCACCTGAGGTTTTAATGGTAAAGTTTTGGCTAGTGTGCTCTATAAATCTATTGAATTAATTTAAAAATCCTTAAAAAAAATCAGAAGTCCTTAAGATAAAAAAATTCTTACTTCCCATACTAGACTCATTTTCCATTCTTATAGCTGTAAAGATGGAAAAAAAAGACAATGAAATGGCAAAGTTATCCTTGGCTGAATCATAAAAAATTTCAAACATTCGTATTTTCATTCATTTTTCTATCAACTACTTTTCTTCTTTAATTCATGTTAGAAAAATAGATACACTTGAAAGAGACAAAGAATGAATTTAGATTTTTTTTTTTCAAGAAGTTTATAATAAGTGCTGATTTTTTCACCCTGAAACTAACTTAAGATGCATGTGCTTTTATATATTTATATATATAAATAAAATTCTTTTAGGACTCCTGATTGCATTCCCAATGTCCAATTCTGAAAAAACAGCACAAGACATTTTTTTCTTTCCCTAATTAGCCCTTCAGAATAGACTTAGATGATTATTTGTCAGAAGATACACTAGATTTTCAGTTGACTTTCTTGTGTTTGGCTAAGAGAGACCAATATAGTTTAGCATTCCTATATGTTTCATAAAGACTTGAAGAAAGAAAACTATTTTTTTGATCTGTAGTTTGAAAGTAAATTTCAAAAATACTGTGGTAAAAATTGATGTGAAAACCTGAGGGGAGAGAAATGAAGTCCTGATACATGCTACACTATGGATGAACTCTGAAAACATTATGCTACGTGAAGTAAGTCTGTCACAAAAGAATATTGTATGATCCCAATTATACAAAATATCTAGCATAGGCAAGCGTCTAGAGACTGAAGTTTATTAGTGATTACCTAAGGGTGGGTACAAGAGAGGGGAAAAGGAAGACAAGTGCTTAGGGGATTACGGAGCTTCTGCTAAGGGTGATGGAAAAAATTGGGGAATGGTTAAATGTGATGGTTGAACAACGAGACGAATATAATTAATGTAATGAAAAATATAATATGAATGTAATTAATGTCACTGAACTGTACATGTGAAGATTATACAAATGAAGACTGCAGAAATGGCAAATGTTTCTGTTACCTATATACTTAACACAATAAATTTTTTTTTTTAATCTGAGGGAAATTATTTTTACTCCAATCTAATAGCTAACTGAGTGATGGAATACAGAAATTATCCCTAAGCTTTTCCACAAATAACTATCAGGTAACTTTTATATTGAGAGACAGCACACAAATGACACAGACTTATCACTAAGCTCTGTTTACTGGGCCTCTAGTGGGCAGCACAGCATATGAGACAGACCCTTGTTTTAATCTTGATTCTACCATTTACTGGATATGTGATCTTGAGTTGGTTTCATAACCTCTCTGAGCATTTATTTGTCAAATGAAGAAAATGTAACTAACTCATTGTACTGTCCTAAGAATAAATGATATATATATATATATAACATCTAGCACAGAGCCTGGCACCTAGAAGTGTATACTAAATGTTTACTTTATGCCAAATAATTTTCTAGGTATATCCGTGAAGCAGGAGAGCCAATGTGAATAATATCACTCATAAAATGATAAAGGCCAGGATAAAAGTTTTAAGTTAATATTTTGAACAAATATGGTATGTATTATACTGTATTTGCAGACAAAGAATATAAGCAAGTATAGTATTTTTATAAGAAATATATTTGAAGTAACATTTAACTTAATATAGTTCGTTGAAAATTATTAAGACTAAAAAATATATACCCATTGCCGTTGAGTTGATTCTGACTCACAGCGACCCTACAGGACAGAGCAGAATTGCCTCATAGGGTTTCCAAGGAGCGCCTGGTGGATTTGAACTGCCGACCTTTCGGTTAGCAGCCGTGGCTCTTAACCACTACGCCACCAGGTTTTTAAAAAATATATAAGTTCCCATATAAAACAATTTTCAATTTTGAATTATTCAGTACTAGAAGCTATATATTTTCTTAAAATTGTAATTTAAATTTGCAAGCAAGATTTTAAGACTAATTGTAAATTAGGGCAAGTCTATTTCACTAACTACAGTATTCCAATAATCCAAAGTCATCTTTGAGCCTACTAAGACTGAAAATGACATCATAAACTGTATATAATCAATTAGACCTTGGAAGTTCAATATTAAAATTTCTATCTGGGTGGAGTTAAGAACAGAATAAATGGAAAAGAATGTGGACAATGAATAATCATTCTAGAGGGAACTAGAAATGGCCAAATTCCTAGTTTCTATTAGACCATATTTCTAATAGATTTGTATTACATAGTCTTAAAAAAAAAAAAATCCTGGAGTAGAATGAAAGTCAGCCTTTGAGAATCATTCTCCCCCACACAGAGGTAGGGACTTTCTTCCCAGACGAGAGAGAAGAAAGCAAGACATAAAGTAGGGTTTAAAACACACACACACATTATTTAATATGTTGAACACATGGATTACAATACAGCAAAATTCCCTAAACCTCCTGGAAACAAGGCATTAAATAAATGCCATATAATTTATTAATTCAATAAGTATTTATTGATTGATGATTGCTTTCCAGACACTGTACTAGCCACAAATAGTAAAATATTTTGGTCTAAGGCACATACCTTCATAGGTTTCAGGAGGTAATAAAATCAATAGTTCATAAAGCCTTTGTCTATAAACTACTGATGGTGTTTTCAAAGGACTTCCATATGTTTTTAGTATTGAAGTAAGCCTTAAATAAAAGAAAACGTATATCTTAAGTAGGTAAGTTATATAACAATGTACAAATACTGAACAGATTGGATATAAACATAAATTAGCTATACATATTATTCAACTTGTAAAAACCAAATTGGTTGCCGATGACTTGATTCCAACTCATAGCGACCCTACAGGACAGAGTAGAACTGCCTCACAGGGTTTCCAGGGAGCGGCTGGTGGATTTGAATTGCCGATCTGTTTGTTAGCAGCTGTAGATATTAAGCACCGTACCACCAGGGCTCCACTGTGCATGTTATTAGTGAACATTAAATTAGTGTTACTTTATTTTACCTTTTTAAAAATAAGGTATGACTATAAGATGTAAGAGAGTTTACAAGTGTCACACACGGATGTCATTCTAGTAACTTTTCTATCATACTTTATTTAAAAAAAAAAAACAGCTTAGACGTCAAAGGTCACAAGAACATTGTTTAGAAACTAAAACTAAATCTCAAAATTTATAACTTGGCATTTGTAAAACCAACATCTATTTATTATGTAGGAAAGTAATCAGCCAAACAAATAAACCAAAATAAGGAAGCCCAAATACCTACAGAAAAACCCAAACACTGTTAAAAAATAGTTCTGGAACGCCACCACCAAGTTAAGATGAACTCCAAAATATGCAAATCACAAACTCTCTTTTACTAAAGCACAAACTGAGTCAATGTTTACTAAAAGTTCTATTCACAAAACCTTTCTCCTTTCTTTACCCTCACCTTTCACTTTCATGTATTCTTTCCTTTCTGCCCACTTTCACTACTGGTGTTAAGAAATCACTTTACTGATATCCATCCAACTAACAAATATTTATTGAAGGCCTACTCTTTGTAAGTCACCATGTTATCAACTGGGCTATGGTTCTATCTCTTTTAGCAATATAGAAATTGAATGGAATTACTTTTATTCTTTTACTGGAATAAATCCTCTCTACACTCAAGGATTCTAGGTTGTCTAAGAAAATCTGACATTTATTCATTTGTATGTCCTAGAAAACGACTGCTTGCTATTCTAGTTTCTAGAAGAAAAACTACCTATTGACTAGCCATTTTATTTTAAAAAGTTGGGTCTCTTTTATATCTTTCAGCTTGGTAAATATCATACGGAAAACATAAAATCTGGGTAGAATTTTAGAATAAATCCACTGCATTTTTGTGTTTCTCTAAAGCCAGATGAGAAAACTATAGCTAACACACAAAAACTATTTCAATCATATCAACAAGGTGTTAAGAAATTTTAAATTACATTTTAAAAATCCCAGCAGTATTTCTTTGGTTTAAATACAATAAAATTTAGTTCAAAGGAATATGCAATTTTTAAAAAGAAAGTAAAAATGAATAGAACAAAAGATTTTAGAAAAGCACAGCATTAGGCACTTTGCAGGGACAAAGGCATCCATGGAGGCTTCTGCTTCCATTAGAAGGGCAGATTAGAGTCTCTGAAGGGTCTTCCTGCTACTGAGATGCTGTATAAAAGATACTTTGCATTGCTAGGCTTGCAGAAAAGGACTTTTCCAAAGCCAACCTCTCCTGCCCCAATTAAACAAACAAACAAAACCATAAAATGAATAATGAGCTAAAATTAGAGTGGGAATACAAATACCAATACAAAGGTCTGAGACTTGGCTTGTGCCCCTGGCAAAGTAGAGGTGATGAAGTGGTGCTTCCTGAAGGGGGCTACAGCAGTCTCAGATCCTGGCACAGGCAAAGGCATATCATATTAGACTCAGCTTAAAAAAGAATTAGTAAACTGGAAGACAGAGCTGAAGAAATTACCCAGAGTGTAGCAGGGAGACAAGAAAATAGACAATATGAAAAAGAGATTAACAGATATGAAAGGTCTAAAATCTGTCTAATCAGAGCCTCAGAAGGAAAGTTTTGAGAGAACAGAAAACAGGCAAAATTTGAGGAGATAACAGCCAATTTTCCACAACTGTTGTTAAGGTCTAAACTCAACAAAATGCAACGAATAGGATTAAAAAAGGATAAACCCAACAAATGGGATTTGAAAAAAAAAAAAGCCACAAGTTGCCAATTAAAAGACAAAAAACCTGTTGCCGTCTAGTCGATTCTGACTCATAGTGGCCCTATATGACAGAGCAGAACTGCCTCATAGGGTTTCCAAGGAATGGGTGGTGGATTTAAACTGCTGACCTTTTTGTTAGCAGCCTAGCTCTTAACCACTGCACCACCAGGGCTCCAAATTAAAAGACAGAGATTGTCAAATTCAATTTTTAAAAATCCAACAACGTGCAGTTTCTAACACGGAGATACACCACACATATATTAATCACAAAGATAAGACTTTTTCAAAAAGTATTACTAAGAATAAAAAGTGACTAGAAAATTCATGAGAAAGAAATAATTCCAAACTTCTATGCTCCAATAGCCTCAAAATATGAAAAAGCAAAAATTAATAAACTATACAAAGAAACTAACAAAGTCACCATAAGAGAGGAACAATTGTAATACATCACTCTCAATTACTGAGTAGTTAAACAGAGAAAAAATTAGCGAAGACAGCACAATGGAACTTTTTAAAAACTGTATTTGCCATAGCACAAGTCTCAACTACTTAAAAAAGACAGGTAACATACAGTTCATATTCACTAACTACAATACAATTAAGTTAAAATCACTAACCATAAAAAAAAAATTCCATACATTTGGAAATGAAAAATCATACTTCTAAACAACTCAAAGAAATTTTAACAAAAATTTTTTAATATTTAAGAATAAAAAATAATGCAAATAATACATATCAATAGTTTCAGGATTCAGTAACTGAGACTTCAGAGGAAAATTTATGGCCTTACATGCTTATATTAGGAGAGAATTAAGATAAATTCAGTTAGCTAGGCATTCAATTTGAAAAAGAGCTTAAGAAAACTTAAGAAAGCAGAAGGAGACAATAAAGAACAAAAATCATAACATCTGCCTGGCTCCCTTCTTAATAACAAGTCAAATAAAATACTTAATACATGGGGGAAAAAAGAACAATAATCAACAAATTAGAAAAACATCAGCCTAGCCAAAGTTATTCTTTGTAAAGATTAATAAATAGATAAACCTCTATGTGTAATGAATCAAGAAGAACAAAAGAGAAGGCATAATGAAAACATATTAGGAGTGGAGAAGGTAACATTATAGGCATAGCACAATTAACATGGGAAGAGAATATTATCAACTACTTTATCCTGAAAAATTTGAAGATGTAGATGAACTGGGAAAATTCCTGGATACAAGTATCTTGCCTAATTTGAGTTAAACAAAGAAATAACAACAACAACAACAACAAAGAAAACAGATCTTAAATACTCAAAAACAATTAGGAATGGAATTTGTAGTTAAAAAATCCATTCATGATTTAAAACAACAACAAATTTGGCCAATTAGGAATAGGTTACTTTCTTAGCCTCATAAACAGTCTCTACAAAAAAGCCTGTAGCAAACAGCACTCTTAGCAGTGAAACATGAGAAGCAGTCCCTTTAACCAATCACTTCTATTCAGTTTTAAATGATAGTTCTCTAGTTAGCATATACGGGAAGACAGAGAATATGAATGAATGAATATATATGGATTAAAAGGAGAAATTAAAAAGAATCTACAGATAAGTGTTTAGTAGAGGAGATTTACCAAGATGGCTAGATATAAAATAAGTTGCATTGTTATATACCAACAATAAAGAGAATTACATATATATATTTTTTAATATTTATTTTACAATAGCAATGGAAAGTGTAAAGTACCCGGGAATAAATTTAATAAAAAACATATAAGACGTTCATGCAGGAAAAATCTGCATTTTATATAAGTTCTAAATATCAGAAGAGAGGTTATCATGTTCACGGGTATTGTAAAAATAACAGTGTTTTTCAAATTTATCTACAGGTTCAGTGTAATTCCAACTAAAATTTCAACAAGATAAAAAGTGCAAGAAGGGCCAAAATATGCCTGTAAGAGGAGTAAGATCAAAAAGCCTGCTCTAAAGGATACTAAAATTTTTTATAAATTAAATAATTGAACATACCAAAGAAACAAAATAGACAGCACCAAAACAGATCATGTTTGTATGGAACATTATACATGACAGAGATGAATGGCAAATCACAAGGGAAAGTATGGATTTTCTTTAATAATGTATGGGAGAACTCGTTACCCATACTAAAAAAGAAAATGAATTGGCTCTCTACCTCACCCTAAACAAAAAAATCAATTCTAGATGGATTAAAGGTTTAATTGTAAAAGACAAACTTTAAATATTTTAGAGGGAAAAAAAAAGAAAGTATCTTTGTAGTACTGCTTTCTTAAAAATTTGACATTTAAATCAAGAACTTGTTTTTAATCAACTAGAAAATATTTTTAATACTTTAATAGCTGTCAAAAGATTAGTATCTAGAATATGTAAAGAACTCCTATGAATCAATAAAAAAGGACAAATAACCTAATTAAAAAAATAGGTTAAAGGCAGGCATTCCACAGAAGCGGAAACATTGAAGAACACTAAATACATAAAATAATACTTAAACCATTAAAAAAACCCCACCAAACCCAGCATAGTTGAGTTGATTCCGACTCATAGCGACCCTATAGGACAGAGTAGAACTGCCCGATAGAGTTTCCAAGAAGTGCCTGGTAGATTCGAACTGCTAACCCTTTGGTTAGCAGTCGTAGCACTTAGCCACTACGCCAGGGTTTCCCTTAAACCATTAGGAATCAGAAATGCAAATTAAAACCACAAGAGGGTACCATTTTACATCTATTAACCCAGAGCTAAAATTGATGTCTGAGTAACTGTTGGTGAAGATGTAAATCAAGGTGTACTCACAGACACTATTGGTAGAAATATGCAAGAACTTTAGAAAATAATCTGGCATTATCTTGTCAAGGTGAAGATAAAAATACCTTTTGACCTAGCAGGTTGACTGGTAGGTACATACATTAGAGACCCTCTTCACATGTGTACCATGAGATATGAATAAAAGTGCTCATATTAGTACTGGCTTTAACAGCAGAAAACTGAAAACAACCCAGAAGTCCAAGGATAGGAGAATGAATAAGTTGTTGTGTATTCACACAATTAAATATTATATAGTAATTAAAGTGAATGAACTCACACATGGATGAAGATAAGAAACATAAAAATGGTGAATGAAGAAAAGCCAAGTCCCAGAAACTAACAATATGACACCATTTGTCTCATCGAAAACCAACAAAACGGAACAATGCATTGTTTAGGGAGACACGTGTGATAAAACTTTTTTAAAATCCAAGGGGACGACCACTATAATATTCAGGATAGTGGTTATCTCTAAAGAAAGGCAGGAAGAAATATACTGGAGAGGAGCACACAGATAACTTCAATAGTATCATTAATGCGTCAGGTGCCAGCCAAACTCGGCCTACTGCCTGTATTTTTGTACATAAAGTTTTACTGGAACATAGCCGGGATCATTCATTTACATATTATGTATGATTTTCGAGTTGCAACAAAAGAGTTGAATAGTAGCACCAGAGACTGCATGGCCCTCAAAGTCTAAAATATATACTCATCTGGCCCTTTATAGGAAACCCTGGTGGTGTAGTGGTTAAGTACTACGGCTGCTAACCAAAGGGTTGGCAGTTCGAATCCGCCAGGCGCTCCTTGGAAACTCTATGGGGCCGTTCTACTCTGTCCTGTAGGGTCGCCATGAGTTGGAATCGACTCGACGGCACTGGGTTTGGTTTGGTTATTTTTTGGCCCTTTACAAGAAAAAGTTCTGGCTGTCTTAAATTCATAGGTGTTTGCTTTATTATTATGCTTTATAAGCCATTATAGCTTAATGTATTTTTCTGTATATGTAAAATATTATAGCATAAAACACTTTTGGAAAAAACCTTCCCTAAACTACATACTCTATTAATTTGGAAAATTACACATGCTCATGATAAATACTGGGTTTTTTCTATATTTTCTTATCATATTTGTTTAATTCAAACTTCTGAAAAATATAAACAAAAAACTATAAACTGCTAACAAGCATCTATTTCTTACAAACACAGAAAAGCAGTTACAAACCAATAAAGTGCATACCTGAAAAGGTTAACAGGCTTAATATTTAATTTCTTGGTTATATTTGACTGTATGGAAGATATACTCTCCACCAAGTCATTTTCCTTTCCTTTTATACGTATTACTCTTTCAAGGTACTAACCTAAAAAAACACACAACTAAATGATCGCTTTCCTTTGCAAAAGGAAAATCATTCACCAACCATAGAAACTTGGCCTCATTAATACACTTAAAAGATATTATACAATTAGAGGGTTATACAAATCTAAATAGCTGATCCTTACTGAGTTAGCAAATCCACAGCACAAGGAAGTGGTGGAAGAAGGCGCTGAATTACTTCCTCAGTCAGGAGATCACCACAGTGGGAAACAAAGCTCTTAATAGCTGAAAAAGAAAACAGACTTTAACTCAGCATAATGTAATCAACTGTGAAAAGAACATTCAATTATGGTACATCACTCACATTTTACTAGAAGAATAAAGAAATGTGTTAAAAACAAAAAATTACTGAAACTCTAGTATAAAAACTAATGTCTAATACTATTAAAAGAAAACTCTCAAGACTACTAAGAGAGACCATCAAGCATGTTAACAAAATGATGCTTCCTATGGTTTTACAGTACTTAGCCCTTCATTTGGAAACCCTGGTGGCATAGTGGTTAAGTGCTACGACTGCTAACCAAAAGGTCGGCAGTTCGAATCCACTAGGTGCTTCTTGGAAACTCTATGTGGCAGTTCTACTCTGACCTATAGGTCACTATGAATTGGAGTCCACTCAATGGCAATGAGTTTGGTTTTGGGTTTTTTAGCCCTTCATTCGGCTCGGTAGTAGAAGAAATTAGCTTAGGTTCTTAGTTTGCTTAGATTTAGTTTGCCAGTCCTATACTAGTTTCTGTGGAATCAGGCTGACTTTCAAGTTAACATGCTAGATTTTTACAGGTTTAACATAGTATCTGAAACAGAGGAGTTTCTATAAGAAGTTATTCTATACATAGAGTAAAACAAATAGTTTGAAGTTAGACTGAATTTCAAGATGAATTTCGAAATTAATTTTTCTTTTTTAAGGGTATTATAAATGCCATGAATCTTAATAAACAAATTCAAGGCTTCCATATCTTTTCAGGGGTTCCCATTCCTTAGTTCAACTTTTCATAGTGGAATACTATTTTTCATGGTCTATATGTTGTAAAAGGGTACAATTTTATTATCTAGACTAAATGAAAACCATATTTAACCAATGCTAATTAAATCAAACCCTACTGTTTTTGAAAAGAGGAATGCCTACTTAAGATAAAGCAATCTCAGCGTTTCACAAATGGATTGGACCTGATAAAACACACTATCCTAAAGATGAGAACTTGAAATCTGGTTAATTATATGATTATCATCACCAACTGAACAATTACGTTCAGTTACAAACATCACATTTTCCTCCCTTAACATTAAATGAAACCTATAAGGATGCGTAAAGCCAAAGGGTGGGAAAAGTCAAAGGAAAGGGAGAGAAAAGACTAAACTCTACCTACCACAGAGTGCACCAGCTCGTCCTTCCAAGGTTACCTGCCAGGTAAATGAATCTCCTCTGCTTTTCTCCGTTTCTAAATCTTTAGGAGATACTGGAAAGACACACTTCCACAACAGCAGAACTCGAGCAAGGTGGTGACTGACAACCGCAGGACCTATAATTTATTCAACTTATTACTTGTAAAAGAACCAAAATGTTACTCTTTGAAACCCTATCATTAAGCAGGTACCTGAATCTTAAACATTTTTCATCTGCTACTGCAATACATTGTCCATTTTCTTACCTTGTAGTTCCAAAAGAATCTACTATTGAATGACTTACTCTGAAGGCACTACAGTACAGAGAGAAAGGAACACTAACAGAAGGCTTGGGCTCTAGTGTCACTTCTTCCACTACTGCTGTGACCCCGGTGAGCCTCAGTTTCTTTTAACTAAAAACAAAGATAGTACCACCTGCAGGCACTGCTGTTTCCAAGGGTTGGTGACATCCAAATGACAGACTGCACTTTAAAGTGCTTAAAAAACTCTAATGTACCAACAAATGCGAGGTACTATTACTAACATAACAAGCAACATTGCATCCCTGGTCCTGAGGGCAATGCTACCTTTTCATAGGAACAAGTTACAGGCCAAGAATCAGGTGTAATAAATCTGAATACTTTTTTTTTTTCTTTTGAAGGATTTAAGAACAACAACATTTATGAATTGAGGGCTAGGACATAAACCTAGTAATCAAAGACATTATACAATAACAGCATTATCAATTTTTTAAAAAAGAAGTATAAAAACCAAAAAACCGTACCTTTTCTCCCCACGTAACTTTCTCTAAAATTCTGGGGTTATTTTAAAATTCCCCTAGAATCACTCCCTACTTCTCATTTCCTAGTTCTGCTGACTGTAGGTCTTTCTTCAGCAGTATACCAACACAGCAAAGTGCTGCACTGGGCTTTAGAGGGAGACTTCTGAGGCTAACACCTGGCCCCACCACTTAATAGCTGTGTACCTTGGATAAGCTACTTAACCTTTTTGTGCCTCAATTTCCTCATTTACAAATGGGAATAACAACAGTACCTACACCACACAGAGCAGTTTCTGGAACTTACACGCGTTTACATTTAGAAGCCTGCCTTGCTCATGGTAGGCATTTATATAATGCCCGATATCATTAAAAAAAATCGCCTTACTTGCATAGAAAGAGGTAAGAGGTTACTGGAAAAATGAAAGGGCAATTAAAACTTATCTCTCTCTTAACTCATGCAAATTAGATTAAAAGATAATTTCTCCATTTTTCTTCTGACGTTTTTAGCCATAAGCTATATGTTAATTTTACCCATATGCTAATCCCTATAGCAAAATAAGCCTGATTAAACTCCTTACTCACTACTCTCTTTGATGAAGTAGTACTAAAAACAACTAGAGTTGGATTAAAAGAGGTAAAGAGGAGTATGGCAATTAAGAATAAGTGACAGTTCACTACTGAGGTTCAACCTTCAGCCAAAGATTAGACAGGCCCATAAAACAAAACGAGACCAAAGGGGCACACCAACCCAGGGGAAAGGATTAGAAGGCAGGAGGAAACAGGAAAGCTGGTAATAGGGAGCCCAAGGTTGAGAAGTGAGAGTGCTGACATGTCGTAAGGTTGGTAACCAATGCCACAAAACAGGATGTGTACTAATTGTTTAATGAGAAGCTAGTTTGTTCTGTAAACCTTCATCTAAATTACAATAATAAAATAAATAAAGATGTATCTACATTGAAAAAGTGATAGTAAGAGGTTTGTGTTTGTGTATGCGTGTGCATACACACACACACAGTCACATAAGATGGTTTGTGGGAATAGAGAAAAATCTGAAAGCAAAATTTAGTTGGACACCAAAAAAACAATGGTGTGGAATCACTGGAGTACCTACAGTTGAGAAAAATTTCACAAATATTTACCATTGGACCCTTAAGATATTTCACTAATAGTGGAGTGTAGCATCTCTTTCCTAGAGAGGTATTAAGATAATGTCATTTCAGAGTTGAACTGTTATCAGAAATGAGTTTACAGTAATCATATAAAGTTAAAATATAAAGAAGAGTAAGTTTATTCACACATTTTTTTTTTTAAGCACAATATTGTATCTAACAAAAACACACGCACAACACTACATCCACAGACATACAAGACACAGGACACCTTTAGGTGAATCAAAGTTGTTTTATCAGATAATTTGGGAAGTGTTGAAAAAGGTTCAAATAAAACTTGTAATTCACATTTAAGGAATGGACTGAAATGTGGTTTACTTAAGTTTACATTACTTTAGAATAATGAATGTATTAAAAATAATGAAGAAAATTATAAACTGATACCCTCTGAACTGCTAGGGCATTAATATATTCTAGGCAAGGGTAAAACTGATAATAAAGGGAAAGAATGATACAGAATAAAAATGGAATAAAGTCCTAGAAAAAAGAATAATTAAAAAATTATAAATTTTAATCATTTTTGGACATTGATTACTTATATGCAATATAAGATGATGTACTATCTTTTTTTTTTTTTTTTAAAGGAGAAAGGATCACTTGGCATCTTCCTCCATTAGAAGTACCCTGTCTTGAAAACTTGTTTATGAATTTATTTGCCCCTTTTACTCATCAAGAATATGGTAGGCACGAAATACCCAGCCAAAAGCAAAGAAAAGCTTTTGTGAAATGATAATCTATGCCAGGGGTCAATAAACATTTTCTGTAAGGAGTCAGAGAGTAATTTAGGCTTTGTGTCTCTGTTACAATTACTCAACTGTCACTGTAGCACCCAAAAGCCACAGATAATATGTAAATGAATAAATGTGGCTGTGCTCCAATAAAACTTCACTAATGGACACTGAAATTTGAATTTCATATAATTCTCATTGGCACAAAGTAGTCTTTTGTTTCTCCCCCCAACCATTTAAAAAGGTAAAAACCATTCTTAGCTCCTAGGCCAAAAAAAAAGAGGCAGCGAGCCATATCTGGCCCATGGTCTAAACACAGATCTAGTCCAATAAATCTGGTCAATTATCTCAAGAAGAGTACTTACAGTAATTCTTCATTTATGACTGCTTATTTTAATTTCAATTGTTTTTTTTTTTTTAATTTAACCTCCTTTTAGATCAAATTACGTCACAGGTATCAAAATGATTTGGCCAAATCCAGCCAATTTGTTTTTTTATTTATTTTGATGTTGTTGTTGAGAATATTCACAGCAAAACATACACCAATTCCAGTTTCTACGCGAACAAATCAGTGACATTGATTCACTCTTCAACTTGTGCAACATTCTCAATTCCTTTTCCAAGTTGCTCCTCCCCCATTTACATAAACTCACTGCCCCTAAGGTTCCTATATAATCTTTCAAGTTGCTGTTGTCAATTTGATCTAATATAGATGCTTCTTAAAAGAGCATAATGCTCAAGACAGACATTTTTTACTAGTTAAGCTAAACTACTGTCTGGTTTTAAGATGGCTTCAGGGGATATTTTTGGTTTAAAGTTTAAAGATTATCTCAGAGTGATAGTTTTGGGGGTTTATTCAGGCTCCACGGCTCTACAAAGTCGGGAGTTCATGACAATTCGAAATTCTGTTCTACTTTTCCACCCTTTTGATCAGGATTCTTCTATACCAATTTTGTTTTATATCCTAGCAATAATTTATATGACTATAAAATAAACTTACAGCAAAATATACCATTGATGAAGCATTAAAATTAAGTTTCAAAGTTCTATGAAGTAAACAGTTATGACCATAAAATAATTACTGATTCTTTTTAATTGTGCTTTACATGAAAGTTTACAAATCAAGCCCGTCTCTAAGGCAAAAATTTATATATACCTTGCTATGAACTCCTAGTTGCTCTCCCCCTGAGACAGCACACTCCTTCTCTCCACCCTGTATTCCCCGTGTCCATTCAGCCAGCTTCTTCTCCCCTCTGCCTTCTCATTTCCGCTCCAGATAGGAGCTGCCCACATAGTCTCATGTGTCCACTTGAGCCAAGCTCACTCCTCACCAGTATCATTTTCTATCCCATAGTCCAGTCCAATCTTTGTCTGAACAGTAGGCTTTGGGAATGGTTCCAGTCTTGGGCCAACAGATGGTCTGGGGACCATGACCTCCAGGGTTTCTCTAGTCTCAGTCAGACCATTTAGTCTGGTCTTTTTACGAGAATTTGAGGTCTGCATCCCACTCTCTCCTGTTCCATCAGGGATTCTCTATTGTGTTCCCTGTCAGGGCAGTCATCAGTTGTAGCCAGGCACCATACAGTTTTTCTGGTCTCACGCTGATGGAGTCTGATTTATGTAGCCCTTTCTGTCTCTTGGACTCACAACTACCTCGTGTCTTCGGTGTTCTTCATTCTCCTTTGCTCCACGTGGGCCGAGACCAATTTGATGCATATTAGATGGCTGCTTGCTAGCGTTTAAGACCCCAGACACTACTCATCAAAGTGGGATGCAGAATGTTTTAATAGGTTTTATTATGCCAATTGACCTAGATATCCCCTGAAACCATGGTCCCCAAACCCCCACCCTGCTACACTGGCCTTTGAAGCGTTCGGTTTATTCAGGAAACTTCTGTGCTTTTGGTTTAGTCCAGTTGTGCTGACCTCTCCTGTACTGTGTGTTGTCTTTCCCTTCACCTAAAATAGTTCTGGTACTATTTAATTAATGGATACCCATCTCCCTCCCTCCCATCTCCCTCCCTCCCCACTCTCATGACCATCAAAGAATATTTTCTTCTGTTTAAACTATTTCTTGAGTTCTTATAATAGTGGTCTCATACAGTATTTGTCCTTTTGCAACTAATTTCACTCAGCATAATGCCTTCCAGATTCCTCCATGTTATGAAATGTTTCACGGATTCATCATTGTTCTTTATCAATGCACAGTATTCCACTGTGTGAATACACCATAATTTATTTATCCATTCATCCGTTGATGGGCACCTTGGTTGCTTCCATCTTTCTGCTATTGTAAACAATGCTGAAATGAACATGGGTGTGCATATATTTGTTCATGTAAAGGCTCTTATTTCTCTAGGATATACTCCAAGTAGTGGGACTGCTGGATCATATGGTAGTTCTACTGCTAGCTTTTTAGGGAAGCGCCAAATCGATTTCCAAAGTGGTTGTACCATCTTACATTCCCACCAGTAGGTAGTGTATAAGTGTTCCAGTCTCTCTATAACCTCTCCAATATTTATTATTTTGTGTTTTTTGGATTAATGCCAGCCTTGTTGGACTGAGACAGTATCTCATTGTAGTTTTGATTTGCACTTCTCTAATGGCTAACGATCCTGAGCATTTCCTCATGTATCTGTTAGCTGCCTGTAATTACTAATTCTTAATGAATATAATTCAAATGAGCCCCATCCCCTTCAATGTAGCCACCTTACTAGTGTTGCCATTCCTTAAGATAATTATAGAATTGCTTTCAGGGGCTCTGATATATTTTCTTGCCTATCTATATTGTGCAAAATGATTTTTTTTTTTTTCTGAAGATGAATATGAATGATTTCTGAAAAAGTCAGTCATTCATAGTTGAGTCTGAAAGATGGTCAAACTGGCTTATCCTACTTATGGGTCCTAAACTGGTCTTGAAGAGAAATTCAAAAGAGGAGATCTAAAAGCATTTTGAGCAATGGAGTAAAGACATAGCTTACTAAGGTGACTACTAGAAGAAAATGTTTGCATGAACATTTAAATTTTGGTATGTATTAAAAGTTAGTCTTGTCAAGCCACATATTAAAATGTCTTATATTCAGAATACACAAAGTAATTCACAGGTATGTAGACCTTCCATAAGACTTACCCAGTGTCATCAGAGAGGCAATCAACAGCCATCCAGCTTGCGTGCGCTGAGCTGAAAGGCGACTGTTTTGAGAAGCAGAACATAGCAAATCCTCTGCTAATGCCATAATAATCTATTAATGGTTAGAAGAATAAGGTTTAAAAAAAAAAAAAGGCTTATCAGTTTATAGGTTACTAAAGAAATGACAGCAACTAATAATAATCTCTTGCAATATTAACTATCACATATAATAAATATAAGTGACGAAGGACTGTCATTTGTGTAGACTATACTACAGGACTGTCAGATAGGAAAGTAAAGAAAAAAATATTAAGTATCGAAGGTTTAATGCTAGTGCATTAGGCAGTACACAGCAACTCTATAATTCTTTGTACAACATATGTAACAAAATTGTAAGACTGTTCAACTATAGCTGTACAGAATTAGAATTTACTTTTAGTTTTAAGCAACCCTATAATTCTCCGCACAGCATATATAACAAAATTGTAAGACTGTTCAACTACAGCCGTACAGAGTTAGAACTGACTTTTAGTTTTAAGCAATTATTCACCCAGATACATAATTACCAAAAAGTTTCATTACCGGAGTTATAGCTAATCTCCCTTTTAAAAATCCTGCATACCTAAGTGACTAAAACAGTCTTTCCAGAGGCAATATACTATTGTAGTTAAAAGCAGCAAAACAGTCTCACATTATAATAAGTTTCACAATAGCGTAGGATTCACTAAAATATTATATTTTAAAAGTCTATGAAATAAGTAGTTATAAAATAACAGGGAGGAAAAATTAAATGTCTTACATTTAAGGATAATGCATATTTAGGCAGTACGAAGGCCAGCAGGCATCTGATAACCATCTCTGTTACCAATCACCTCTGGAAAAGCAGCAAGTACTATGAGCCGACACATCTGCCAACACTATGGACGACAGCCTGTCACCTGTGTTCCACAGTTAAAATCTCAAACCTTTCCAAAAAGCCAGTAAACAGATATTGTTTTCTTTGATACCCCCAGTTGGCTTACTCAAAAACATGTCTAGACTAACTTCATTGGTAGTTGCCAGCTAACCAGTTTAACCAAAAAATGTGCAAACAATATTCATTGTTCTCATATTGCCTATAGTTTTTCTTTCTCCTTTTTCTTTTATATAAAAATTCAACTTTTGTCTTTGATGGATGACATTATTTTATTGATTGATCTCCTTTATATGCAAGTAACAGTGTGCAAATACTTAACTAAATGTCTTTGAGTTATTCTTTGATACCAGTTATACCCAGCTGGAATTTCGAAAACATTTACCAGAGAAATATTATTAAAACTAATTAAAGTTCTATATAATGCTATTAGATTAGTGGTATGTTTCAGGTACAATTTAAATTACAATGGTTTTTATAAGATGATTTGCGAATGCAACTTTGATATTTTATTTCTAGGGTTTCAAACCAGTTTGTTCTGGTTCAACCCCCTGGTGAGAATTTCCATTTCCACCCCAGATACAATGAATCAGAATGTATATTTTAACAAGATCCCCAGATGATTCTTTTTATACATAATCTTTTTAAAATGTAGATTCTGATTCAGTATATCTGGAGTGGAAATGAAAACTCTTTCAGCAGGGGGTCAAACCAGAATGAACCAGTCTGAAGCCCTGGTTATCTCTAAAGAGGAAGGCTAGCGTAGTTTAAAACAACCAATCAACTTAATACTAATTTAGGTTCACCAGCTGTCTATATAATCAACGGATTGCACTCAAAAAGAATGAGGACAAAACAAATCAATCTGGGTGATACCAGGACAAGTGGATACTCTCTCAGAAGAGAGTTCAAATACAATATACCCAACCTATTGCTGTCGAGTAGATTCCGGCTCATAGTGACCCTTCAGGACAGAGTAGAACTGCTTGGAGGATTTCCCAGGAGTGCCTGGTGGATCTGAACTGCTGGCCTTTAGGTTAGCAGCTGAGTTCTTAACCACTGCACCACCAGGGCTCTGAATACAATATAGGCGATATAGGAATCTTGTTTGTCTGAATTAATGAGATCCGAGGATATTAAATTTAGATAATTCTTTACTCAGCAAGGGGTGATGTGCATTGACTCAGAATATAGCTAAAATAATAAATTTAAATGAGCAATATCACCTCTTAGAGTTGTTAATCACCTTATTACAAAGGTATTGCCAAAGCTCAAAATATATTTGGAATTTTCGGAAGTTACGTCCTTTAGCATAACCTCAATTGTGGGGGATATACTATTATATTCATTAATAATGCCACAGGAGTGACAATAAGAAACAAACAATGGTGAGAAGAAACTTAGGGGGCAGTGAGTTCATGTTAATGATGGAGGAATAATTTGGAAAAGGAGGGTGAAAATGGATGCACAACTTGAAGACTGTAATCAATGTCAATGAATTGTACTTGAAGAAATTGTTGAATTGTGTATGATTTGCTGTGTACGTTGTCCTCAACAACGATAAAAATAAAATAAATTAAAAAAAAAGGAAACAATGGTGATTTGTTTCTTCAAAAATACTGATAGACATGCGAGGTCTGGGTTATGAGGGTTTTTGTTGTCAAACAATATTAATACTCTTTGATAACTTGCATTTCCCAGCTATCTAAAAAAAAAAAAAAATCCCCACATCATCTTTTGAAAAAATAAAAACAAAACTTCTGTAATTTTCTTCAAAATTCTACATTAAAACTGAGTTATTTGTTCAGTAGGTTCTATACCATTATTTGTATCATTTACCCAGAAAAGTACATTTTTAGGTGGCTTTTTTTATACAATTATTCTGTTTTTTTTTTAAGTATCATTATGAACTCGTGGGTTTTTATATATTTAATGAGCTTCAATGCACTGTAGCCAATAAATTATCCTTTCTGATGCTCAAATTATCCCACCTTAGGTCAGTGGGAGTCCCTTAAGTTGCCTCCTGTGGCCCTTCAACATGAACTCAGTCGTCTTTGATGACCTCCTTGCTCTATGGCTTATATTGTACATTTCCTGCCACGACCTGGAACCAGCCATTCCTCCATGGAGTCTTGATTGCTTTTGGTGGAAATGATATTCAAAGCTACAGTCTAGACATTAGGGGTATTCCTTGCTATTCAGTTGTCATTGTTTTTAGGCTTCCTCACTGGGCAGAGTGAAGATGTAAACACTAAAACTACTAAATGAAATAATAAAATTATTAATTCATATTGAAATTCCTAATTCTAATTTAACATACGAGGTTTTTACTTAGCTTTCTTGATTCTACAGCTGTAGCTCTTTTTTCTTAAATGGAAAATCAAGATTCCTAACAACATTAATGTAGTTATTTACCTACTTTATCTTACCATGGAAACCCTGGTGGCGTAGTGGTTAAGTGCTACAGCTGCTAACCAAAGGGCTGGCAGCTCAAATCCACCCAGTTCTCCCTGAAAACTCTATAGCGCAGGTCTACTCTGTCCTACAGGGTCGCTATGAGTCAGAATCGACTCAGCGGCACTAGGTTGGGTTTTTTGGTTATCTTACCATACGTATAAGTTAACTTCAATACAACAGCACCAAGAATACCACTAACTATAAGATTACTGAATGAAATTTAAGATTTCTTTTGTGGCTCTACTCATCCTTTACAATGTAATTTTAAATGTACTTATATGGTAGGGTTAGATATACTGCAAAATAAAGCCTTCATGATCAAATTCTGTTACTAACTGGAGATACCTCTAGCAAAAAAAAAAAACACAAAAGAGCACTCCTATTTAAGTGTGGATAAAACATTTCTTTAGCTATCCCTTTGTTTTTCACAGCAATTAGGTTGATAATACTTAACACTTAAGGAGTAATACAACTGATCTGTCAAGTTTTTGCCCTGGGAGGCTTTGGCTAGCTGGTACACAAAAAGGCTATGATGTTTTTAGGAAGTACTTGAAACATTATCGTATATGGAGAATGAAATTTTTACCTTGCCCCTTCCATGAGGAATTCCTAAAGGACAATGTTTCACTGCTCCCAACAAAGCTGCCACGGCAAAACTAAAGCCAGTCACTGCTTCAGGTGAAGTCTTAAGTATAGTAAGTCGTTCGAGGCAACGGTCTAAGAGTGGTGTTAGGTAGGAAGGTAATGCCACAGCAATGCAGTGTAAGCACCAAGCTGCTGCTAGTCGAACGGATATGCTAGGATGAAGAATAACTGAAATGACACTGTCAAGAATGCCTGGAACGATAAACAAAAGATGACTCAGGTACACAGATAAAACTCAGTCATAAAACAGTTAAACATGGATATAAAACACATTTTAATCCAAAGTCAAATGTTTATAAATAACTTTATATCCAAGAATTACTTCTACTAATTTATCTTATGAAAACTATCTAATTAAGTCAAGATAGAGAACAAATTTTTTATTTCCTGAAATGAGCCAATGTTCTGTTTATCTTGAGATCATTACTAATTTGGTACTAGGAATTAAAAATTACCAATAAACAACAAAAACACTTTGAGAAGAAACGTCACACTTGCCCTATTTTCTGTTTTTTTCCTCTTTGGAAACTCTATGGGGCAGTTCTACTCCATCCTATAGGGTTACTATGAGTCGGAACTGACTCGACAGCACTGGGTTTGGTTTTTTTGGTTTTAAAATACCTACCTGTATATTTAGTACAAATACTGCCTACCGTATTGCTCTTACATAAAAGCAAAATGTTAAATAAAATCAAGGCTTTGCTGGGTCCTCAGTACTAACGCACCATGGAGATAGTAAAGTACTTCTATCAGTAAGAAAAAAGCTTATACTTGCTATGATTCAACAAACACCTTCACCAAAACATACACAACAGGTTCATGACGACTGCTACTTAAATAACGTGTCCTAGGATTAAATAGCTCACAAACACAGTAACAACGTAAAGCTTTTCAGTCAGTGGGAAATGTGTGTCACGAACGACAAAAGCTATAAAGGTGATTTAAAAACGTAAACAAATAAAAGAAGGCAGTCACACAAGACCACAAATTGAGTCATTTCATTTAAATGCAATGTTGAGAACAGGCAAATCCAATCCAGACAGATGAGTGGTTGCCAGGGGCTGGGATGGGAGGGGGGAAGATGGGGTGGGGGTGGGGTGACTACTAATGGATACAGGGTTTCCTTTTGGGGTGATGAAAATGTTTTAGAAGTAAATAGTGGTAATGGTTGTACAATTCTGTGGTCATACTAAAAACTACTGAATTATATACTTTAAAAGGATTAATTTTATGGTATGTGAGTTCAGTCTCAATAAAGCTATTACAAAAGAATGATGAAATAACTTTCAAAGACAAAATAAATTAAGACTGAAAAGACTTTTGAGGAACTGAATTACTTGTACCATACAGAAACTCATGTTTTCACTGCAGATGAGAAATTTGAGTTCAGCTTTATTTCAATTTTTTCCATGTTATCACATCCCCAGAACAGAGAGGGGCTATTCAGAGAACAACCTCTAATTAAGGAAGTTAAAAAAGACTCAAATACACATTTCTCACAACCTTGATTACCTGTACTTCATAAAACATCCCTAATGAATCTATAGTGGAATCCATAATAAGTGAGCTATATGAAGGAGATCCCCTTTCTTGGAAATGTTTAGAGCTAAAGTAAAAACAAGGTATCCAAACCAGCTACGAACAACACATATACCTGCACTTGAATCTTGTAGCAAAGGTGCAGCTGTGGTGCTGAGACTGTGTATAAGATTTCCGAGTTCTTGTAAAGCACATACCAGCATATTCTGGCTGGCTGCTACATCTGTGGATCCAAGCCGGGTTTCCATGTTACCATCACTCATTGCAGCATCTGATTGAAGTGTAAGAATTAACTATTCAATCATTGTTTTATTAAAATATATTGTAGAAGTGAGTATTAGAAGGAGAAAAGTATAATGTAGAAATTAAAACATCCACTTAAATCTATATGAAACTCCAAGCAGTAACTAAAATACTAAAGTGGGAACCTGCATAAATAAAGGAAGAATTAAATTAATGTAATTTGATTTAGAGAAGTCCTGGGTGGCAAAGAAGCCCTGGTGGTGTATTGTTTAAGAGCTTGGCTGTTAGCCAAAAGGTCGGCAGCTTGAATCCACCAGCTGCTCCTTGGAAATCCTATGGGGGCAGTTCTACTCTGTCCCACAGGGTCGCTATGGGTCGGAATCAACTTGACGGCAACTGATTTGATTTTGGTTTTGGTCCGGGTGGCGAAATGGTTAACAGGCTCACTGCTACCCAAAAGGCTGGCCATTCAAGTCCATCTAGATGCTCCTTGGAAGAAAGGTCTGGTGATCTACTTCTGAAAAATCAGCTATTGAAAACCCTACGGAGCCCAGGTCTACTCTGGCACACATGGGGTTGCCATGAGTCAGAATCAATTTGACAGCAATTGGTTTTAATTTGATTTAGTTCAAGCAACCTTCATTTATATTCCTTATTGCTCTTTTAGCCACTGGCATTGAAAAGGAGGACTCAAGGGAAACTCAAAAAGACTCCAATTTTAATGATACTCAAGATAAGCAGAGTGCACTTAGTACAGGAACTGAGATGGACTAAATTGTTTCAAAAACAATTTATCTTAACTTCTATAGGAAGCAGACTACGAATTCTGAGACATTATTGTCACAAGCCATCAAATTTTGAACCGCTTAACATATACAATAGTTCTTACCAAGTTAGATAATTTACGTCTGACCTACACATTAATTTCTTTATCCTGAAACAACTCGTATGTGAATTAAGTACGTCTATTAAATTATAAAAAGAAGTTTTTATATTAACGTGGTAATAAACCAGTCTAAGTTTTCCAAAGGGACCATTCCTTTAGCACCACTAAACGGACAGTCTTAGTAGATCCATACCTACAACTTTCTTTTGTTTCCAGACGGCCTGGCAAATATCCTTGGCAGCAGCAATTTGGGCTTTTTCTCCAAGAAGGCCTCCTATAGTAGTTCGAAGGATGAATGACACACAACGGCGAGAGCAGACAGCATCAATCTGGGTTTGGGTGGCTTTAGAGTATGACTGCGACACAAGGCTTAGGATATGAGACAGAAATGCAGCAGAATTTCTCTCTAGCCAAGCTCCACCGAGTGTTGAAACAAATACAACATAAGCCTCAAAAAAAAAAAAAAAAAAAAGAATTTTATCTTCAAAATGAAATAATATCAATTACATATTTTCCCTTCCATAAAATACGCTGAATTTACTAAAGCCAAAGCTGAAGCACGTAGGCCTTTCAACTGAGATTTCATTTCTGCTGGCTCTCTATTTTATTTTGGTCAGAGAGTAAGAAGTTTCAGGAGAGCCAGCACAGTCAGCTAAATATGAAAAAGGTGTCTGTGCCTTTTCTGAACTTAAGTTTCAAGCTATTTAAAATTCCGAAAAAGAAAACCAAATCAAACAGATGAACAGATTATAAAAAGTAACTATGCTCTAACACTGTATCTCTAAGGGAATCTAGGTGCCAGAAACCTGAAAGGAATGTTTATAGTGATCAATTACTGCTCTTTATTTTCATGAATATCAATGGTTTGTCTTATTCCAAAGATTAAAAGACAACTAGTTTTCATATGTAATCGGTTTCTTAGAAGCACATAGTCTAACTACAATTATATTGGCACATCTTGTATTTTCATGAAGTCTAATATCGTATAGTATAAAAGAATTTTCAAAAATATACGTTTGCTCTGAACCATAGTGGCACTAGGAAAAAAAGTTGTTCAAGGAAAGTATGCAGAGGCCTCCTAAGACATTTTTTCTAAGGGTTATGTTTTTTAAATTTTGTTCAGGACCAAGAATTTAAGCACTTAATAGATTACAAGCTGTAATCTTTATTTAGGAGTTGAAATCATATAAATTGGAAATACTGCTCATGTTGAATAATATACACCTAACAGCTTAAATTTTTACTGTATGAACACACAAACAATGGAAAACATGTTAAACCACAAGACACATGAAAATATAGGGCCTGAAAACAAACAAAAAAAGTGTTTCAATTGAAAGAAACAAAACTCCTCCATTATTAGGATGGGTTAATTAAACACACTGCAGAATAGCTTCATATTTAGTTTGCTTTGTTTGGGGTAAATAAGGCTCTCTTACTTGTAACCTAGTTTTTAAAAAAATGTTTGGCCTCACAAATTCAATTTATGACTATGATAACCTTGCATTTCTGCCTGGAGTTAGATACTAGAACTTTCATTATAGGCCAGTGAGGGTTGTATCTGGATTCTGATTTGTGATTCCAACCTGAGTAACTCCAACTCGAACATCCCTACTGACTGAACTGGTTCCTTTCAGCATATCTCCACTGGCTCGAAGAAATCCTGAACTCCCACGTAGAAACCCTGTTCCTAGCAATTCCAGAACTTCCTCCAGAGATACTCTGCGAATGCTTTGACGTGAGGCTGCTATAACAAAGAACAAAATAAAACTGTGATTCATATTTTACAGGCTAAATTTTAATGCATGACTTTGATTTGCAAAAATCCAATGTTAATAGAAACAAAAATAAACTAAAAATTCAAACAAAATGCAAAGTTTACAGGACATTAGACACATCAGTGCACAAAATAAGTCACAGAAGGGTTCCGAGGTCGTCAGAATATACCCTGAAGTACCGTGGCAATGACACCTTAAAGTCTACACCACTTTGTTGTCATGCCCTATTGCTCTTTTCCTCAAATGTAGATAAAACAAAGATGTTAGAAGGCTAACAGCCTGTATACTTTAGAATTAAAAAAAAAGGCAAACTTCCCTAGCTCTGCATGAATGAAATCAGTATCTGATGTCTTGAAAATTCTTTTGAAATACTAAAAATGAACAAAAAAATTTATTTTCCCAAAAGCTCTGCAACTCTTAATGAAATTTATATAAAGTAACCACTATGTTCAATTTTTTAAATTCCCAAATGGCTGTACAGCTTTTGTTATTTCCTCCACCTCTGAAGAAGCCAAAGTTAAATATTACTAGAACCACTCAATCAGCCTTTAGGCTACAATAATTAAGAGGTCTTAGCCAGGGTGGAAGCCCTGGTGGCATAGTGGTTAAATGTTACTGCTGCTAACCAAAGGGTCGGTAGTTCAAATCTGCCAGGCGCTCCTTGGAAACTCTATGGGGCAGTTCTACGCTGTCCTATAGGGTCGCGATGAGTCGTAATCAACTTGATGGCAGAGGGTTTTAGCCAGGGCAGGAACATTTATGTTTGCCATCAATTCGATAGAGCTGAGTTTCTCCCTGAAGGCTACAGTATTCTCAAATCAACTGGGTCCTTAAAAAAAAAAAGTACCATTTTTTTCTCCCTTTTATTTTTCTGAAAAATGATAGTCATAAGCTCTGACCCTTATAGACTCAAGCCACACAGCAGTGGAGAAATAAACCTCTATTAAACAAAGTTATGAACAAAGAATCCAATCCTGAACTTTAAAAAGGAGGTAACTATCTGAGACCAATGAAAATCTATCTTGACATTTGGAATACAAACAGGAGGAAGGAAACAAATAAAAAATCCATGCCCTTGTGGATCATAAATTCTAGGAAGGAGAGACAACAACAAACATAATAAATCCCCATGGAAGCACACTGCCACGTCTTTTTCCTACAGAGAGGCTGGCGGTTTTGGACCACCCACCTTTGGGTTAGCAGTCCATCACTTTATCTACTGTGCCACCAGGCGTCCTTTGACTAAACATATAGTATGTTAGATATTAAGAGTAGCAGAGAAAACAGAACCCAGTAAGTGAGATCAGAAGTACTGGGCAGTAGAGGCAAGTGTTGGAGATTTTAAATAGTCATTAGGTTAGGATTCACTGAAGAATGACATTTGAACACAGTCTGAGGGTGGTAAAGGAATTAGCCATACAGATATCTGGAGAAAAGTGTGTTCTAGGCAGAGGAAACAAGGAAAAAAGGCCTTGACACCTAGTGTGCTCCGCCAGAGCAATGTGGGTGGAGCAGTGCAGGGGTCTAGTGGGAGAGAGGCTAGAGTGTAGGAATTCGGAAGGGATACAAGACACAGGACCCTGAAGACCATTATAATAAGACAGTGAGTGAAATCAGGAGCCAGTGGAGGGCTTTGAGCAGAGGAGTGATACAATCTGACACTCTGCTGGGGTGCTGAGACAGACTGCAGAAGGATGAGGATGCAGGAAGAGAGACAGATTTGGAGTAATTTAGTAATTCAGTCAGGAGATGATGGCGTCTTAGATCAAAGAGGTTGCAGTGGAGTGGATGGAGTCTGGGTATACATACATATGCATTTTTAAGCTTTTTATTAGAAAAAAACTGAAATTACAGAAAAGATGCAAGAATAATACAATGAACCACCATATGCCCTTCACCTAGACTCATTATATTTTATCACTTTCATATTATTTATATGTATGTATATCTTTTTTACTGAACTATGTGAAAGTATGTTGCAGACATCAAGACCTTTAGCCCCTAAATACTTCAGCATGTATCTCCTAAGAACAAAGATAGTGTCTTATACAGCCAGTGTATTACTATCACATGAAGAAAATTTAATATTGATAGAATATTACCTAATATGCAATCCAGGGACAAATTTCACCAATGTGCTTTGTATTTATAGCACATTTTTTGACCAAGCCAGGATCATGTACTACATTTAACTGTCATGCTTCTTTAGTCTCTTTTAACATACGCTAGCACAGTTCTTCAGCCTTTGTCTTTCATACTGGTATTTTTGAAGAATACATGTATGGCCAGTTGTTTAACAGAACAGCCCTCAATTTGAGTTTGCCAGGTATTTCCTTAGAATTTTTGGCAGGAAAACTACATAAATGATGTTGTATCCTTCTCAATGCATAACATCAAAATGCACTGTCAGGCATCCTGTCAGTCTGTCCCTACATTATTAACTCTGAACACTAGAAAAAAGTCTCCACTGGAAAATTACCATGGTTCCCTTTGTAATTACTATGCAATCTGTGCGGTGAGACTTTAAGATGGTATAAATATCCTGTTTTTGTTTATCACACTTGCATGTAAGAGTCTACTGATGATTCTTATCTGCATAAATTATTACTACGATGATTGCAAAAATAGTCATTTTCCAATGATCACATCTTCTACATTTATTAGTTGGCATTCCACTATAAAAAAAAGCTTCCTATTCTCCCCTTCTATTTCTCTCCATATATACTCATAGGTTCTTTTTTTATTTAATTGGATATAATGCATTTCTGTCTTTACTTATTTTGATTTGAATACTGTTCCGGCCTTGCCCAGCAGACGTCTCTTCCGAAAGCTGACCAGTGAAAGCTCCTTACTTTTTGGCAAAACAAGACGTTCCAGGTTCATCTTGGACTTGGCCTTCCCCAACCCCCAAATCAGCCATTTCTCCAAGCAGTCCAGGTTCTGGGTATGTTTATAAGATAGTTAAGACAATTAGATGTTGGATGTTGAGAGAAACAGAAAAGTCAAGGATGACTTCATGAATTTTTGGTATGAACAACTGCAAGAATGTTTTCATTAACTTAAATCAGCATGACCGCAAGTAGAGCATATGTGTATGTGTGGGAGAGGGGAAATCAAGATATTTCAAACAAGTCTGAACTATCTAATAGATAGTTCCATCTAATAGAATAGAGCCAAATGGACAGCTGGATAGGAGAGTCTGGTGTCCAAGAGAAGTATGGGCTAAAAATAGAAATCCAAGAATTACTGGTATATACAGTGGAGTGGTATGGGTTGTTGTTGTTAGGTGCCGTCAAGTCAGTTCTGACTCATAGTGACCCTATATACAACAGAAAGAAACATTGCATGGTCCTGCACCATCCTCACGATCGTTATGCTTGAGCCCATTGTTGCAGCCACTGTGTCAATCCATCCTGTTGAGGGTCTTCCTCCCTTTCACTGAACCTCAACCTTACCAAGCATGTCTTTCTCCAGGGACTGATTCCTCCTGATAATATGTCCGAAGTATGTGAAACGTAGTCTCACCATCCTTGCTTCTAATGAGCATCCTGGTTGTATTCCTTCCAAGACAGATTTGTTCATTCTTTTGGCAGTCCATGGTATATTCAGCATTCTCTGGCAACACCACAATTCAAAGGTGTCAATTCTTCTTTGGTCTTCTTTATTCATCGTCCAGCTTTGCATCCATACAAGGCTACTAAAAACACCATGGCTTGGGTCAGGTGCACCTTAGTCTTCAAGGTGACATCTTTGCTTTTTAACACTTTAAAAGAGGTCTTTTGCAGCAGATTTACCCTATGCAATGCATCTTTTGATTTCCTGACTGCTGCTTCCAGGGGCCTTGACTGTGGATCCAAGTAAAATGAAATCCTTGACAATTTCAGTCTTTTCTTAGTTTATCATGATGTTGCTTATTGGTCCAATTGTGAGAATTTCTGTTTTCTTTGTGTTGAGGTGTAATCTATACTGAAGCCTGTGGTCTTTGACCTTTATCAGTAAGTGCTTCAAGCATTCTTCACAGTCAGCAGCAAGGTTGTGTGATGTGAATAACGCAGACTGTTAATGAGTCTTTCTCTGATCCTGATGTTCCATTCTTCTTCACATAGTGCAGCTTCTTGGATTATTTGCTCAGTTTACAGATTGAGCATGTACTGGTATACAGATGATATTTAAGCTACAAGAATGGATAAGATCACCAAGAGAGTGAACATATGTAGAGAACAATAGAAAACCAAGTACTAGGCCATGAGGCACTTGTGTGGATTAAGATGAAAAACCAGCAAAGGCTGTACAGGAACCCCTAATGAGGAAGACGGACAACCAGTGAGCATAGGATACTAAAAGCTAAGTGAAAAAGAATCTGGAGGACGACTGACCAAGTTAAATGCTGCTGAAAGGTCAAGTAAGATGACTGAGAACTGCCTGCTGATTTTAGCAAGACTGCTAAGCATTCCGATGCTAATGAAAAGGTCAGCAGTTTGAATCCACCAGTTGCTCCTTGGAAACCCAATGGGGCAGTTCTAATCTGTACTAGGGGGTCGCTATGAGTTGGAATTGACTCAACAGCAATGGGTTTGGTTTGGTTTTGGTTACATTCCACAAGCACAAAACTTTTGCCTGTTTTTTCAACAACATATCCGAAGTGCTCAGAACAGGTCCAAACCAGGGTAAACACTCAATAAATACTTATTAAATGAATAAATGGATGTGAAAGTACCCTTCACAATAACAGTTCTGCTGGAATGATTGGGAAAAACCCTAAATGAAATACGTTTGAAAGATATGGGAGCAGAGTAGCTAAAGCCAGTGAGTATCAAGAACTCTTCAGATTAATTAGGCTGCAAAGGAAAGAAAAGAAACGAGGCTCTGGATGGCTAAGGATGTATTAAGATACAAGGTTTTATTCTCATTTTTTTAAGAGGGAAGAAATAAATGCATGTTTGTATGCTGTAGGGAATAACCCAATAATAATAAAAAAAAAAAAAGAGGGGAAAATTGATGGAGAAGAGAGGGTGAGATTTCCTAGAGCAATGTCCTTCAGCAGGTAAGAGAACGAGCTCTAATGTACATTGAAGGGATTGGCTTTAATAGGAGACCAGTTAATTCCTCTTGGTAACAGTGGAAAAGTCATTAAATGTATGGGTACAGATGCTGGTAGGTCAATAGATGTGAAAGGTGAAGTCTATGGAAGATAGGCCATCAAATGAAAGTGAGATGAGTGAAGAGGTCTGAGGTAAGAAAAACACATAAAATAGTCAATTAGGAAAGTGGGATAGTGAACGGACTAGGGAAATATAGTGTGACTGCCAGGCATGGCTAAGGTACATGATCAGGAAGTCGTTTTACAAAAATAACTCAATTATGACACAACTAGAACTTACAGATACAAAATAAAAGAATTTCTAACAAAATATTAAGCCAAAGTTTTTTAGCGTGGGTGAACCTGTTCTTCATTTTACTTAGTGGGACTACAGAAACGCTAGTATTAGTTCTATTGTATAGGAACCCGCATGTTTAAATGTTACTCATATTTATCATGCAATTCGACATTTTGTTTTTACTACAACTATTCACTAGTACTAATGATACAATTATAGAAATGAACAATTTACATTTTCAAGTGGGGAATTAAACACATCTTCCAATTTCTTAGGTTACTTAAGATTTAACCTCTTAAATACGCTAACCAATTTCTTCTTCTTTTTTTATAGGCTGGGTTTCTTTGTGGCTCCCCCCTCCAAATAAACAGAAAGTCTAAGAGAGTTTCAAGATTAGAAGAATTACAATAAAACAATCTTCTTATAAATTTTAACCACTGGGTCTCAATTGCAGATATGCAGGACCACCTGCCCTCTCTCATCTCCAGCTGAGAACCACTGCTTTAGAAAAAAAAATAAGAGTCCTCCTGTCTTAGTTATTTAGTGGTGCTATAACAAAAACACCGCAAATGGATGGCTTTAACAAACAGAAATTTATTCTCTCATAGTCTAGGAAGCTATAGTCCAGATTCAGGGTGACAGCTCCTGAGGAAGGCTTTCTCTCTCTGTTAGTTCTAGGGGAAAGTCTTTATCATCAATCTTCCTCTGGTCTAGGGGCTTCTTGGCACAAGAACCCCAGGTTCAAAGGACATGCTCTGTTCCTGGCTCTTCTATCTTGGTGGCAGGAGTTCCCTCTCCTCTCTGCTTACTTCTCTCTTTTATATCTCAAAAGAGATTGACTCAAGATACAACCTAATCCAGTAGAGATTGAGTTCTGCCTCATAAACATAACTGCTTTTAATCCTGCCTCAGTAACATCATAGATTTATAACACACAGGATAATCACATCAGATCACGAAATGGTGGACAACCACACAACACCAGGGATCATGACTTAGCCAAGTTGACACACATTTTGGAGGGACACAATTCAATTCATAACATTTCCTTTATGTAGCAATGCCAAATTTCTAGACCAGTGCTTCTCAAACTTTAACGTACATACGAAGTATCTGGAGATTTTGTTAAATGGAGAATTTTTATTGCTTTGGACCTGGGGTTTTGCATTTCTTATAAACTCTCAGATGACGCCAGTGCTGCTGTTTGAGTAGTAAGGTACCACAAAACAATCACATTTTTATTTTTGTGAGAGAGTTTAATCTTTGCAGACAGAACGATAAAATTAGTTTTTGACTATTCCAAACCAAACCGTTGGCTGTCAAGCTGATTCCGACTCATAACAACCCTATAGGACAGAGCAGAACTGCCCTGTAGGGTTTTCCAGGCTGTAATCTTTGTAATCTTTATGGAAGCAGACTGCCACATCTTTCTCCCATGGAGCGGCTGGTGGGTTTGAACTGCCGACTTTTTGGTTGGCATCCGAGCACGTTAACCTCTACATCACCAAGGCCCTTTTTGATTATTTTTCAGTGTTTTATATACACTATAGGTGGTTGTTGTTAGCTGCCATTGACCTGTGTGCAGAATAGAACTGCTCCATAAGGTTTTCAGGGCTGTGACCTTTCAGAAGCAGATGGCCAGGCCTGTCTCCTGAGGCACCTCTAGGTGAACTCGAATCACCAACTTTTTTGTCTAGTAGTCAAACGCTTAACCGTTTGCACTACACAAGGACTTCTATGCTGTAGATTACACCCCGGCAAACTCCCTTGTTTTCAAAGTATACTCCATTCTTGCTTATTGTCTAGAAGTGTATAAGCAAGAAATAAAAACAAACGCAAAGCAAACTGCCTTAATAGAGTAGGTTTCAAGTATCTGTTGTTTGGAATGACCTACATCATTACTCCCTTACACTAACCCACAAAATGACAAGCCAAATGTATATATATATACAGACATACAATGCTTAAAAGAAATTCTCCAAGATTTACATCATATTTCTTACTGCAGATAACACTTCATAGTTTACTCTTTAAAAACGGGCCATCATGTAAAGGAAGATAATGACTAGATAAAGCACACTACTTGAAAAGTTCTCTTTTTTTCTCAAATTTTTACTGAACTATTTGAGAATGGAATGGAATCTTAGGACCTAAAGCAATGTTTACACACTGCTACTGGTCTATATATGCTGCCTCTTTTCAAAAGTAGTAATGGGTAGCAGTGACCCTACACATGTTTGTTCAATCAACTGGTAAAAATCTACTGAGGACATTCTAAAAATTACATGAATTTTACCTGCTCCTGGATGTTCAGAAGTTATAGCTTTAGCCAATACTGTGCCCAGCAGCTTTGAAACGGAAATCCGCACATCGTAACTGGACCCTTCAAAGGACTTAAAACACAGTGTAGCCACACTGTCCAGGTCTGTGCTCCACATAAAGACAGCCTCATTCTGAAGTTCAAGAAGACACTACTCAATTGGAAAAACAGAAATAAAAAATACATATATAAATGTCAGGGTCACATCAGTATAAGCTGTAGAAACTATTAAGATCTAACGAAAATAATATACAAACTCAAAGTATCTAAAAAATGATTGCAGGGACAACAGAATACTTGCTAAAAGTCATAAAGATTATACCATATAAGGCAATGTTCCCACAAAGGGCTGGTAGCAGAGGAGGACCCATTTATAATTCAGTAGGCCATGAAAAATGAACTAATCTGCTGGTTATGAGCAAATGGGAGAATAATCCCAACATATTGTACCATCGAACCAACTAATCATGCTAAGAAGCCCTGATTAAAAACAAAAAAAAAATCACTTTCAAACAATATTAGACCTTACATGTAAATTCTGGTTTCCACAATTATAGAAGGGAAGCACAGTAGAGTGGAATGAGTACTCAGAGCCAGGAAACTTGAACTCCCACCCTCTGACAATGTGTTATGAGTTACCTGAAGAACCTTAGGAGATCCACATACCCCCTGGGCCTCGGTTTACTCACATGTTAAAATGAGACAGTCCTAACTGATGACCAAGGGCGTAGCTCTAACATCACAGAACTGTTACTAATGCTTCCACAGGGATAAAATGGCTTCATTTTCTTTACATGGATTTTCAGAAAGTCTGCTTATAAGTTTTACCTTTGCAGCAGCGCAGCGAACTGCCATGGATCTATCCGTCAAGCATGATCTGGCAGCCTTATAAACATCCCTGTGGCCAGATGCAGCGGCAGCTCCTAGTCCATTCAATATACGTTGCAGACTTAGCATAATCTCATATCGACCTTGAGACTACCAACAGAGACAAGAAAATACATAACGGATTTTAAATAAGGAAAAACAAAACAAAACCCCAATGTGAAGAACAGCAGGAGGCACTGATGTTTACCTCACATATTAGAGAAACATTCGGATTTTTGTATGTACTAATCAATACGTCCTGACATCGAGAATCATTAACAGTTGCTATTTCAATGAAGTGTTTAGAATTTGAAGTCATATTTGTATATATTACATTTCAGTACAAATTTCACAGGGTTGATGTGAAGGTTAAATAAGATTACACGCAAAGTGCCTAGCATAAAGTCTACATGTTGTCAAGCATTCAATAAATGGCTGCTATAACACGAATATGATAAGAATACAGGCTCTGCCACCTACTAGTCACACGACTGTGAGCTTATCTGTTTTACCTGTAAGATGGAGATAAAAGCACCCACATCATGAGTTAACATATGTGAAGTGCTTAGACATATCATCAACACTCAATAGATTTTATGGCTATTAACATTTTGCTATCATTTACTGGTCTGTGTAGTTTAACTCAAGTTAAAAGTCTGGGCTTTAGAATTAAAAAGTCCTGGGTTTTAAATCTTGGTTCTGACCCTTGGTAGCTGTGTGACTTTAAGTTTTTCTTACTTATTTCCTCATCTATAAAATGAAGAGCCATTGGAAGAAGTAAATAAGCCCCTGTGGGTAAAACATTCACCACAGTGGCTGGCACACTATAAACACTGAAGAAATAATAGATGCTTGCATTGTTGTTGTTGTTAGGTGCCGTGGACTTGGTTCCGACTCAGAGTGACCCTGTGTACAACAGAATGAAACACTGCCTTGTCCTTTGCCATCCTCACAATCGCTGTCACGCTTGAGCTAATTGTTGGAGCCCATGTCAATCCATCTCGTTAAGGGTCTTCTTCTTTTTCGCTGTCTGTTTCACCAAGCATGATGTCCTTCTCCAGGGACTGGTTCCTCCTGATAACATGTCCAAAGTATGTGAGATGAAGTCTCGCCATCCCTGCTTCTAAGAAGCATTCTGGCTACTTCTTCTAAGACAGATTTATTTGTTCTTTTGCATGCATATGAGGTGACTGAAAATACCATGGTTTGGGTCAAGCACATCTTAATCCTTAAAGTGACATCCTTGCTTCTGAACACTTTAATGAGGTCTTCTGCGGCAGATCCGCCCAATGAAATGCATCATTTGATTTCCTGACTGCTGCTTCCATGGGCGTTGATTGTGGTTCCCAGTAAAATGAAATCCTTGACTTCAGTATCTTCTCCATTCATCATGATGTTGCTTACTAGTCCAGTTGTGAGGATTTCTGTTTTCTTTATGGAGAGGTGCAATCCATACTGAAGGCTGTAGTCTTTGATCTTTACCAGTAAGTGCTTCAAGTCCTTTTCACTTTCAGCAAGCAAAGTTATGTCATCTGCATAACACAGGTTGTTAATGAGTCTTCCTCCAATTCTGATACTGCATTCTTCTTCATTTAGTCCAGCTTCTCAGATCATTTGCTCAGCATACAAATGGATTAAGTACAGTGAAAGGATACAATCCTGATGCACACCTCTCCTAATTTTAAACCACTCAGTAACCCCTTGTTCTGTTCGAACAACTGCCTCTTGAACTCTACAGGTTGCTCGTAAGCACAATTAAGCATTCTGGAATTTCCATTCTCTGCAATGTTATCCATAATTTGTTATGCTCCACACAGTCGAATGCCTTTGCATAGTCAATAAAACATGGGTGAACATCTCTCTGGTATTCTCTGCTTTCAGCCAAGGTCCATCTGACATCAGCAATGATATTCCTCGTTTCACATCCTCTTCTGAATCCAGCCTGAACTTCCGTCAGTTCCCTGTCAATTTTATTGCTTTTGAATGATCTTCAGCAAAATTTTACGTGTGTCTGATGTTAATGATATTGTTCGATAAGCTCCTCATTCTGTTGGAAAATGCTTGTACCACTGATGTTTTATTAAATGCCCCAAATGAATCCTATAACCCAGGAAGTCAGGGCCACTAAAGGCAAGAAAAGTTGGAGGAAGTCAAAGATCAGTATCAAGTATCATTTTCATAATAATGTTATTAATTTGTCTTTGTTCAAAGGTACATGATAGTGAGTAAATTATAGGTGAAAGTAATAAGATAGATGCTAATGGAAAACTTCTGAATTATCTTTTATCCCAGTTTCAAATGCTGTGCATCATTGGTGGGAATTCCTTTTGGTACCTCTGAAATGTTGTTGTTTCTGACCAACTAAATCATAAAGGTAAAAATAGGGAAGCAATAAAATCTTAGCAGTAACTTCAAAAAATTTGTGAGATCTATATAGGAATCTGCTGCTAGCCTTGGGGTAAAAAGTATCATAGCTCAACCAAGGGGAGTGAGAGGAAAAAAAATTCTAAATGGCTATACCTCAGTAAATAAATTTTCTTACAGATAACTGCTTTCAAATCAAAGCAGACTTTAATGTGTTAAAAAAAAAAATCTCTTCTCCTGAAATCATCACCTCCGATCTTCTACTAAACTACTGTTGAGAAGTGATCTGCTGAGTAGATTAGATTCTCTTACCAGTTTTACGTTATGAACTTTTTCAAAAGGTTTTTAAATTGGCTATATCCTTCTTGAAACTTAACACCTTTTACACTTGAATTCTCCCATGTTTGTCTTGGCACTTTTTTTTTTTTTTTAACTTTCATGAACTACCCAACATTTCTATAAAATATTTCAGAGCTCTTTTCTAGACCGTGTTTCTAAGTAAGGTAATTGTAATGTTTTTATGTTTAAAGGTACTGAGCTATCCTTATATAGTAAGGGTTCATAGATTTAATTTTTTTTTTTTATACATACAAGTATAATTATTGGTAAAAACATAGTTGGCCAAGAGATCACAACATCTTAGAAGTCAAATGAAGCTGGAGAGAGATTACAGTTATCTTGGAAATCAAATGAAGAGACAGCTTCAAGAACAAAAGGTGTTCCAGGATAGTAAATGATACAAACAAACCAAGGATGATGTGACTAAGAACACACTCTACTGGCAATTAAAAGGCCATTCGGTTCCTAGTCATACTTAAGTCCTTCATACCCTTTTCTACCCTGGTTATATTCCTTATCTCCTATCTGGCAGTGGTATAATAATTAATCCACCCATCAGTTATACAGTGACTACTAACTAGATGTCTGGGTCCCTGGGAATAATCACTCACTCTGGCAAAAGTGAGTAGTACCAGATGGAAAAGGTGGTACAAATGTGAGGACCAGGAATAGAACTGTAAAAGGCAAACTTTAGTTCTTACCCATTTGGATTTAAGTGAATACGTGAAATTCCATTGCATTATTAATTTTCTAATAAGTATTTATTATACAAGTTACAAATGTGGATCATTTAAAAATATGTCATTTATGAACATATTTATATACACACCAATGTGTGCTTGTTATATGTGAAGCTCTTTTAAAGGGTTACGAAACCATAACACCCATAAAATGCTATCATTTTATTCTTTGTTTGAACTTGTAGCTACTTACCTCTGCACTCTTCATAGCTTTAAGAATATTTCCCACTGTATCAGTGAAGGTATTAACCAATATTCTACCCAATTTCTTGTACAAGGAACCCAAACATACCACAGCAGCACTGAAACAACATTTACATTAGACATCAGTCATGGCCATAAAAATAGAAATAAGAAAGTCTTAGAACATATAACGTGATTGTTTAATTATAATTTTAAAGGATAAAATTTCCCTGAATCTATTCATTGTTAAATATTAAGGCATGACAGTTAAGTATCAAAAATTAAATTCTCAATAAGTAGAATTTTTCAAGAATGTATTAATTTTCAATTAATCTAAAACTCAGTTCAAAGATCCTATTCCCTGAATTATTTTTATAAAACAAAATTTTACAAAATATTTTAATAGAACTCAATCTCATGTACCAGATAATCAAAGCTGGACTTGAAAAGACAAGAAAAACAAAAAAATATTGTTCCCATCAAGTTTTAAGCCTGAAAACTTTACGAGAAAATATATTCTGTAATAAGATAAAAATTAGATCAACAAAAGTTCCTACAGAACTACCACCGTGGAACGATACATGGCTCAATGCTTTCTCTAAAATAATAATAATAATAATAATAATAAAAAATACCAGGTGATAAAATTAACTGATTCCCATGGAGAAAGAAACTAAGCTGTTCTTTTTTCGAAAAGAGTATTCTTCTACATGATGTTTATCATGAATTTTCACCATGAGGAACTACTAAACTAAAAGAATGTTAAAAATGTGAAGAACTTGAAATACCTTTTTCTTAAACATTCACCTGCTAAAATTTTAGTAAGAAAGTTTTAAGAAGAGCTCTCAGTCAATGGAAAAATATTAGATTAAAAAAAAAGTGAGTAAAACTGAATTTGCGTTCAGTTTCAAAATAACTATCAAGTAGCTTGGGTATTTTACAAAGTGATATGAAAAGGAAGCACTATTTTGTTTACTAGTTGGCTTTAATATTAACTTACAGTTTAGTGGGAAGGTAACTTGGAGAATCATCTTTGCTACGAATGAGATCATTACATTTATTGATTGTCTCATAAACAGAGAATGTGTCTCCAATACTATAAAGAATGGCTAGATTCTTAGCAAGGAGTTTTCGGGTAGGAGGCCCCGGGGAGCTGTTCAACAAAGACAGGAGCTGTTCAACAAGAGTCTTCTGTTTCTCCCTTATATCACTCTAGAAGAGAAGGTAGCAAAAAAATAAATGCAAACAAAAACAACTCAAAGTCACCATAATTACATGTAATGCTCTAATACGATTTTTCTTTCACATCTTTAAGAACTACCTAAAAAGTTCTAGAAGAACACAAAATTATTTTGACTAAAAATTACATGCAATTTTGTAATTATGTGATCATGCCACATTAACATGCAGGTTTATTTTTTTTCCCTGTTGACATCTCCAAAAATAAATTCTGAACCACACTATACTGGGGTCTCTGTCAACAAAGACAAGGGCTGTTTCTTCTAAATCCTTCTTATGTTTGAAAGGTAGAGCAAATTTCTATTTTCACTAGCGCTTCTTACCTATTATTAAACCTTCCTTTCCCCATCTGGGAAACCCTGGGGGTGTAGTAGTGCTACGGCTGCTAACCAAAGGGTCAGCAGTTCAAATTCGCCAGGTGCTCCTTGGAAACTCTATGGGGCAGTTCTGCTCTGTCCTGTAGGGTTGCTATGAGTCAGAATCGACTTGATGACAGCACTGGGTTTGTTTTTTTGGTTTTTCCCCATCTGTACCTATTTGCATAAATAAAGCAGTAACCTATAACCAGAGCTGACCTTTTAATAGTTGCCTATTTCATTCAGACCTTTTTCAAAGTTGAGTGAGATGTTTTTCTTTTTGCAAGCTGATGCACACGAACACCTATAATGTTACTCCATTTTATTCATCTACTCTGAGAAAAAGGAGTATGGAATGTCATTACAAAGGTAATGGTATGTAGGTGCTGAGTCCTAAAATTGCACAATGAGATATTCATTAAGTATATAGGTTCTCGTCCTGTGTTAAATTCAAAATGTCTTCATGAGTAGTATTTTTGCTTCACTTTTGCGTTACATATGGTATTGTAATTATGTAAAAGAATGTCCTTTTTTCTAGGAGATGTATGCTAAAATATTTGGAAGTAAAGCATCACCTTGCACGGCTCAGTAAATCACTCACTTAATCAAATACGACAAATTGTTAACTAATGAATGTAGGTGAAGGGTATGAGTGACCATTTTTCTTTTCTGTACTCATTTCATGACCTTTTAATAGGGAACATTTATTTGAAGCCACTTCAGTTCATTACTTCCCTTAAAGACTTCACATCTTTTTAAAAGTGAAACTACCGTTGCATTACTTAGCACTAAACTGTACCAGGGCTTCATGCATATGGAGGAATATAAGGTACATAACATAATGAAAATGAAATCGGATACAATGTGGTTTACAGTAAGTGTTTCGTATATTTTTCTCAAGTAATACCAAAAATAAAGGAGTCCTGGTGGTACAATGGTTAAGCACTTGGCTGCTAACCAAAAGGTCAGCCGTCTGAATCCACCAGCCACTCCACAGGAGAAAATGTGGCAGTCAGCTTCCATAGCGGTTATAGCCTTTGAAACCCTAGGGGGCAGTTCTACTCTGTCCTACAGGGTTACTATGAGTCAGATCAACTTCATGGTAATAGGTTTTCTAAATATAAAAACACTGGCTAATTTCCACTTTTTTTTTTAAACACAGCAAACTTCTACTTGTAATATTAAAAATGAAAATTTTTTTGGCAAAAGAAAGATTACTACATTTCATTATAGTCTTAACAAAAGTCTAGCATTTTAAAGCTAATTTTAAGTTTTCTGTACAGAAACAGGAAAGCAAACCAAAGGGATTAAATATTATCCAGCACTTAATAAAAAAAATAAACAGCTTTTGTAATTTTACCTACCCTGCTACTTGCTAGCAAGAGCTTCTCCAAATATCTCAACCACTCAAAAATAAACTCTGCCTTCTGAACTTCACCTAATTGACTGCATGCTTCTTCATTCAGCAGTAAGCTATGAGCTAATTCCATTCCTTGCATAAAATTTATCTGGCCACGATTCTTCTCATTAAACCTCAGTCAATACATCTAAGGACGAAAATCTGCAAAAGAGGAAAAAAACTTATTTTAAAAGGAGAGTGAGAAGGAAGGCAATCACAGGATTTAGACGGAGGGGGTGGCTGCATAATACTGTCAATGTACTAAATGCCACTACACTGTTTACTTAGAAATGGTTAATTTTATGTTATTTCACCTCCCTTAAAAAATAATTTTTTAAAAAAGGGAAAGCAATCATAACACTAGAAGTCTTTTACAGAAGGGCAGGCAGAAAGAATAATCACACATATATATACATCTCTTATAATTACTCCAGGGTGAAAGCAGGAAAATCCCAATACTGAGCTCTAGTTAGCTGACACAAAATCCACATTTGTATTCTTCGTATGAGCTTATATGCACAAATTTGCTAAAATAGGACATCCCAAATACCTGGAAATTTTAAGGTTCGTAAGACTACTCAGTGTTAGGTTTTTGGTTTTCTTTCTCGAAATGCCTTTTTACTGAAATAGGCCATGATGCATACTAACAAATGACCAAATATCCAGACCACCTACTAAAATTTCATAGTAAAGCTAGGCTTTTGCTTAGGTACATGCCCTGTCTTCACCTGGAGATCCAAACCAAAAGATGATTGACTTATTCCCATTAGGATCTGTTCCCCATGCCTAATAAAGACGCTGCTTAAGGTTTTAGGTTGAGTTCCGTCACAACCGATAGATATGCTCCTTATCTCTGTGAGCCTTGTCGTGAAAGCAAGCTGTTTTTGAAGGCACTTGGACGGATGGTGCCCAGGGGTTGTAGCAGTGAAGATCATTTCTGCTCTGACCCAGATTCAATGTAGGCTTTGCTTTTGTTGTAGCAAATAATCAACAGAAGACAGAGGAGGTTTTTCTGGTTTTGTTTTTTATCTATCAGTATCTCCTGGGTACTCCTCAACGTCTTACCAGAGCATACATAACATATAAATGTGTGCACATATGTGTGTATTTGTAAGATGGCGTTATGACTATGGAACTGGATTTTTATTTTTAGGAAGTGCATGTTCAAGTATACAGCAGTAAGGTGTCATGTAACTCACTTTCAAATGGTTTAGTAAGTTAATCAGCTATAAAATCTGGGGAAATATTAACAGTTGAATGTAGATAGTGGATATATGGGGGATCATTTTAGTATTCAATTTTTCTGTATTTTTGAAAGATTACAATAAAATGTTGGAAAAAGTTATTTAAGCTAGAAATCAAAAAAGACAAAATGGCTTTTAAAAAAATCACTGTTACTATTTACAGGGATAGCAGCTATCATCAGGAACATTAAACAACAGAGAAGGCTTCATATATACAAACGACGGACACTCCTGTTCACTATTCATTTACATTATTTGCCAACTTCCATGGGTATTTAAGGAGTTCCTGGGTGGAGCAAACAGTTGAGCACGTGACTACCAGCAGAAAGGTTGGTGGTTTGAACCCACCCAGAGACACCTTGAAAGTAAGGACTGGTGATCTGCTTCTGAAAGGTCAGAGTCTTGAAAACCCAATGCAGCCGTTCTACTCTACACACACAGGGTCACCATGAGTCAGAATTGACTCCCCAGCAACTAACAATGATGGTGTTAGTTTTTCAACTCCTACTCTTTATCCTATTTATGACCTATGACTTGGGTCAATATTCTAGATTCTGACCATGACACTGCCCCAGAGGCCAAAGAGTATTTTCTGTACTAGTTACCAGTCTTCTTCTCCCACCCCCGACTATCTTCTCAAGCCTGCATGCTGGGCTGTGGCGGTGTGCTGCGTTCTGGGTTGTCCCTTCCCCATTAGTCCTGCCTAATACCACCCATGACCTGGTATTAAAAGTCCTTAAAAAAAAAAGAAAAAAAGTACGTCTTAGGTTATTTTCAGAAATACCATTCTTTTAAATAATTAAATGAACTGGCCAAAATATACACAGTTAATAATAAAATCAATAAATGCTAAGAAATAACATCTGGAAGAAACCTACTAAGTTCACAGAAGGTGAAAAGTAAGTTTGCACTCAGTATCTATGATTGAGGAAAAAAATAACAGCATCATAAAGAAAATTTCTTGCAACCGCCAGTGCAAATCAAAGTCCTATCTTAAGAATCAAATTACCCTTTCTGGAGGTCATTAGGACTGCTGAAGAGACATTTTTTTCCTTAGGCAGCAGCAATATTGTGGTGTAAAATGATCTATCAAGAAGCAAAATAGCTAACACAATGTAATAATAAATTATTCAGTGTAAAGCTTGAGATCAGAAGCAGGGCATAAAGTTATCTCAAATATCCTCAACACATTCTTCACATAAATTACTCTTAAAGAAAGTACACTTTTCATATTGGTAACCCTGTAGCAAAATCGTCACATCTAAAATGCATCTATGTCCATGCAGGCACTATAAATGTGATAAGCAAATACATTTTACAAACAAAGATGTTGCTGCTTTTACTTGAAGTCTCATTTTAGGAAGAATACAAGTACAGTCAGTGTTATCTCCTATATGTTTTAATACAACCAAAACCCTATAGCTACATATGCCCAAAGAATGCTTATTTTTCTAATCTTTCTGTTATTTTCCGATTTTATGTTCCTGTTGACGTTATAAAGTGATTCGTTTTTAAAAAGCAGACACATCTGGGGGTCCAGCGGAGGCAGCCCCTCTCCCCCAGCATGCATGCATGACCAACTGCAGAGCCCAGGAGAGATGCCCACTTCTCACTGGGGAGCAGACGGTGTCTGGGGGGTGGAAGACTTAGCCAGTTGTGCCTTCAAAGTGCCCTCTACTCCTCTCCCTCTGGGTACCTAGCTTCTACCTGCACCTTAGCTTTTGGGACACTCCCACCTTATTAAAGGTAGATTTCCCTCAAAAAAAAAAAAAAAAGGCAGACGCATATAGCAATATAAATATATTGCTCAAAGAATGGTCATTTGCTACTTGGAAAAACAAATTTCATAAAACAGCTTTTCCAACTGCAATGCCAGACATTATTTTTAACAGCAGCTAACGTAGGGTCGCTATGAGTCGGAATCAACTTGATGGCAGTGGGTTTGGTTTTTGGTTAATACTTACTGACTGCTTACTATATTCTAGCCAGTGTTCTGGGTGCTTTACATTTATTTTCTTGAATAATCCACTAAACTATACAATGAGGTTAGCTGCAGAGGAAGAAACTGAGGCACAGAGTAGCTAAATAGTTCTCCTAAGGTCACATAACTAGTACACCTAACAATGATGACCCCAAATATATGTACTTTAACCAGTATATTATGCTGCTGCCTTTTTCATCAAATCAAGCCCCTCACACATCCTAGATGCTAGCCATCTTTAAAAAGCTTAGAATTTGTAGAGAATTTGTGGGTAGTGCATAAGTACAGAGTCCCCGGGTGGTGCAAAGAGTTAACATGCTGCCTATCTGGCTGCTAACCAAAAGGGTGGCAGTTTGAGTCCACTCAGAGGCATCTCAGAAGAACGCCCTGGTGATGTAGTTCCAAAAAATCAGCCATTGAAAACCCTATGGAGCACAGTTCTACTCTCACACACATAGAGTTGTTATGAATCAGAGTTGGCTCTATGACAATTGGGTACAGAACTACAGAATGTTAACAGTGTTTCCCAAGCATATAATGCTAGGTTCCCTGTTTCAAACAATTTGGGAGAAGAAAATATACTTTGATGGTTATGAGAGTGGGGAGGGAGGAAGGGAGACGGGTATTCACTAATTAGACAGTAAACAAAAACTATTTTAGGTGAAGGGAAAGATAATACACAATGCAGGAGAGGTCAGCACAAGTGGACTAAACCAAAAGCAAAGAAGTTTCCTGAACAAACCCAATGCTTCAAAGGCCAGAGTAGCAGGGGCAGGGGTTTGGGGACCACGGTTTCAGGGGACATCTAGGTCAACTGGCATAATAAAATCTATTAAGAAAACATTCTGCATCCCACTTTTTTGAGTGGCATCTGGGGTCTTAAATGCTAGCAAGTGGCCATCTAAGATGCATCAATTGGTCTTAATCAACCTGGAGCAAAGGAGAATGAAGAACACCAAAGACACAAGGTAATTATGAGCCCAAGAGACAGAAAGGACCACATAAACCAGAGACTCCATCAGCCTCAGACCAGAAGAACTAGGTGGTGCCCAGCTACAACCGATGACTGCCCTGACAAGAACACAACAAAGAATTCCTAATGAAAAAGAGCAGTGGGATGCAGACCTCAAATTCTCTTAAAAAGACCAGGCTTAACGGTCTGACAGACTAGGAAGGATCCTGGAGGTCATGGTTCCCAGACCTTCCTTTGCCCAACACTGGGACCATTCCCAAAGCCAACTCTTCAGACAGGGATTGGACTGGACTATAAGATAGAAAATGATACTGCTGAGGAGTGAGCTTCTCGGCTCAAGTAGACACATGAGACTACGTAGGCAGCTCCTGTCTGGAGGGGAGATGAGAAGGCAGAGGGGAACAAAAGCTGGCTGACTAGACAGCGGAGTATAGGACGGAGAGAAGGAGTGTGCTGTCTCATTAGGGAGAGAGCAAACAGGAGTACATAGCAAGGTGCGTGTAAGATTTTGTATTAAGGCAAAGTTACAGTGTTTTTTATATGTGTGTGTGTTCTAACCCTTAAGACTTCTCAGGGTATTTAATAGAGCTTATGTGTACTATGAATCTCCATGAATGCAATATAAAGTATTAACCAAAACGTTACCAGCACAGTAACTTCCAGACCTAGGTAAACCACTCCAAGGAGAAACATTTAACATATATCTGTTATGATCACTTTTCATATGTTTTTATAAGCTACACAAGAGCATTAGTCCATTACTTTACAGGCAACATATGTGCTTACCCTAAAGCCAGTAACTAAAGTCCTTAGGCACTTTTTAGACCTAAGCTCTCAGGGACACTCTTTACTTCTTTGGTAATACTGCCTTACTTTGTGTATGATACATACTCCTAGTGCCTCAGTCATCATTTTCATCCCTGAAGTCTTGTGTTGAGAAAAGCAGGCACAGGTACTAAGGCAGTGCCCAAACCATGCTTCTCAAACCAAGATAAATAATCCCAACAGTATGCCATAAAATAAACATGGTGCAGATTACTGGAGGATCAAATTTTACTTAAAGACTTGCCCCTGATATTAATTTAAAACATTATTTTATATTAAAACAAACATGCATTTAACATGCAATAACCAAAAAAACAAAACCCAAACTTGTTGCTGTCAAGTCGATTCCGACTCATAGCAACCCTACTAGAAGGCAAAATTAATAAAATGTTTCATGATAAAAACGTTAAGACCTCAAAGAAATTCTGAAATGACACTACAGCTTTAGACTTCCTTTAACAAAATCACTCCCCTCTGCTGGTAAGAATACTACAGTTTAATGGAAAAGTTTAAGAACCACTAAACTACTAATAAATTGAACTATGTCAAACTGCAGTCTTGATAGGTCAAATGCAGACCATTTCATGATTCAATATAAATAAGTGTGCTCAGTCTTCAAAGATCAGGCATAGTGTAGGAGAGAACGCACTTTACACGGGATGCTTTCAAATGGCTCTCTATTCTTAAACCCAGTGACTCTGTTGGCCTAGAATAACAACAACAAAAAAAAGAATAATACATAAGTATAAATATTGTTGACTACTCAGAGAAAAGGAACCACCAGGGACCAGTTTTCCAGGGCCAGAGTAATTTACTCCAAAGCCATCTCCAAGAGCAGTTCTCAACCATATTATCAACAACAGCTAATTTCCATCTAAAAGTGATTTAATATCAAATTTATCTAGCAAGGTAGTGTAAGCACCTTCAACAACAAAAACAAAACAAAACAAAAAACATTGGTTATGCCAGTCCCTTAAAAGTGCAGTGCTAACATAATTTTCTCTATCTAGGGCTTATAGGTCTATTTTGGTAAAGGTAGGAACATACGTTGAAATTTACAGGGGGTAAAGTCTTCCCAATCTTTTTGGTCATTTCAGTTTCTTAAAATGATATATTATGTCATTTTGAAAAGAGAAAAGGTAGAAATCACAAATAACCAAATTGAACATCGGACATATGTTAGGTTTGTTGGTCTGGTTGGTTAGTTTTTCTCCCCTAGAACAGGAAAGGAACAATATGCAAAATGAACAAGTCACTAAGCAGTAAATAGAATTAATTCCTGAATATATTCAATGCTTAAAATTTTGAAATATTTTTCATACTTAAATTTCAATTATTTCTTTAATCGCTTCTTCAAAAGTCATCATACCAACTTCAACTCAGCTTTGTTTCTCAGCTTTGTTTAAAAACCAAAAAACCTCTCAAGAATCTTCCACACTTCAGGAAGCAGAACTCTTAAAATCAAAACCTTTCCAAAAATAATTACCTTTAATCTAGGAAGAAGCTGGATCATTCTATTCTGACCTAAGGTTCCCATTTGTGATTCAGGGTTTGCAAAATTATAGGTTACAAAATAGGAACTCACAGGGTACACAGAGCATTAGGTCATACCCGAGATGGTACTTAAGGAAGACTGTCCTCTGTGAGAAAACAAGGTCTTTTTTTGTTGTGTGCTGCTAAGCGGTTTCCAACTCCAAGTGACCCTTTATGACAGAGTAGAACTGCCCCATAGGGTTTCCTAGGCTGTAATCTTTACAGGAACAGATCACTATGTCTTTTTGTTTTCTCCCTGGGAGGCCCTGGTGGGTTCCAACTACCAATCGGGCACTTAAGAGTTGCTCCACCAGAGCTCCTTAGTACAATACTTTAAATACTTCTAGGCACAGTCTAAAAGTTTATAATTTTGATGTTCTTTAATAGTTACTATCTTGATGATTTTTTAATCTTGTCTGTATTTATTCCATCTATTTATCTGAAATATCTTGCTTCTTTCTTTCCATAATAAGCTCACTTACTTTAAAATTCAGCCATAAATTCACTTTCTTCAGGAAGTCTTTCATGGTTAATTCTCCTCCAGTACTATCTCCTTTTGGTATATATTTTTTTCCATTATTATATTTATGTTTTTTAAAATGATGTTTGGCTTCTCTAGTCAGTTAGATCGTGAGATTTTCCAAATTATGATTCAAAAATTTTAACAATGATTATTAGAAAAGTAGCACTATGGATAATGTTTTCTTTTCTCTGGTCTCCAAATTTTCAGTGATGTGGTTTAAAAACTTTTTAAATGAAACAAAACCAACGAACAAACTAAGTTTCTGTTAGATTCTTAACATCTAAAATTCACAATACCATTTGTTATCATCATCTTGGTAAAATCACAGATGGGGAAGGCTCTAGTATAGCCTGCTGCAGTTTGTGGCTATGCCCTTCGCGTTCCCAACAGACTACCAAATCACGAAAAGATGATATTTACTATTTGCCGAGGCAGGAACATTTTAGGGGCTTAACTTATATTAACACTAATTATCACAAGGAGGAAAGGAAGGAAGGTATTACTGATCCCCATTTTGTGGATGAGGAAATAATTAAGATGCCCGTAAGTAGTAGAGCTCACTTCTTTTCCTCAATGCTAGATACCCTTTCCATATGGAGGAAAAAAAGGAAAGAAAAACAGTCTTTGACATTAAGATGTAATGAATGAACAGAGCTTTGAAAACAAAACACCTTTTAGTAAACCATAAAATCGGCTCCATCTCCTGATCCCTCCAAGTATAAGGGTCAAACAATTAAAAAGGGAGGGTTGAGAAAATACCAAAAAGAACAACACAGATGAAGTGAGCAAACTGTTCAAATTAAAGGAAGCTAAGCATGTCAAAATAACAGAACTATACCAAACAATGCAGACTAAACAAACAAAATAAAAACCTGTTGCCATCTAATTGATTCCAATTCACAGGGACACAGCTGCCTGGAAAAAAAAAAAAAACAAAAACACCACACCAAAGTTGAGTCTACATCAACTGCATTGGAATTTAGAGGGGCTGGTGTGCTGCAATAAATGGATTATTTTATCTAATTCTCACACCACCATAAAATAACTACTAGCATCATTCCTATTTTCTAAATGAGAATACTGAGACTTAGACAATTTAGATTGTTTTAATAAGAGATTAGGGTTCACTACTGGTTAAGAAACAGGCTGCTAGCCAAAGGCTGGCAGTCTGAATCCTCCATCCGCTCTTTGGAAACTATGGGGCAGTTCTACTCTGTCCTATAGGATCGCTATGAGTTGGAATTGACTTGACAGCAACGGAGTTTGGGTACGCTCATATAACCCACCTAATAAACCGCATAAGAAACATTTATCTTGACATTATTTTTACATAAACCCTAAACAACTGAGAATGACTTCAGAAAACAGGAAAATTTCTGACAATGAAATCAAACCTCTATGCTATTATTTTGCATGGATTTAATCCCAGACTTTCTAGCCCAATTCTCTATTATAAAAAAACCCATAAAATAAATTAGTTCTCATACATGTTAATACTTTAAAATGTTAACCGAACAATACTGATTTAAGCTCAATAAGAAATCATTTGACTTAGCTACAGGGTTGAAAATTCCCCCCCAAAACCCAAACTCACTGCCACCGAGTTGAGGCTGACTTATAGCAACCCTATAGTACAGAACAGAACAGCCCCATAGGGTTTCCAAGGAGCGGCTGGTGGATTTGAACTATCAACCTTTTGGCTAGCAGCCGCACTCTTAACCACTGTGCCACCAGGGCTCCGTTTAAAATTACATTAAATCCAAACATGTTAAGTAAAAAACTTGTATATCCAATACGGAGAAGATTCTAGAAAAACTGATAGTTTCATATATGAATAGTCTCAGCTCAAACAAGTTCAACTCTTTTGAAAAACAATATATAAGAAGTCATAAAAGTATGAAAACTAATTGATGTTTAGCTTTTGAAAATTCATGCTAAAGAAAGAAAAAGGAAAAAAGCATAAAAATAGTGATTACTGCATTATAAAAGTGAAAACTGGAAATTTACAAGTCCAACATGAGCGAAATGGTTAAAGTTTAACATATTCAAAGAATATTAGGATCTCAATAAAAATTGTAATTATGAAAACTAAATGGCAACTACAGAATTTCTAATGTTGACAAAGTCCTGTAAGCAAAGCAGTGTTTCCCAAACAGTGATTGGTAAAATAATAGTTTCAAAGAATGAGAGCAAACACCGGGGGGATCAAAGTCCGAATATTTCTGAGAAATGACTAGTTGGCAGTTTTATTTACACTAAAGCTTCTTCATTAATATAATATGGTAATGGGCATTACAGTCAGTCAGTAGGGAGTACAGATACAGCATTTGATGTTTCTCAGTAGGTTTTAACTATACACCTCTCCCCCAACGTTTCTTATTTTGACAGGGAATCTTGTGGAATTGCTGTTCCACAGAACATAATCTTAGTAATGCTACTCTAAAGTAAAAAGTTTAAGACAATTATAGGTCAAAAGACATAAAATTTCCTTGTTTTTCATACTATGATAGGATTTTTATTATGTAACATGAAGATATGTAACAAATCAAATTACCCAACATTCAGAATCCTAAATACAAGCAGATAGAATCTTCTGTTAGCTACTCCTGGACTATAAGTAAGGAATGTAACAGTTTTAATCAACCTGGTACATTCATGACTCATTAGTTCACATAAAAAATTGTGCTATTCATACTTTTAAAATGTTACACATACACACCCTTCTCCAACTAAAAATGCGTTGTTGCATCATAAATTTTAAACTCTGATTTTTGGAATTCTAAACACAAATTCCATACAATCAACTCAATCCATGTTTCTTAAGTCATGCCACAAAAGTCTAATGTATGCCAAACGTAGCACAAGTATTGTATTTTAATATACCATGAAAATACATTCAGAGTACCAAGATTCCAAGAATATTTCCTATAAACTTGGTTTGGTAAGAGGTGGGAGAATGCTGCTTATCATTACTGTATACACAAGCCAATGGGAACAGCAAATACATTTCCAAGAACTGGTGGGGAGCACATCTCCTAAGACAGTGAACTTAGGATGGGATGGAAAAGAAGGAGATATAGGACATGGAATTTAAAAGTTAGAGTGAGGAAGGGGCCAGAAGTGGGGATTGAATTCACTTTCCCTTCTTTAAAAAAAGAAAATACAACAGGTCAGTGTCAGGGATGAGAACAGCAGAAACTGATAGAATCCAGTGAAGGAGAGATTGCTAGTGGGGGCCCAATTAAAGTGTAGCTGTTTTTGGCAATTTTTCCAAATTATGAAAGACAAAACCCAGGAAGTGTAAAAGGAAGTGTTCTCGGGGGCACGACAGGGCAGTAGGAACCAACCCTAATAAGGCAGCGATAGGAAAAGGAACTAACATTTTTTGAGGATCTCCTGACTAGATCCTTTTTATTCACTATCTTATGTAATCCTCACAGCACTGTAACTTAGGTACTGTAATTCTCATTTTATAGGTGAGGATAGCGAGCTAAGGAATCTGTCCAAGGTCAAAATGCTCTTTAAGTGGCATAAAGATGATAATGCCCGTGTCTGTCTACTTTTAATGTCCATGTTTCTTCAACTGCTTCATATAGTCTCTAATTGCTGCTATTAATGACTTCATTATTGCCACAGCTGCTGAAGCATCATATTCATATAGTAACTGTGGTCTTCTTTCTTATCATTTCATTCTCCTCTCATGTCTCCAGTACTTCACAGCTTTTTGCTAAAGTGTTAGGTCTTCTAGAGACACCAGCTTCCAGAGGGCCCTGCCCATCTAGTCAGTAAATCGATGTGTACTAACAATATTAGTTTAATCTTAGGCTACTCTTGACAATTTTTTATCACTCTTCATTCCACACAACTTTCCCATCTCTCCCTGGGAATGAAGCTCTCATTCTGGACACGTAATGTGCCAGAAGGCAGATTTTAAAATAACAAGAATTTTACTCACTTTGTCTCTTCCACCTCACTCAACTTAAAGTCACTATCTCACAATTTTACTACTTGGCACACAGTTGAGAGTCCAATAACAGGAAGTAAACAAACAATAAAATCTATACAGCAATTAGTTGTTTCAAAACTCATGGATTTTACTGACAAGTCTCCTGGTCCCTCAAAGCCTATTCATTCTTAGTTTAGACATGACTAATAATCCAGCTATCTGGATTCTGGCTAGGGCAGAGTAGAGAACCACATTAAAAGCGAAATGAAGGTCAACACCTCACCAACAACAAAAAAAAACCAAATAATCCCATTAAGAAATGGGAAAAGAATATGAACAGACACTTAACCAAAGAAGAATTTCAGGCTCCTAACAAACACGAGAAGAAATGCTCGGGATCATCAGCAATTAGAGAGATGCACATCAAAATACACCGAGATACCATTTCACCCTGACTTTACAGGCATTAAAAACAAAATAAATGTTAGTGACGATGCAGGGAAACTAGAACTCTTATACACTGCTGGTAGGAACGTAAAATGGTACAACCACTATGGAAAACGGTACGCTGCTTCCTCAAAAAGCTGGAAATAGAAATACCAAATGACCCAACAATCCACCCCTAGGTATATATCCTAAAGAAATAAGGGCCATGACACAACAGACATGTGCACACCCATGCTCACTACAGCATTATTCACAATAGCAAAAAGGTAGAAACAACCTAAGTGCCTATCAAAAGATGAATGGACCGATAAACTATGGTACATATATACAATGGCATGCTATGCAACAATAAAGGATAATGATGAATCCATGAAGTACCTCACAACATGGATGAATCTGGAGGGCATCATGCTGAGTGAAAAAGTCAATCACACACACAAAAAAACATTGTATGAAACCGCTTTTATAAAGAAACAACAGATAGTTTACACACAGGGAGAAAAAAAAAACAAAACTCTCTGATGGTTACCAGGAGAGGGAAGAGGAGGGAGGGAAAATTACCAAAGAGACAGTAAACAAGAGTTAATACAGTGAAGGGAAAGCCAATACACAATATGGGAGAAGTCAGCACAACATGATCAAGGTAAGTGAGGACACTCAGAAGAAAGCAGGAATAAAAGAGGCACAGTGGTAAAGGGCTCGGCTGCTAATCAAGGGTTGGCAATTCAAATCCAACAGCCGCTCCTCGGAAACCTCTGGAGCGTTTCTACTCTGTCTATACCATCACTATGAGGGGATAGACTAGATGGCAACAGGTTTGGTTTGGTTTTTGGAACGGTAACTACTATAGTGTAGACAATACTGCAACAATGTTGTTGTTGTTAGGTGCCATCAAGTTGGTTCCAACCCATGGCAACCCTATGCACAACAGAACGAAACACTGCCTGGTCCTGAGCCATCCTCACAATCGTTGTTATGCTTGAGATCACTGATGCAGCCACTGTGGCAATCCACCTCGTTGAGGGTCTTCCTCTCTTCCGCTGACCCTGTACTACGCCAAGCATGATGTCCTTCTCCAGGAACTGATCCCTCCTGACAACATGTCCAAAGTATATAAAATGCAGTCTTGCCATCCTTGCTTCCAAGGAGCACTCTGGTTGTACTTCCTCCAAGACAGATTTGTTCATTCTTTTGGCAGTCCATGGTATATTCAATATTTTTTGCTAACATCACAATTCAAAGGCATCAACTCTTCTTCGGTCCTCCTTATTCACTGTCCAGCTTTCACATGCATATGATGCAATTGAAAATACCACGGCTTGGGTCAGGTGCACCTTAGTCTTCAAGGTGACATCTCTGCTCTTCGACACTTTGAAGAGGTCCTTTGCAGCAGATTTGCCCAATGCAATGCGTCTTTTGATTTCTTCACTGCTGCTTCCACGGCTGTTGATTGTGGATCCAAGTAAAATGAAATCCTTGGCAACTTCAATCTTTTCTCCGTTTACCATGATGTTGCTCATTGGTCCAGTTGTGAGGATTTTTGTTTTCCTTATGTTGAGGTGCAATCCATAGTGAAGGCCGTGGCCTTTGATGTTCATCAGTAAGTGCTTCAAGTCCTCTTCACTTTCAGCAAGAAAGGTTGTGTCATCTGCATAACGCAGGTTGTTAATGAGTCTTCCTCCAATCCTGATGCCCTGTTCTTCTTCATAGGGTCCACCTTCTTGTATTATTTGTTCAGCACACAGATTAAATAGGTACGGTGAAGGACTACAGCCCTGACGCACACCTTTCCTGACTTTAAACCAGTCAGTATCCCCTTGTTCTGTCCGAACACTGCAACAATAGAGTCAACAAATAATCTACAAATGGAAACACAGATATGCCCAGAGGTGAGGGAGGGGTTAAGGAAACACTCCCATTGGCAGATAACAGGTTCGGAGGTGGAAATTTCTAAATACATGACTGTAGATGCTCCTGAAATATTAATACAGACAGCAGAGCACACAAGCGGCATAATCAGGGAAACCTCCAAAATATAACTAAATACCTCATGGGATGAAGTTCCCAGGCTTGAAGGCAATGGACCACAGACTTGAGGGACATCTACATCAACTAGCACAACATAGTTCTTAAAGACATTGTTACATTCAACTTTGGAGAGTAGCCTCCGGGGTCTTAAAAGCTTGCAAGTAGCCATCTAAGATACAAGTATTGTTTTTTTCTAGTCCAGAGCAAAAAAAAAAAAAAACCAAACCCATTGCCACTGAGTTGATTTCGACTCATAGTAACCCTATAGGACAGAGCAGAACTGCCCCATACGGTTTCCAAGTAGCGCCGGGTAGATTGGAAATGCCCACCTTTTGGCTTGCAGCCGCAGCTCTTAACCACTACTCCACCAGCGTTTTCATCCAGAGCAAAGGAGGGGGGGGAAAACTAAAGACTCAAGGGAGCAATTTGTTCAAAAGACTAATGGACCACATAAACCACATTGTACATGTCCCCGAGATCAAAAGTACCTGGCTCCACTACTGATCGCTCTGACTGAGATTACAACAGAGGGTCTTGGACACAGGGGGAGAAAAATGTAGAACAAATGATCAAACTCACAAGAAAGATCAGACTCATTGGTCTGACAGACTGGAGAAGCCCCCGAGACTATGGCCTGCGAACATCTTTCTAACACAGAATTGAAGCCACTCCTGAGGATCACCTTTCAGCCAAAGATTTGGGGGGGGGGGGGGGGCTATGAGACAAATAACACATGTGAGGAATGTGCTTCTCACATCACTCAAGAATACCAGATCGAAAGGGCAACACCTGCCCAGGAACAAAGACGAGAAGGTGGAGCGGACAGGAAAACTAGACAATGGACGTGGTGAACCCGGGGTGGGGAGGGAAAGGGGGAGAACGCTGACACAATGTGGAACTGCTGCCAATGCCATGAAACAATTTGTATATAAATTTTTGAATGAGAAACTAATTTGCTCTGTAAACTTTCACCTCAATCACAATTAAAAAAAAAAATTTGATGGAACAAACCCATTGAGAGCAGGAAGAAGTAAGCGCAGGCAGCTAAGAGTGATGGAAGAGATAATATATTTAATATAGGTATTTCAAAAAGCAGAGCCCTGGTGACACAGTGGTTAAGAGCTATCACTGCTAGCCAAAAGGTCAGCAGTTCCAATTCACCAGCCGCCCTACGGGACGGTTCTACTCTGTCCTATAGGGTCGCTATGAGTCGGAGTCAACTTGATGGCAATGGGTTTGGTTTGGTTTTTTATTTCAAAAAGCAGAGCAATACGTGGCCATTTAGTACAGGTGCAAAGTGTACAGGATGCCATTATTTCCCCAGCACGGTTGGGTCGACAGAAACCCTTGTTCAGTTTTTCAAAAGAACTTTACCCTTGTATTTGCTGCTATTGCAATCTGCCACTTATGACCTCCTAGTTTAGCTACCAGTCCCTGCCTTCCTTAGAATCCCTTTTTTTCCTTCCCTAGCTGTTTATGGCTCTTACAACCTGGTTAGCACTGACAGATTCACCCTTAATCTGCACCATGACCTAACATCCTGGCTTCTCCCTAGTTACTACGTCTAGCTCACAACATACCTTATGGAATACCTAGTCTAGAATTCAGCTACATTTCTAATCTTCCTGGAGCCCCACCTGAGGCCTTTGTTGGCAGACACTGCTTCTCACTCCCTGCCAAATGCCCAGGTAGGCTCTTAATTTTGCAAGTATGGCTCCCTGGAACAACTCCATATTACTGTGCATTCTGGCTGTCACTGTCATAATTCGCCCAAGTAATATAGTGTACATACTATTACCTCAAACCCCCAATCAGGTCTGAGGTACCATTCCATAATCAAACTTGTTAATATCTCTACAGGAAAAGATAAGCACGGTCACACAAAACTCATTCACCCATTGCCATTGACTCGATTCTGACTCAGTGACCCTATAGGACAGGGCAGAACTGCCCCACAGGGTATCCAAGGCTGTAATCTTTACAGAAGCTGACTGTCAAGTTTTTCTCCCACGGAGCAGCTAGTGGGTTCCAATCACTGACCTTTCGGTTAGTAGCTGAGCGCTTAACCACTGAGCCACCAGGGCTCCTCATAGTCACACAAGGTGAGATAAATAATAACTATAAATAGCTTCATTTATCAGTTCAAATCATGTTTTGCTGCCAAATGAGTTAAGAAGAAAATTCTTCAGAGCCTTTTGAATTCTAGAATGGAGCTTAAGGAATTTTGTATGTGTATCTTTTTTTTTTCCCTTCCAAAATATTTTTTAAAAGATTTGGTGTTTCAATAGATAATTTCAGTTTTCTGATAATTTTATTTGTATAAAAATGTATTACTTGTATTGAATCAATGAAAGATTATTTTTATATACTTACACAAAGCACGCATATATTCGACATACAGAAACCTATGAATGTAACAAAAAAGGATATAAATGCTGTTGTATATTTATCCACAGAGAAGTACTACTTGGGCAATAATATGGATAACTAAGGTACTGAAAAAGTACGGATATATAAAACATTTTACTTAGTGATTTAGGACCATACCATGTAAGATTAGCAAAAGCATATCCAATGCTTTAAATATTTAGAATTATCACCTCCCCCGGGGTTTTCCTTCTTTCCGTGTCACAAAACCAGCTCTAATTTCCTAGGCATGTAACATTAACATAGTTCTTTAACATGGCTATACTATGCTTCTTTTCTAGAAACAAAAAAGTTGGTACTATTAAAAATTTTTTAAACCCAAGCATGATTCGGGGTTTATGCTCCAGATTTGAAATGCTGGCTATCTGTTTAGACAGTTCTAATCTTTTATTTGGCTCTTACCGTACATACGTGTGATTTCACACTTACAATTACAATTTTAATAATCTGCCTGATCAACTGCTATATCACTAGATTCATATTTAAGAAAACATTCTAAGTAATTTATTGTTGTTTATGATGTTGTTAAGTGCTGTCGAGTTGATTCTGACTTAGAGTGACCCTATAGGACTGAGCAGAAATGCCCTACAGAGAGGGTTTCCCAGGCTGAAATCTTTACAGGAGCAGATCACCAGGTCTTTTCTCCTGAGAAGTGGCTGGTGGGTTCGAACCGCGGACCTTCCAGTTAGCAGCCAAGCACTTAACCATTGTATCACCAGGCCTCCTTGTTGCTTATGATAAATACCACATACATTAAAAACAGATCTTTACTAAATGAACAAGAAATTCCACACCTCATCTAAATTACAACTGAAAATTATAAAAGTATTAGATAAACATAACAATCCAATCTCTCTCTCTAGCTTTCCAAAGAGCCAGAACTGCTAAAATTATAAAACTTTATACTAGGTAGATGTAGCAAAAAAGCCACGTTGTTCCTCCGTCGTTATACATATAGTACCCACAGCATTCATGGGATCCTACAGTTTATCTGACATGACAATGAAAAAGCAGGATTAAGAATTAAAACTGAATTTTAACCTATTTCCTTTAACAAAAGAAGTCTGTAGATGGTACAAAAGGTTACGCACTTGACTACCTGCCTGCCTAAAGGTTGGCAGTTTGAACCCACCTACAGGTTCCTTAAAAGACAGGCCTGGTGACCTGCTTCTGAAAGGTCATGGCCTTGAAAACCATAAAGAGTAGTTCTAATCTGCACACATGGGGTTGCCATGAGTAGGGATGACTGCATGGCAACTAACAACAAGAGTTTATCTGACAATAAAGACAAAGCAGGATTAAGAATTAAAACTGAATCTAACATATTTCCTCCTACAAAAGACTTAGTGATTAGGGTTCTAATCCAGTGGCTGACAAATTTTTTCTGTAACGACCAGAGTGAAACACTTTAGGTCATACAGTCTCTGTCACAACAGTACTGCCATCTGTAAAGTGGGGGTAATAATCATCCCTCCCTCCCAGGGGTTTTCCAAGGAATTAATAGAGTTAATATATGCAAAGCAGTTAAAACAGTGTGTGGTACATAGTAAGCTGCAATAATAAATGCTCAAAAAGGGCCTGAGGAGAATGGGGGTGGCATCTAGGGATACCCCACGTTCTGTTCAACTCTGCCTTTCCAGCACCGCAGCAGTCATAAACAATGCAAATAAGCACCGTTGTGTTGCAACAAAACTTACAAAAACTGGCAGCATGCTGGATTTGGCTCACAGTGTGTAGTTTGCCCATCCTTACTTTAGACCTATTTCTACAGACTACACAAGGTCTTTAGAAACCGAATTAAATGACATAGGTGTCCTTACAAATTCCTTTCAAACCAAAACCCATTGCCATCGAGTCAACTCCGACTCACAGCAACCCTATAGGACAGAACAGAACTGCCCCATATGATTTCCAAGGAGCAGCTGGTGGATTCAAACCGCTGACCTTTTGGTTAGCAGCTGAGCAAATTAACCACTAAACCACCAGGCCCCAGTGAACTCATTTCTTAAACAAAATTTAATAATAATTTTTTCCATGTCTTCTTAAAAAGATGTGAGTCCTAAAATCAAAGAACAATAGTCCCATTAAAACTGTTCAAACCCTTCTATGATGCTATGGATAATTAATGAAACACAGAAAACTCAATACAGCTTTTTGTTGTTGTCATTCATTTAAATGTCACTATACAGGTTAACCAAAATTTAGAATAAAATAAATTTCAGAATACGAGGTAACTGAAAACATTCTGAGTTTAATCCCTTATTCTATACATAAAGTAATTAATAGAAGCACATAAAGGTTATAAACTGCCTCAATTCCTTTTTTTCCCCCTAAATTTTATTTATTTCGTTGTTGTACCTCAATCCCTTTTTGAAATACAGCTGGAAGAAAGAAAGGTAGGTGCATTGGTTAAAAACAAGTGAAAGGTACTTTAACTTTTTTTCCCATTGAGAAAGTATTCACTAGTTGTATAGTTAAAAAAAAAATCTAAAAACTTACTTTGGAGTTACGTATTTTCTGTCATTAAAGTAAAATGAAAGAGAACTAAAATCCCATAAATGGTAGTGGAGGAGATTAAGCTAGAAACCAGGTCAGGAGTCTTCTCACTATTGTATAAATCCTTCTATATTTGGGTGGGTTTTATATATATAAAATAATTCTATCCTAAGGCACAACAAATCCAGCCCAACTGTCTCTATTCTTGTTATGAACCCTGCCTGTTTACCCATTAAAGAAAAAGAAAAATTAAAAAAAAAAAAAGGCAATAAAATGTAAGACAATCTCAGCTTCAAAACTTATATTTAAGATCGCTTTCTCAAGGGCATGTTTTCTAAAATGTCTGAAAAATGAAACAGGACAAATCCTCTCTGCCCATCCATCCTTAAAGGTTTAGCTCTAATGATGCTTCTCTGGCTTTCGTTAATTTTTAAAATACTTTGCTGGAAGTACCATCTCTGAAAGTTCTGAATTGTGGTTGTGGGCCCCTTTTTATCTCCTTAAACTTTTAACACGTCTTCTCGAGGCTGTAAATTCCTTAAGGGCTTGCACACAAAAGATGCTGAATAATATTAGCTGAATAAATAAATGCACATAAAAACAATTTATAATTATGACCTTTAATAAAGGAACTCAAGTCATTTAACTCAGATTATCTGACTTGACAAAAAAGTTATATTAACTTGCCAGGGGTATACATTATTGTGATTCTACAAACCGCTTTATAAAGTTTCTAGACTTTAGCCAAAAGAAAAGAAAAAAAAAAAAAAACCCAAATCCGTTGATTTCAACTCAGAGCGACCTTACAGCACAGAGGAGAGCTGCCCCACAGGGTCGCCACAGAGTGTGTGGTGGATTTGAACTCCAGCGACCTCTTAACCACTGTACCACCAGAACTCTAGACTTTATAGAAACACCGTCGTAATGACCGAGGGTGGGGTCAGAAGAAATGTTTTTCATACCACTAAGCAAAGCGTTTCCTTCCTTGAGAGGGGTAGAAATAGCCCCACACATAGAAGGCAACATTCACTCTCTCTTCACTGCTCCCGTCTAGAAACAAGCAACACTGAGGGTGGGTTTTCTCAATCGTCACGAGGGTTGTCTGCAGAAAACGCACGGGGCGTTCGGAGAGCCTCACCCGAAACCCGGCTTGGGGCCGCGCTCCAGGCTCACCCCCCAGGCGCAGCGGGCGCCGCCAGGGCGGGTCCCGGGAGCCGCGCGCCCAGAGGCGGGACCCGACTTCCCGACCTTCCCCGCACTCCGGTCCCGAGCTCCCATCGGCGGGCAGAGTCCGCCGCTACCTGTTGTGCTCGGATGAGACCAGACTTTCCCGGAGCCCGGGAAGCTAGGAGAAAGGACGGATCGCATGGGCGGTCTAGCCAGCCCTGCGCCCCGGTTCAGCCCCTCCTCAGTGAACCCTGACGCCGACGACCACGACACCAAACCCCTTGACCCTTTCCTCGCACCCTGGGCCCCAGCTTCCTCCCCGCCCACAACGCTGTCCCGACCACCTTGGGGGCCCTCGAGCGGGACCACTCACGGTGCCGGGCCCGGTGTGTCGCTCCTCCACGGCCGGCAGGCAGCCGGGACACCGTCTCCTCTCCCGAAGTCCCCGACTGCTCGCCCTCGGGGTCCCCACACCTCAGCGCCCGTCCCGGTCCCGCCACATTGCCTGGCTCCTTTCAGCAGCAGGGCAGCGCAGCGACTTGCCGGTGGCGGTGACTATGAGGCAGTGGGGCGGGAGAGGCGCGCGCGGGGCGGGACCTGAGCGCTCCGAGCGGCCAACGCGGCGGGAGCCGCGACTGGGAGCGCGCCTCCGATCCGAGGCCCCGCCAGCCGGCCGCCGAGCCATCGAACGCCCACTCTGGCAGGCGTGACTGCTCCACCGCCGAAAGAGCGGATGAAGGAGCCTGCGGCCCAAGTTGATAGGACAGTGGCTTTGCAGTCCGGAGATTGTGGCCACAGCTATTTTTGTCTATTTTTCATCACCAGCCACAGGCAAAGACACAGCTGGAGCCTAGAAAAATTCAGGCAGGGCTAGTGCTGTGGGTGTAGATGGTGAAATGTTAGATGTGGAAAGAACCTTTGTAGTCCTAACTCTTCGTTTTACACCGAAAACTGGGGTCTGAGGTAAAGTGACTTGCTCAAGGTCACACACTGAGTCAATGGGGAGGTCACTGAGTGACTGGGACTAACAACCTCTTGGCTCAGAATCAAGTGCGTTTTTCCGGTATACTCAGCATTTTGAATGTAATATTTTAATTTTTATTTTGAAACAATCTCAAGCTTACAAAAAAGTTGCAAATATAGTACAAAGAATTGTTTTCCCTCTGGAACATTTGAGATTTAAGTTACTGAGATCAGGCCATAAAAAACCCGTTGCCATGGAGTTGCTTCCGACTCACAGCTACCCCATAGGACGGAGTAGAACTGTCCCATAGGGTTTCCAAGGAGCGGCTGGTGGATTCGAAATGCCCACCCTTTAGTTAGCAGCAGTAGCTTGTGGTAAGTCTCAGCCAGTGTACCACCAGGGCTCCATATAACCACAATATACCTATCAAAATCAATACATGTACACGATACATTACTGCTGTCTAATCTTCAGACAAAGGAGCCCTGGTGGTGGAAGCAGCTCTAGGCTGCTTACCAAAAGGTTGGCTGATTAAACCCACCCAGTGGCTCCAAAGGAGCTGATCTGCTTCAGTAAAGATTACAGCCAAGAAAACCTTATGAGGCAGTTCTCCGGTGTCACATGGGGTCACTATGAGTCAGAGTGGACTGGACAGCAACCAACAATCTTCAGACACCATGTTTTGCTAATTGTCCTAATAATGTTCTTTATGGCTAAAGGATTCAGTTCAGAATCAAACATCCTATTTACTAGTGGTTTATCTTTAGTTGCCTTCAATCTGGAACACATCTTTAGTCTTTTCTTGATTTTCATATCCTTGAAACTTTTGAAGATTCCAGGCCAATTATTTCATAGAATGTCGTTCAGTTTGAGTTTGTCTGATGTTTACTCATGATTAGATTTAGGGAAGGTCTATTTGACAGGATTCTCGCAAACATGATGCTATGTTTTCATTGCATCCTGTCAGGTGGCACATTATTTTAATTTGTCCCATTACTGATGTTTACCGTCTGCTAGACTTCTCTACTGTAAAGTTACCCTTTCCCCCCTTTGTAATTAATAAGCATTTTGTGAGGAGATTCTTTGACGCTATGTACATACTTTTTTTTGTCATCAAGCATTCAATTAATTTATTTATATTGGAATGGATTCAGTTTCCTATTTTAGTAAATGGATTATAATATGTTTCTGTCACTATTTATTTTGATGTCAAATTGTCCCAAGTATGGTCAGTGGGAGCCCCATTCATGCTGGCTTCTGTGTCCTTGTGTGTTTTAAATTCAAATTAGTAAGAGTGTGACTCAATACACCCCATACTAATCCTGCCTCATTAACATATAGAGGTTTAGAATTTACAAGACATAATTACACAACACCGCAAATGGAGGACAATTACATCAGATCACAAAAATGGAGGACAATAACACAATACTGTGCTGGGAATCATGGCCTAACCAAGTTGACACATAATTTAGGGGGGCATAATTCAATCCATGACATTTACATTAGATTGCATTATGGGACATAATCTAATCTACCCAAGCAAGATCTTGATTTAATCTTGTAATTAAATTATAACAGTATATGCCTGGGATTTTAGTACATATTTTGGGAGGACACAATTCAATCCATAACACCCATCACCCAGATTTTACATTAATATTTTACTATTCTGTGCCCTTTTAACACATCCCCATCATCCTTTGAGCATTAACTTACTTTCTGGCACAATAAGATGTTCCAGACCCATCTTATACTTTCTTTACCCCAGCCCTGGACACAGTCACTTCTCCAGAAGTCTTGGTTCCTTTTGGTGGAGAATGGTTTTTAGAAGCACTAAGAGTGCTCACTACTATTGGGGCATTACTGCTCAGACTATCTCAGTGGACGGAGCTATGGAATATTTATACTTTCATACACATATATGGAGGCCTGGTGGTGCAGTGGTTAAGAACTCAGGCTGCTAACCAAAGGTCAGCAGTTCAAATCCACCAGCCGCTTCTTGGAAACCCTATGGAGCAGTTCTACTCTGTCCTATAGGATCGCTATGTGTCGGAATCGACTCAATGGCAATGGGTTTACATATATCTATACATGTATACTCACACACGTATTTACAACTGTATTTCTTTACTAACATATATTGAAAGGCCATACGTACACAGTAATACTTCTAAGCCAGCATCATATGATTCATTCTAGTTTTCTCCCTTCTATACTTGTAACTCTCCTACAAAGAGAAACCTGGCTCCTATTATCCCGAATATATTTACTTATTTGAACAATTCTCCAATATGTAACCAGTCACCCATAGCCGACCTCTTCCTTGTGGGATTCCCTCCAGTAAGGTTCTGAGACCCTGAAATAAAGCACTGCCAATCCCCCCACCCCTGCTCCCATACCCTGGACTAGGGCCTGCCTATAAGCCCTTCCTACCCTGCTCAGGCTCCAACATGCCATGCCAAGCTGTTCCCCACCTATTCCTCCTCACCCCTCCCTAGATTTTATAGTATATATACAGAGACAGAGAGAGAAGAGGGGTAAAGTACTATAAAGTACCCTAAGAATGGTACAAAAATATGGGATCTGAGTAGAGAGTAGAGAGCAATTACTATGAATTCCAGTTGGGAGGCTCATGAAGGGTATAAAGAAAGAGATGCCATTTAACTGGGTTTTGAATGATGCAGAAGAATGAATGAGTAGGATATACTCTATTAGATATTGAAAAATGATTTGAGTGGGTCCACAGCAGAGAAAGTAATTCATCTTGCCTGAGTATGTGGTACAAGAATAAGAATACTACCATTTTGGAGCTAGAAGGGACATTGTGTGCTGTTGAGTCTAAACACTAGTTTTATAAAGGATTCACAGATGACTCCAAATCTTTGAGCACAAATGACATACAGAATGAATTTAGAAGGAGGAGGGGAAAATAATGAGTTTAATTTTAAACATGTCACATTTGAGATGACAGCAGGGCATCCAGAGAGGAATATGGGACTATAGCTTACAAGAGGGGTCAGAGCTAGAGATCTAGAATCAGAACTTTTCCACAAGGAGCTGACAGTGGACACCATGAAAAAAATAAAGAGGGAAAACAACAAGGATGGAACTCTGATAAAGCAACCGGTTTAGTTATCTTAACCAAATGGAAATGTGTACCACTTTTCAATTCCTACTATACTGGAATATAATTTGCTCAATTGCAAATCAAGATTTTGAATCATAGTAAAGAGGAATTTGTAACATAATTAATGGAAACAACACAGGCTTTGGAATGAGGTAACTTGTGTTCAAACCCTAATCCTACCAATTAGTAGGTATGACTTAAGGAAAATGACTTCTTATCTCTGAAGCTCAGCTTCCTCACTTGTAAAATGATAATATCATCTCCCTTCCTGGGATGTCCTGAGGGCTTGAAATGCAACACAAATACCTAAACCCACCCATCGCGTCAAGTGGATTCCAACTCATAGTGATCCTATAGGACAGAGTAGAATTGCCCCATAGAGTTTCCAAGGAGCACCTGGTGGATTTGAACTGCCGACCTTTTGGTTAGAAGACATAGCTCTTAACCACTACACCACCAGGGTTTCCATAATAAATAACTAGCATATTAAAAACAACCAAACCAAACCCGTTGCCACCGAGGCGATTCTAACTCAGAGCAACCTTACAGGGTAGGGTAGAACTGCCCCATAGGGTTTCCAAGGAGTGGTTGGTGGATTCAAACTGCCAACTTTTCGTTAGCTGCCTGAGCTCTTAACCACTGAACCATCCAGACTCCGCTAGCATATTACCCTCTGTCAAATGACAGCTAGCACTTACCTTAGCCTCCCACTCCCAATTTATTTAAGCTTGTTAGCTCAGTTGGTGTCACAGAAGGTACCTATCAGATATTTTTTAATGGGATAGAGAATTTTATGTACTATTTATTATATGTTTATGTACTTTCTATTTATTATATGCTTATCACTGGAAAGCATTATACTGAATTTCCTTAGCACTCTGTAAGGAAACAATTTTTCCCGCTAATACATGAAGCATTCTCAGAATCATAACTGTTGGTATATTAATAGTATATGTAAAAATTATGAACCCAGCGATTATCCATTGGTCTTGCTTTGTGATACCCTGATTTAATTTACTGTTCAAACACATCTGCAATGATTCTAGGCTCCAACCAGCAAATATTTAGGAAACTGAAAATTACAGATTGCCTTTCTACCCAGAACAATGGATCTTTAGTGTACCCATGGAACTCATGGGTCTTCCCTTGAGTGTTCCCCTCAAGATGTTAGTAAGTGTCCCTTTAAAAAGATGTTCTTAACACCAAAGGCACAAGGAAAACATTAGCCCAAGAGACAAAAAGACTACATAAACCAGAGATTCCATCAGCCCGAGACCAGAAGAACTAGATGCTGCCCGGCTACCACCAATGACCACCCTTACAGGAAACACAACAGATTCCCTGACAGAGCAGGAGAAAAGTGTGGTGCAGAACTTAAATTCACATAAAGAGACTAGACTTAATGGTTTGACTGAGACTAGAGGAACCCCTGAAGACATGGCCCCTGGACTCTCTCTGTTAACCCAGAACTAAAACCATTCCCAAAACCAACTCTTCAGACAAAGATTAGACAGGACTATAAAACATAAAATAATACTCGTGAAGAGTGTGCTTATTGGTTCAAGTAGACACTCGAGATTAAATGGACAGCTCCTGTCCAGAGGTGGAATGAGAAGGCAGAAAGGGAAAGGAGCTGGTTGAATGGACATAGGAAACTGGGGTGGAAAGGGGGAATGTGCTGTCACATTACAGGGATTGCAACGAAGGTCATGTAACAATGCGTATAAATTTTAGTATGAGAAATTAACTTAAGCTGTAAATTTTCACCTAAAACACTATATATATATATAAAAGATGTTCTTAAGTTTGAGAAACACTATATATTCATGTACTACAGCCATCTCTTAGAGAATCGTTATGTATATTCCCAGACACCCAGTGCCGTCAAGTGGATTCCGACTCATAGCGACCCTGTAGGACAAAGTAGCAGGCTGCATTTAATGGAATGCTCCCAAACTTATTTGACAATGGAATACATTTTTTTTTCCCAAGGAATTCACACTATATCCTCCTGTAGAACTAGTGTTTCTGAGAGCAGAGTTTGGGAAATGCCACTCTGGAAGTTTGTATTTGGTGATCCAATCCAGTCATGTCAGGTTGCTGAGTGTTGATAGAACCACTGAAGAGGCTGGGATCTATATGTGGCAAGTTCATGTCACAAATCTCCTGGGTTTGGGCACAGCTTCAGCTCTGTTCAATGTGATCTGAAGTCTGAAATGACAGATACCCCACTCTGACCACAGATCCGCTGGCCCTTTGTCATACCGCTTTCCACTTTTGGTTCCACCAAGCATTGTTTGTCAACATTCTGCTCAGGTTGCTGTAATTTCTGAGAGCTCTTAGTACTAAATTTCCAATAAAAAGCTTTAGCCATGGGTACAATTTCCCTCAGTAGGTAAACTACTATAAATATTCAGTCAAGAAGAGCTTAAAACCTAACAGCATAGTCCTTGGATGATGGTAAGTAAATAATAGGCCTTTTAACCTGGACGGAAGTAGTTAAAGTCAGGGCTGGTGCTTCTAAGCAGCATTACTAAGCAAAGGTAGGTCCACAACTATGTATTTGATTATACTTTACACAAGAAATGACTGTAATTATGTTCATACTTGATTGAATGGTACCTAAGGCCCTTTCTAAATCCTCATTCTCTGATCAGATTAAGAAACACAGTGTCATGGTTTCGTCCCAAAGTTGCTGCCATATATTTTATGAAGAACCACTTAACCTCTTTGGGCCTCAATTTCCTCATCTGAAAGATGAGCATGTTATACTAGAGGGTCTCTAAGATTGCTTCCTACTTTAAAATTCAATTATTTTACTGTTACTCTTACAAAATCCCTTCAAAGTAAATAAAGCAGCTATTATTCTGAAGAAACAGAACCCAAACCCCAGAATAGCTAAGTGATTTGCCCATGTTTGGAGCAAGATTCCATCAGCAAGATTTTAAAACTCAGCCTCCTGAATCTTTGATATCTTTTCTATATTACCAGTGTTACAAACACTCAAAACTCTATAAAATACGTTAAACTAACAACACTTCCAAAAGTTATTCTTTTATAGATATGTAGTCATACATTTATTTGAAAATATTATGACAGCAATTTGAAAATACAATTTTTTTTTTAACTTAAGGAAACAAAAACCTAGTCCTACGCCCCCACATGACAATTCTTTTCACTTATTTTGTTCTCTTTCAACTGTTACATGTCTAGGCAAAGTTATATGCATATGGCATATCAAATTTGTATTCATAGTGATTTTATTACCATTGGCTATATAACATCAGTTTCTGAGTACGACATTACTACCACTCAATCATATGGGCCTGAAGGAGGGGAAAGTTACTAAGATCATCAACCTGTTGGAGAATAACTACCAGCTCCTACATGTAGGCAAGTATCATTGGTAAGGGGCGAAGAAAAGATCTAAAATTTTTTTTCCATCGTCTGCTATAACCAGCTTTCCTTATCAAATCTGGCTTTAAAATCTCCTGATTAAAATAATTTCTCTGTTTTTCCTAAGAAATGCAGGGAGACTTCATGAAGTCAATGGGAAGAAAATGTAAGCTGGGGTAGGAGAGAAGGCCCTGGAATCTCCTTTGGCTTATTCCCTTTATACAGTTTCACCTTGGAAGACAGGGAGCCTGTGACCCTGAAGGAGTGAACAGCAGGATTGAAGGCTTCTGTGGAAAGGGGGAGGATGAGGCAGCAACACTCCTGCAGTGGCCAGGGACAGCAGGCTCTGGAAGATAGGCTTTGGAGAGACTCCAGGAAGAAGTGGGGGTGGGGAGCGTCTGTGGGGAATCAATGAAAGTAGGGCTGAGAGGAATTAGAAGACAGTCCTTGGTCTGCTTATCAATTTCTCCCTGCCAGAAAGTCCCTGATGGGAACCACAGGAAGCACCATCATAAGCCAAATTAATCACTAAATTAAACTATCAAGGTGAAGGAGCAAAATCTAAGGACATTAGCAGCCAAGACCCAAGGAATAGTATTGGTCCCCAAACTTCAGCTGCAAGCTCTTTAGGCAAGTCAACTGTTTGTCTGTAGGCAGTTAACATTTAGGATGTTTCATCCTTTACAAGTAGCATATAAGGCATCCCATGGTAACCTTATTCACCAATTGGAGATACATTTTGAATGTGAAAACTGATGATGTATGACTATCTATTTACAAATCAAACATATTGGAATAATAAGCATAAAGATAATATTAAAACCAAAATAATATTCATGATTTAAGATTACTTGATTAGTTCAAGAAATTGAATTTATCCATTAAAATGGTAAAACTCTACACTGTTGATAAATAGTATTTTTGCTAAATTATCATATTTGCCAAAAAGCTATGCACAATATTATTAAAAACACCTATGGAAATTATCAGTTATTATGTTTATGAATATAGAACTATTATTAACTTCTTTGGGACACATTGTTTTTGATTCAAATTCTAATAAATATTAGTTTATATGTCAAGCCTTGTTTATGTACAAACTTAGAATCTTATCTAGATGCAAATATTTAATTGACAAGTAGGAACAACAGCTAGAAATGAAATTAACCATATAATACAGTTAATGTAATCAGTGGAGCCTGAGTCATAAATCAGGAAAAGAAAAATGTTAATAATATGGAATAGAATTATATACTCTTGAACTCAATTTGCCAAGGTACAGGCATTCACAGACCAGAGCACAAATCCATTTATAGACTATTCTTGTTCATCTCAATAATATTTTATTGACTTACGCATTTTCTCCTTTTGTCTGCTTCCTCTCCCTTACACTCTCTGAGACTAAACTCAAGAAAAATATTATCTTATATATTTAATAAATGTTAACTTTTTTAAAAAAGCAAAATACAAATTCCTTAATGCTAAATGAACTATGTTAAAATATGTGTATATTTATGAACAAAGATTATAAATGAATACATAAAAAAGAAATATTTATTTTTAAACAATGGGATTATGGGCTTTTTTTCAATATTTTTAATTGTTATACTGCTTTTATACACAAATGGAAAGCATTTTTTCTATTAACTGCTTTTTATTGTAAAAATATATATAACGCAATATTTGCAATTTAACATTTTTCATGTGTGCAATTTACTGATATTGATTACATTAATCATGTTGAACAACCATCACAAATTTCCATTGCCAAATTTTCCATCACCATAATTTGTTATTAGTTTTTTTAATAATTTTATTTTGTTGTGAATATACACAACAGAACACACATCAATTCAGCAATTTCTACATGTACAATTCAGTGACATTGATTACATTCTTTGAGTTGTGCTATCTTTTTCTAAGTTGTTCCTCCAAGGAAAAGCAATTTAAAAAGTTCTCACTTTGCAATTTCCTGGTATAATTTTTTTCCCCCTTTGCAAAGGTACCTGACACACTGTAGTATTCAACATAAGCTTGTTCAATAAGTATACTACAATTGCTGGCAGTTTACCTTTAGGGAGAAGCCAAATAAATGACAGCACTGGCTACAGTGAGGTGAGTATTCACTCATTCGTCTGTTCAGGGACTTTTAATAGCCTGTTCCCTGCTTTCCTAAGCTGGAATTAGAGAATTATTAGTAGGATGGTCATATAATTTATTGTCTACTGGGAAACTCTGAAGAATGAAAGGGGAAGCGGTTAAAAAATATGCTGGGTTCTCAGATATGACACCTAACTCACAAGAAACAAAAGATTGGACCATCAAAATGAAAAACTTTCATGATTCAAAGAATACTATCAAGAACATGAAAAGACAATCCACAAATTGGAAGAAAATATTTACAAATCATGTATCTGATAAAGGTCTAGTATTCTGAATATATAAAGAACTCTTATAATCAACAATAAAAAGACTAATAACCCAATTAAAAAATGAGCAAAGATTTGAATAGACATTTCTCCAAAGAAGATACACAAATAACCAACAAGCACATGAATCGATGCTCAAAATCATTAGTCATTAAAAAAAAATGGACGTGCAAATGAAAACCACCATGAGATACCACTTCACGCCCACTAAACAAACCAGTTGCCATCAAGTTGACTCCAACAAATGGCTTATTCCATGTGTGTTGGAGTAAAGCTGCACTCCATAGGGTTTTGAACACCCAATATTTCAGAAGTAGTTGCCAGGCTTTTCTTCTGAGATGCCTCTAGGTAGACTTGAACCACAACCTTTCAGTTAGCATTTAAGCAGTTTAACCATTTGCCCCACACAGGGACTCCTCATTCCTACTAGAATGGCTATAATAATAAAAATAAAAAAAAAAGAGGAAAATAACAGGGGTATGTAAGGAAGTAGAGAAATTGGAATCCTCATGCACTGTTGGTGAGAATATATATAAAATGGTACAGCTGCTTTGGAAAACAGTTTGGCAGTTCCTCAAAAAAGCTAAACATAGTTACCATATGACCTGGCAGTTGCACTCTTAGGTATACAACCAAGAGAATTGGAACTATACTCAAATGTTCATAGCAACATTATACATAATAGCCAAGAAGTGGAAATAACCCAAATGTCCGTAAATGAGTGGGTAAGCAAAATGTGTATACCCATACAATAGAATCTTATTCAATCAAAAAAAGACATGAAGTTCTAATTCATGCCACAACATTGATAAACCTTGGAAACATTATGATAAGTGAAAGAAGCTGGACATAAAAGGCCACATATTGTGTGATCTCATTTATATGAAATATCCAGAATAGGCAAATCCAGAGAGACAGAAAGCACATTAGTGGTTGCCAGGGGCTGAAAGTAGGAGAGAAATGGGGAGTTATTGCTAGTGGTACAGGGTTTCTATTTGGAATGATAAAAATGTTTCGGAATTAGATAGTGGTGATGCACAATCTTGTACAACCTTATTGCAATACTGTGCAATAAGACAATACTGTACAACCTTGTAAATACACTAAGAGCCACTAAAGTGTACACATTAAAACAGTGAATCTTATGGCATGTGAATTATATACAATAAGTAAATAAATAAGCAATGGAGATGAACTGGAACTAAACATATGGTCATCCTAGATCAGGCCCTTGATGTATTTCCAGTGCTGAAAGAGAAATAATTGCAAGTTGGGGTTAAAGAAGATGCCTGGATGTCTTACCACAGACCAAAATGTTTAAACTTGAAATCTAAAACTTTAAAGACCATATTAACATTACATATCACTTCCAGCTCATCTCTATTTTGCTTCCTCTCTCCTAAACAATATGAAGCCCACATTTAGTGTTTTCATTGTACTTGCATCATCATCTTTTACTTCATCTCTTCTGAACAATGAAGCCCTAATAGCCTAGTGGTTAAGAGTTCAGCTGCTAACCAAAAGGTCGGCAGTTTGAATCCACCAGCAGCTCCTTGGAAACCCTATGGGGCAGTTCTGCTCTGTTCTGTAGGGTGACTATGAGTTGGAATCAACTCGACAACAACAGGTTTTTGGTTTGCCTAAAAAAAGCACTTGGTTCTCCTAAACAAAAAAATGTTTGGAGGACAGCTACCTGGCTAACCCACTGGAAGAGATCCATACTTACGCCTATTTCAAAGAAAGGTGATGCAACAAAATGTGGAAATTATCAAACAATATCATTAATATCATAAAAATACGCAAGTAAAATTTTGCTGAAGATCATTCAAAAGTCGTTGCAGCAGTACATTGACAGGGAACTGCCAAAAATTCAATTCAGATTCAGAAGAAGATGTGGAATGAGGTATATCGTTGTGATGTCAGATGGATCCTGGCTGAAAGCAGAGATACTAGAAAGATGCGTTACCTGTGCTTTACTGACTATGCAAAGATGTCATGCAATGAATTGTGTCCCCCAAAAATATGTGTATCAATTTGGCTATGCCATGATTTCCAGCATTGTCCACCATTTTGTTATCTGATGTGATTTTCCTGTCTTGCAAATCCTACCTCTATGATGTTGATTAAGTGAGATTATCAGCAGTTATATTAATGAGGCGGGACTCAATCTATGAGACTGAATTGTGTCTTGAGCCAATCTCTTTTAATATATAAAAGAGAGAAGCGAGCAGAGAGACACGGGGATCTCACATCACCAAGAAAGCAGCACTGGGAGCAGAGGGCATTCCTTTGACCCAGGGTTCCTGTGTGGAGAAGCTCCTAGACAAGGGTAAGATTGATGACGAGGACCTTCCTGCAGAGCTGACAGAGAGAGAAAGACTTTCCCTGGAGCCAGCACTCTGAATTCAGACTTCTAGCCTGCTAGACTGTGAGAGAATAAACTTGTTTGTTAAAGCCATCCACTTGTGGTATTTCTGTTACTGCAGCACTAGATAACTAAAACAAGAGACATTCAACTGTGTAGATCAAGACAAATTATATAACAATGCAAAGAATGGGAATTCCAGAACACTTAACTGTGTTCATGAGGAATCTGTATATAGACCAAGAGGCAGCTGTTTGACTAGAACAAGGGGATACTGTGTGGTTTTAAGTCAGGAAAGGTGTGCATCAGGGTTGTATCTTTTTACCATACTTATTCAATCTATAAACTCAGCAAATAATCTGAGAAGCTGGACTATATGAAGAAGAACAGAGCATCAGGATTAAAGGAAGACTCATTAAGAACCTGTGGTATACAGATGACATAACCTTGCTTGCTGAAAGTGAAGAGGACTTGAAGCACTTACTGATGAAAATCAAAGACCACAACCTTTAGTATGTATTGTACCTCAATATAAAGAAAACAAAAATCCTCACAACTGGACCAATAAGCAACATCATAGTAAACGGAGAAAAGATTGAAGTTGTCAAGGATTTCTTACTGGGACCCAAAATCAACACCCATGGAAGCAGTGGTCAAGAAATCAAACAACACATTGCATTGGGCAAATCTGCTGAAAAAGGGCTCTGTAAAGTGTTACAAAGCGAAGATGTCTTTTTAAGGACTAAGGTGCACCTGACCCAAGCCATGGTGTTTTCAATCACCTCATATGCATGCGAAAGCTGGACAATTTATAAAGAAGACCGAAGACGAACTGATGCCTTTGAATTATGTGTTGGCAAAGAATGTTGAATATACCATGGACTGCCAAAAGAACAAACAAATCTGTCTTGGAAGAAGTACAGCCAGAATGCTTCTTAGAAGCAAGGATGGCTAGACTTCATCTCACATACTTTGGACACGTTATCAGGAGACGCCAGCTCCTGGCGAAGGACATCATGCTTGGTAAAGAAGAGGGTCAGTGAAAAAGAGGAAGATCCTCAATAAGATGGACTGACATAGTGGCTACAATAGAGTCAAGCATAACAATGATCATTAGAATGGTGTAGGACTGGGCAGTGTTTTGTTCTTTTGTACACAGGGTTGCTATGAGTCGGAACCAACTTGACAGCACTTTAACAACAACAACAAACAATATTCAGTCATAATTAGTGTTTCGGGTTCTAGTAACATCCTATCTTTTAATTTTCTTTTGTTTCATCTCTCACAAATAATATGTAGCCAAAAATTAGTATTATAATCCCATTTGTATCTTTCTCTCACTTCCCTGCCACTCTTCTGTACTTCTCAATGTCGTCTCTGTCATCTCTATGATCAAGTTAATCACTTTTAATTCCCTCTAGTCACTTTTTCTTTGCTCTGCTCTTTTTTTCATCCAACTCAGCTTGCTTATTCTCCTACTAATCTCACTCTTACCCTCTAAAATGACATTCTATTGTTAATAAACGTTCTTATGCCATTAACCTTCCCCTAACAATCCTTTGATTTCATTTCCATAAAGGGAACCTGACTTCCTCCTGACCATACATACTCCTTTCTATTTCTAGATTTCTATTTCAAGAGCAGGAAATGGAGTTGAACATTCCCCTTGCTCTATACTATGCTTCTCTCCTCCTTTGAAGTTCACATTCTCTTGAAATAACATGCTTTCCCCATCCTCATCTCTGTCGTTTACTGACCTTCTTGTCACACTCTCGCAATGATTAAAGATTTGGGCACAGGGTTATTTCTCCCTGTTGTAGTTATGCTACTTACTTACTTATTATCCTGGTTTACTTAATTGTCCACATGGAGTAGACATTCAACATACTATCTTTTAAATTCCTTGACACCCTCCACTGCAGTTACACACTGCCATGACCTCATCCTAGGTTTTGTTATCACTGGGAATGGCTCTACCTCAGAGATCTCACACTGTGACCAGTCTTCAATCTTTCTTTTACTTTCCCACTCTTGTACTTTCTTTGAACTTCCTTTTGACCCTTTCCTATCTAGTCTTTTGCTCCTTCCTGATTTCCTTCCTTCCTTGCCCAGTCTGATTCATGAGGTCAATTGTTTCAACCACGTTCTTACTAGCACTCCCAATTCCTTCCACTCCATGACCTTAGTATACTACATCTGCTCTGCTAATCATGAAATGTGGATTAAACCATCTGCTTTTTCTGCTCTGCTCTTGGAATCCAAAAAACTTATGTAATCATGCTTTCTAATTTTCTGCATTATTTATGATTTTAGACTCAGCTGGCTGACTTACTTAACCATTTCTCATAGTGGTTATGTTGAGCATTTTCACTACTGTCCTCAAACCACTACTCAACTCCACCTTCTTCTCTCCCAGATGATCAAGTCTTACTTGTTACAGCAAAAGTAGAGGACACAACGTGTGACACAACCATAGCTCTCCTTTCACCCTAAACTCAGCCATCTCTTCCTCCTATCTTAGAGGAGACCCTATATGCCAAACTTTCTCAAAAGTATCCCTCTACCTATGCTTTTGATAGAGGATTTTGCTCCTAAATTATTACCTGTCTTCTTCTTTCTTCAAGTTCTCTGCTTCATCTTTCTCTAAAAACACTCTCAGGTGTTCCACATCTTTAAAAACAAAATTTCCGTAATACTGCCTTCCTACAAAACTGCAGCTCTTCTATTTTCTTCCCTTCATCCTCAATCTCCTGAGTCATCTACACCTACTATATACTTAAATCCCTTTCAATTCTCAAGAAATTTGGCTTCCATAATCCAAAGAAGTAGTCCTCCAACACTCAATAATGTTCATAGTGACCTCCCAATTGTCAACCCTGATGGCTTTTTTTTTTTTTAAAGTTCTTTCCTATTTGACCTCTCTAGTAAATTGGACATTGTTAACCACACCCTCCTGGAATAGAAATTTTCCCTTCTTTTACCCTGTAGGATACCGTTCTCTTCTAATTTTTCTCCTATCTCTCTTCCCCTCTTGACAGCCTCTTGGTGGCTTCTCTTAATCTACCAATTTCTGAAATATTCAGTTTCCTACTGCTTCTTTCTTGACATCCTTTCTACATACTCTCTCTGGGCAATGCCATATATTTGGTGATTTCAACTACCACATAAATGCGGTTAACTCCCAAATCTATATCCCTTGCCCCAGCCTTTCTCCTGAAATACATAAAGATATAAGCCCACAAAGAAAGGGACATTTTTTTTTTTTATCCCTAGTGTATTCCAGTACTGTGTATACCAAACCCATTGCCATTGAGTCAATTTTAACTCATAGCGACCTTATAGGACATAGTAGAACTGTCCCATAGGGTTTCCAAGGAGCGGCTGGTGGATTGAACTTCCGGCCTTTTGGTCAGTAGCTGAGCTCTTAACCACCGTGCCACCAGGGCCCCACTGGGCATAAACACTACCTCACTGCCATCAAGCAGATTCTGATTCACAGCAAACCCACAGGGTTTCTAAAGCTACAAATCTTTACTGAAGCAGATCGCCACATCTTTCGTCTGAGCAGCAGCTGGTGGTTTCAAACCACTGATTTTTTGGTTAGCAGTCGATTGCTTTAACCACTGTGCCACCAGGGCTCCTACGAGGTATACCAAACCAAAACTCCCCATTGTCATCCACTAGAAATTGACTTATAGTGACCTTATAGGACAAAGTAGAGCTGCCCGATTGGGCTTACAAGGAGCGGCTGATTGATTCGAACTGCTGATCTTTTGGTTAGCAGCCGGGCTCTTAACCACTAAAAAAATTCTTACTAAAAAGAGTAGGTCTTTTGAATTCTGAATGTGTTTAACAAAGAAGAACTTCTAGGAGAGCTAAAATCCGAATAACTTTTCTATTGATTATTGTGTAACTCAGGATAAATCACTGTTGTAAACTACTTAATGGTAGGAGCTATACAATATATTTATCTGCTTGTTTATAATGTTTATCAGTGCTTTGCATATAGTAGATAGTATCTGATTGATTAAATCACATCTGAAATATTAATCAAACTGAAAGTAGCACTAGCCCAGTATTCAAATACTTGTATAACTTTTTCCTTTCCTGTTTCTAAAAGAAAATATCAGGAATAAAAAAAAAAAGTAGAAAATATAGGAATTAATATGGCATTACTATAATCCTACACATATTTTAGGATAAACACAAGTATGTGGGCTATATACTGGATAAACTTTATTCTAACCATATAATCTCAGTAAATTAGAATCTACCAATAAAATTTTTGGAAAAGTTTAGCAAATAGCAAAGTATACCACCACTACCCTCCCCCCTCCAAAAAAGGATTTTGTTTTAAACATTGTTAGAGGATGGAAGGTATGGACAATTCATTATCACTATGAGATGATAGCAGGAACACTGAGTAACATTTTAAATAATATTCTAAAATCATCTTGAGGCAAAATTAGGCCCACATTTATAACAGAAAAAAGCTATCCAACACCAAGGTGATTGAGGGCACAGAATTAATCATTGCTTAAAGACAATCACTTTTCTCTTTTACTAGTGAGTAGTACAGTTTTAAAGCTTGCAATAACTTCTGCCAACTCAGAACCCTGAGAAAATAAGTTACTTTCTTTATAAAAAAGGGGGGAAAAAGGATATTACCAGCATTGTAAACAAAATGTAAAGTGGCAACAGCTCAAAGTGGACCTGGCAGACTCTGAACACTGGAATCACCAAGGAAACATGGAACTATGAAATGGCAAAGGGCTGTTTGAAGTGCCTGAAGCTCATTCTATGGTTGGTCTAGCTTTAAAAAAAAACAAAAACCTGCATTTGAGAAGGATGTAGCTATTTTGATGAATAACTCAATAGTTGAATTAAAAGAAACAACTGTAGCTCCAATGAACACACGCCTAAACATATTTCATTTCCTTTGACTAAAGTTTAACCAACTCCTTCTACTTCACAAAATTCGGCTTTCACAATCCCACAAAATGATAAACTGAAAGGGATCTTAGGACTTATCATATACAATTTCTGCACTTTTATGATGAGTCTTGCTCTGATTCAGTAGGTATGGGGTAAGAACCAGGAATGTGCATTTATTTTTAACAAGTTTTCCTAGTAGTTTCACTTCAGGTGGTCCTCAGACCATATTTTGATAAATTTTTGGAAAGCTGGACAAAACATAGGCTCACTTATGAATAAGCTCTTCTCTATTCCAGGCACAAACTTCCAAAGATAGTTAATTAGCCTCATTGGAAGGAAGAGTCATTCCTCCCACGGACCACCATTTGGGACCTTTGTTTAAAGATAAAAAGGCACACTGAGAGGCTTTCCTATAAAGTAAGTATAGTGAACTGGGTATCTGGGTGAAACGCAGGAGGCTTACAAATAACCTGGGCCTCTGAGAGGAGAAGCTAACAAGTTGGGGCAAATAGAATTCCTGGAACAGATGTATTAAAAAAAAAATAGGTATGTGATAAAGCAAATATAAAATGCTAATTGTAGATTCTAAGTGGCTGGTATATGGGTGTTAACTAGATAATGCTTTCAACTTTTCTGTATGTTTGTACCCACTTCCCCAATTCCTGAAACCTTAAACTCTAGGACATTGGCATTTCCACTTACTTTTCCTGCTTTCTCCCTCTTCCCATCTGTCTGATCCTTCTTTCCTCTGTCAATTTTTCCTCTTCCTCCTGTTGCTCTAAATTTGGTTGGAGCCCAAATCTCCATTCTCTGTTGTTCTCTATGTTATCTCTATCACAGACATTCATTTTCAAAATTCCACCAAAACTTCACTGCTCTCCTGACCAAATGAAATCACTTTCGTCTCCAAATCTCCACAGTACTATCTTTTACCTTTCTTTTAGCACCTCTAGCTTCTCTGTGATACTTACCAGCATACTAACACCCCAGTTATGTTGTAACCTCCACGAGGACAGAAACTTTGCCTTTGTGTGTGTATGTGTATGTTCCCCTTTATATCTACCAGTCGATATTCAGTGAATACTGGATGATTAAATCTTGTCTATTTCTATGGTTTTGACTATTGCTTTTATAAATAAAATTCCCAAATCTATACTCTTTTGGTCTTCAGCAATAAATCTGCTTGATATCGCTACTTGAATAAACCCTCAGGTCCCTTAAAACTCAACATATTAAAATCTGAATTCATCTTCTTCAGTCACTCATACATGAAATTTTATAGTGATTTTTGATTCCTCCCTTTTCTTTAACCAATCAGTTGCCCTGAAGTACATTTTTCTTCACCTTTCAAAGAGGATCCTGGACAGAGCTGGAGAAAAATGCAGAACTCTAACTCACAAAAAAAAAAAAAAAAGAGACCAGACTTACTGGTCTGACAGAGACTTGAGAAACCCCAAGAGTATGGCCCCCGGACACCCTTTCGGCTCAGTAATGAAGTCACTCCTGAGGTCCACCCTTCGACCCAAGATTAGACAGGTCCATAAAACAAAACGAGACTAAATGGACACACCAGCCCAGGGACAAGAACAAGAAAGTGGGACAAGACAGGACAGGTAGTAATAAGGAACCCAAGGTTGAGAAGGGGAGAGTGTTGACATGTCACGGGGTTGGTAACCAATGTCACAGAAACAGTAATTTTTTAATGGGAAGTTAGCTTGTTCTGTAATCTTCATCTAAAGTACAAGAAGGAAACAAATACCTTTCAATGTTTCCAATTTTCACTCTCACAGCCACCACCCTAATCCCCTCATGTCTGCACTACTCAAAAAACCTATCTCCCTGCCACCAAATTCTCTTCTCTTTGTAATCATTATGTACCACTGCCAAGTCAACACTCCAAAAAACTTTTAACTATGTTAGCCTTTTCTTTAAAAGCCTTAGTTGCTTATGACCTCTTTATTAAGTCCAGACAAATTCTGAAATGCCCCCACCACCCCCCTTCACCTACAGGAATTCTACCCATTCTTCAAGGGATAGGTCAAGTTGTCACGTCTTTATTAACACACAGATTCATCACCCCAACTAGAAGGGTCTTCTCCCTCTGCTGCTATTCTACAGCTCATAGATCACATCATCCAGGTATCACTGACTACATACTACCTAGTATATTTTTGTATTTATGTTCCCACCCTTACTAGATGGTAAGCTCCTTGGGGTTAGGGCTCATATCTTGAACCTGTATTTCACACAGCCCCCAACTCTACCGCTAACCTGCACTCTAAAGATTTCCAACTTTAAGTAGAGAGCAACTATCCATGATGCAATATTGCACATATGTTAGACCATTTTCAACATATAGGGAGGAAAAGGCAAGTATGTGTACAATGAAAAGAAATAAAAGCCCTGAGGACTATCTGAATGTAATCAGGAGAAAAGATAATTCAGGAACTGAGGAAGCTAAACTTTGAAGATGATCAGGTTTGCTTATAAAGAAACTTACCTTGGGGCTGCAAAGTAAATCAAAAGAATGTCAGGAATAGAAGGTATGCCTTAGTTTATCTGTATTAGTAAAAAGCTAAGTAATCAATATCTCAAAGTTGAAGCCAAGAATGGTATCTTTGCTAGCATAGACGTTCTCTTAAAAAACTCTGTATCTCTACTTCAAAAAAAAACTCCTCAATTACTTTCCCAACCCCAACTGTCTATAACAATATTAGCTAATGGTTCTCAGATATTGTTATATACAGTATGGTGCTTTCTCTACATAAATTCTTTTTACATTCAGAAAAAAGGCTGATGTAATAGGTCAAATTTTATTAAGCTTCTTAAGAGAAAAATACTGGCTGCCCAGTGCAAATAATTCATTTATATGGAAAAGTCCAGTAAAACATGGACTCCTGTTTATCAAGAAGTTGTTTGTCTGTGATACATTTAATTTTGTAATTAAATATAGAAGGCCTTAATAAAGAATGGTGTAATTAAAATTAATATTTATAAATGAAATAAATGAAGACATTTTTATCTGCTTCACAAAAAGCTTGTTTTATAAAGATTCAAACACAGGTTTTAAAAAATGAAATGGCTTTTTCTCTCATGTATTTTAAAAATGATTTCCTTTTTCATACCTTTTTAGGTACAGAGCTATTATATAAATCCAGTTATACTGTATTAGAAAGGTATTATAGACCGATCCTTAAGAAAATGTAAAGTGGCAATTCTGACTTAATAAAATGATAAAAATAAGAATGGCAATGCCCACAGTAGTGCAGAAAGTAAAAAATCCTTTGTTTAGTTTATCTCCAAGTTTTCTCATGTTATCATATTAAAGCAAGGCAAAGCTGTATTAGACTTCCTTCCTTCACATTCCAACCTCTCTTTATTCCTTAACAGCCAAGAAGTCTATACACAAAGTGCTGGAATAACTGAACCAAAGTGAAGAGTATTTTGGCCACTGACATATTTCTATATGAGTTTAAGTAATATTTACTGAGTTGGACCTTGAACGATGATGGATTTAAAGAGGAGAGTGAAGGGCAAGTTATGTGAGGGTATGACCTAAGAAAGATATAGAGCTATACAGGATAATTTCTATAGGGGTTTAGTAGGAGAAAAGGTTGGAAACTTGGGCTACAGTCAGATTATAAAATCTTGATGCCCACGTCAGATGTCTGGGCTTCATTTTGAGTAACAGTGGTTCTAGGATTCCAGTGTACAATCACCTGGGGAATATTGTTAAATAAACAGATTTTAACTCCTAAAATTCTGACTCTGTAAGTTTGGATGGGTCCCAGAAAATGCCATTTTAACAGGTTCCCCACATGATTCTCATGTAGGTGGTCCACTGGCACATTTTAAACTTCGCCCTAGGACAAAAGATTAAGGATTCCTACTAACTACTGCAAATTTTACCCCAACTCACCATAAATTCTGAAAACACCTAACTGCTAGGCTCACAGGTCTCTGTTCAATCCTGTGTTATTCTATTTTTCTCCAGTATTTGGCACTGTCTGTCATAGCTTACATCCTGAAACTATCTTTGGCTGACAACGAATGCGTGTTTCTGGTTCTCTTCTGATCTCTCTAGAGTCTCCTCTCGCCTCTCGTAATTTGCCCTTTCCTTATATGTTTTTTCTCAAGATTCCAACTTTGATCCCCTACAGCCCACCCTGGGAGATTTCATTTACTCATGAGGAGTATGGAGAGCCTTGATGCCAATCTCAGAAGTTTAGACTTTGTCCTGTACGTGAAGAGGAGTTTCTGAGTAGTGAAGTATCATAGAGAAAGTCAAGTCCTAGGAACCTTACTTTGGAGATGATCAGCAAAAATGGTTAGCAACAGGACAGAGGAGAAGAAGGGAGAATAATTAGAAGATTCTCAAAATAAACAACTATTTAAAGTCGTCACCAAGGTGTGGTATCAGATTGAAAATGTTAACTTTTCTAGTAGCTGATCCCTTTTAGAAACCGGTCTTATTTCAATAAATAGGGAAGGCACTCTTAAATATATTAGCATTTCATTATGGTATGTATTTGTTTTTGTTATACAAATTTAGCTATAACTAATCAGGTTCTCTGCAATGTTAATCATAAAAAACCTGCTGCCATTAAGTTCAGTCCAACTCATACTGACCCTATAGGAGAGAGTAGAATTGTCCCATGGGGTTTCCAAGGCTGTAATCTTTTTTTATTGAAATTTTTTAAATTTTTACTGTGCTTTAAGTGAAAGTTTACAAATCAAGTCAGTCTCTCACACAAAAACTTATATACACTTTGCTACATACTCCTAATTGCTCTCCTCCTAATGAGACAGCTCACTCTCTCCCTCCACTCTCTTTTCGTGTCTATTTCACCAGCTTCTAACCCCCTCTACCCTCTCATCTCCCCTCTAGACAGGAGATGCCAACATAGTCTCAAGTGTCCACCTGATCCAAGAAGCTCACTCCTCACCAGCATCCCTCTCCATCCCACTGTCCGGTCCAATCCCTGTCTGAAGAGTTGGCTTCCAAGGCTGTAATCTTTATAAAAGCAGACTGCCACATCTCTCTCCCTCAGAGTGGCTGGTGGGTCTGAACTGCCAACCTTTTGGTTAGCAGGCATTGCTTAACCACTGTGCCACCATGGCTCCTTATGTTAATCACGGATAGTAAAAATTTGATAACACATGGTTCCCCCATAACACCAATCTGAGTTCTTTTCGTCCAAAACAAGCGATATATAAGGATTCCACAGTGTTTGCTCTTGATATTTGCTAGATTCATTCTTTCATAATGGAATCAACAAATCATCTCTAATATAGAGATTATTCATAAATGGCATGCCTTCTTTTATTACTTCAACTTATGAAGAAAGGATGGTAAGTGTGCTTGACTTTAAATGAGTGTATCCAAGGTATTAAAATCACACTCACTAGTAGTTCATCTTGTAGACAAAACTTTGTACAATTAAATCCACGACTTACTAAATTGACAGAAAATAGTATTTAGAAATAACTCTATTGGGAACACTCTACAATCTTCCAACCAGAGGCAGAAGGTACCCTACTTGCACCTGATTTAGTAAAGAAACCTATTTATTGGCTGTTCTTTCTCAAGTAAGTCACATTGGCAGACGCTAAACCTTTATCAATTTTAACAACTCTTATTATAAGAAAAGTCGGAAGGATAGAAATTAAGATATCATGATTTTTAGTATTATGCCTCCCTATTTGGAAAATTATTTAAAGATTGTCTTACTTTCGACATAACTATCTTCATTACATATGTACTGTGAAGATAAAATGAGATTTATATTGAAGGTTCTTTGAGGATTTGGGGCCAGAAGAGCTATTTCTCTTGCCTCTTCTCTTTTTCCAGCTTCCCTGAAATGAAGCAAAGTTGGTTATTACCTTTTCCTTAACAAACTTTCACGTACTTGAAACTATAATTCTCCACAAGCATCTGAAGCATATTTTTTAAGAAGGAAAATTGCCTGAGCTATAGAACAGCACTCTAGGGCTGTGAGTCAGCATTTCACCTAGACACAAAATCAAAATAACTTAAAATAGGTAACACATAATCTTTCTGAAAGACATATACACCACCTTGGAGAAGCTCTGAGAAAACTGGAGCTTGCAAGTTTATGAATAGTTTATTACATTTCAATAAGTGTATTACGAATCAATAAAACAAAATTTAAGGACAATGAGCTCATTACCAAGCAAGTTATTGATTTTGAAGTTCCAAAATAGAATAGTACAGGAAGGGTATAGAGAAAATAAGACTTTTTGTGATAATAAAAACATTAAGTATCTGAGGAACACAGACCTAAAGAAATTATAAAACACAAGGGCATTTTCAGCAGCTGTTTAAGATGTTTATTCATGTTAATATCTCCATCTTTTTGGTAATTAGGAATATCATTATTTGGTTTCTACTCTTAAGAAACATCTTTTAAAATTAGGTCAGAGGAGTTCTCAAAAATGGGAATATTACCTTTCATTGACCCATTTATTCTTTCAATTTTTTATATTCTCTATCTTCCCTTGCCTTTTGTTATGGACTGAATTGTATACCCCAAAAATGTCCATCAACTTGGCCAGGCCATACTCCCAGTATTATGTCATGTGACGTGATTTTCCCATGTGTTTGTAAATCTTGCCTCTATGATGTTAATGAGGCAGGATTAGAGGCAGTTATGTTAATGAGACAGGACTTAATCTACAAGATTAGGTTGTATCTTGAGTCAATCTCTTTTGAGATATAGAGAAGCCAGCAAAGAGACAGAGGGACCTCTTACCACCAAGAAAGTAATGCCAGGAGCAGAGCTTGTCCTTTGGACCCAGAGTCCCTGCACTGAAAAGCTCCTCAAACAGGAAGAATGATGACAACGACCTTCCACCAAAGCTGACAGAGAAGGCCTTCCTCTGGAGATGGCACCCTGAATTCAGACTTCTAGTCTACTAGACTGTGAGAGAATAAATTTGTTTGTTAAAGCCATTCACTTATGGTATTTTTGTTACAGCAGCACTAGATGGCTAAGATACCTTTGAAAAGTACCTTATTAGCGCTGTCTTATATCATTAATAGAAAAATTATTTTAAAAAATCATCAAATAAAGTTGAAATGAATGAGTCAACTTATTTTCAAATAATTTCAAGTAGAATGCTCCCCTTGTTTCTTCCTTTTACAGTAATATAATTCAAAAGGAAAGGAACTTCCTACCTAAAAAGTTTGAAGTTGAAAAAATATTAACCAATCTATATCTTAAACGGAAATGCTGGTGGTGTAGTGGTTAAGTGTTACGGCTGCTAACCAAAAGGTCGGCAGCTTGAATCCATCAGGCACTCCTTGGAAACTCTATAGGGCAGTTCTACTCTCTCATATAGGGTCACTATGAGTCGGTTTTTGTTTTTTATATCAAATAAAAACAGCTTTTAATTCTCTATACCTTGTTCTTATTTCAACTAAAGACTTCTTAAATAACTTAAAGTGCTTAGATATCCATGGAGCATACTATTATAATACACGATAATACTTCTATATTAAATTTTCACAGATCATTATTATTTTCACAGATTTGTTATTAAAAACAATTGTAAGCAACATATTCTTTCATTACAAATATGGAGAATTGAAATTGCAAAACAAAACTGACAAAGTTATGATTGGTTTGTGGATTTTACCTAATTTTAATGTAAGCAGTTATTGTTACATACTACATAAATTTGAGGGTATAAAAAATGATTTTTTCGTGATTGCACAAAATTCTTCGTTGCAAAATACTTCAGATTATGTAATCTTTTAAATATAACTCCCTAAGAACATTTACACAACGACTATGAAGTCAATAAAACATCTTTTCGAACTTTTGAGTGGAAGGGTAAGAGGAAAGCAGGATGAAAAGTGATGGAGATCCCCAGTTTAAGTGACTTAGCAAGCTCATCCAATAAGCAGGTTGCAGTTATGTGTAGGAGCCAGGTGTTTTGTTGAAAAATGATGCAAAATTTGGAAATATTAGTGTTTAAGAAGGAGGAGAAAATCCAGTAACAGTTCATATCATTTTATTCCAGAAACAATCGTAGAAACAAATTTTAATTTTTCAAAACTCAATTAGGTGTGTGTATGGTCCATTGGTATCCAGCTTTAACACCTGCCTGTTCCCGTAAGTGCCGTGTTCCACCACAACCCCAGCTTCAGCACACTTGCTGTTAGCAGCTAATTCTTTTTCACATAGAGTCACAAACTGGGAATAAAGTTCTAACCCGTCTTCTTTTCCAGAGTTACAGTGATACTGCATGTTTCTTCCTTTGACTTTTCCCCCAAGAGTGGCCTGAGGAATGATAAGAACGTCGCCAGGCAGATCCAATATAGAGACATGCTTGCCATTTTCCGTCTCACTTAATTTCACATTTAACAGTGTATTAACTGGGTGGGAAGAAAGGGAACACATTCTCAAGTGAAAAACAAACATAAAGAAAACTACCAATCTTTTAGTTAGTCAACAAATCCCATGTTTCACACTCAATTGCCAGCTCACGCTTCTTACCAAAAGTCTGTACTTCAATTTTTTTAAAGAAAACTTTACTGTGTTTCAGGTGAAAGTTTACCTAGGAAATTAGACTCCCTTCAACAATTCATACACCAACTGTTCTGTGACATTGGTTACAATACCCACAGTGTGTCAGCATTCTCACCATTTCCACCTTGCCTGCCCTGTTTCCATCCATCCAGGTTCCCTGCCCCTCCTTGCCTTATTTTTGCTTTTGGGTAAATGTTGTCTGGCCTCGCATAGTTGATCGTTTAATTTCTCGCGGGTGTGTACTTAGATTTAAAAACTTCTTCACTAAGCTAAATGATCTAAGCAAAAATAGGGCAAATCTGCTACAAAAAACTGGCATGGTGTTTTAAATCTGACATGGCAGTTAAGATCACCTAACAGTAAAACCCTGGTGGTGTAGTGGCTATAGTGCTATGGCTGCTAAGCAAAAGGCTGGCAGTTCAAATACACCAGCTGCTCCTTGGAAACCCTATGGGGCAGTTCTACTCTCTCCTTACAGGGTCACTATGAGTCAGAATTTACTCAATGGCACAAAACAACAACAACAGTAAATCTATCCAGGAAAGGTCTAAAGAATTAACTGTATACTGGAACCTCAAAATATTGTTGTCCCAGAGATACATGAGAAAATTTTACCTTCCTGGCTCCTTTTCATATTTCATTAAGTAAAGCACATTGGAAAAAGGCCACAACAAATCCTACTCACACCAAATTCTGCTTTATTACAAAGACTATTAATCAAAATTTTTGTGCATTTATTAAACTTACTGGTAGTTGCCTAGAGTTCTATGTTAAGAGACCTGGCTACAGGTTCAATTTCATTACAAGACAGCTCGTTTTGTAGTTTCATAACCTCAAAAGTATTATAAACATGCACTAATCATTCTACAAATACATAACCCACTGGTAATATTCTAGGGCAAAGGGTAAAAGCAAAAGCAAGAATCATCAGAAACTCATTGTTACTACTGAAAAAGTAAATTAAAACATATAGGCACCAGCACTACTTCATATACATACAAGAAAACACAGTCATATTATTTTTATAACATTTATGAAATCATACTCTTCTAGCTAATGAGAAGTGTCCAAACTACGATAAAAATCTATGTGTAGCTAAAAACTGAAACTTAGAAAACCTTTACAATCTCAACAATAACCATTTTGAAACAACAAAAAAAGACGCTGAATAGAAATAGCCTTGGGATCTCCCTACCCCTGTAAAGGTATGAATGATTTTTGCTTGCAAAGAACAGATTAGTCCTAAAAGCACAAAGAGTGAAAGAGAGAAAGTATATAAACCTCACACTCCTGCCCAAAAATGAGGTTAGAAAAGGCATGCTTTCTGGCAAGATAGTCAATGGTTTCAATTAGATTCTGTAGAAAACAGCAGTAAGGATTCATCATGCTCCCCCATTCGTCAAATCAGGGAGTTAACCTGGTAAAAACCTGCCAAGATGAACACCCAGATGAGTTCCCAAGCTATGCATCAAGCACTATCAAATTTCACTTAACTAACGTCTATTTTTAAATGCCTCTAACTTTCTCCATTACGAATAGGACATTGTTTATATAACTAGCCCATTTATTGACTGCTTCTAAGAAACCATAACTCTCCAGAGCACTTCATGGCAACAGAAATCACTACCCAGCTATCCAGGCCTCAGACTAGAAACAGACTAAACCAAAAAAAAAAAACCAAACCCACTGCTGTCGAGTGGATTCCGACTCATAGCAACCTTATATGGACAGACTAGAACTGCCCCATAGAGTTTCCAAGGAGCACCTGGAGGATTCGAACTGCTGACCTCTCGGTTAGCTGCTGTAGCACTTAACCACTACGACACCAGGGTTTCCAGTAACAGACTAAGTGAGTAATTTTGGGAAACAGTGCAGAAAGGAAGGACAATTTATTATACTTTCATATACCTCCCTCTACTGGTTAGCCATGAGAATTCTACTATACTTTTTATGGCCAATACATATTTAATCCAAGGCAAAATATTAATTTAGGTAAGTGGACAAAGTGTCCAATACTCAAGCATAAGAACCTGGCAAATCATCCTCTGTAATTAAAAAAAAAAAAAAAAGCCTGTTACTGTTGAGTCGATTCCGACTGTAAGAGCAGAACTGCCCCACAGGGGTTTCCAAGGAGCGACTGGAGGATTCGAACTGCTGACCTTTTGGTTAGAAGCCAAGCTCTTAACCACTGCACCACTAAGACTCTGTCCTTTATAACAGAAGCCCTCATTTCATTTTCTCCTTAAACCCTTCAATGGCTCCCTATTAGCCTCTGAATTCAAATTTCAAATTATTACACTTGCTGGCTTTCTATCCTCACCTATCATAATTCCTTTTTAAATCCAGTTTTTACCCTCTGACAAAGCTAAAAGCTAGTCGAACATGTTTGATATACTAGTACAAAATTCCCTCTAAAAGCTTTAGCTCTTTGTCCAAACTGTTCCTCAATAGGCTATTTACCCTTAACTTTTGCATGCGTGCTTCAACAACCCATATGTGTAATTTAAATTTCTTTTTAATCCAACTACAGGTGCTGACCTTTATTCATTAGAATATAACTGGTGCCCAACCTTAGGGATAGCCCCATTATTTCAGGATCTTTCTCTTTTTTTTTACATATGTTAATGATTTGATTTGGTATGAACCTGTGTAATTATCACAAGGAAATGTGCAGTGCTATGGACTGTCCAGCAAACTGGAAAGTTACAGGCAGATAAATTATTGTTCAGAGATGTCTGAACACTGACTCTGCTTTCTCTGTCAATGGAAGCAGTGTGGCTTTGGTGACATTGAGTTTGGTTCAACAACCAGGAGAAACTTATATTTATACATATTTCCTATAAAGAAGTGAATAAATGATTAGTGTAAATTTTTCCATAATAATGATGTGAGCCTCAGCTGTCAAGATTTAATAGAAGCCCCACACCTTTTACAGACAGTGTCACTGGCAGCTACATGGCCGTGTTAGGAACTCTGGGGGCTAAGGAAAACTATAAGAAGAAATGTAGCATCTGTTTCTCCCTAGATGGCCACTCTGCTTCCAACAAGTTTCTGTATCTTTGGCTGAATCTCAAAGTGCACGGTTGGTATGTGCCCATCTATAAGCCATCTGAAATCCTGCAGGATGTTTTAAAAGAATTTTACCATACTTGGTTACTTGATACTTTGGAATAGGCAGAAAATACTAGTTAAAATACTAGTTAAAGCTAACAACAGTAGACAGAGTTAAATCATCTCTAACTTCCATACCAGCACAAATTAAGATCGTGCTTTTTGTTCCTTCTGGTTCATCTGTCTGTTGCTGCCCATTTTTTGTCTTAAAAAAGGAACAACATCAAACACGTACCCATTTTGGGAAGAAGTTCTTTATCAGCTCCCTTGAAAAAGCACACGTAGATCACTAGTCCTCTCTGAACCTATGAGAAATCACAATAGTGAATTCAGATTAGAAAGAAACTTCTAAATAGAGAAACAGAGCTGAACAGGTAAAGTTTTACAATTGTTCTAGGCCTAGAGGCTAAAAGCAAAGGGAGATAAATAAGTTTTACAGTAGATTTGATACGAGAAAAAAATCTTTTTCCGCTTTCAATTACTTCAGTTATCATTTCTTTAAAAAATTATGTTTAAAATACAGCCAAGGACAGTGAAGACCACAAGTTATACCTTCAAACATTTATAATCAAAAACATTGGGACCATCAACCACCTCCTCCTCCCTAAGTAAGGCTGATAAACTTAGAAATAATTAGTTTGCAAGGCCCCATTTATTCAATACCAAGTAAAATCACATTATACCACATATGGCTGATGGATAAACAATAGTGTGACTAATGTCTTTTGACATCATCATTCTTTATTCTTCCTAATCCATTTACTCGAAAATAATGAAAATAAGGGTCTGATTCTATTTCAATAAACTCTATGAAACTGTTTTATTATTGTTGTTGTTAATGCTTTAAACAAACATAGTCATCGTTGTTGTGTGCTGTCAAGTCGATTCCAATTCATAGCAACCCTACAGGACAGAGCAGAACTGTCCCATAGAGTTTCCAAGGAGCAGCTGATGGATTTGAACTGCTGACCTTTTGGTTAGCAGCCTCGTTGCACCACCAGAGCCCCTGAACATAGTGATTAAAAAAAAATTCCATGATATGATATAAAGGTTGTTTGCTAGCAGAGAATGTGGCCTACATTTATGCCTATTTATTTTATATAATGACTTGGATATGTCTTTATTAGCTCAAGTAGGACAGAGACTATTTCCCTTACTCATTGCAATGCTTATAACTGTATGGAAAAGACACACTTGATAAATGATTTTGATTCTGATCATTAAATTTTTTACTTTGTTTATTAACATTGTTGGCTCACAAAGAGCTATTATAAAAATTAATGAGTTAGTATTTGTAAAGTGCTTACAATAGTGCCTGGTTCACAGTAAGTGCTATAAAAAAGAAAACAAAACTTGTTGCCACTGAGTCGATCCTGACTCATAGTGACTCTATAGGACAGAGTAGAACTGCCCAATAGGGTTTCCAAGGAGCAGCTAGTGGATTCAAACTGCTGACATTTTGGTTAGCAGCCAAGCTCTCAAGCCACTGTGCCACCAGGGCTCCAAGTGCTATATAAGTATTTATTAAATGAGTTTGTAAAAATAAATTTAAGGGGACAGGCAGCATGATTTCACATTTTTAACTCCCAAATCACTTTGCAGACTGTTTTGTAAATGAAAGGGACTCAATTTGTCTGTTGTCTGCATTAACGTTCAAACTGTATTTCCCAAGCTCTATGTGTTATATAAATGGTTTTATATGTAAATGTAGGTCTGCACTCACACTCGATTCACCTGGAAAAGAAGTCATTTCTAAAGGTAAAACTGTGCTTCTAAAACAACAGGCAAGGGACTCAAATGCATACTCATAATTAGGAGATACTGAATGACATGGATGTCTGCACCACTGTCACAGGCCTCATGGCTTCAGCAAGAGACAGTATCTTAAGTATATTCATATTTGGACACTTGCAATGTCAGAATTAAGTATCTGATTATTTGCAGAAATAGACACCTGTTCTTTCCACTCACCCACACTATCTCGTCATTAAGGTATTTTTTTTTTAGTTTATCTCAGTAATAGATCTTAAGTTGAGGCCTACAGATTCCTCTCTTCAAGTCAAAATCAATTTCCTTGTAGCTTCTTTTTGCTTGATATATATTTTTTCATCTTTTGATTTTTAATTTTTTTATGTCTTTGTGTCTAACGTGTTATCTCTTACAGGCAATATATTGATAGGTTCTTTTTTTTTTTAATCCATTCTGCTACTCTCTGTCTCTTAACTCATGCATTTAATCCCTTTACATTAAAACTGATGAATGATAGGTATGAATTCATTGCTGTCATTTTACTACACTTTTTTTTTGGTGGTGTTAACGGTTTCTTTGTTTCCCATAATTTTCTGTGCTGAGTTCTTTCTGTATGTGGATTTTCTTTTCCTATCAATCGTTGTTTCTGTTGTTTTTACTGAGTCTTTTTTATCTTCTTTATTTTGGTGAGTAGATATATTAATTTTCTTTGTGGTTACCCTGAAGTTTACCTTTATCCTCTTCAAATGAAAACAGTCTGTTATATCTTGAAATCATCTTGACTTCCTCCCCATAAGGAAGTTCTGTTACTACACCTTTTATTCCCACTTTGTTTTGAAGTTGTTCTCATTTACAGCTGAACATCTCTGGCTCCAGTAGTCAGTTTTGTAGCTTTTACTTCTGTAGAATCTTTATCTGAGTTGGTATCCTAGCTGATGCTGTCATGTGTCTTTATCTCAGGTTGTTATCTGATATCGTTGGTTCTCTATACAAAGAACTCCTTTTAATATTTCTTATAAGGCTGGTCTGGTTTTTATAAATTACCTTGATTTCCATCATTTTTGAAGGACAATTTTGCTAGAGATATGATTCTTGGTTAACAATTCTTTTCTTTCAGGATTTTATGTATGTCATCACATTACCTTCTTGCCTGCATAGTTTCTGACGAGAAATCAGCACTTAAGTGTTACTGGTGCCCTTTTGTAAGTGGTATTTCATTTTTCATGAGATGCTTTCAGAATTTTCTTTGTCTTTAGTTTTGGAAAGTTTGATTAGGCTATGTCCTGGTGAATTTCTTCTGCAGTCTATTCCATATGGGGTTCATTGGGCTTCTTGAATGGAAACCTTCTCGTCTTTCATGATATTTGGAAAGTTTTCTGCCAATATATCTTTAAAAATTCTCTCTACTTTTTTTTCTCCTCCTCTTCTGGAATTCCTATTACATCTAATTATTCCTCTTGATGGTGTCCCGCATAACTCTTAGCCTTTCTTCATTTTTTCTTCACTCTTTTTTCTATTCCTCAAACTAATTAGTATCAAGGGATTTGTCCTCTATTTTGCCGGTTCTTCCATCAATTCAATTCTACTTCTGTGTCCTTCCATTGTGTTAGCTATTTCTGATATTTTATTGATAATCTTTTGAATTTCTAGGTTTTTAAAAAATTTTATTATGCTTTAGGTGAGAGTTTACAGTTCCAGTTAGTTCCTCATTCAAAAATTTATACACACAGTTTTGTGACTTCGGTTGCAATCCCTGCAATGTGACAGCACTCTCCCCCTTTCCACCCTGGGTTTTCCGTGTCTATTCATCCAGTTTTCCTGTTCCTTTCTGACTTCTTATTTTGCATTTGGGTAGGAGTTGCCCATTTGGACTCGTATCCTTGATTGAACTAAGAAGTACATTTCTCATGTGTGTTGTTTTTTTTTCTATAGGCTTGTCTAATCTTTGCCTGAAAAGTGGGCTTCAAGAGTGGCTTCAGTTCTGAGTTAGCTTGGTGTTTGGGAGCCAGAGTCTCAGGGGATTCCTCCAGTCTCCGTCAGACTAATAAGTCTTGTCTTTTTTATGAATTTGAATTTTGTTGTATATTTTTCTCTTGCTCTGTCCAGGATTCTCTGTTGTGATCCCTTCAGAGTGGTCAGTGGTGATAAATGGGTACCATCTAGTTTTTCTAGACTCAGGCTGGCGGAGGCTGTGGTTCCTGTGGTCCTTTAAGGTTAATGTTTTCCTTGTGTTTTTTATTTCCTTCATTCTCCTTTGCTCCGCATGGGATGGGACCAACAGATGAATCTTAGATGGCCCGCTTGCAAGGTTTTAAGATCCTAGACACTACTCACCAAAGAGGATGTAGAACATTTTCTTTATGAACTATGTTATGCCAATTGACCTACATGTTCCCCGAGACTATGGACCCCAGGCCTCAGCCTCAGCAACTCAGTCCCTCAAAGTGTTTGGAAATATCTAAGAAACTTATATGACTTTGCCTTGGTCAAGTTGTGCTGACTTCCCCTATACTGTGTCATCTTTCCCGTCACCAAAGTTGACATTTGTCTACTATCTAGTCAGTGATTTGCCCTCCCCATTTCTCCCCACCCTCGTAACCATCGAAGAGTTTTTTTTTCTGTATGTAAGACTTTTCTTGAGTGTTTATAATAGTGGTCTCATATATTTGTCCTTTTGTGATTGACATATTTCACTCAGCGTAATGCCCTCCAGATTCATCCATGTTGTGAGATGTTTCGGGATTCATCAGTGTTCTTTATCATTGTGTAGTATTCCACTGTGTATGCACCATAACTTGTTTATCTATTTATCTGTTGATGGGCACTTAGGTAGTTTCCATCTTTTTGCTACTGTGAATAGTGCTGCAACAAACATGAGTGTGCATATTTCTATTCATGTAATGGCTCTTATTTATCCAGGATATATTCCTAGGAGTGGGATTGCTGGATCATATGGTATTTCTACCTCTAGCTTTTTAAGGAGGCGCCATATCATTTTCCATAGTAGTTGTACCACTTTACATTCTCACCAGCAGTGTATAGGAATTCCAATCTCCCCATAAGCTTTCCAACATTATTTTCTAATCTCTGTTTTTGATTAATGCTAGTATTGTCAGGGTAAGATGGTATCTCATTGTATTTTGATTCTAGTTGTTGTTTTTGTATGATTTCTACCCGTCTATTGAGTCTGTCATTTTGTTCTTGTATTTATTTTCCTGAATTCTTCTAGGGTTTTTTCTGTGCTTTCCTTGATCTTTTTGAGGATTTAAATATAAGTCCTTGAATTCCATCTCAGGTAGTTTTATTATCATTTCTTCCCAGGAAGGTTTCCCTTTACTTTGCCCACTTGTTTGAGCCATCTCATCCTGCTTATTCATATCACTTGTTATTGCCTGCTGTCTCCAAGGCATTAAGGTGTTATTTTATTTATTTATATATTTACTGACTGTATGTTTGTTTTGTCCTTATTTTTTTGTTTTGATATATCAAGACAGACAGGGTTGCAGCAGTGGAGGTGGCGCGGTTGGGGTGGATGCGTGTCACTGATCACTGAGTGGGCAGTGCAGCAGAGGGGGGGTGGGGAGGTTTGGTGCACTGCCACCAGTCATCAGTCTGGTGGCACAGGCGTGCATGGTGCTGCTCACAGGTGGGCAGTGCTGGGTGATGTAGAAGCATGCAGTGCCGCTCACTAGGTGGGCGGTGGAGGGGAGGTGGGCGCAGTGGACACCTGTCACCGATCGTGAGTGGGGCAGGGGTGGGGGAGAATAGGTGCTCATACCTTGGTACCTGGGTGGGTGGGAAGGTGGGGGTGGGGAGGCTCACATCACTTGTCACCAGGAGGCCAGGGGGACAGGGGAGCATGCTCCTCCGATCATCAGGTGTGAGTGCTGGGGTACTCCCTGTAAGCTGCACCCAGCAATCAGGACATAGCCCTGGCCAAATGCAAAGGGGAGAGGCTGTCCCAAGTCTGGTCGGGTAGATGGCTTCCTGCTGACAATCTAAGGATCTACTACTCTGTGTGCACTACCCCCTCTAATGGTCAGGGACTGCCTCTGTGAGTGGTCCTGTCTCTGGTTCCTGGCTCCCTTCCTGCTCTGTGGTTGCCAGGATTCCTAAAGCTCTTGCCTGCCGTACTGCACTTTCCCTTCATAGATCCAGTTCATGTCCTGGTCATCTTGCTTCACTCCATGTTGTCTACACAGTTTCTCTGTCTACTGGGAATTCCATATAGTTGCCTTCCTATGCTCCTCACTTGAAGTTACTGCTTGTTTTGTCTCAAGATGGCCATGCTGCATCAGACTGAATGACAGAGCACCTCTGATCCGTAACTCTTCTCATTCGCTGTTTTCATTTAGTTTCTTCTTCCAATTGGCATTTGATCTAATTTTTCATCCTTCCTTTTGATGCTTGCAGTTCTAGGATTGTCATCTGTACCTGTTTTGTTTCTTGGGTCTTTGCTGTAAGGTGGCAGCATGGTGTGTCTGACTAAACCACCATCTTGGGCTGTCTCCCTGTAGCTTCTTTTTGGTATAAAATATTTCCAGTACACAGAAACGTATAGATAATTCTCATTATAACTTTAAAACATTCACTTCCCAGAAAGAAAATCATTAGTCCGTGATAACAAAGGTCTAAATGAATGAAACTAAGGATAAGCAAAGTAACCTTTGAATCCTTTAACAATTAAAATGTTTAAAAAGAAAAAAAACTTCTAACAATAGAATAGGAAAGAAAATACTTGAGAAAGGGAAAGAATTTACATGTTTTCAATATCTAATTACATGTCAGCTCTTTAACTTAGTCATGTGTAGGCGTGGGAGGGAATGCTTTAAACATATCTTTAAGTTTATAAACATGAACTGATAGTTTGGAAGGATAATATAACATATCTATAATTTTGCATAAGGAGATGTGGCATGAACATAAAAAGATAAAGCAGCATGGAAAGGATCTAAATAAATATTAATAGTTTGGGGTTTATAGTGCCATATGGTTGTTAGCTACTGTCTAGTTGGCCCTGGGCTCATGGAGACCACATTCACAAGACTGAACTGCTGTAAGGGTTTTCATTTGCTGATTTTCAGAAGTAGGTCGCCAGGCCTTTCTTCCTAGTCTTAGTCTGGAAGCTCTGCTGAAACTTGTTCAGCATAATAGCAACATGCAAGCCTCCACAGTGGTGGCTGCCCTTGCTTAAGGTGCAGTGGCAGGGCACTGAACCCAGGTGGGGCAACTATAAAAGTAGGTCATTCTTTAGTACGACAGCAAACATAAAAGGAGTAAGATTTCAAAATATGGAAGAGAAATCAAGACCACACAAAAGGTCCTTAAAAAAAAAAAAGGATAAGCAAAAAAAAAGAAGTTTCTAAGAGGAGAGGAGAAGATACAGAAATATTTATGCTTATAAATAGTTCCAACTTAGCAGAGGGTAACAGACTCTTAAACAGATTTAAGAAAGATCACCTACATATGATAGTTCATTAGTAATATTTAACACAGTGATTAGGATTGTCAAGGATTGTCAGATTTGGGTCAAAATTCAGCAGATGAGTGAATGAGATTCTCCTACATCAAAGTTTCTAAGTATCTCCAAAAGTCTCACTTACGAACTAATTTTTTTCCTACATTTCAACTTACTCTGAAAGTAAGTCGAGGGCCTTAAAGAACATTTTATTTGGGGTGGGAAGGAGGCTGTCTTAAAAAGTCAAGTATGCAAGTAGAACGAAACCATACTGGTGAAAATTATTTAAAATTTTTTGGAGAAAATGTGTTCCATAACGATGCAACATTATTGTAAAAATAGTGGTGTCCGCTTCTAGCTGGAAGTCAGTCAAATTTTCTAAGTCTCTTGAAAATAAAATTGTTTCTTGGGAAAGCTCATTTCTATGCTAAGACTTAGCTGCAGCCAACATAAACGGGAAGTTCTATGAAATCTGGAGTACGAATCAAAAACATCTGAACGCCAGCAAATCTAATCTACAAGCTCGAACCAGACCTGCAGGAGTCAGGAGCAGCCCCAACAATCAGAAGGGCGCGGCAAGGCCTTTGCTCTTATGAAGCAAGAGGTCTGACACGTTTAGGCCTAAAGTTCACGCAGCTCAAGGAGGTAAAACGGCAGCCCCCCGTGGGCAGTGGGGGGCAGAGCAGCCCGCGGCCTCGCGCCGGCCACAGCAGTAGTCCGGAGGGGAACGTGGGGGAAGCAGTCACCGCGACAGCGCGCCAAGAACCGCCCCCAGAGCGTCAGAGGACGACGGAGACGACGTTACCTCCACCCACTGGGCCGCGGCGTCCCCCTCGGCTGGGCGAACTTGCAGCTGGGCATGCAGGCACTGCTGCAGGAGCGCCCGGGCCTGAAGCGTCCGGCCGCTTTCCGCCATGGTGAGAGCCTGCGCTGCGATCCGACGCGTTCAGGCTTCGCGCCACACCAGCTTCGGCCCGCGCGCTCAGGGAAGTTAGAGCCCCGAGCGGCCCCTTCGACCGTCCGAGGCTCCGCCCCACGCGGGGCGGAGCCTCTGCTTGGTTCCCAGGTGTCCCGGATGTGCCAATTTAATAGCCTTGCTTGAGCTCCTCCTCAGAACTTACCCAGCTCTGTAGAAGGCGTTGAGTGTGTACTTTTAAACGAAGAAAACTCGCTGGACCTCTTTCTTACAAACCTTTCGAAGAAGCATTTTTCAATTGCGAAAGCTTAGGTTTCCAGATATTAAAAATTTGAAACCTGCTTGATTTAAGCCCAGATTATGGCCATTATGCAGATAGATAAGTAAACAGAATGAATCAGTTGAATCAGGAGACAAGAGGAGAAGGTACGAAAAGCTATAAATCTTTCAAAAGTTTCCTGACCCCAATCAATAAAACAGCGCTTCCTCTCTATCAGGAATGCTATAAATCATTCTGACCCCTCAGTTGCGAAAATGTATTGGTATGGTATGTGAATACACGTTTGGGGATCAATCCTTTAGAAAATAGTCTCACCAAAAAATATTCCTATTAAGAAAGCTGTGTGATTTTTAATAAATTATTACTACCAATTTAAAAATTAAATGACGTATTCTCATGCATACAATGTTAAATTCTGTGATACATTTCCTGTAAATATATATTCAAATATAAAATGAAGCAAGGGCTTTTCTTTCCCACATAATATATTACTTAAACATGCATCAGATTAGCATTAATTCTTCCTTGGGCTTGGAGGGTTTAGACAAGGAATAATAGTGTTACTCTGATTGCATTACCCATGTCATTGATTTGGGCTCAGTTAGCACAATATGCCTATAGATTCTGGTCTGTTATTTTAGAAGATGACATCACTGACAGTTTTGCTATCCATTTAAAGTAGTGTGACTGAAAAAAACAATCCATGTATGATCAGCCGTCCTTTCTACTCAAAATTGAAGCTGCCGTTTGCTGGTTATCTTGCAGGCTTCCTTACACTTTTGCTAGAAACAGAAAGCAAAATCTGAAGTTATCTCTGCTGCATTGCAGGGGTCCCTACATTGGCTGGCATTTGTCTGCAAAACACCGCTAAATTGCATCGCTAAATGTCTGCATCTCTCTGTCATTATAACTATTGGGTCTTTTTTCCCTCACACTCCCAGAAGCAAGTTTTACAGGGCTGGAAGTGTTTTGATGTAGAAGCCAAAGTAAGAGATGACTTTGGTGTGCATTTGTATGTGGGTGCAGGAGATAGGGAGATATATTGAAAATAGAGTATATGGTTTCCAGGGATCTTGCCACAGAGAAGGAACCCTTCTTGTGAACAGATGGTGTCTGCTTGGTAATGGTTACTTGCTTTAAAATCACTAATTACTATAAATCTTCCTCCTGGCTAAGAATCTCTTGGACATCCAGTGTGTAATGTAATAGGTTGTGGCTCACATATTCTTTCCTTCTACCTGTAGAGGACAGTAGAGAGTAGGCACCAAGACTAGAAAGCATTTCTGTATTTTGGTTTGTGAACACCCAGACTCATTTCAGGAATGATTTAAGGAGGCGGGACATACGTGTAATAAAAGAGTAAAATGTGAATGAAAATAAATTATTGGGAGCATAGAAAACAGAATTAAGTCAGTATGTCACGATGGGAGGAATTTGAACTCAAGCAAGTAGATAAGACAGTGGTTCTTGACTGGAGTGCTGAGATGATATAATGTGTACTAAAGCTTTCACTGACATAACAGGGGAGAATTAACCAGTAAGCATGGTATGAACCAGGTTACAGTAAGCAAGATACGCACAGGCTTAATTGTGTTTACTTAGTAACCTGTGGTGAAACAATTTTCACCTGGTTTTTAGCACAGTTGATACGGTGAAATTGCTCACTACCAATTAGTAAATAAGCACAATTAGGCCTGTGTATTCCTTGCTTATTGAGTAATCTGTCCCTGGTTGTATAACTTTAATTTTTGTTATAAAACAACTGTGCCAACTGTATGTAATGTTGAGGTGAAACAGGTTGTACAATTTGCTTTGAGCTAGAAGTAAAAGGCAAAACATCACATTAAAGTGGCTCCAGAGAAAAATGGTAGTTCGCTGGAACATGACAGAGCTTTGCCCGTGAGCAGAAGTTTTTCTAAGATTTAGTTCTAAAATGAATCTCTTACCTGAGGCTTTAGATGGGGGTATGGTAACTAACAGAAGTGCAGCTGGAAGAGCAGATGTTTTATCTTATGGAAGGTGGGATGAAATCTAGCTTCCACTACAAAGCTGAAAGTTTTTTTTTTTTTTTTTTTTCAGTGCCTGGGGAGGTGAGGATCCCTGATGGCACAATGGTTCAGAGCTCAGCTGCTAACCAAAGGTTGAAAATTCGAATTCACCAGCCGCTCCTTGAAAACCCTATGGGGCAGTTCTACTCTGTCCTATTGGGTCACTATGAGTCAGAATTGACTCAATGGCAATGGGTTTGTTTTTTCTTTAAGGAGATGAAGGAGCTCTGGTTGCATAGTGGTTAAGCGCTTGGCTGTTAACTGAAAGGTCAGCAGTTTGAGCCCACTAGCCACTCCTCAGGAGAAAGATGTGGCAGTCTGTTTCTGCAAAGATTTACAGCCTTGAAAATTCTATGGGGCAATTCTACTCTGCCCCATAGGGTTGCTATGAGTTAGAATCGACGCCACAACTACCAGTTTGGTTTGGTTGGTTTAGGGAGGTGATCAGGGTCTGGGAAACTGGTTTACACTAACTGAAATGCACATGAGATTGGAGTAGAACTAGAATACTAAGTTATTCATTTATAATAAGAAATACTGCTGTGACATGGAATGGTTAAGTTACATGGGACACTAAATCATATTCATAAGTTTCTTTATTAATTTACTATGAGAAATACTCAAAGTATGTTCAACCAGTGTTTTCTCTTTATGTAGACAGAGCAACATGGAAATTAGGACATTGCTTGGTGAACACGGAGTCAGAATAAAGGGAATGAGAACTGCATTACTGTGGGAACACTCAAACATGATCCCAAGTACTACCCACAGGAAACAGAAATATAGTGTACTATACTAGCCCTGGTGGTGCAGTGGTTAAGAGCCAGGCTGTTAACCAAAAGTTTGGCAGTTTGAATCCACCAAATGTGGTACCGGTAGTAACTATGTCCCTATAGCAGCATCTTATAGTAAATGTAGTATTAGATTTTCTAGGGCACTTTCTTAAATTGTCCTTTGATGAAATCACAAACCCTTGATGCGACCCAAATGTGAAAGCAATTCTTCAGAGGCAATATGTCCTCAGCATGCTAATCTGGTAGTCCTTCTCTGCTACAGATAGACGTATGAACTTTGTGTAGTTTTCCCCAATCCTAACTGTGTTAGTTTCCTAGGACTACCATAACAAAATACTGTGAATTAGTTAACTTATAAGAACAGAGATTTATTGTCTCACAGTTCTGGAGGGTAGGAGTCCAAATTCAGGGTTACAGCAGTGCCATGCTCTCTCGGCCCACTCTAGTGGAAGATCCTTCCTTATCTTCCAGTTTCTGTTAGCCCCATGTGTTTTTTGGTATTCCTTGGCGTGTAGATGCATCTTAACATAACCATTTTACCTCCTTGTATCTGCCTGTGTGTATCTCTCTTCTTTTACGAGGACACCAATCATATAGGATTAGGGCCCACCCTACTGCAGTATGACCTCATGTTAACCTGTAACATCTTCAAAGACTCTATTTCCAAACTGGGTCACATTCACAGGTACAGGGATTAAGACTTCAATATATCTTCTTTGGGGGCATAATCTGTAGCACTAACCAATTTTTTTGCCTGGAATTTTGAGAAACGTTGAACAATGGGATAGTTAAATGTTTAGACCCTGTCAAGGGTCTGTGTGCAGAGCAAGCACTTTATATTATTGACCCAAGACACTGTAAGTAATGATCATAGCAACAAAGAGTGAGGTTACTATTTTGGACAGAAGGTGGATCCAAGGGTTTCTAAAGAAAAGAGTTATATAACCACTATAATATGTCCACTATAACAATCAGAAGGAAAAATTAGGTTTCCAAAGTTCTATATAATACCAGTTGCCATCAAGTCAATTGACTCATAGAGACCCTATGGGGCAGAGTAGAAGTGCCCCATAGGGTTTCCAAGAAGTGGCTGGTGGATTCAAACTGCCAGTCTTTTGGTTAGCAGCTGAGCTCTTAACCACTGCACCACCAGGGCTCCTTCTACACAGTGTTGTTGTTAGGTGCCATCGAGTCAGTTCCAACTCATAGTGACTCTATGTACAACAGAACAAAATACTGCCTGGTCCCGCACCATCCTCACAATTGTTGATATGCTCAAACCCATTCTTGCAGCCACTGTGTCAATCTATCTTGTTGAGGGTCGTCCTCTTTTTAGCTGACCTTCTACTTTACGAAGCATAATGTCCTTCTCCAGGCGCTGATCTCTCCTGACAACATGTCCAAAGTATGTGAGGCATAGTCTCATCATCCTTGCTTCTAAAGAGCCTTCTAATTGTACTTCTTCAAAGACAGATTTGTTTGTTCTTTTGGCAGTCCATGGTATTTTCAATATTATTCTCCAACACCATAATTCAAAGGTATCAATTCTTCTTTGGTCTTCTTTATTCATCATCCAGCTTCCACATGCATAGGAGGTGATTGAAAACACCATGACTTGTGTCAGCTGCACCCTAGTCTTCAAGGTGACACCTTTACTTTTCAATACTTTAAAGAGGTCTTTTGCAGCAGATTTGGCCAATGAGATGTGTTTTTTGATTTCTTGACTGCTGCGTCCGTGGGTGTTGATTGTGGATGTAAGCAAAATGGAATCCTTGACAACTTCAGTCTCTTCCCTGTTTATCATAACGTTGCTTATTGGTCTAGTTGTGAGGATTTTTGTTTTATGTTGAGGTGTAATCCATACTGAAGGCTGTTGTCTTTGATCTTCATCCGTAAGTGCTTGAAGTCCTCTTCACTTTCAGCAAACACGGTTGTGTCATCTGTATAACACAGGTTATTAGTGAGTCTTCCACCAGTCCTGATGGCCCGTTCTTCTTCATGTAGTCCAGCTTCTCAGATTATTTGCTCAGCATACCGATTGAATAGGTATGGTGAAAAGACACAACCCAGGCACACACCTTCTCTGACTTTAAATCACACAGTATCTCCTTGTTCTGTTCAAATGACTACCTCTTGATCTGTGTACAAATTCCTCATGAACACAATTAAGTGTTCTGGAATTCCCATTTTTCACCATATTATCCATAATTTGTTATGATCCACACATTTGAATGACTTTGCATAGTCAATAAAACACAGGGAAACATCTTTCTGGCATTCTCTGCTTTCAGCCAGGATCCACTGGACATCAGCAATGATATACCTGGTTCCACATCCTCTTCTGAATCCAGCTTGAATTTCTGGCAGTTCCCTGTCGATATACTGCTGCAGCTGCTTTTGAATGATCTTCATCAAAATTTTACTTGCATGTGATGTTAATGATATTGTCCAATAGCAGCTTGGAAAAATGTCAAGACAGCTGTACTGATCAAGGTCCTGACAGGGAACAGATGACACACTTTAAAGGGGTGACTGAAGAGAGTTAAATGAAGTGACTATTAACCAGATATGGGTAAGGTTAAGCTAAACCAACAGAGAACAGTGAAGGACCCACGGTTGTCAACAACAGGAAGCTGTTACCACATTGAAGGGATAAGGGAAAGAGTGGTTTCCAGAACCATCATTTGGCAGGTTCTGCAGGGTTGCACAGAAAATGCAGCCCCTGCCAAACTGTAGCCTGTTTTCCCTCTTCTCCCACCTTTTGATTTCCTGCCATTGCTCTCATTGGCTGAACCCAACTGTAAGTCAGAGGGCAAAGGGGTTGATACCTCGGAGACACAGAAAGGATGTAGAAAAGTGAAGAGTGGATCTGGAAGGACATGTGGAGAATGTCCAGCACAGAAACTATTCTCAGTAGTTTTTCTATGGCCGGAGAAAAAATATCAATGTTTATCTTACTTCCTACAGGAATATTTAGTTGCAAGACATACTCCTCAGCTCTGTATACCTTATTCTCTAATCGTAAGGAGTTATTTTATAAAACAAAGTTTGGATGACATTTATAAGAAATAATTATTTTGGTTTTAGAATATTCGTAAGATAACAGGACAATTATCTACTGTGGCCAATAAGATTATGCCAACAAAACCATATTTATAAAGTGAATGTAAGCTTCTGTCTGTTATTGCATCACACCAAAATCTTAGGAAATGTCTGGGATAATCTGATTTGGTCTATGCGCTCCAGTTGAAGCCCCTCTGGGAATATGAAACCCCGGAAAGTGATAGTTTCTGCCTAATGGCTGAGTCTATCTTTAACATAGTTCGTACTAACAGGTAGGAGATGGGGTTTAGTTTGGAAATTGGTATTGTTCTTTTGTTAAATTTGCTTTTTTAATCCTCATTTTTTTACTGCAGCATTTGCCAGTGTGTTGCCTAGGTAACATAATATGGCAAGCACTTTTAACTCTAAGGCAATGATGTATATCTTTGGCGGTCTGTAGGGTTTCCCTAGGGTAGACTGATAAATGATTGCGATGTTTGGGTTATTTTTCAGTTTGTAGTGTTCTGATAACTTAGAAAGCATTCTATAACCTTTTGAATATTTTGCATATTTCTGTCAGTTCTTTTTCTAAGCCAGGCCAGCCTATTTTAAGGACCTTTTGTACTGTTGGTACCTATATCCTTTGTAGAGAAAAATTGTGGAAGATTTTGAAATGGGCAGAAGAGATTTTCAGTGGAATAGAATGGAATCTTTTCAATGGACTACTAGAACCCCAAGATATTATCTAATCCTGTAGGGGTGTATGTTGTTGTTAATTGTCATTGAGTCAGTTCCAAGTCATGGGGACCCCATGTGTGCATAGTAGAACTGCTTTATGGGGTTTTTAAGGGCATGACCTTTAAGGAGCATATTGCCAGGCTTGTCTTCTGAGGCACCTCTGGGTGAGTTCAAACTGCCAACCTTTCGGCTTGTAGTCCATAACCATTTGTGCCAACAAGGAACTCCTAGGGATGTATAGGATTTGTTTATCTTTGACTAGACTTCCTTCTGCTCTGTAGAAATAGAAGTTATCTTTTAGAAAACCGAGAGTAATGCAAATAATTCCTTTGCATAGAAATATAAAATTGTATCAATGGAATGCAATTGATTATTGCCCTGTGGATATTGATTAGTTTTGCCAATTTTACATCAAGTTGTAAATTTGTTTCAGCATTTCTTACCTGAGTATAAATGTATGGTAGCTGGAGTTCTCTCTCTCTCTCTCCTTTTTTATTTTTACCAATATCTTAATTTTAGAATAGTTTAAGATTTACAGAAAAGTTACAAAGATACTATAAAGAGTTTCCATATCCCCCTGAGTTTTCCCTATTGGTAATATCTCACATTACTATGGTACATTTGTCATAACTAAAGAACCAGCACTGTTACGTTAACTAAACTCCATATTTTATTTGAATTTCATAATTTTTCCCTAATATCCCTTTTCGGTTCCAGGATCCTATTCAGGATACCATATTACATTTAGCTTTCAAGTCTCCTTAGCCTTTTCTGGTCTCTGACAGTTTCTTAGATTTTTCTTGTTTTTGATGAGCTTGATGATATTGAGGAGTACTGGGCTGGTATTTTGGAGCCCTTATTGTACAGTGGTTAAGAGTTCAGCTGCTAACCAAAAGGTCAGCAGTTGCAATCCACCAGCAGCTCCTTGGAAACCCTATGGGGCAGCTCTGTTCTGTCCTACAGGGTTGCTGAGTTGGAATTGACTCGACAGCAACAGGTTTGGGCTGTTATTTTAGAATGTCCCTCAATTTAGGTTTGTCTGGCATTTTATTCATGGTTATACTAGAGTTATGGGTTTTGGGGAGTAAAGCCACAGAGGTAAAGTTTGCATAGCTTCATTTGCATGGTCTATAGTCACTTCATTTGCATAGTATATTGACCAATTCCTGCAAGGTACATACCAATGACAGGGCAGTCTACAACCCAGAACCAGACAAAAAGTATCAAACAAGTTATTTACAACTCACCCAGGAAATGTCAATCAGTCTTGACAAAGGTAACAAACCCTCTGGGGTAGAAAATTAGCACAAAAGTAACTCCTCAGGGCTTAGGGAAAAAAAATCTCTTGAGTCATTTTTCAAAAAAACCAAGGCAAAAGCCCACTTAAAGGAACTCATTTCACCACAGAGGTTATTTAAGAGTGTGGCTGTAGGGGTACCACAAAGGGATAGTGCAGTATCCCAGAGCATAGTAAAGGCTGAAATATCACCACCACTAGACCTGAAAGGAGAGGGAAAGAGAGTCTGGAGCTAGAAATTCATATTGAAACAGGCTGCTCAGCCATATTGAAAACCCCAATCAACACCCCTTCCGCCCCTCTGTCTTGCTAGCCACAAGCTTGTTTTGAGCAGGAAGTTGCAGCAGGTAGTGGTTCCGTCCACTGACTAGCCCTAGTTACACCTTGAAGCATGCACAGGTTGAAATCACATCCTTCAACTGACCCCTACCCCCAAATATAGGCATGGGAAGGCTAAAGGCAGAAAATTCCGGGTACCAAACCCAACCCCCTGACACTATTGGAAACAAAAAGCTCCCAGCCCCCTTAGTCAATGAGCATGTGGCCTTAAGATCATTAGACCTATTGTGCTCCTTGTATGCGCAGACAATAAACTTGCCACTTTCTGTTTTCGTTGCAATCAATGTCCATCTTATTTCAATCGGCTAATAAGACAGGACAAGAACCCGAGTGGTGTTCGGTTACAATATGGCACCTTGAGAAAAAGAGCTGACCTCTACCAAGGCACACAACCAACTCCAGGTGACCCCTCAGGGATGGAGCTAGAGGAATGAATACCTAACCTCACTCTCTATCTTCCTTCCATTTCCCACCAGAGCGCCGCATTGGCAAAACCCTTGTGTAACTGTTCGCTTCCTTTGGCAATTGAAGTGAAGGAAATATTGTAGATCCTCAGCATGCTTGAGTAAGGACATTATCAAGATTTCAGAAAAAACAGAAAATGTCAACTCCTGGAACAATAACTGCATTCATGGATTAATCCAATAATTTATAAACATTTACCTATCATGCCAAACACTGAGCTAGATGTTGGGAATAAACAGAGGGATGTTGTAGGGGAAAACATCACAAAGTTTAGTAAAGCAAAAAGAAAGTTTTTATTCAGTATACATTTAAAAAGACGAAAGTGGGAAGCGGACAAGCACGCTGCCAGAGCTAATGTCTGCCCAAATCCGAGGGAGGTTACAGAATCATCAGTATATATTAACATCACAAAAATAGGTGAAAGCTTCACCTTTTCACAGATTGGCTAGAAACTGTGGTTTTGTATTTTGAATTGCCTTTCTTAACAATCATTGGTATAGGTTTCAGTAGCCCGACAGTCAGGAGGGTCTTCACTGGTATAGTTTCAATAACCCGAAAGTCAGGAGGGTCTCCATTGGTCCAACAAATCTCTATTCACTAAATATTAATAGAAAAAGATAGGCGTGAAGAAGTCTTTTGTGTTCTGGTTGATTGGCTCTATGTCAAAAGTTCCCTAAAAATATTTTTCTTCCCTAAAAGATAATTTCTAAGATCGTCCCATCTATTGTCTTTATCTCAGGGCCCAGTTGATGTGTCCTTCTGAGTCTTTGTGGGCCCAGCTTCAGCTGGGTCACGTTTTCTTTGTTCAGGACAAAAAAAAAAAAAAAAAAATGGACAGGCAATAATAATTCCAATATTATTTTCTAAATTAGGAGTAAGAAGCTATTCTTTTTTTTTTTTTAATTAATTTTTATTAAGCTTCAAGTGAACATTTACCATTCCAATCAGTCTGTCACATGTAGGTTTACATACATCTTACTCCCTTCTCCCACTTGCTCTCCCCCTATTGAGTCAGCCCTTTCAATCTCTCGTTTCGTGCCAATTTTGCCATCTTCCCTCTCTCTCTATCTTCCCATCCCCCCTCCAGTCAAGAGTTGCCAACACATTCTCCCCTGTCCACCTGATTTAATTAGCTCACTCTTCATCAGCATCTCTCTCCCCCCTACTGACCAGTCCTTTTCATGCCTGATGATTTGTCTTCGGGGATGGTTCCTGTCCTGTGCCATCAGAAGTTCTGGGGAGCATTATCTCTGGGATTCCTCTAGTCACAGTCATACCATTAGGTATGGTCTTTTCATGAGAATTTGGGGTCTGTATCCCATTGGTCTCCTGCTCCCTCAGGAGTTGTCTGTTGTGCTCCCTGACAGGGCAGACATCGATTATGGCCAGGCACCAACTAGTTCTTCTGGTCTCAGGATAATGTAGGTCTCTGGTTCATGTGGCCCCTTCTGTCTCTTGGGTTCTTAGTTGTCGTGTGACCTTGGTGTTCTTCATTTGCCTTTGCTCCAGGTGGGTTGAGACCAATTGATGTATCTTAGATGGCTGCTTGTTGGCATTTAGGACCCCAGGCACCACAATTCAAAGTGGGATGCAGAGTGTTTTCATAATAGAATTATTTTGCCCATCGACTTAGAAGTCCCCTCAAACCAAGTTCCCCAGACCCCAGCCCCTGCTCCGCTGACCTTTGAAGCTTTCATTTTATCCCGGAAACCTCTTTGCTTTTAGTCCAGTCCAATTAGGCTGACCTTCCTTGTATTGAGTGTTGTCTTTCCCTTCACCCAAAGCAGTTCTTATCTACTGATTGATCAATAAAAAGCCCTCTCCCTCCCTCCCTCCCTCCCCCCTTTGTAACCACAAAAATGTGTTCTTCTCCGTTTTTTCTATTTCTCAAGATCTATAATAGTGGTCTTATACAATATTTGTCCTTTTGCAACTCACTCATTTCGCTCAGCATAATGCCTTCCAGATTCCTCCATGTTATGAAATGTTTCAGAGATTCGTCACTGTTCTTTATTGATGCGTAGTATTCCATTGTGTGAATATACCACAATTTATTTACCCATTCATCTGTTGACGGACATCTTGGTTGCTTCCAGCTTTTTGCTATTGTAAACAGAGCTGCAATAAACATGGGTGTGCATATATCTGTTTGTGTGAAGGCTCTTGTATCTCTAGGGTATATTCCGAGGAGTGGGATTTCTGGGTTGTATGGTAGTTCTATTTCTAACTGTTTAAGATAACGCCAGATGGATTTCCAAAGTGGTTGTACCATTTTACATTCCCACCAGCAGTGTATGAGAGTTCCAATCTCTCCGCAGCCTCTCCAACATTTATTATTTTGTGTTTTTTGGATTAATGCCAGTCTAGTTGGTGTGAGATGGAATCTCATCGTAGTTTTAATTTGCATTTCTCTAATGGCTAATGATCGGGAGCATTTTCTCATGTATCTGTTGGCTGCCTGAATATCTTCTTTAGTGAAATGTGTGTTCATATCCTTTGCCCACTTCTTGATTGGGTTGTTTGTCTTTTTGTGGTTGAGTTTTGACAGAATCATGTAGATTTTAGAGATCAGGCACTGGTCTGAGATGTCGTAGCTGAATATTCTTTCCCAGTCTGTAGGTGGTCTTTTTACTCTTTTGGTGAAGTCTTTAGATGAGCATAGGTGTTTGATTTTTAGGAGCTCCCAGTTATCTGGTTTCTCTTCCTCATTTTTGGTGATGTTTTGTATTCTGTTTATGCCCTGTATTAGGGCTACTAGGGTTGAACCTATTTTTTCTTCCATGATCTTTATCGTTTTAGTCTTTATGTTTAGGTCTTTGATCCACTTGGAGTTAGTTTTTGTGCATGGTGTGAGGTATGGGTCCTGTTTCATTCTTTTGCAAATGGATATCCAGTTATGCCAGCACCATTTGTTAAAAAGACTATCATTTCCCCAATTGACTGACACTGGTCCTTTGTCAAATATCAGCTGCTCATACGTGGATGGATTTATATCTGGGTTCTCAATTCTGTTCCATTGGTCTATGTGCCTGTTGTTGTACCAGTACCAGGCTGTTTTGACTACTGTAGCTGTATAATAGGTTCTGAAATCAGGTAGAGTGAGGCCTCCCACTTTCTTCTTCTTTTTCAGTAATGCTTTGCTTATCCGGGGGTTCTTTCCCTTCCGTATGAAATTAGTGATTTGTTTCTCTATCCCCTTAAAATATGACATTGGTATTTGGATTGGAAGTGCGTTATATGTATAGACGGCTTTTGGTAGAATAGACATTTTTACTATGTTAAGTCTTCCTATCCATGAGCAGGGTATGTTTTTCCACTTAAGTATGTCGTTTTGAATTTCTTGTAGCAGAGTTTTATAGTTTCCTTTGTATAGGTCTTTTACATCCTTGGTAAGATTTATTACTAAGTATTTTATCTTCATGGGGGCTACTGTGAATGGTATTGATTTGGTTATTTCCTCTTCGGTGTTCTTTTTGTTGATGTAGAGGAATCCAAGTGATTTTTGTATGTTTATTTTATAACCTGAGACTCTGCCAAACTCTTCTATTAGTTTCAGTAGTTTTCTGGAGGATTCCTTAGGGTTTTCCATGTATACGATCATGTCATCTGCAAATAGTGAGAGCTTTACTTCCTCCTTACCAATCTGGATACCCTTTATTTCTTTGTCTAGCCTAATTGCCCTGGCTAGGACTTCAAGTACGACTTTGAGTAAGAGCGGTGATAAAGGGCATCCTTGTCTGGTTCCCGTTCTCAAGGGAAATGCTTTCAGGTTCTCTCCATTTAGAGTGATATTGGCTGTTGGCTTTGCATAGATGCCCTTTATTATGTTGAGGAATTTTCCTTCAATTCCTATTTTGGTAAGAGTTTTTATCATAAATGGGTGTTGAACTTTGTCAAATGCCTTTTCTGCATCTATTGATAAGATCATGTGGTTTTTATCTTTTGTTTTATTTATGTGATGGATTACATTAATGGTTTTTCTGATATTAAACCAGCCTTGCATACCTGGTATAAATCCCACTTGATCAGGGTGAATTATTTTTTTGATGTGTTGTTGGATTCTATTAGCTAGAATTTTGTTGAGGATTTTTGCATCTATGTTCATGAGGGATATAGGTCTAAAATTTTCTTTTTTTGTAATGTCTTTACCTGGTTTTGGTATCAGGGAGATGGTAGCTTCATAGAATGAGTTGGGTAGTATTCCGTCTTTTTCTATGCTTTGAAATAGCTTCAATAGTAATGGTGTTAAGTCTTCTCTGAAGGTTTGGTAGAACTCTGCAGTGAAGCCGTCTGGGCCAGGACTTTTTTTTTGTTGGAAGTTTTTTGATTACCGTTTCAATCTCTTTTTTTGTTATGGGTCTATTTAGTTGTTCTACTTCTGAAGGTGTTAGTTTAGGTAGGTAGTATTGTTCCAAGAATTTATCCATTTCTTCTAGGTTTTCAAATTTGTTAGAGTACAATTTTACGTAGTAATCTGAAATGATTCTTTTAATTTCATTTGGCTCTGTTGTGATGTGGTCCTTCTCATTTCTTATTCAGGTTATTTGTTTCCTTTCCTGTTTTTCTTTAGTCAGTCTAGCCAACGGTTTATCGATTTTGTTAATTTTTTCAAAGAACCAGCTTTTGGCTTTGTTAATTCTTTCAATTGTTTTTCTGTTCTCTAATTCATTTAGTTCAGCTCTAATTTTTATTATTTGTTTTCTTCTGGTGCTTGATGGGTTCTTTTGTTGCTCACTTTCTATTTGTTCAAGTTGTCGGGACAGTTCTCTGATTTTGGCTCTTTCTTCTTTTTGTATGTGTGCGTTTATCGATATAAATTGGCCTCTGAGCACTGCTTTTGCTGTGTCCCAGAGGTTTTGATAGGAAGTATTTTCATTCATGTTGCTTTCTAAGAATTTCCTTATTCCCTCCTTGATGTCTTCTATAACCCAGTCTTTTTTCAGGAGGGTGTTGTTCATTTTCCAAGTATTTGATTTCTTTTCCCTAGTTTTTCTGTTATTGATTTCTAGCTTCATTGCCTTGTGGTCTGAGAAGATTCTTTGTAATATTTCGATGTTTTGGATTCCGCAAAGATTTGTTTCATGACCTAATATGTGGTCTATTCTAGAGAATGTTCCATGTGCACTAGAAAAGAAAGTATATTTTGCAGCAGTTGGGTGGAGAGTTCTGTATAAGTCAATGAGGTCAAATTGGTTGATTGTTGTAAGTAGGTCTTCTGTGTCTCTATTGAGCTTCTTACTGGATGTCCTGTCCTTCTCTGAAAGTGGTGTGTTGAAGTCTCCTACTATAAATGTGGAGGTGTCTATCTCACTTTTCAATTCTGTTAAAATTTGATTTATGTGTCTTGCAGCCCTGTCATTGGGTGCGTAAATATTTAATATGGTTATGTCTTCCTGATCAATTGTCCCTTTCATCATTATATAGTGTCCTTCTTTATCCTTTGTGGCGGATTTAAGTCTAAAGTCTATTTTGTCAGAAATTAATATTGCTACTCCTCTTCTTTTTTGCTTATTGTTTGCTTGATATACTTTTTTCCATCCTTTGAGTTTTAGTTTGTTTGTGTCTCTAAGTCTAAGGTGTGTCTCTTATAGGCAGCATATAGATGGATCGTGTTTCTTTATCCAGTCCGTGACTCTCTGTCTCTTTATTGGTGCATTTAGTCCATTTACATTCAGCATAATTATAGAGAAGTTTTTAGTGCTGTCATTTTGATGCCTTTTCATGTGTGTTCTTGGCCATTTCATTTTTCCACATGCTTTTTTGTACTGAGACGTTTTTCTTAGTAGCTTGTGAGATCCTCATTTTCATAATGTTTAACTTTGTTGAGTCGTTACGTTTTTCTTGGCTTTTTTCTTGAGTTATGGAATTGATATTCCTTTTTGTGGTTACCTTATTATTTACCCCTATTTTTCTAAGTAAAAACCTAACTTGCATCGTTCTATATCGCCTTGTATCACTCTCCATCTGGCAGTTCAATGCCTCCTATATTTAGTCCCTCTTTTTGATTATTGTGATCGTTTATCTATTGATTTCCATGATTTCCTGTTATGTGTATTATTTTGTTTATTTATTTATTTTTTAGAATTTGTCTTAATTTGTTTGTTTTTGTGCTTTCCCTATTGGAGTTGCGTTGATATCAGGATGTTCTGTTTTGTGACCTTGTATTGTGCTGGTACCTGATATTATTGGTCATCAGGCCAAACAATCTCCTTTAGCATTTCTTGCAGTCTTGGTTTAGTTTTTGCAAATTCTCTAAACTTGTGTTTATCTGTAAATATCTTAATTTCTCCTTCATATTTCAGAGAGAGTTTTGCTGGATATATGATCCTTGGTTGGCAGTTTTTCTCCTTCAGTGCTCTGTATACGTCGTCCCATTCCCTTCTTGCCTGCATGGTTTCTGCTGAGTAGTCTGAACTTATTCTTCTTGATTCTCCCTTGAAGGAAGCCTTTCTTTTCTCCCTGGCTGCTTTTAAAACTTTCTGTTTGTCTTTGGTTTTGGCAAGTTTGATGATAATATGTCTTGGTGTTTTTCTTTTTGGATCAATCTTAAATGGCGTTCGATGAGCATCTTGGATAGATATCCTTTCGTCTTTCATGATGTCAGGGAAGTTTTGTGTCAGGAATTCTTCAACTATTTTCTCTGTGTTTTCTGTCCCCCCTCCCTGTTCTGGGACTCCAATCACTCGCAAGTTATCCTTCTTGATAGAGTCCCACATGATTCTTAGGGTTTCTTCATTTTTCTTAATTCTTTTATCTGATTTTTTTTCAGCTATGTTGGTGTTGATTCCCTGGTCCTCCAGAAGTCCCAGTCTACATTCTAATTGCTCGAGTCTGCTCCTCTGACTTTCTATTGCGTTGTCAAATTCTGTAATTTTATTGTTAATCTTTTGGATTTCTACATGCTGTCTCTCTATGGATTCTTGCAACTTATTAATTTTTCCACTATGTTCTTGAATAATCTTTTTGAGTTCTTCAACAGTTTTATCAGTGTGTTCCTTGGCTTTTTCTGCATTTATCCTAATTTCATTTGTGATATCTTTAAGCATTCTGTAAATTAGTTTTTTATATCCTGTATCTGATAATTCCAGGATTGTATCTTCATTTGGGAAAGATTTTGATTCTTTTGTTTGGGGGGTTGGAGAAGCTGTCATGGTCTGTTTCTTTATGTGGTTTAATATGGACTGCTGTCTCCAAGCCATCACTGGGAAACTAGATGTTCCAGGTAATCAGCTGGTACGCTGGCTCCTAGTTCTGAAAACGGTCGCTGTCTGCCCGTATTTGTTCGTTTTCCGTCTCTAAGTCTGTGCTTGTTGTTCAGAGTTCGTAGATTGTTATGTATGTGATCGATTCACTTGTTTTTCCGAGTCTTTGTTGCAAGAGGGATCCGCGGTAGCGTCCACCTAGTCCGCCATCTTGGCCCCGCCAGAAGCTATTCTTAATCTCAGGGAGCTTGGTATTTATTGAAGAAAACTTAGAAAAACAATGGGGAGCTTTAGAAAAACTCTCCACAATTGTATTCTTTCCCTCCCTTCTGCCTCCCGAGAGGGGAAGGGCAGCATTTGGAAGGGGAGTCATCTGGAAAGTCTGGACTAAACTAAACTGGGTGACGGGCCTTAACTGGAGGGAAGATAAGGTCTTGACTCAAATGATTTGACACAAACCAGATTTTCAGGGCTATATTGCCTCTAGGAAAAGTTTTTCTGAGTCACCAACTGACTTTCTCTTCGGAATACTTCTGTCTCCTTTCTCTTTTATAACACTCCCCCAGAAACCTATTATGCTGCCTTCAGGAACTCCAAAATTCACTCTAGGCTTGACCTCCGACTCCAATTGTTTCCTTCCTGTAGGCCACAATCAAAATTCTAATATTCTAAGTACTTTGTTAAGCTGCACTCTGCTGGTGTGAAGCTGATTAAAGTAATTCCCATTAACTTGTGAATGAAACCCAGCTCTCTTAAAAGGTATATTTGCATTTTAATAGGAGTCCCTTAACACAAATTAATGTCTAATTGGTAGAATGTGTGAGAGTTACTTTTTGTGGGAAGAAGGAGGGGAAATTATTCCTTGATTCTCTATGTTTAAGAGAGTTGCTACTCTCAGAGCTTCTAGATTCTGTTACTGGGTAGAAACCCCAGGTTCTTACTCTGCATTACTGGTACTGGCCAATAAACAAGAGACCGAGGTGGGAGACCGAGGAAACCAAAAACCAAACCAAACCTAGCGCTCTCAAGTGGATTCCAACTCATAGCGACCCTATAGGACAGAGTAGAACTGCCCCGTAGAGTTTCTAAGGAGCGCCTGGTGGATTTGAACTGCCGAACCTCAGGTTAGCAACCTTAGCATTTAACCACTACACACCAGGATTTCCGGGAGAACAAGGAAGGCGCCTTTATTTTCTTGTTCATGGAAATGGAGCAGTCAGAGCTGTTGCTGCTAAGACTGCTCACCAAGGGCAGGCAGACAGGTTACTTTAAAAAAAAATAATAAAAGGGCTTTACGATTAAAGAGTTCATACAAGTTACGTCAGCAACTTTCTTAATCGTACCAAGCAGGTGCAGTGGGGTTTACATATAACCAAGCAAAAGCAAAAGCAGGATTCAAATGCAGAGTTAAGTGGGGGAGCCCAGCAAAGGAAATAATTTTGCAATACAACACTGTAGGGAAGGAAACCAGGTAAAGAACACAGCACCGTGGGAGCTCTGTCTCATTCCGTCCCCGTCCCAGTTATTCTTCAACACAATGCAATTTTGCTTCTCTTCCTGAAGCTAATCTCCCCCAAAAGCTCTTAAGCTTAAATTCAGTGGACACTTTTCAATCCTTCTTCACCACTCTGTACACTCTGCATCTTGCAACAGGGTCTTTCCTGACAGGAGATTTGGTTTTTTCCTATTCTCTCTTTGGATATTCCTAAAGTTTCCTTCCTGAGATCTTCTCTGCTTGCTCTACACATCGGTATTCCTTAGGCCTTCAGTTCTCTCACCATGCACATTTGCCTCAGGCTCTCTCCACTTCCATGGCGTCAATTACTGTTCATTCATTCATTCCTTTATTCATCCATCCATTCAATATATAGTTGTTGGGCATCAATGGTATTGCCAAATACTATTCTAAGCAATGGAGATATAGCAGTGAATAAAACCACCAAATCCCTGCCCTCACAGAGCTTATAATTGAGTGAGAAAGACAGATAACGTACAAATAAACACCTAATATGATGCCAGGTAGTGATACAGGTCATGAAGAGAAACTGAGTGAAGTAAAGATGCAGCCTTCAATAGGGTGCTGGGAGGCCTCAGAAAGATGACACTTGAGCAGAGTCTGAAGGAAGCAAGAGATCTATATGCTAATAAGGCTCAAATTTATTTCTTGAACTTCAGATTCCTATATCCAAATGGTTTTTTGTGGAAGGGGGCAGTCCAAGCACAGCCTGCTACTTTTTCTTGTTATCTTCAAATGAACCTTGCACTTAGAACAAAATGTGTCAGCCTGGTTAATTGGACAGGATGTGAATGTGGTCTGATTCCCTTTTCTGGGGCATCTTGACCCAAAACATCCCATAGCAGCTGGTGGTCTATCAGTACATCCCTCTTCTTAAGCCCTGAGCACATGCCAACATTCTTAGGAGCTGCTATGCTATATGTGTGTGTTATATGGCACCTGGCTAACCCCACTTTTATCCCTTTGGGAAGAGAAAAAGATCCTTCTGCTGAAGCACAAGAGGGATGTGTGCAGACCATCTCCTTGCTTCTACTGCTGTGGGGAATGACCTGCTGGCTATATGGAACGAAGCACATTATCGAAGGTGTCCTTGCTCTGTCCGGTGTCTATGTGAGTAAAGTGTTGTTCCAACCAATGCCTGTGTGTAAGTCATGTCTTTCTTGGTGACTCTGACACCTGCAAATACCTGGAGTGTGTTACTATCCTCTTTGTAATTGGACTCCTCCCTTTGAGATGGTAACAGGCGTCACTTGCTCAACATTACTGGACATGCCACTTAAATGTCCCTCAGGCACTTGAAACTTAGTATCCCTAAGACTGAGCTCATTATCTTTACCTGACCCGATTTTCTTTCCTTTGTATCCCCTTTTTCTATCAAAAGGAATGGTATCAACATCTGTCTCTCAAGACAGAAATTTAGACATTTGTCTTATTCCATCCATCACCTTTGCAATATCTTTTTTATTTTGGGGGAAATTCCCACATTAAAAGTACCCCAGCTTGCCCATTTAGGAATTGGAACTCAAATTCCCAGCATCCTTTACAGCTAGAAGGCAGGCATACCAAGTAAGCACCCTCATGTGAGACTTAGATTTGGAAGTGAGCAGTGTGAATAAGCAGAACCTACATGGGGCTTCCACCTTCTGACCACGGGTGTTGGCAGAACTTTCAGGCACAAAAGAGTTCAAGGCCTGATGCAGAGGTGGCATTGGTGGCTGCAGTGCAATGGATTGCTTTTATATGGCCTTTTTCGCCATGGTCTTGTAACTCCTACCAAATGACTGGACAGGACTAAGCAAACGTGGTGCTTGTGGCCCACCAAAGGGATTGGATAGTTTGCTGGCAATGCAAATAAGGTGCATGGAACACTGCAGGGGTGGGATCATGCAAATAAGGTATATGGAATCCTAATAAGGGGATTAGTCAGTTTTGCCATTCTGCTAGGTTTAAAATGAGCCATCCCAGTGGCAGAAAGGGAAAATTTCACTAACACCAAAAAGAAGAGACAGGCGATGGATGTAGTGGGGCTTGCCAACCTATGGAGCTAGGAGCTTTGTAACACTTTCCTGAGCAGGGTAGAGGTAAAGCTGAGTGGCCGAAAGGCAGAAAGGCTGAGGGCCAGAGAGAGGCACACCTGTGGGCATGACTAGAAGAAGCTGTCCTGATCAAAGAACTGTATCCTGAGTCTTTTCTGATCCTGAATTATACCTTCTTACTTCTCTCATAAACTACTTAACTGTAAGTATAGTTAATGAGTTGTATAAGACATTGTAGCAAATTACGAGTTCTGAGGGAAGGGGGAGTAGTTGATGCTAGAGATGATGGAAGGTACAGCAGTTTGTAAAAGTTGGATGTTTGAGACATCTTTAACCTCCGCCTCATAGGAACTGGCTTTGTGCTGATTCTTATAAAAGAAATTATTCATTTAGTGGCAATAGTAGTTGCAGTAAAACCAAGTTACTGGTATTTTTGGCTCAGTGGCAAAACAGGGAACATGAAATAGGCAACACCAGTGACAGATTCCGTATCTGGACTGTGACATGTTTTGGGCATTTTTCCTGGGAGCTTAGCTTTGAATATTTCTTGAGCCATCCTGACAGTTCTGAGGTACTTAATATCTTTTAAAAAATCAAGATTTTGGTTTAACCAGCCAGAATGAAATCTATCATTTGCAACTAAGAATACTAATTGATACAGGAGTCACCCTCAGTTTTCTCTCTTCCTCTACCCCTCGACCAAAAGGACAAGAGAGTCTTTATATTTCTCCATCCCCATTTCCACTTTCTTAGTTCAGGCCACATCATCCGTTACCTGGATTACTGCAACACTGCCCTGTTTGCCCACTCACTTCCAGTTTTGACCTCCCCATCATAATAGCTTTGGTCGCTGGGTGGCGTGAATGTTTTGCGCTAAACTTCTAAAGATTGGCAGTTCCAATCCACCCAGCAGTGCCATGGAAGAAAGGCCTGGTAATATGCTTCCATAAAGATTATAGCCAAGAAAACCCTATAGGACATTCTATTTTGTAACACATGGGTCCTCATAAATTGGAATAGACTTGATGGTAATGGGTTTGATTTCGGTTTTATCATAGCATTCAGACTGATCTTTATAAAACGCAGATTGCTCTTTGGCTTAAAGCCCTTCAGTGGCTCCCTAATCCCTCAGGATAAAGTCTAGGATCAAATCCAAACTCCTTAGCATAACACTTCTGAATCTAGTCGTGGTTGACCTCTCCAGCTCATCTTGACCATGCCCGCTTCTCACATCTGTACTTTTGCTTGCTCTGAACCTGTAGCAATGGCATCCCCTGGGATCTGGTTAGAAATGCAGAATCCCAGTCCTGCTCCAGACTTCCTGGATCGGAATCTGTATTTTTACGAGATCCTTAGGTGATTCATATGCAAATTAAAGTTTGAGAAGTGCTGCTTTATAGCACTGTGCCCTCTGTCCCTTCCAGGAGCATTTACACATTCTGCTTCCTCTGTTGAACTTTCCTTCCCCTTCATCTATTTATCACTGTTCTGTAGGTCTCAGTCAGAGGGGGTTTTCTCTTGTTACCCCAAACATGACACTTATTACTTCGTAATTACCTTTTTGCCCTTTTTCATTCCTATTACTCTGGTCTGTTTGTCCTCCAGAGTCAATCTGAGAACTTTTTAAAAATGCTGATGCCTGGGTTGCAGCCCCAGAAATTTTGGATTTAATTGGTTTGCGTAAAGCCTGTTGTTGTTAGCTGCTGTGAGGTCAGCACTAACTCAGAGTGACCCAAGCACAACGGGATCAGACTGTTACGATCCATTGGGTTATCATTGGCTGTCTTTTGAAAGTAGGTTGCCAAGCCTTTCTTCCTAGTCCTTCTTATTCTGGAAGCTCCACTGAAACCCGTTCAGCATCATAGCAACATGTAAGCATCCACTGACAGTTGGGTGGTGGCTGCCTTTGAGGTGCATTGCCAGGTGTCAAACTGGGTCTCCCTCATGTAAGGCAATAATTCTATCACTGAACCATCGCTGCCTCACTTGGTAATGTTACCGGAGAATAGCCTCACTGAGACAAATAGTGCCAACCAAGCAGAGGTTTATTAGCTAGCAGAGGGTTAGTAGCAAAAGGACACTTGACTAGGGAGGGTCAAGCGGGCTACTCAGATATAGAGTTTGAGAGCCCCGATAGTCTTTTTGTTAGGGTTTTATTCCCTTTTTCTCTTATCTCTCCCTGTTAACGTTTAACAGCCAAGTCAGGGACCTTATCAAGTTAGGGACTATTTTATTGAGGAATGTCACCACCACCCCCTGTCTCTTCTTCCTCCCGAGGGCAAGCTCTCCCCCTCCCCCTTACAGTAAGACCTAGACACTGATATGTTTACAGAGGGTCTCAGATGAATCTAATGTGGAGCCAGATTCAGAACCACTGCACGAGAATCTAAACTCCTTGAAGACGGGGATTGTGTCACGTCACTATTGTATTCTGGAGCCTACTATAGTACCATAGACTCTACTATTAAATTATTGTTGCTTCTAGTTTCTCAGGGAAATGTAATCAGATTTGCACTGCACAGGGCATCCTACATTCCACCCCAGCCCCTCTCACGTATGTTAGTAGCTGGGTAACCCATTTATCTCATTAAAACAAAGAGCCATTTCTTGAGGAAAGAATTTTGGCCAGCATTTGAAACACATCTCTAATCACCCCTGTATTCTGTACTTGAGCTGATTTGATGCTGCTGTAATGAAGCAGGTTTATATAATTAAATGCTAATAGGCACGTTGTTTGGAAACACTGTCTCCATGCACCAGTTCCACAAAGCAAAGACACTGATTCTTTATTTATAAACCTCTTAGGTCCTGGGAATTCCTATCAGTGAGGAGGCTGTGAACCAAAGCAACTATAACCAAAATATTTTCTTTAAAAGCTCTTAATAATATCTTATGTTTATATAATGTTTATATTTTAGAAGTAATTTTGTATCCATGATCTCATTTGTACATATCTCCATTTTATAGACGAGTAAACTGAAAATTTGGATAACTTGCCCCCAATAAAACAACAGGCTAGAAGCCAAGCAAGACCACCACCCATCCACATCTGATCACAAATTTAAAGCCATTTTAATTTTCACTCTTTATGTGGATCCTGACATTTTCTAGGCACCCATGTTTGTTTTTTGCAGCCAAGAAGGCGACTTCAGGTGAAACACACAGACTAAGTGGATCTGGACTCAAAGCCCAGCCTTACTACCTCCTAGGGATGACCTTAGGCAGTGGGTGTAGTGGTTGATTCTAGAACTAGATTGCTGGGGTTTAAAATGGTGGCCCTTTCAATTGCTTACTGTATGACCTTGGGCAAGTACTTTTGTTTCATAGTCTGTAAAATAGAGACAATAATGGGACCTACTTCATAGAGTTGCTGTTAAGTGAATTACTATTTGTAAAGCACTTAGAATCATGCCTGCACACAAGGTAAGTGTGATGGAAATCATTGTTAAATAAAAATCTGGTTCAATCCCGTTATTATATGCCTGAAGTTGTTTTTTCAAATCACAGATTGTGATTGTCCATATTCAATTTTTAGTGAATGTCTTCTACTGGATACCAGTTGTGTCTAAAGTTATAGAAGAGAAATATTGTAATCCATAGGCTCCTTTCCGTCATTAAAGATTTACAATCTAAGTATACAGAGAGAATAAAAGTACATAAAAGAGCCCAAAAACTGGACCTGAGGAAAAAGACAACTTAAAGCATAAACTTACCTAGCTGTAAGAAAATAAGGCATATTGCTAAACAAACCCACAAAATCCACGCATTCCAGTGCACTTTCCTTGTTATTGTTGCAGGTCTGAGGAGGGAGACAAAAGACACACTCTACAGCTGCAAGGTTTCCAAAGCACAATTCTTGTTTCAAAGATTCATGTGTTCCACCCAATAACTTCCTTAAACCCTGCATCATAAAACTTTAATAGGCTTGTCAGGACCCGGAAAAGTGCGAGGTGGGAGGAAGCACATTCTCCTTCTACTGCAGGGAAACTCGTAGCCATGGGTTGATCATCAGTCCCACCCCCTTCCTTTCTGGGAAAGCTGTTTGGGTTTCAAAATCTTGAAACAGGGCCAATAATCAAGCTTTCATTCACCCAAAGTTTTTTGTCCCTCATATTCAAAGTGAGAGATCACCAACCCCCAGTTGCCCAAGGAAGGAAGCCCTGATACCAAGTTAATTAACAAGATTTCTAGGGCATCAAATCACTGCTACTTTTGATCTATAAAAAGTTGATACCTGTTGCTATTGAGTAGATTCTGACTCATGGTGACCCTATAACATGGAGTAAACCTGCCACATAGAGTTTCCAAGGAGTGGCTGGTGGATTTGAACTGCCGACCTTTTAGTTAGGAGCCTCGTTCTAAACCACTATGCCACTAGGGCTCTAAAAAGTTGATAATGCAGGTTAATTTCCCTTTCTGTCTGTGATCATTCGTCTTAGTTACCTAGTGCTGCTATAACACATATACCATGACTGGGTGGCTTTAAAGAACAGAAACTTATTTTCTCACACTTCTGGCGGTTAAAAGTCCAAATCAGGGGTCTTGGCTGTGTTGATTCCTTTGTAAAGCCCCTCTCCTAATTTCTGGTGTCTGTTGTCAATCCTTGCTTCCTTTGTAGAGGATCTTCACATGGCCTCTGTATTTCTCTATGTGTGTGTGCACGTCCCTGTGTCTATGCTGCTCTTAATGTAATTGAGAAGCAACTGGGTTTTTGATTCACGCTACACTGGTATGACCTCAACTAATTGATTAAATTGCATTCAGTTGCATTATGGAAGGTGATTACATTACATTAGATCAGATTACATCCACAAATATAGGGATTAGGATTGCAACATATATTTTGGGGGAACGTAATTCAATCCATAACACTGCTTGTAATTAATATCATCTATTTTGGGGTTATTTTGGGGATTGCTGGCTAGGATATATGCCTATGGTTAAAAATGGTTTGTGCAAAGCCAGCTGGCACATTTAGGGACTGAATGTGGATTGTGGCCTAAATATCTCCATGCTGTATCATTTGAACTAACTATATAAAAAACTATATAGGATGACCTTAAATAAAGGGTAGCAGATGAGTGATGCTGCGGTCTCCCATAACTTAGGTGCTACAATGTATTACAAAAAGCTTGAAGCAAAACTTGAAAACCAGGGAAGCCATACTAATAGTTATTGCTATTCTAAAATTAAATATACTATGATATTACCCAGGCAAATCCTTAAACATTCTAATTGTCATAATCCTGCATTTCCAAGACAGTTTAATCTATAGGTATTGAAAAGAGGCTTTAAGAATGTCTTTATACTTGTAGTGTCTGGGGTCTTAAGAGCTTTCGAGCAGACATCTAAGATACAGCTATTGGTCTTTTCTCATCTGGAGCAAAAGAGAAAAAAGAAACCAAAGACCCAGAGAAGAGATTAGTCTATGGGACTAATAGTCTACACAAACCGCAGCCTCTCTACCCTGAGACTGGAAGAACTAGATGGTGCCCGATACCATTAATGACCATTCTGAGCAGGGCCACAATAGATGGATCCTGATTGAAGGAGGGAAAAATGTGGAACTGAACTAAAATTCTTAAAAAGTCCAGTTTTACTGGACCAGTTGAGACAAGAAGACTCTGAGACTATTGCTCTGAGATACTTCATAAACGTTGAACTAGATAACCCTCTGAGGTCACCTTTTAACTAAATAACAGATTGGCTCATAAAGAATATTACCAGTGAGCCCTGTGCACTTTAAAAAATCATCTATATGAGATCAAATGATCAACAAGTACTCTAAGGCAAAGATGAAAGGGCAAGGGGACAAGGAAACCAGGTTACTGAGAACTAAACATCCAGAAACTAAACATGAGAATGTTCATACGTTGGGAAAAATGTAACCCATGTCACTAAACAATTTGTGTAGTAGTTGTTAAATGGGAACGTAATTTGCTGTGTAAACTTTCACCAAAAACACAATAAAGTATTATTTTTTAAAAAGTCTTACACTTAAGACATTAAGGTATAAATGTCTTTATACTTTAACATTGATATGACAAGATGAGTGCCTTGTCATATCCATGTTAAATTTTGTTCACACTAGTTAAATAATTTAGGTGTTATCTAAATAAAGAGGGAGCTCTGTTCGAATGTGTATTTGCTAGAAGATTCATTGACAGAAAATTCAGGTCCATGGATACTCTTGGCATTTATGAAAGATATTCCTATAGCCTCATAAATCAAAGATTAAGAATCACATTTACAACATCACTTATTGCTTGCTTTCTTACAGCCCTGTTTAATATTCATAGATCTAATCAGAGTACAGCTTAGATGTCTATTACAGCAAATTTTTGATTAAAAAAAAAAAGCATGGGGCATGTCTCTTATGGTATAATTAACACAAAGTCCATGTTTTCTTAAGAGTCCAAAGTTTAAATTTCAGCTCCTGAATTTAGGTTTTGTGTCCTTTCTGCAGAAGAATCCTCACTGAATGTTGACTCAAACAGGGCAAGAATGGACTTTTTGAAAACCTTTTTGAACTTCTCCCCAATAAACAGGTAGAGTGTGGGAGAAAAGACAGTATTGAAGGAAGTGGTTATCACTGTAAGTATCAGAGTCAACTGTAAAAATACTGACTGGTTCTTAGTGAGAATTAAGCCCTGAAGTACATGGTAGGGCATCCAGCACACAAAGAAAGAGATAATGGCAGTCATCATGACTTTGAAGGGCTTGCTGGATTTAACCAAGCCCCTCTGTTTTATCTTGTGGGCTATTCTCCCATAACAAAAGACAATGATTAAGAAGGGCAGAAGGAAGCCCAGAAGGAAGCGGCTGATAAAACAGGCTACATGAATCTGTTCCCTCAATGCTTGCATCTCTTTGCTTTCCCAGTTAGTAGACACAGCGTAGTTATTTTGGCAGATCACTCTTCCTTTGTGGTCATCATATGTCTCCCTGAAAACCAAAAAGGGAACGCTGAGGGCAGTGGCAGAGATCCAGACTCCCAAGATGATGTTGGAAGCCCAGCGTGGGGTTCGGTGCTGCTGTGACCACACCGGCTGAAGAGTGAGAAGATAACGATCCAGACTGATGGCTGCGAGGAGGAATACAGAGGCATACATTCCCAGAGATAAAGTGCCATTGAAGACCTTGCACATGGCAGTTCCAAAATTCCAGTGATTGTCCTGAATGTAGGAGGTAGCCATAAATGGCAGAATCAATGTTGAAATAAAATATGAGAGAATAAGATGAAAAAATAAGAGTGTATTGACAGTCTTTTTCATTTTGAATTTTAGCACCCATAGATAGAGGCCGTTGGTGATGGTACCGATTATAAAGGATATGAACAAAGGAAGGGCAATGATCAGACGGGTTTTTGAAGCAGCAGCTAAAAAGTGAGTGCTGTTTCTTACTAAAGTAGATACCTTGATCAGGTGATCAGTAGAGTTGATCAGATCCATAACTTCCTGTGTGGTGAGAAACAGTGAAAATAACAAAAAACAAGCAAAAAAAGATTAAATGTAGAGATTAAAACAGTAATTTTTGCTTAGTAGTAGCCCAAATCACAATATTTTAACAATGCCAAATGTAATATTTCCACAATAACACGAATGAAATACTGTTTTTTCTAAGGTCCATACTTTCATGTTATATAAGGAATTAAGATCAGATTAATCCGATCATCAAAACCAGAAATAATACAGAGGAAATTAATGTAAAAGAGAAATACAGTTTGGGACATTTTGACAATTGCTAAGCCATTAACTTAAAAAAAAAAAAAAACTAAAATATTCCGTGTAGACATGAATGAGGATTCTGACCTTTTTTGACAGGACAACTTCTTAGCAATGTAGAATCAGCTTTACTTGATTAAGACTTGGTCAGTGTAAATGTTGCTAATGAATTAATTTGAATAATAAAAATAACAACAACTCTTGCAAATTAGTAACTGTGGGGAGTTATAATTAGATTTCTCATATGGACTAACAATATGTAGAAAATGCTCTTGTATGGTGGCGTAGTGGTTAAGTGCTACGGCTGCTAACCGAGGGGTTGGGGCAGTTCTACTCTGTCATATAGGGTCACTATGAGTCAGAATTGACTCCACGGCACTGGGTTTATTTGTTTTTGTTTTTTATTATCTGGTATTGTAATTCTCAGCACTTCACAGTGTCAAGTGTCACCAGAATTGTCCATGAAAGAAGTATATTGTAGATATGGTAGTAGTTCTTTCTGACTTGGGTAAGGAAGGAATGGGAGAAAAGTCAAAGAACTCACGTTTATCCAGTACATGTTATATGCTCCAAAACCCTGGTAGTGTAGTGGGTAAAAGCTATGGCTGCTAACCAAAAGGTCAGCAGTTCAAATCCACCAGGTGCTCCTTGGAAACTCTATGGTGCAGTTATACTCTGTTCTGTACGGTCCCTATGAGTTGGAATCAATTCGATAGCAATGGTTTTTTGTTTTTTTTTTTTTGGTGTTCTATGCCAGGGGGTTAATATAAAAACAATCTCTCTTATTTCTCAAAAAGCCTGAGGTGAATATTTAAACAGAGGAGACAGTGAGGCTTAGAAGAGTTAAATTTCTTATGCATCTGCATTCCCCATCATGCTTCCCTTGTGGCAGGTGGGGAATCCCACTATTGTTTCATGTTACTTCGAAAATTCTAACTTGTGTGGAGTGTTTTGATTATGCTCCATGAATCAGAATATTTGATTATCCAGAACATCCCATTTCTTGATTATATTGAGTAATGGTTTCTATAGTACTGAAATATAAACTGGAGAATGTTTCAGAAAATAGCTATTATATGAGATATTATAACAAAGTCATATCAACAATTGGTTTTTGATAAATTGGATAGAGCAGTGTATATTTTCCCCCACTAAGTAAAAACATTCTAAGAATATATCGTTGTTGTTGTTAGTTGCTGGCTAGTTAATTTCAACTCATGGAGACTCCATTCATGTGTGTCAGAGTAGAACTGTCCTCCATAGGGTTTTTAAGGTTGTGGCCTTTTGGAAGCAAATTGCTGGGCCTGTCTTCTGAGCTGCCTCTGGGTGGATTCGAACCGCCAACCTTTCAGCTAATAATTGAGTGCTTAACTATTTGTGCCACCCAGGGACTCCTAAGAATGTATATAGAGAAGAAATTAAATAATTGCTATTTAAAGACGCACGTGCCTTACGTTAATTCTGCCTTCTAAGGAGCTGCAAAAATGTTCTCTTTTCAGGAAAATATTTTAGTAGTTTGCTTTGGGAATAAGAAGTAAAGTCTGCAGGTGTGGAATGGATAGGCAATGGCGAGTAAAAGATCTGAGAAAGAGGCTGTGCAAAGGTCCTAGGGCAGGAGTAGAGGCAGGAGGACCGAGGATTGTCTTAAGAGGGGGGACACAGGAAACACGGCAGGAGATTAGAAGTCCTGAAGGAGAGAAAGGATTAATGAGATGTTCTGAGATGCAAAAGAGGACTTAAAACTAGGAATGTCTAATATTTGATATTAGTCCATTTGCTCTGTTTTGATATAAGGTACTGTCCTTTATCATTAACAAAGGTCTTATATGGGTGGTTGCTAGGGAATCAATGGAAAAGGGCCTGTGTTCTCTGGGATAGAATGGGATGGAGAGAAGAGACCTGTAGCAGGAGGTGAGATATGAATGAGATAGTAAATGTGAGAGAAACTGGATACTGGAGCATGAACAAAGAAAGAGAAACACAACCCCTGGAGAATTTCTTATATCGTGTGTGGTCTGTGTACCTGTGGTGTATTTGTGTGTGTATCTAGGGTCCCTGTGTTTCTCTCTGTGCAGTATGTATGGTATCAGAGTCTGTGGTGTGTGTGTGGTACTTATGTGTCTGTGTTCTCTCACTGTGAATCTGTGATACATTTGTGTGTCCATCTCTGTGGGTATATGGTCTCTGTGTGTGTCTCTGTGGTGTGTATGTATATCTCTGGGGTATGTGTGTGTATCTGTGGCGTATTTATGCGTGTGTATGTCTGTATTTGTGTATGGCCTCTTGTGTAAGGCATGTGGTCCTGTATGTGTGTGTCTGGGGTCCGTGTATGTTAATCTGTGGAGTGTGTTTATGTGCGGCATTTGTGTGTCTGTGGGGGGGGGATGTGGCCTCTTTGTGTATGTGCACATGAAAAACTGGGTACCTGAATTACAGGATTTTTTTTTTTTAATTGTGTGTTTGAGCTCTAGAAGGGCATCGAAAATAATGTAAAATAAGAGTAACACTTCTTCCATCAATATTGATAGTGGTTCTGAATATCAAAAAGTTTCCTAGGAACTTCAATTTATTGCACACGACCAGGAGATTTCTTTATCCTTAAGAATCTTTTAAAATAGTTTTAAGGTACTTGAGTATAAGTAGTGAATCAGAACTCAGTCTCTGGCATCCCACAGACCTAGGTTTGGGTTCTACCTCTCCCACTGTGCAGCTCTGTGACTTTGAACTTAGCTCTTTGAGTCTCTTTCACCTTCTAAACCCCGATGCATTTTATGACGATCAAATGAGATAATACATTTATATCACTTAGCTCCCTACATGGCATATAGTGAGTGCTCAATAAGTTTTTGTGCATTATTTCATTCAACTAGTTACAATGTTTTAAGGCCATGAAGAACTCATTTTGCCCTTTTATCATTGCAGGCCATTTCTTTCCTCCCCAAAGTGTGTCTATTGAATTCTAGAGTATCTTATACTCTCCAGGGATTTCTGAAAAATCTAAACATCCATCGGCTGGAGCAGAAGCTTTCAAATTTAGAGCCGTTTTAAGGCCTGGCTATAGTGATATCTTTGGCACAAGCAGCTTTCAGGAAGACTCCACTTTGTTGGGGACACCAAACTGGTATGAGGGTCACAGAACCTTGGGAAGCTGATCTGGAGTAAACCTAGAGGATTTATTCAGATGATAAACCTGCTAGCCCAGGGAATCTTACCTTAGAGCTGTCTTCATGGCAGATGGTTCTAGGCAGGTCAGAGCCACTCTACATCAGCAATCTTCCCTCTAGGACAGAGGCAAAATCAGTGACAGTTTGCCTTCAGTTCATCTGCCTTTCTCCTTGCAGATGGCTACTGCCCAACCTCAAACCTACTATTTAAATATTTGTTGAGGGCTTTTTCGCTCTTTTCCAGTTCCTGTTTTTGTGGGATGTACTGGTTTAGAGGTGGAAGTAGAGAGACGAGTACTTCAAATCATTTCTCCATTTTAAGAGTAGATTTTAAAAACTCGTAAACAAAAACATTCTATTTAAGGTTAATAAGCTCTTTTCAGGTGCTAAGGCACTGATTAAAAAATACCCTCTTGTCATTTACTGATTAGTTAGTAGATAAGAGCTACTCTAGTTGAAGGGAAGGACAATACTCAATACAGGGAAGGTCAGCTCAACCGGACTGGACCAAAAGCAGTTTCCGGGATAAACTGAAGGCTGCAAAGGTCCGTGGAGCAAGGGCGGGGGCTTGGGGACTATGGCTTAAGGGGACTTCTAAGTCAACTGGCAAAATAAAATCTATTATGAAAACATTCTGCATGCCACTTTGAAGTGTGGCGTCTGGGGTCTTAAATGCTAACAAGCGGCCATCTAAGATGCATCAATTGGTCTCAACCCACCTGGATCAAAGGAGAATGAAGAACACCAAGGTCACAAGATAATTATGAGCCCAAGAGACAGAAAGGGCCACATGAACTAGAGACTTACATCATTCTGAGACCAGAAGAACTAGATGGTGCCCAGCCACAACCAATGACTGCCCTGACAGGGAGCACAACAGAGAACCCCTGAGGGAGCAGGAGAACAGTGGGATGCAGATCCCAAATTCTCATAAAAAGACCATACTTTATGGTCTGACTGAGACTAGAAGAATCCCGGTGGTCATGGTCCCCAAACCTTCTGTTGGCCCAGGACAGGAACCATTCCCAAAGACAACTCATCAAACATGGAAGGGACTGGACAATGGGTTGGAGAGAGATGGTGATGAAGAGTGAGCTACTTGTATCAGGTGGACACTTGAGACTGTGTTGGCATCTCCTGTCTGGAGGGGAGATAGGAGGGTAGAGAGGGTTAGAAACTGGCAAAACCGTCACAAAAGGAGAGACTGGAAGGAGGGAGCAGTCTGACTCATTAGGGGGAGAGTAAATGGGGGTATGTAGTGTGTATATAAGCTTATATGTGACAGACTGACTTGATATGTAAACTTTCACTTAAAGCACAATAAAAACTATTAAAAAAAAAATACCCTCTTATAGCTGATCATCCTACCACTCTGCCTAAATTCCAGGAGGTCCACTAGCCTACAGACGGACGTTGTTGCGTACATAGGGAGGTGATAAATATCAGGCAAGGAAGAAATAGAATCTAGAAATGAATTACCTAATCTTGCTGGAGAAAAAATTGTCAGAAAGAAAAACACTGAGGTTCATATTAAAATGGATTGTGTGAGGATAGGCCAAAGATTAATATTACCTACTTTAGAAAGACAAAGACTGATAGAATGCTCTGCATTTGTGAAACTACTGGAACTGTTGGAAAGAATGTAGGGTTGGTTACCATATCCTAGAAGATGATCTCATTGTAAGAAAATCCTACAACACAGATAATAGGTATACGAGCCATTACTGACTGAGCCCTACATTTTTTATTTTCCTCTCTCCAATCCACCTCTGAAATTTTTTAGGGTCAGCCTCTGTGCTGACTTCAGTGACCTGATTTTCTTCTTACCTGCTTTCCTCTTCATCTCTTCACAGCCAGTAGGAAAAATACATCAAAACCAGTGGTGAAGAGCTCAGGAATCAAAAGCATTATTCAGTCTGTGTTAGACTTAGAATTTTACAGCTTTCACTTCTAGATGGTATCCTTATTAAGAACAGGTTTAAATTGTAGATTGTAATTCATTTGTGGCTATGCCCTTCAACCTGAGAACTGATTTTTTTCTGCTTCGGGATAAGGATGCATTTTAAAACTTGTTATTATATTTTAACAGAGATTTCTTACCAGGTTTTCATACCCTTTGGGTTAATTCAGGATGTCTCCTGAGATAAATTTTGGTCCAAATCCACTAATTTTGGAGATTAGCAAACTGAGACACAGAGAAGTTAATAATAATAGTTTTTCACTAAGAAAAGAGCTGTCTTGTATTGAATTGTGTCCCCCCAAAATGTCTGTCAGCTTGTCTAGGCCATGATTCCCAGTATTGTGTGATTGTCTACCATTTTGTCATCTGATGTGATTTTCTTCTGTGTTGTAAATTGTATTTCTATGATGTTAATGAGATGGAATTACTGGCAGTTTTGTTAATGAGGCAGGACTCAATCAACAAGATTAGACTGTGTTTTAAACCAACCTCTTTTGAGATATAAAAGAAAGAAGTGAGCAGAGAGACATGGGAACCTCAAACCACCAAGAAAGTAGAGCCAGGAGAGCATGCGTCCTTTGGACCTGGGGTCCCTGCACTGGGAAGCTCCTAGAGCAGGGAAAGATTGATGACAAGGACCTTCCCCCAGAGCTAACACAGACAGAAAGCCTTCCCCTGGAGCTGGTGCCCTGAACTTGGACTTCTGGCCTCCTAGACTGTGAGAGAACAAAATTCTGTTTGCTGAAGCCACCTACTTGTCATATTTCTGTTATAGCAGCACTAGATAACTAAGAGCCAAAGACTTCTTCCACTAACCCATGATATCACAAATTAAAAAAGGGGGTTTGAACCAGGTTCTTTCTCCTCTCTCCCCGCTCTATATTTTCTAATACTAAAATTAGGAAAATTCATAAATAATAAGTTAGGGACTAGTACTTATTTTCTTTCCTTATGACATGCACGGGGGCTAGTACCACCTTAAAAAAAAAACAAAACTCGGTTGCCATTAAGTCAGTTCTGACACATGGTGACCCCATGTGTTGCAAAGTAGAACTGCACTTCATAAGGTTTTCAAGGCTGTGACTTTTGGAAATGGATAACCAGGCCTTTCTTCTGAGGCAGCTCTGGGTGGGTTCAAACGGCCAACCTTTCGGTTAGTAGTCAAGTGCTTTACCATTTGCATGACCCAGGGACTCCTAGTACCACCGTTAAATAACGTAAAATGCAATTTTTCCACAACAACTCTCAGAAGTAACTTCTCTTCTGTGGCTTTGGTGATGTGGCTCCATTCGGTTCACTTTTCATGTTTCAGATGAAGTCCGGTGATTTCAAGAAAAGAACTCATGGAAGTTGAAACTATTTTATGTTGTTTTGATTCAGCCACAGTATGAAATATAGAAATCAGAAGCAGATGGTGTTGCTGAATCAAATGCTTGAAAGGCTCGAACTCAGAGACGTATAATTTTTGGAGCTGGAGGAGACCAAGCAGTTAATTTCATCTAACCCTTGATTCTACAGATAAAGAGACTGAGACCCATAAGAGATACTTGAAGATTTGTCCTAGATTTTATTGTTATTTAATAAAAGATTTGGGGTGGAACTAATACAATCTAAAAATACTGATATACTACTTGCAAGCACTGTAGTAATGAATTGCACAAGACAGTGCAGAATAGAGAACAAAAACCTGAATATAAATCCCAACTCTGCTACTTACTATATTATAACTTCTCTCAGTCTCAGTTTCCTCAGTTGTAAGTTTTAAAAAAAGAAGCATCTCTGTTGAAGTATTCTTGCAAGGATTAAATGAAATCCTATAGGTAAAGGCTTAGCACAGTGCAGGGCACATGGTAAGTATTAAGTAAATGATAGCTATTGCCAATACTATGAAGTTGTAGCTGAGAACACTAGCAAGCCCACTGGGCTGGAGCAAATCTGTGAGCAACACAATCAGGAAGCATGTATTGAGGATCTAATGTGTGCCACACAGTGCTTGACACTGGGGAAAGCAAAGTCAATAATTCAAAATAATTGCTCTTAGTGTTTATACTTGTTAAAGAAGATGATACGTGAACTGAATAGTTCAGGAATGTTGGGACGAGCATATTCCAGGCCATAGAAACAGTAACGCTTAAAGGCCTAGCAGAAGGAAGTAATGCTTCATTGGTCTGGCTGATTTCTGTACTTCTCAGGATCACTTCTCACTACCCCCACCTCCAGCATAGTGGGAACAACATTGTGGGTATTAGTCCAGTGGTTTTCACTCTGGCTTAGGTCAGAATCACATGGAGATCTTAAAAAAAAAAAAAAAAATGCAGTGTATTTCTGACTTTCAATTTATTAATCCAATATTTACTGAGTGCTTTACAGTATTGGTAGTACTGCTTTGGGCACTGGGGATACAGATTAAACAAGAGGAGCTTAGTTCTCATGGAGCTTATGATCTAGTGGGGTGAGATGGGCAATAAACCAGTAAGTGAATATATAAACAAGAGAAATAGCAGCTAGCCGTACAGTGCTATGCAGAGTATTAAAACACAGAAATGTGAAGAGTGACTAAGTGGCCACTTCAGCTGGGTGGCTGGGAAAGGCCTCTCAGTAGGTAGCATTTCATGCAGTTAGAATGGTAGGAGGAGGCAGTTGTGTGGTGATCAGAAGAAGAGCATTGCCCTGGACCTAACTTACACCTTGTTCCATGTCTGTTTCTTCCAAATTGGCTCATTTTGATTTCGTATCTGCTCTTGCCCTCTAATTGGGCTGCCATTTATTGGAATCTTTGGTTCATGACTTTTCAACTTTATCCTGGGCTCAGGGCTTGGGTTCTCCTCTTTGTTGGGGTCCTTGTTATGATAGCATTCCTGGAAACAGGAATTCAGCTTCGTTCAGGAGACTCTCTCCTGGGATCTGCTCCTAATAGGATCTACCTTAGATCTCTGCTCCTTAGACACGATCCACCACTTCAGGCTCCGGATCCTCTCATATCTGGACAATATTCCTGCAAGTGCAGACAGGATGTATCTAGAGGAGAGGGAGGAGATGAGGCTGGGAGGTTGGCCTAGATTTTGGCTGTGACAGGCCTTGAACCAAGGTTCAGTCTCAGAGAAGACAGGGCTGGCCTATGGAGAACAGACGGAGACATGGGCTTTCTGTAAGACTGAAAGAGTTAAGGCTTTGGACGGGCTAGTTTCTCTGCAAATTCAGACTCAAGGCCATCTGCTGAGGCTGTTGGAGCATGGTGAAGTTTTGGAATTTCCAGTGAAAGTAATGAAACATATAAGAAAAGTATAAAGTGGTATTAAAGGTCTGTTTGAGATTAAAAAACTCGTTGCCATCACGTCGATTCTGACTCATATCGACCCTATAGGGCAGAGTAGAACTATACCATAAGGTTTCCAAGGAGCAGCTAGTGGATTTGAACTGCCAACCTTTTGGTTAGCAGCTGAGTTCTTAACCACTGCACCACCAGTGCTCCTTGTTTGAGATTAGAGACCACGGTTTTGTGGGTTCAGGCATCCCAGGGTAGAGCACACAGTTAAATACTCGGCTGCTAACCAACAAGGTGGAGGTTCGAGTCTGCCCAGAGGTTCCTTGGAAGAAAGACCTGATGATATACTTCAAAAAAATCAGCCATTTAAAACCTTGTGGGGCAGTTCTATTCTGACACACGTGGGGTTGCTATGAGTCAGAATGGACTCAATGGCAACTGGTATTTGTAGATTTACCCTCCTGCAAAGCAGGGGAAATGACTCATCTTGCAAATTTTAAATTTTGAGCAGCTCATTCTGTTGTATTTGCTTCTGGCCTGGGTGTAGGGGCAGAAGCAGACTGTCAAAATACTCAGGGTTGATGATTTTCAAGTGAATACTATTAGCTTTTTACTATTAGCAGGGGAGGAGGCAAGTTGAGTGTGCTGATAAGATTGTAGTAGAAGTCATGGGGGTTTAGGTGGAATACCAAAACCAAACCAAACCTGTTGCCCTCAAGTCAATTCCAACTCATAGCAACCCTATAGGACAGAGTAGAACTGCCCCATAGACTTTCCAAGGAGCGCCTGGTGGATTTGAACCGCCGACCTTTGGGTTAGGAGCAGTAGCACTTAACCACTACACCCAGGGTTTCCTAGGTGGAATAGGAAATGTGCAAAATCATGATGAGTTTGACAGACAGGGAGAAAGACTGAGAGACTGAGGGTCTTAGTGCAGGTAGAGTAGAAGTGTATGTATAAATACAAAAGACTGCGGTCAGAGGGTAGGACGTTGGGATTTAAAATTTCCAAGGTGTAGCAGTTCTGTGTGATGGGATTCCTTAAAAATTACCTGCAATGGAATACTAGTAGTTACTAAAATGATGACATAACAGTTTTTCTTGATATATTGGTTGATTGATATGGAAACTATTCACAACATATTATTAAATGAAAAAAGTAACCAAACAGAATGGTTAACGTGGTCCCATTTTCATAGAAAAATACATACTTATTTAGATGCATGTACCTCAGCAAAATGTCTAGTGATTAGGCACGTTTTAAAAAGCTCTTTAAGGTAAATAGGGGGCATATGAAACTTAGAGAACCTAAGTAATAGGTCCGAGTCCACATAAAAGTAGACCGAGCAGTAAAGAGGCTGGTTCCAATGTCAAAAACTTAAAGTGGACTTCCTGTTTAACTGGCAAACAATAAAAAATATTTACTTTCAGGAAGCTACTCTTCCTAGTTATTTTAAGGTTAAAAAAGTGTGCTAAGAAAGTTTGTCACTCTGTTGTCTAGTTATCATTAGCAGACACCCATAGTAAGATTTCAAATTATCTTGATGTGGTAACATCAAAGTAAGTATATGTATAGGAAACTCCTCTTCGGAATATCAAGAACCATGTTAACATTGTTTGCACCATTTTAATTTTAATGTTCAATATTTAAATACAAAACACTTTTCTTCTGTATGTAGTGGCTACTTTATAACACACTGTAATTGTTAGATTGATTACATTTATGTAGCCACGGGATCCCACTCTGCCCATTGGTGTGGCAGATGAAAGTACCAAGAGAAAGCTTGTCAGGGCAGGAAATTAATTCTCAACCCTGTGAAGTCTTTCTTCATTTCTAGCACCCTGACGGTGTTTGAGGAGTCCTGGTGGTACAATGGTTAAGTGCTTGCCAGCTAACTGAAAGGATGGCAGTTCCAACCCACATGTTGCTCTGTGGGAGAAAGATGTGGCAGTCTGCTTCCATAAAAATTTACAGCCTTGGAAACCCTATGGGGGCAGTTCTACTCTGTCTCATAGGGGGTCACTATGAGTCAGAATCAACTCGACAGTAGTGGGTTTTTTTTTTTTTTTTTTGGTTTGGAAGTATTTGTTCCCTTCCTTACGGCACAAAAGTCAGCTAATAACCTCCCACTTGACCGAAATTATAAGAACATGAGGAGCATTTCAGATTCCTATTTAAAGATATGTGTTCCTCCTACTACATTTCTAGTTTTAAAACATACCCCTTTTAACATTCCGAGAATTATTTCTGTAGATGAACTTGGCTGCAATTCAAAACACTGTGGCATGTGGTAGGCTAGTTCACAGTCCTCTGAACACCATTTTGTAGAAGTGCTCTCAGCTGGTCTGGGATAAAGACAGATCCTAGGGGCTCAGCTTGCATAGTGCCTCCCAAGTCATATGGGGTAAGGGTCTCAGAAAGGAAATTTGAGGTCTATTATTAGCCAGTCCTCCAGCACACTACATCTCCTCCTGAGAAGGTCACCTTGAGCTGTGGGTGCCAGTGGAAATAGAGCCTGCTGGGAAGGAGGGCTGCATATTGACATCTTACGCGCTGTTCCGATAGCTTTCCCAACGTAGCCAACCAAGGTCTCAATTCTTCAACAGAGGTAATTGTAAATATTGAAAGAGAGCATCAGTCATATGATCAACTCATATTTATTGAAGGCCTACTGTTGCCATGTACTGTGCTGGCACTGTAGATAGAAAAGTAAACAAGATAGAATAGTCCAGGTCTTGTGGAGCTTCCGAATTAGGGAAGAAAATCGGAGATACTATGTAAATAATAACAACCGAGTTTAGTGATATAAAGGGGAACTTGACCTAAACTGAAGCCCTGGGGGCATAGTGGTTAAGAGCTCCTCTGCTAACCAAAAGATTGGCAGTTCAAATCCACCAGCTGCTCCCTGGAAACCCTGGGGGGCAGTTCTGCTCTGTCCTATAGGGTTGCTGTGAGTCTGAATTGACTGGTCAGCAATGGGTTTTGGTGACCAAGACAAGGGAGTCACTGAGATTTTCCAGAAGAAGTAACATTTGAGCTGAGACTCGAAGTTAGGTGGGTCATGGGCATGGGAGAGTGGCACTTCCAGGAAAGAAAACACCTTGTGAGAAGGCCCCAGGTGTTTGTGGTAACTGAGAGACGTTCAATATGACTAGACTACAGAGAGCTAGGGAGAGGGATGAAATGGGAGAGGTGCATAGGGCCAAATCATGTAGGTCTTTAGAGGCCTTGCTAATTACACTGTATTTTATTTTAAGGGTTATGGGAAGGGGGAAGACACCACATATGTGTGGCTGTAGCGCAGAGAATGGATTTGAAAGGTTGGTAGTAGAAACCCATAGGAGGCTATTGTGAGAAAAGGTGATGACCTGAGCAAAGTATGTGCTGTGAAGATGGCGAAGATGTGAAGGTGATGGATTGGAGAAGCATTTCAGTGGAGGACTGATGGGATATAGGGGTAAGGGAGAGGGAGAAGTCAAAGATAGCTCCTAAATTTCTGGCTTCTGCATCTGGCCAGATGGTAGTAGTTTATTTAGATGAAGAACATAGAGAAAGAGGAGGTTTGTGAGGAATGATGATGGGTTCAGCTTTGCTCATATTAAACTTGAGGTTCCTGTCAGACATGAAGTAGAGATAATGAGTAGATGGTTTGATACTAGTGAAGAAATCAACCCCCCTAACACACAGTGCTGGTTATCGTATACATCAACATCCATACCAGACAAAATTACTTGTCACCTGGTTTTTCTTTTTGTAGAAAAAATTCGTAGCCACTTTCAAAGTGTGCTTTTGACATCCTTAGAAATTAGTTCTCAAAATTTGCTAAACTGTTTATAGTTCAATAGCTCCTTATCGCTAACTCTGTAGAATATTTCTTCAAGTAACAGTGTTCCATAGTTAGCTAGACTTATGAATTTAATGCACCTAAAGAAATTACCTAATAGTATTGTTCAAAGAACAATTGATGCATTTGAATTATGATGTTGGTGAAGAAATCTGAACACACCATGGGCTGCCAGAAGAATGAACAAATCTGTCTTGGAAGAGGTACAGCCAGAATGCTGTACTTCGTCTCACGTATTTCGGACAAGTTATCATGAGGGACCAGTCCCTGGAGAAAGACATCATGCTAGGTAAAGTAGAGGGTCAGTGAAAAAGAGGAAGACCCACAATGAGATGGTTTGACATAGTGGCTGCCGTGATGGGCTCAAGTATAGTAAAGATTGTGAGGATGGCACAGGACTGGGCAGTGTTTCGTTCTGTTTCACTCTATTGTACATACAGTTGCTATGAGTTAGAACCAACTTGATGACACCTAACAACATTATGCTATTTTTTGAGGATAAAACCACTCTTCCTATTTCCTTCCTGTATGACAAATCTTAGTAAACGATGAAATCTTACATTAAAATGAAGTCTCTGGTCTTATTTTCCACAATAATATATATTAAGTCAGGAGCTGTAAAACTCTGATGCAGAACAGAAAGGGGTTCCTTGGTCATACCAAGACCCAGGAAATAGAGCTGTGTAGGGAGTTGGTGGCTATCTCAGCAGTAGGGGTGTCAATGATAGGTGGGGAGCATAAGCAGCATCAGGAGGCAGAGTGTGCTGAGGTACCAGGCTGAGAATCAGTGGTGTTCTCCAGACAAAGGCTGTGACCTGGGACAATAGGAAACACACAGGAGCTAGGTCAGAGATCTGCAAAAGGCTGGGTCAGAACTGGACTGAGGCAGTGGTTTGCCTTAACTATTGCTGTGGAGTCAATTCTGACTCGTAGTGACCCCAAAGGACAGAGTAGAACTGCTCCATAGGGCTTCCAAGAGCAGCTGGTGAATATGAACTGTCAAACTTGTGGTTAGCAGCCAGAGCATGCCATAGCTCTTAACCACTGCACTACCAGTGGTTCTGCCTTGAAGTACTATAACTGAACCCGGAAAGGTGGGTCCTTGTCTGGTGCACTGAGATTTGCCTATTATCTGGACACTGATCTTTGAGAAAGAGAAAGTAACTTTATTGCAATTTGCAGAGCAGGGAGGAAGTTCCTCAGATCTGTGCTTACCAAGGTACCCGGGTACCGCAGGGCTTATATGTAATTTGGGCAGCAAGATGGTAGCCATGCAGGTGTTCTGGGGAGGGAAGACTCTAGAAGGCAGCCAGGAAACAGGAGGTGAAGTGGTTCTTGTTGGATACCTTTCTTTGAAATAGGATCCAGTTAATGATTTTCCTTCTGATTCATTCCTCCTGTTGTTGTGTCCTTTGTTGAGGTCAATTAGCGGTCACAGCTGGTCTTTCTGCACATGTGGAGTGGCTAAATCTGATCTGGGCTAGTTTAAGGGCTAACAGAAATTTACTGGCATTAGTAATGTCAGGTTACACAACCTGCCCCATATTACCCTCCTCCCAAGGAAGAGACCCCACTTTAATAGAAAGCAGCCATAAGATATTAAGGTAATTAACTGTTCTGGTTTACCTGGAACTGAGGGGATTCCAGGATGTTGGACTTTCAGTTTTAAAACTGAGAAGGTTCTGGGAAAATTTGAATGAGATAGACACCCTATAAAAAGATTCTAGCAGGCTTAAGGTTCTTGGGCCTTCAGTGGTCCCAGAAAAAATAGCTTTAGCTAAAAGCCAATAAAACTGCATAACTGACCCATAATGTTCTTAGTAAAAGGCATGCTGTACTACAATTTGCTTTATGTTTTTAATAAATTAGAGATCATTACAATGACTGAATATTCCAGTTTATGCCTATTGTCCTGCTTTATTAATAATGCCCTTTTCATTTTCAAAAGTGTTCCAACTTGGATGATAAATTATGTGGTCACCCTATCTTTATTAAAATGGCCTTTCTTTACTCTTAAATAAGAGCAATATTTTGGGAATTTTGGCAAAGCGGGCCAGTCTTTATATCATAGTGTTTTACAATGTTCCTTTTAAAATGATCCACTATTTAACTACCTTTAAGAAATAAAATTTTAAAAATGAAAACTTTTTCTATTCAGAAGCACTTGATCATAGTTCCACCTCTGAAATCAGAATTTATCACACACACATACACCCTCACTCACATTTGACCATCTCATTATTTTACAAAAGTATCATGGAGCTTTAAAATTTATTCCTAATTAAGCAAGTTTTTTCATAACATTTCATAAGCAAGAAACTAGAAGTTGCAAAGGAAACCTATAATAGCAAAGAATAAATGTAAATTAAGGGGGGAGAAAGAAATATTTTAGAAAGGAAACATTAAAAAAGTTATGACTAGTAATATACTTATTACTCAAATATATGAGGTAATTTGGTATGAAAACCACACTTTTCTGAACAGGAAGTTAGTTATACAGCATATGTCTGAAAGATTATTAGTGTAAAATATAAGTATGTGTTTTTCAGAGAATAAATATAGAGAGTTTTTATATAGGGTATCTAAAGAAACTATATCCCAAATAAATCACTTCTCAGATTATAAGACAGAGATTTGAATACATTTCACAGTTATTTACACCAAAATTGAGTGTTCATCCCCACTTTCCACCAACGGTTAAGATCACCCTTGCCTGGTTTTCTACATCAGTGAATGTTACTGACCACTAGAGGGAGAAACAAGAAAAGCTCTGAAAAATTTGATAAATCTGAGATACTGTTTAAATGTCAGCAGTAAAATGCATTAATTGTAATGAAATACGGATTCAGGGAAGGCACTATGACATACTGTTGGTTGTTGGAGATTTGTTGATTCCGTGGGATTCTGTGGAAATAATGTAACAGAAAGATGATGTGATGTCTGTACAGGGTGAGGAACAACATGTTTCGTAGTTGACCAGTTAAATTAGTTTTGTTCAACTTGTGGTTTTTCCCACACAGTCAGTGCAATAAATAAACACATCCAATAAGGATGAATGATGAAAGGATTAACTGTTTCAGACTTCAAAGGCAGAAAACTTAATCTTAGAGAGAACTATACAACTGGGGTTTGGGAAAAGTGCCCATAAAGGAAAAATACTAACATAATCTAAACAATTTCCCTATAAAACCCAAAACCAAACCAGCTGCTGTCCAGTCGATTTGTACTCACTCATAGGGACCCTATAGGACAGAGCAGAACTGTCCCCTAGGGTTTCCAAGGAGGGGCTGATGGATTCAAACTGCCAGCCTTTTGATTAACAGGTGGGCTCTTAACCACTATGCCACCAGGGCTCTAATTTCCCTATACCTCGCATTAAGTACATTTGAACATTCATGCTTAACATAACATATATAGTTAAGTACATAGAATCTATTCATTAGAGAGTGACTAGAAATCCTAACCAGCTAGAGGTCTGTTTACCATAAACTACTCAACATATGAATTTATTGAGAGACAATTTCTCGAACTCTTACTTAAGTAGAAAATATTTTATTGAGAGACAATTTCTCGAACTCTAACTTAAGTAGAAAATATTTTTGAATTATCATTATCCAAGAAATTACTGATTCCTTTAGTTGTAAGAAAATATATAAGATATATTAATTTAACAAAGAGATGTTGGACATCTACTAAACACAAGGTACTTAGGAGGTTCGAGACTGAAATGAACAAGAATCCTTTCATTAAGAGGTTTATAGTCTAAAAAAATCTATTCAGAAAAAATTGTAAAACCAAGTAGATCTGAGACATGCTAGTAGAGAAGTAGAGTCAGAGCACAATAGGTGCTGAGAAGGAAACGTTACTTTTAGTTTGATGTGGTATGTGGATGGCAGTGGTGGGGTGGCCAAGGATAGAGGATATTGTGGAGAATAGGCTAGCTGAAAGCAAATGTAGAAGCAAACAACATGTGAAGAAAGGAGATAAAGAAGATGATACAACCTAGAGGAGAAAAACAACCTTATCAACAGAAGACACCGGAACCAGCTAAGTCACAAACAAAGACTTATCAATACCAACCAAACAGGCTCAAAGAGCTCCAACGTGTATAAAAGAAGGGACACTAAGACTCAACTTTGCTCAGAGTCATAACCAGAGCCACTTAGGTCATATGTTGCAGACTGGGAAGCAGTGGGCCGTGGCAGCTCACCTGGGCTTATTCTTAGTTCACTCCTGACCCAACACACGTTGCTTTGGCCATACGTTGAGAGCTAAGGGATAATAAGCCCTTGTGCTCAAGAGACATGACAGAGATTCATGAGAGTTTCTCCAGGATCTAGACTGATTTGACATCCAAACCATTGACGATGGCATGGTCAAGAATTGGCCTAGACCAGAAAACAACAACGCCCAAACTCCACCCTCATTTGCCATAAGCTTACTTACTTTCCCTCTTCTTTCCTCTGATGAATTGAGACCTCTGGCGTCTGGTGTAGCCAAGAACCTGTGTGCCTAATAACTAATAAAGATATTGTAAAAAGACACAAATCTTTTAGAGTAGTTGTTGCTACCCTCCTTGTCACAATAGATATGAAGACAGGAGGAATCAGAGAAGGCTTCATGAAGGATATGGTACTTGAGCAGCACCTAAAGATATTTAAGATTTAGAAATGTGGCAATTACATGACAAGCATTCCAGGTGCAGGCAGCAGAGTTAGCAAAGACATAAAGGTAAAGTCCTGCTGGGCAAATGGGAAATGTGTAAACTCCAAAAAAAAAAAAAAAAAATTTGTTGTCATTGAGTTCATTCTGACTCATAGTGGCCCTAAAGGACAGAGTAGAACTGCCTCAAGTTGTGCCTGATGGATTTGAACTGCTGACCTTTTGATTAGCAGCCGTAGCTCTTAACCACTATGCCGCCAGGGTTTCCATGTAAACTCTATGCATACGTAAAACAGAGGAAAGAATAGATGATCTAAAAAGACATAAGTCTAGTCCAACATGTGACATAAATTCAGTCTACGGTATAACGGTTATTACTACTTAAAATGAAGCATCTAATAATCAAAAATACTTACTGACAATTACTTTTGATCCCAGCACTATGCTGGACAGTGGGAGAAATAGCAGAAAAGTCAAAACCTATGGAGAATGCAAATAAACCGGAGAGCTGTTTCAAAGAAGAATATACATACATTCTAATAAAACTGATTTAAAATAAACACTTTATGGAAGTAAAAGAAATACAATTAAAAATTACAATTTCAAGGAAAGGAAAAAATAAATTATAACCCCAACAGGATAAAACAACCACTGTCACCATGTTGGTATATTTCCTTTCTGTAAGATTTTTCTTAGCATTTTAATGTATTTAAATTTTAGTGTATGTAAAATTAAGTAGCTAATTTTCTTGCTTAACTTTATATCATATTTTCCCATCTTGTTTTATAGCTTAAGAACTATAATTTTTTTAGTGCAAATATACACAGCAAAACATCCAGAACTATAAATCCCTAAACAGTTTTATTGAGATATGACTCATATATCTTACAATTTACCTATTTAAGTGTACATTCAGTGGTTTTTAGTGTAGTCACAGATACGTGCAACCATCACCACCCTCAATTTTTAGGACATTTTCGTCACCTCAGAAAGAAGACCCATACCCTTTAGTTATCACTCGCTACTCCTCCCATGAAGGTGCCTAGGTGGTGCAAATGGTTAAGCGCTCAACTACTAGCCGAAAGAAGTGCCTCAGAAGATAGGCCTGGCAATCATGGGGTCACCATTAGTTGGAATCCACTCGACAGCAACTAACAATTCCTCCCACAGTCTTCACCCAAACCCTATCCCAGCCCTAAGCAATGAATAACCTACTTTCTGTCTCTGCATATTTTCCTATTATGGACTTTCATTGAATAGAATCATATAATGTGCAGTCTTTTGTGTCTGAGCTCTTTCACTTACCATGATGTTTCAAGGTTCATCTGTGTTGTAGCATGTATCAGTACTTCACTCCTTTTCATGGTCGAAAAATATTCCATTGTATGGATAGACCACATTTTATTTATCCATTCACCAGTTGATGGGCACTTGGGTTGTTTTTACCTTTTTACTATTACGAATAATGCTGGTATAACATTCATGTACAAGTTTTTGTATGGACATATTTTCATTTCTCTTGGGTGTATATCTAAGAGTGGAATTGCTGGATCATATGGCAATTCCATGTTTAACCTTTTGAGGAGCTGCCAGACTGTTGTCCAAAGGTGTTATACCATTTTACATTCCCACCAGCAGTGTATGAAGGTTCTGATTTTTCCTCATCTTAGTCAACATTTGTTCTCTGACTTTTTGATTCTAGCCATCCTAGTGGGTGTGAAGTGGTATCTCATTGTGGTTCTGATTTGCAGTTCCCTTATGACTAATAATGCTGAGCATCTTTTCATGTGCTTGTTTGCCTATTTGTATATTTTCCTTAGAAAAATGTCTATTTAGATCCTTTGTCCATTTTTTCAAAAATTCCCTCTTTTAAGAAATTATTTATTTATATTGTTTATTTATTTTTATTGTACTTTAAATGAAGGTTTACAGAACGAACTAGTTTCTCAATAAACAGTTAGTACACGTATTGTTTTATGACATTGGTTAACAACCCCACAAAATGTTAAGCCATTGTTGATTGACAAACAACTAGAATGAGCTCACACTTGACAAATGGGGCAGTTTAGTATTCTTTTTATTTTGAGCATGATCCCAATTTTTTGCTTGTAATCTAATATTCTGTACCTGGAACGCCACCCTCAAGGGAGAGAAAATATATATGATGTCTATGTAGACATGTTCTAAGTGTTCTAAACATAGTGAGAACCGTGGCAATGGTGCTAGACATAAATTAAATCAAAAGCTGTACTTGAGCCATGTAATATATTTAGTGTAGAAAGTTTAAAATTATAGTAGATGCCCCTTATGGAAGCTAAGTGAATCAATTTTAATATATTAGTTTGTGAGAAAGCTTCTTTGGCTATTATACTGGCATATTGGCTTTAGGGGTTATTCTCGAAAACTCTGAATTATTCAAAATAAAGTTTAATAGCACGTTCAGGATTTAAGCTCTAAATCAAGGCTTCAGAGTAAAGCAAGGATTAGAAAAAAAGTAGCCTAGAGGATCCTTTGTTAAACAATATAAATATTTTATCAAATTTTTTATTTATGAAATATTCAGTTGGTGTGTATGACCATCATTCCTTGTGTTGCTATGGTCCGCATGGGATCTTATGATTCTGGAGAGCAGAGGCAGTGGCTGCAAATTCTCTAATTCCTGACTTCCAGGCTTCGATGTAAGGGTGGTTCTAGGGTATAGCATGAGGCAAAGGAGTGAGAAACTAAGTCATCAATCACCATGCATAGCTTTGCCCACACGATCCCACGGAACTGAATTCAAATGTCCTTCAAAAGATGGAAGATAGAGAAATTTAATAAAAGGGTAATATTTATTGTATGCAATATATTAAATCAGCTTGTTTCCCTTTCTTCCAGAAAAACGTCTGGTGATAGAAGTAAAAGGAAGTCTTTGCCCTCCAGATCTTCTTTGGTGCCTGGAGGCTCCAAATCAGCTGCCACCTGTACTCACGTGCCCTGACCAGTTGCTGAGAAAGAGCTTTTTTATCTCTTAGAGTGTAAATGAAATAACAGGCGAAAATGCCTGAGACACACTGGTCTGTCCATAAATATTAATTACATTTGGATTTACAGAATAAAAGCTTGGCAACTGCATTTTATATGGAGTCCAGAGCAAATGACATTTAACTTCTAATAGCTACCTGGGGTCCTAGTTAGGGTTACATGCAGCTAAAAGCGTCCTGACAAGTGTGTAATTTCATGCTTTTATGGCTTCCTTATGTTTTGTCTCACCTGGCTGGATTTCTGTATTTTGTCCTTTGGGATGCAGCATGAATTTACCTTCTCTTGGAATTGTTTTTTGGCCATTATTCCCATTTCCTGTCATGAGTTAGTGTCCCTTGTCTATGCTTCCAAAACGCCTTGTACGTAATCATGTAATTGAGCTCTAATGTAATTGATTTTCACCCTAATTTCAGGGCAACGACTGTGCTTTATTCGTCTTTGAAATGCTTGTTCTTGTTAGCTCCTGTCGAGTTGGCCCTGACTCAGGGCAACCCTTGCACAACAGGATCGGATAGTTGTGATCCATAGGATTTTCACTGGCTGATTCTTAGAAGCTGATTTCTCAGGCCTTTATTCCTACTCTGTCTTCTTTTAGAAGCTCTGCTGAAACCTGTTCAACATCATAGCAACACTCAAGCCTCCACAGACAGATGAGTGGTGGCTGAGCATGAGTTACATTGGCTGGAAACCAAACCTGGATCTCCCACAAAGAAGGCAAAAATTCTACCACTGGAAAGTTGGAACCTGGCAAAATACCACATCCAATGGACACTCAGTTTTTGTTGAATGAAATGAAATGAAAGCAGTTAAGGTTTATCTTTGGGATCTCCTCAGCTCCCTGTTTGTTTTCCTTCTTCTTCCTTCTGGTGTCCCATCCTACCTCACTCCATCTCACCATTTTTGTGCCTTTATCTATCCTCCTGGCATGCTGATGGTTCCTCTTGCCAACTCCTTTTAGATTCGGAAGGAAGTTTACTTATGCCATAAATTGAAAACTGCTGGACAGTAGGGAAAGTATTGCTCACCTTTGAATCCTTCAGTAATTAGCACGGTGCTTCGTATCTACATTGGAGCTCTGGTGGCGCGGTAGTTAAGAGCTATGGCTGCTAACCAAAAGGTCGGCGGCAGTTCAAATCTACCAGCCACTCCTCGGAAGCCCTGTGGGGCAGTTCTACTCCGTCCTGTGGGGTCACTATGTGTTGGAATTGGCATGATGGCAACAGTTTGGGGTTTTTTGGTTTTGCATGCATTAGGGATTTGCTTCAATTTATTGTATTTTTTTTTTTGTCTGTTTATAAAAGTAATACATATTCATGGTAGAAAAAATTTTAAAATATAGAATATCATTAATAATAAAAATCATCTACCTATCACCAATTGGTAAGGACTATCAGTATCACATCAGTATTTTGGAGCATTGATACATTTAACAATTTTTTTTCTGAGCATATACACTCCTCCTTTTTACAACATTAGGATCATACAGTATAAAGTCTTTTTCTGCTTTTTCCATTTAACATTATATCTGAGCATTTCATCGTGGCATTTAGTATTATTTTAAAATGTCATTTATTTAATACTTTTTTAAAATTTCTGGATATACTGATTATTTCCAGTTTTTCTTTTTATAAATAAGATTGTGATGAAAATTTTGTACATAAATCTGTACATTTTTCCTTGAGATAAATTATAAGATATAAATTACAAGATATAAGAAGAATTATACATTCTTCTATAAAATTCTCTGATTCTTGACTTCCAGGCTTCGGTGTGTGTGACAATACCTTAAAACCAAGGCACTTGGCATGACAAAATGGCTAACTCAGGTTTGAGTCAAACTCCATTTTGCCCCGAGCTTCTGTCTCAGAATAAAGGTCACAACCTTATAAAACTTTAAATGAAGATAAGGCAAGAATGTGGTTTGTGGAAGTTCAGGAAATTCTTGTCAGAAGATGTTTATCAAGAATGCTCATGCAAGAATTCTTCTGATAGCCTTGTTCTGTGTTACCAGATGCTGCACCTCCCATCCACTGCTAATTGGATCAGGGATATACGGCCTAAGGACAAGATATCCATAGGCTAGCCAACAAGTATGACTTCTTTTTATCTTCTAAAAGATGAAGTTAGCCAATAAGGAATCTCTCTCAGAAAATATAATCAAAGGCAGATACAATTACCCATGAGTGGTGTGTGCTGGTTCTGCATACGTACGTAGGTTGGGGATTAAAGAGGCCATGTAAGTAATCTCTAAAATAAGGAAGTTGGTTGACAGAAAAAGGTGAATAGAGCAGATGCACAGGGAGAGGCAGAGAAAACACAAGAAAAAGAGAGATTGAGTGAATGGCTATTCCTTAGAGGCGCATCAGATCCTCTCCTCCCTGGTTGTTCAGTTTTTCCTTGGTTTCCATATACTTGTATTCCTTAATAAACCTATATTTTCCCTGAAGTCATTTGAATGAGTTTCTGATCCTTGCATCCAAAAGGACATCAATGAAATCATCTAGCTATGTATTTTACATTTATTATCTTTTTAATATTCACAATAACTCTAACAGATAGGTATCGTTATCCCTATTTTACACAATACATAACTGAGGCTAAGAGAACTGAAGTAAGCTGGCCAAAGTTAAACAGCTACTCTGACAGTTGGCAATTTAAAAAAATCTTATAAAAAAAATATGCTTGCGCATCTCCTTCCAGGAAGAATGTATGTTTAAATTTGGATTACAGCTGTTAAGACAGGCTGTGATCACGTGCTCACCTTATGACCCCCTTCTCCATTTTACTGTATAAAAGCTTACCCCCTTTTTCAGTTGAGTTGGAACACTTTGTGATTTTACTTTGTGACTTCATGTTGCATTTCCCAGCCTGGCTGTTCTATTCCCTGAGTAAATCTCTGTTGATTTCTCTATGTAGAATTCTTTTTTTTTTTTTAAATGTAGAATTCTTAGTAGTCCTTTTGTGTTTCAACAAGCTTAAGGGTGGCTCTAGGGTATTGCATGAGGCAAAGGAGTGAGAAACTAAGTCATCAATCTCTACGCACACTGGGTGTGTGTGTGTATGATTTGGAAAATGAAAATCTTTTGTATGGAGAATTAGGAAGGAATGAATTCTCCCAAAGCTTTATACTTATGTCTAAGATACATATTGATATTCAACAACAGGAGCTGTTTCAAAATCTAAATTCTTGGCTTTCATTACTCTGTGTTTATATCAGGTGTCAGGATCTGTATTCCACTTTCAGATTTATTTTTGAGCATGGTGCATTGATGTTTACTGAGCACTTTCTGATTGACACATATTTATAAATGAAAAGCTTATTTATTTATTCTTTTTGGGCCTGGATTTTACTTATTTTTTCCCATCAAAAAGAGAATGATCCCCTGTTCGAATTCAGACTTTTCCAAGACCTCTCTGAAATCAAACAACGTTTTAGCTAGAAAGGCATTCTTTCAATTCCTTGTCTGAAAAAAGCAAGGTCTATACAATACTATTCTGATTGTTCACTTCGACAAGATATATTATTACAAGCAATCAAAACAAAACTCCCTTGCATAAAATCAAATAAAATCAACAAATACTGAGTATCTATAGTGTATCAGGTCTTGAGAAGTCACTGTGAGGGAAACGGAGAAGTATGGTAAGTGATTCCTGCCCTATGGGAGTTTACAGCCTAACAAGAAAACAAAAACATAAGAGGGGGGAGGGACCTAGGACAATGACATCTATGGAGTACCTACTAACTCAGTAAACCCTACTACGGCCTAGAAATTGTGATAGGTGATTCTACATAAGTTGTGTCATGCTTAGCCGAGCTCATTAAAAAAACAATTACCATCCTTCAAATCATTCAATATTCTCTTTCCTACTCTCCATCCAGTCATCCAGCTTTCAGTTCATACTCAGTGTCCCCTTGCCCCACTTACCTCCTGTGATATATGAGGACAATGGATGACAAGGGGATTTGAGGAAGTGTTGACCTGAACTGTATACTCCCTTCTCGATGTTTGAACAACACAAGTAAAGGACTTGCATTATATTTGAATTCTTTTTATTCTTGGATTGTGTTCTTTTTTAAAAATTAAAAAAAGAATTTATAATTTTATTTTGTTGTTGTCGAGAATATACACAGCAAAACATACACCAATTCAGCAGTTTCTGCATGTGTAATTCAGTGACACTGATTACTTTCTTTGAGTAGTGCAACTGCTCTCACTCTCCTTTTCTAAGTTGTTCCTCCCCATTAACATAAATTCATTGCCCCCTAAGCTTCCTTTCTAAGCTTTCGAGTTGCTGTTGTCAATTTGACCCCATATGGATAGTTATTAAAAGAGCATAATGCTCAAGGCAGGCCTTTTTTACTAGTTATGCTAAACAATTTTTTTTTTTTTTTTTGGTTTTAAGAAGGCTTCAGGGGATATTTCTGGTTTAAGGTTTAAAGATTATCTCAGTGCATGGACTATGTTCTTTTGATGATATCATTCTGGGACAGAACTACATGGGTGAGAGCTATATAAGTGTTATATTTATTTCATAAATATCTGTGAATGGAAGGAGAAGAAGAAAAGAGTCCTAGAGAAAGAAGAGAATAAGGGCTGAAAAAAGAAGAAAGGAAGGAGGGAAGGAAGGAAGGAGGGAAGGAAGGAAGGAGGGAAGGAAGGAGGAAAGGAAGGAAGGAAGGAAGGAGGAGATCCATGAATCTAAACCATATACCTTGATTTCTATTTTGAAACCAATATACTTCATCTGAATTATACATTAATTTTCTGTGAAATTATTGAGATTTCAACTCAGACATAAGGTGTGAGTGACTTTCAAAAGCATTAAGAGAAGCTCACTTGCCATTAAGAACTTTGGTTGATCTTTTGTTATAAACGAACACTGAATAGTAATTCTCATTAAAGTAAGAAAGCATTTAAATCTTAAAAATACCTGAATTATTAATTTTCAAAATGAAATTTATTTTATAATAGAGACCAATACTCTTTTTTCCCTCAAGAAAGTTTACCTCAAAAAACACAGCGTTTTCTGGGATGCAGACCTCAAATTCTTGTAAAAAGACCAGACTTAATGGTCTGACTGAGACTAGAAAGACCCTGGAGGTCATGGTCTCCAGACCTTCTCTTAAGTCAAGATAGGAACCATTCCCAAAGCCAACTCTTCAGACAGGGATTGGACTGGACTATAGGAAAGAAAATGATACTTGTGAGGAGTGGGCTTCTTGGCTCAGGGAGATGCATGAAACTATGTGGGCAGCTGCTGCCTGGAGGAAAAATGAGAAGGCAGAGGGGGAACAGAAGCTGGCTGAATGGATATGGAATTAGAGGGTGGAGTGAAGGAGTGTGCTGTCTCATTAGGGGGAGAGCAACTAGGAGTACATAGCAAGGCGTACATAAATTTTTGTATGAGAGACTGAGTTGATTGGTAAATTTTCACTTTAAAAAAAAGTAGTGTTTTCATATAGGAACATCTTTTTTGAAATAAATAAAAATATATACTTTCTGAATGATATACTTAGATATTGGAATTAATATGATATATTGTATTAGGCTATACCCTAAGGAACTTTAAACTGGAACATAAAAAATATTCAAAGGGCAATAGAAAGAAAAGAAATTTCAAGCATGAATTAGTTTTCTGAATCACATATAAGTACTACTGTTATGTAATATAATTCTGAATGAATAAATTATAAGTGCTCATGAATAAGCTAGAAGCTTATCCCAAAGGTTTCTTCAGGCTTTCTCATATTTCAAAAAGTCAGGCTATTGATTACAGACATCATACAAATTTAGAACTAAAAGAGGCTTTTGAGATGATCTTGTTCAACCCTCTCATTTTATAGATGACTGAAGTGTGGTATTTAGGTAGCAGCAAACTAAAAGGTCTTCAATGATGATTCCCTGTTGTGACAACTATTATGGCCTAACCATTCCTTCACCAAATTACTGCAACACACAACTGCAGAGACATGGAAAGAAAAGCAATAACATTAAACCTCCAGGTTCTCTGCAGCTTGTAACATCTCTTCCTGCTGAGCTAACAAAACCTTGAACAGTAAGGCAGTTGTCTTTTTTAAAATTAAGCCTGCCTTTTTTTTTTTTCTGTTATAATAGTGAATTTAGAGACGCTGACTCCACTTGAGCAATTGTGGCAGCCAGAGAAGAATTATCTTATCCTTGTGAAATGTAGCTCAAACAGTCATTACCAGGTGGTTTTAGTGGAACTACTTTTAGTGAGTCCATTGTCAAGTCAACTTGGAAAAGAAGAATTTATAGCAAAACAGGGTAGTGTGCCCTACTGACCCATCTATACATTTAGAAATGGTAAGACACATGCCCGTTTCATGAAACAAATGAATGGAGAATATAGTTCTATGAGCAAAAAAAAAAAAAAAAGCAAAGCGGCCTTCAAATTCCATCTATGGGATTAATCAAGCAGTATTGCAATGATTTGTTTATATGTATTTCTAGGTCACTAGTGGAAACCCTCGTGGCGTAGTGGTTAAGTGCTAGAGCTGCTAATCAGGAGGTCAGCAGTTCGAATCTGCCAGTCACTCCTTGGAAACTATGTGGCGGTTCTACTCTGTTCTGTAGGGTCGCTATGAATTGGAATCGACTCGATGGCAGTGGGTTTGGTTTTGGTTTGTTTAGAGGAAACCCTGGTGGTGTAATGGTTAAGTGCTATGGCTGCTAACCAAAAGGTCAGCAGTTTGAATCCACCAGGCACTCCTTGGAAACTCTATGAGGAAGTTGTACTCTGTCCTATGGAGTCGATATAAGTCGGAATCGACTTGACGGTAATGGGTTTTTTTTGGTTTTAGGTCACTAGAGATGAGTTCTTTGAAGTCAAGGGTAGTCTAATTCCTCTTTGAGTATCCAATATCTAGCACACAGTAGATATTACATAAATTTGTTTTGAATGTCTTTTTTTTTTTTCCTTTTTTTTGTCTTGTAGGGCCTTATTGGCTATTTATGGATGAAGATATTTAAAACAAATCTTGGAACAACTATAACAATAAGATGAACATTTTAAAAGTGTCTTGAATATTCAAGGCTTTGTGAATGATACAAAGATGAATACAATACATGGCCCCTCCTTTAGAGAGGTTCATAAACTAGGGAAGGATACAGGAATAGTTTTAATACTGATCAATTCTGATGAGAGGGATCTGAGAAGGCATCCTAGAGAAAGAAGAATCTGACAGATGTCAGCAGGTGGAATGGCAGTCAGAGTACCAGTGATAATTCGAAATGATCATCTCATGTTATTGAGCATGCAGTGACTTGGGGAGGGATAAGTAGCCTTGTTAGTTGCATTATCAACTTTTTCTGGCACACAGTTGGTGCTCTACCCGTCTGACTTTTATTCTTTTAATAGACTCCACTATCCTTTTAACTTTACCATTTGCTTGAGAGAGTTGAGATACAATGGTGACAGGTCATGCAGAGTCTTCATCTTTAAATTCGATAAGCCCAACTGGCAAATGCACATTCGTTAGAAACAATATCTGATAATCTATGTGTTGCAAACAAATGGCTCAGAACAGCAAACTCTGCAGCAGAGATTTGTGATGAGAGTTTGAGACATAAACAGAGTTTAGAATAATCAAGACATTCTCTTGAAATCATTTTACAAAAATCAATATAATTTTTGAATATCTTATTTGGAAAGCCATTGCATAACTAGACCAGATGGCCTGGTATGAACTACACTCATTTACAGTCTTTTAAGACAAAATATCCTCCATGGGTATGCAATGGATATGCTAATAGTAGGCTCTTAGCACTGATTTTGCAGTTAGACTGTCCTGGTATGAGTCCTAGTTTTGCCAGGTCTTGTTCTCTGTTGCTTAGATTAGGGCAAGTATCTTATTCTCACCAGCCTAAGTTTCCTTCCTAGTCTGTCAAATAGGGTGGTTATGAAGATTAATTAATACCTATGCCTGTTACATAGTAAATGGTCAATAAATTGCAGCAGTGTCCACAGATCGTGAATGGCTTTAATTCCTCAGACAGATTCCTTATTAAATGTGATTCCTCTTCTTCTTCACCCTGGAGCTGAAACCAGTTTTTCATGTAGTTTGCATGTAGTGCTAGTTTATAAATCTGGTTTATCGTAGAATGTTCAACCATTTCCTTGTTGTTCATAGAGTTTGTACTTCAATAATTCATTGTTCATAAGCTTAGGCTAAAAATTTTCAAATTTCTCCAAAATAAGATCATTTCTTTGAAATAAAAAAACAATAACTGAGCAAGAATAACATAAAACCGAAACCCAAACCCACTGCTGTTGAGTCGATTCGGACTCATAGAGACCCTATAGGATAGAGTAGAATACCACACAGGGTTTCCAAGGTTGCAATTTTTATGGAAGCAGATGCCCACATCTTTCTCCTGCAGAGGGGCTGGCAAGTTCGAACCACTAGCCTTTTGGTTAGCAGCCGATCTCTTAATCACTGCACCACCAGGGCTCCAAGAATAACACAAAAGTATCAAAATATCCATTAGACTGTAAGAGTTTTGAATGTGCACTTTACTTGCCTTTGTATCTGTAATATACATATGAATAACTGAACAAATGAATAATGAGCCTAAAATAGATTTCATTTTAATATAAATGGCCCCAAAGTATAATATTGTTAAATAATATTATTGAGAATAGATAATAATTTTGAAATATTGTTTCCTATCCTCAATAATTCTCCTCTTTCTATCTTCTGCTTACACAGGGAGGGATGTGACGTTAACAGTGACTCTTCCTGGCTTTGGTGTTTTCAAAGCCTGTGCCCAAGAGGAATGAAGATATATCTTAGGTGGCAGAGGATAAACCTCCAGACTAGAAAAGAAATCCTTGGGATGGAGGGATTTTTTAAAAGAACATTTTGAGGTATAATTTATATGCCATAAAATTCACCAGTTTTGGTGAAGATTTCAAGCAACAGTCTCAGCCTTGGCTGCACCTTAAAATCACCAGGGACTGCAAGGAAGCAATGGGAAAAGAGATGTTGGTGGGTCGCCATTGAAGGTTCTGCACCCTGTCTCTTAGATAAGTCCCCAAAGAGAGGATAAAACCCATGACTGCTCCAGGCATCCAAGAACAGAGGGGGACTGTGCCACATCCCATACAGGTGGAATAAAGGTTTGAACCAGAAGCTGAGCTAAGTTGTAGGAAAAGAATATAATTATATTTCTTGCTCACTCAAATTGTGAACTGAGATGCATAATCACTGTGTTTTGATTAATCAGTAAACAGCTTTTATATAGGGCTCTTTTTCATTCATAACTATTAAATAAGCATATATAATAATTTCTGGTAATTCTTTTTGGATGCTTGCCCTCTCGATATGAATCAATTCAATGTTGTAGCGAATAAATTTTACAAATGCTAAAACGTTTTTCGGAATTAGCCTTAACTTGTTGTAGAGGTCCCTGTGGATACAGGATAGCATTCTGAATTGATTTGAAGTCAGAGAATAATACATTTATAGAAAAGACAATCTCATTTTACACAGAAATCAATTACATTTTAGCATGCAATGGCTGTTGGAAAGCTGACTGAAGATTTCAATCTTGAAACATTTTACATATTCAAGGGAAACATTTCTCCATTAAAAATTAAAGTTTAAAATTAAAAATTATGCTTTCTTATTTTGTAGGACTGTTGTGTAATCAGAAGCAGGATTTCATGCAAAAGGTAGACATGTATTATGATTTTCCTAACAAGATAATTACCAGAGTGCATTTTAATTTTTAAAAATCCATGAAGTTCTTGAAATTGGCCCTTGAATTCAAAGCAAAAAATATTTGAAATACCCTTTTTTTTCTAACTTTTCAAAAATTCACCCTTTTTGACAAGCTTACATCATCAAATCCATTAAGTGTTTACTTCACTTCTTCTTGAAAACTTAGAAAAGCATTGGTATTATATTCTGCTCTTTACTTCAACCAGTGGGCCTCAGCCCTGGTTGGACATTAGAAACATCTGGGTTGCTTTTTAATAACAACACCTGGGCCTCAAGCACCCCTGGGGCTGGGGGTCTGTTACTGGAATTTTATAAAAGCTCCCCAGTGATTTTAATATACAGCCAAATTGAGACTGCTGCTTTATTTAAATCATCTTCAGAACTGGTGAATCTTCAGGTATGTAAATTATACTTCAATAAAATTGTTTAAAAAAATCATCGCCAGCAGGTATCTAAAACCTCACTAAAAGAAAATGTGACTCCTAAATGATCATAGGGTGCCAACAGTACCAGTTTACCAAGGAGTGAGAGACTTTCTTGATGTGGGACTTTCAGTGTTGTTAACGGGAAGCCCTGGGAAAGCTAGGAGGAGTTTGTCACCCTACAGTATGAAAGAGATGGCCTTTCTGGATGGAAGAAGGCCTTTTCCCCATCTTGGTCAAGGTTATTTGAGGAGAGACAGAGATAGTGCTAGTTTCTTGAATTTCTAATCAAATTACCGCCTTAGAGATCGCCAATGGCTTCCTCAACACCAAATCCAGTGGTTCACCAGTGTGTACTGGTGATCCCTCCCTCCATTCTTCCTGGCTTTCCATGACTTTGTATCCAACTGTTTTTTCCCTCAGACTATTTTCCTGTTTCCTTTGCTGGCTTCATTTCCTCTTCTTCTCCCCTAGATGTAGGCATTTCTCATGGTTCTTTTCTTGGCTCTCTTTTCTTGCCTTTATATGCTCATGATTTCACCTGACTGTACTTGACCTATAAAACTGTAGATTAGACTGGGGAGTGTAGTGGCTATATTAAGGAGATACCACCCTATGAATAGTAAGTTGGCCTTTTAGACAAATGTCTGGCTCTCCTGTTTCTAATCCTGAAATTCCTATCTCATATTTCTAGCTTTAGGTTTTTTTTTTCAGTTCCAATTATTTGGGCATCTCCACCTAGATATCTGAGGCCCACCTGAAACTCATTTCTAAATGCAAATAAATCATCGAAACCTCCCAGTCCCACGTTCCTGTTTTGGATTTCTTCATAGGATTTGTTTCATAAGAGCTCTTTTTTTTTTTTTTTTTTTAATCTACTGTCTTACTACCAGAATCTAAGTTCCGTGAGGGCAAGAATTTTTATGTTTTGTTCACTGTTGTATTCCCACTGCCTGTGACAATGCCTGGCATGTGGAGAATTTTCAGTAGACATTTGTTGAACGGATGAATCATCTTTTCCCCAGGCTTTTTCCTCTCCTGGACTAATACCCTTATTGGTGTTCATGGCACTACAGTTTTCCAGTTTATCCAAACTCAAATCCTTGCAGTCATTTTTGGCTCTCATTTTCCTACATCCATTCAGTAAACAAGTCCTTTCAGTACTGTTTTCAAATATCTTTTTGGTTCAGGTCACCTTTTCCAACAAGTCCTTTCAGTATCATTTTCAAATATCTTTTCGGTTCAGGTCACTTTTCCATTTTCACTGCCAGCATTAGAAGTTGGATACTTCTAAATGGGACTACGAGATAGAATCTACTAAGTCTCACAATCTCTAGATTTTTGTTACTTTAGTTAATTCTACATAATCGACGGCCAGATCAATCTTATCTGGAGCTCAGCCCTCATTATGTCACTTCCTTACTTGAGGCTCAATACTGTTTAAGTACAGAATTCTCAGCTTGGCATTTGGAGCTGCCACAGTATGACCCCAACCTGTCTCTTCAGTTTTATCTCCCACTTTTCCTTTCCAGATTCTTTATAGTACAAACAAACTGAGTTACTTGCTTTTTGAGTACTCCTCTAGCTTACCTTTCTTCGTACTTTTGGCCATGCAGTTACCTTCTTCATGAATGCTCATTATCAGCTGTTTCTTATGGTATTTACTTTCATATTGACATTGGCCCGTTTCTGCAGTGTAAATTGTCCCATCATGGCTGATTATAAGCTACAAGAATGATATCACTAAATATGGAGTTGGAAAGAGATGCACAGTAGCAAATCATTGTATAGTATTTCTACCATAGACATACAATAGATATAAATAACTGATAGCATAGATGATAATAAAATGTAAAAAAAAATTAGGAAGTGATGACCTTTGAATATTTTTTACCTCTATTTTTATTACAATAAGGTTCCTGGGTGGTGCATGCGGTTTGTGTTAGACAACTAACTAAAGTTTGGCTGTTCGAACCCACCCAGCTTCACCAAGGAAGAAAGTCCCGGTGATTTGCTTCTGCAAAGACTACAGTCAAGAAAACCTTATAGAGAAGTTCTACACTGTAACCTATGGGGTTGCCATGGGTCTGAATTGACTTGATGACAACGAGATCTTTTTTAAAAATACAATTTATTTACATAATTTAAAAAATGTGTTTAACAACTGGCTCGCAAAATTCCTGAAAATTTAACCATCAGTTCTTGTGAGCTGGTACAAGCAAGCATATTGCCGCTGTTTCCAGTCCTAGTTCTAACATTCATCCTTCACTGTGTCTGGTCGTCCTGACTCTGGAGCCTCCGTTGTTGATTTTCTCCTGAGAACACAGATCCGGTATTCTGTAAGGGGGGATGGTAGAGGATAAAGAATGATGGCCTAACTGCGTGGGTTGTGAGTAAACCTAGGGATCTAACAGGCTTGTATGCAGGCTTTCAACAAATTCCTTTATTTTTAGCCCCATACCTAGTTCTTACCTTCCATGACACTTGGTGCCAAAGTCCTAAACCCTGTTTGTCTCTGCCAGTAAAATAAATTTCTTCGTTGGCAAGTAGAAGCATGCCTCTTCCCTGCTGGGTCAGTTGCTGCTCTTTCATCTGCTTCCTGTCTTCTAAGACGGTGTTCACATCACTTGCTGGCTATTATCTCTCATTTTCTTTGATCATGTAGGTTTATAGCTTTTGCATTTCTTTTCCCCATGCCTAAAAATGGTGCAACGGGAGTGTCTGACCACTCTAAAAATGGCACGGCGGCTGCATCTGATTTTCTCTAACTTCACGAGGTAGAAGGAGAATCATTATTAGCATCAACAGCACAAGGTTGATTCCTAAGAGGCAGAGGTCAGACTTGGCTCCTCCCTCTCCCTTTTAACCAATTCTGACACCAACCGTCCCTCCCCCGCCACTCTCTACTTCTCTGCTGGGTTTGTTAACCTGTTGCAATAAAAAAAAAAAAAAAAATTTTAATGGCCACACAAAACTCACTGACGATACTCAAGATTGTGGGATTTACTAGGGAAGTAACAGGTTACAATTCAGGTTCAGGAACTCTCAGGATACAGTCGTTCCTTCAATCAGGACAGCCTTTCTCTGGCCCCTTGGCGTGGCCTCTGCCCTGCTCAAGAAAGTGTTAAAAGCTCTTTTAGGTCTGCCCATAAGTGCCCAGAGGCACCCGACTCCGCCAGTAAGCCTCCTGCCCAAGTTTTGTTCTACATTTTTCTCCCATTCTATCTAGGACCATCTTTTGAGTACCTGGTCAGAGTGGTCAGTAGTGGTAGCCGGGCACCATCTAGTTTTAGAAGGGCAGTATTAAGTAATTCACTGCCACCATTTTTAGTGGCATTTGGGGAAGAAGCAGATAAATGTGTTCAATTAAGTTTGTTTAATTGGGAGTGTAGCTCAATAAATATTACATTTAAAATTTGTTGAATTGATTTAAGATTCCTGTAGTGCCTGTAGCAGCAACTAAACTCTGTCAGTTAGCAGGAACTCACTAACTACTGATTTATCTAGTGTATTACTGTGCTCTAGGCCATTAGATATTCACTTTGATTTTTCCCATACATCTTTTAATAAGCTTTTTTTTTTTTTTAAATTTTAGAGTAGCTTTAGATTCATAGAGAAGTTATGAAGATAATTCCCATGTATCTTGTACCCAGTTTCCCTTGTTATAAATATCTTACGTTAGTATGGAACACTTGTCATACTTAATGAACTAATACTGATACATTATTGTTAGTTAAAGTCTATATTTGCTTCATATTTCCATAGTTTTTACCTAAGACCCATTCTGACTTACAGGGTCCTATCCCTGATGTTGTTGTTGTTGTTTGGTGCCATCCGACTCATAGCAACCCTATGTACAACAGAATGAAACACTGCCTGGTCCTGCACCATCCTCACAATCGTTGCCCATGCTTGAACCCATCATTGCAGCCACTGTGCCAATGCATCTCATTGAGGATCTTCCTCTCTTTTGTTGACCCTCTACCAAGCATGAGGTCCTTCTCCATGGACTGGTTCCCCCTAATAACGTGTGTTGTCTTAGTCATCTTGGAAACCCTGGTGGGATAGTGGTTAAGAGCTATGGCTGCTAACGTAAAAGTTCGGTAGTTCAAATCCACCAGGTGCCCCTTGGAAACCCTATGGGGCAGTTCTACTCTGTCCTACAGGGTTGCTATGAGTCAGAATCGACTAGACAGTTATGGGTTTGGTTTTTTTTTTTTTTGGTTTAATCATCCAGTGCTCCTGTTACAGAAATATCACAAGTTGATGGCTTTAACAAACAGAAGTTTGTTCTTTCACAGTCCGGTAGGCTATAAGTCCGAATTCAGGGTGCCAGCTCTGAAGGAAGGTCCTTGTGATCCACTGTCTTCCTGTGGTCTGGGAGCATCTCAGCGCAGGAACCTCAAGCCCAAAGGACGCGCTCTGCTCCCAGTGCTGCTTTCTTTGTGATATGAGGTCCCCAACTCTCTGCTTGCCTCCCTTTCCTTTTATCTCTTGAGAGATAAAAGGTGGTGCAGGCCATACTTCAATGGTTATTGCTTTTTGTGATACATCTAAGAATTGGTTGATAGTGTCAGCCAGGTAGGAGTCAAGATTATCTAGTTATTCAAGCACCATTGTGGAAAAGACTTCCCTTCCTTCATTGGATGCTTTGGTACCTTTCTGAAAATCAAATGATTGTGTAGTATGGATCTATTTCTCGATTCTCCATTCATTTCCATTGATCTGTTTGTTGTGCCTCATGCCATCACCACAATATTTGATTACTGTAATTTTGTAGTAAATCTTGAGGTTAAAATACGAGTCTTCTAATTTTGCTCTTTTTCAAAATCGTCTGGGTATTTCTTTTGAAGTCTCACCTAAATTTTAGAATCAGCTTGTTTGCAGGAATTTTGACTATGATTTTGTAAAATCTGTAGATCTTGGATATAATGAAAAAAATTTTGATTTTTTTTTTTATTGGAGATTTTTAGGAATGGATGTCTACCTAGGTTGATATATTTTAACACTATATCCAAAAGGAAAAGAGGGTTTTATCAGTCTTTTGTGATGTATGCCAGAAAAGACTGTATAGAATTTCTCTCCATGTTTCTTCCATTTTGTATTGTTTAGTAGAAGGGATTTGGGACAACAATCTCTTTGGCACGACCTGGGGTTAGAGTTGCAGAGCCTGTGGAGCATGAAAAGTCATGACTTCAGGTCCCAAGAGGCAGACTAGGAAACACTTCCAAGATGAAACGTGAAAACTCTAAACATGGCACTTTTATTTGCATCCTATTCAGGGAAGGCAATAAACCTTGTATTTTTCCTGGCCTATAGCACATATCAAGTATTTTACCTTGATTTCTCAAAAAATTTTTAAGAAAAATGAAGTTATACTTTGTTCTGTTTAGTTCTTATTTTAATTCAATATGAGCTTGGAAGATGAATCCATAGATTATTTTGTTTAATCCCTTCATGTTATATGAAGAGTAAACAGAGAGAGTCAAATGATTTGTCTGAGATCATATAGCTAGTTAGTGGCAGAATTCTGACAATATCCCAGGCTTTCTAACCTCTCTACTTCACTATCTTTCCACCATGCATTGCTGCCACAATAGCTAACCAGTCAGTAATTCCCAACCCCTTACAATATACTTAGCACTGGGCATGTATAGATAATAAAAATTATCATTGTGTCATAGCCCTGGTCCTCAAATACCACAGATTCCTGGCTAAGAGAAGATGCAATTAGAAAATAGTAAAAGGCAAGATGGAATAACGTACAAAACTGAATAGAATTAAAGTGCTATGGATGGATATAGAACTAATGTTGTGCTTTGTTTTAGATAAACCTGGCTGTGTTGTAGTAAGAGTGAATGGTAATTTAAAGTGAGTCGTATAAGAGAGACCTGACACAGGCTAGCTTTGCTAACCTAAATGTACAAAATGAGAGCAATTAAGTTGTACTTAAAAAAAAAACACGTATATATATATTTTAAATTCATACTGTTAAATAAAATGCTAACAACCGGTAAGGAAGGTGAAGATTAATACCTGACACAATTATAAGAGAAGGATTTGTGGAAAGAGAAGGGGTTGAGACAAAATTTCAAGGAATGATGGCTTTAGGAAGGGCAGAGGGATTATAAACTAATTGTAACATGAACAATATTTTAATGAAAATTTGAATACCTTATAAATTAAATGGCAATTTGAGTGCAGTTTCAAGGGAATGTCATTAAATATGTTCATAAACCTCTGAAATAAATGACTTTTAGCTAAAGCAAATGGACCCTAAATGTACATGAAAAGCATAGAGATGGAAATGCCTACTGAATTAAATAGTGGAGTACGAATTTAGATTTCTCTCCGTACAGTGGTATTTTTTTCCCTAGGTGCTTCTCCCTATGGTAGCTGGTATAGACGGAACATTGTTTTCTCACCAACAGACAGTAATCCTGTATAGGCAATGAGACCTATATTTTTATTTTACTTCCAACAATTTGCCTGAGAGCAACTCATGTAACCTCACTGAATCCTAGTTTCCTTACCCAGAAATAGCGCTAATAATAACTGCCATGTCAACCTCATAGCAGTTGTGAAACCTAAACAGGATAATGTGTATGGAACTGCCTTGAAAATAGTTCAGATATAAGATTTAGTAAATAATAATTATGCTTCATTGTCGATTCTATGAAGAGAATTTTAGGGATATATTCTATAGAATTCTCTGCAGTATTAAATTGGGTTGTCTCCAAAGGTTCTAATAGGTATTACTATATTTTTTCCTGGGGTGTAAATAACTACATGAAGAGCATAAAATAGGATCAATTGAATGCTTCATATTTACTGAATTATCTTTAAACTAGACTGATTTACAGATGTGCGGTTAGCTGTTATTTTATAGCGTTGGGGAAAATTTTCGTTTGTATTATTTTTTATTTATACATTGAGTATAAAAACTGCTTTCCTTATATTCACACAATGGAATACTATGCATCGATAAAGAACAGTGAGGAATCTGTGAAACATTTCATAACATGGAGGAACCTGGAAGGCTTTATGCTGAGTGAAATTAGTCAGTTGCAAAAGGACAAATATTGTATAAGACCACTATTGTAAGATCTTGAGAAATAGTTTAAACTGAGAAGAAAACATTCTTTTGTGGTTACGAGAGGGGGGAGGGAGGGAGGGTGGGAGAGGGGTATTCACTAATTAGATGGTAGATAAGAACTACTTTAGATGAAGGGAAAGACAGCACACAATACAGGGGAGGTCAGCACAATTGGACTGAACCAAAAGCAAAGATGCTTCCTGAATAAACTCAATGCTTCGAAGGCCAGCGTAGCAGGGGCAGGGGTCTGGGGACCATGGTTTCAGGGGACATCTAAATCAATTGGCATAATAAAATCTATTAAGAAAACATTCTTCAGCCCACTTTGAAGAGTGGCGTCTGGGGTCTTAAACGCTAGCAAGCAGCCATCTAAGATGCATCAATTGGTCTTAACCCACCTGGATCAAAGGAGAATGAAGAACACCAAGGACATGAGGTGATTACAAGGCCAAGAGACAGAAAGGGCCACATGAACCAGTGACTACATCATCCTGAGACCAGAAGAACTAGATGGTGCCTGGCTACAACCGATGACTGCCCTGACTGGGAACACAACAGAGAACCCCTGAAGGAGCAGGAGAGCAGTGGGATGCAGACCCCAAATTCTCATAAGACCAGACTTAATGGTCTGACTGAGGCTGGAAGGACCCCGGTGGTCATGCCCCCCAGACCTTCTGTTGGCCCAGGACAGGAATCATTCCTGAAGCCAAATCTTCAGACATGGATTGGACTGGACAATGGGTTGGAGAGGGATGCTGGTGAGGAGTGAGCTTCTTGGATCAGGTGGACACTTGAGACTATGTTGACATATCCTGCCTGGAGAGGAGATGAGAGGGTGGAAGGGGTTAGAAGCTGGCAAAAAGGACATGAAAAGAGAGAGTGGAGGGAGAGAGCAGGCTGTCTCATTAGGAGGAGAGTAATTGGGAGCATGTAGTAATGTGTATATGGGTTTTTGTGTGAGAGACTGACTTGATTTGTAAACTTTCACTTAAAGCACAATAAAAAAATTTTTTTTTTTTAAAAAACTGCTTTCTTGGTACTTGGACCCAGGTTAATTACATTATTAAAGGGTGGTGATGAACTGCTAGAGCAGAGAATGGAGCTGCAACTCTAGTTTTTTACATAGCCACAGAAGAGAAGAGCACTTGATTATTGAGAGAAAAACAGAAGAGTAGAACTGTAATGGTGCCTCATTTTACTTCCACTGAGAAGTGAGTGGGGTGGGCTCAGCTGTTATTGTGAAAAATGGATCTATGTTTGTCAAACAGTAGGTTCTTCAGTACACTGTCCCCCATGTCCTTATTCTTTTGTATCTAATATTGTAATATTATTTTATGTATTAGTTATGTATTGGTTTGATAATTAATATTGTAAGAAATGAATGAATGATTAGTACTCAAATAAATAATAGCATTTAATAATTCTCAGTGAGGTTTTGAAATAAGAAAAGGATTTAATTTCTTAATAATATAGGCATATTTTTTCTAACAAAATAGCAAAAAAGGAACTGCCTAAAAGAAATTTTACCTGGGCTATATTCGTAATATAATATAATGTAACGTAACGTAACGTAACCTAACCTAACATAACATAATATATAATACAATACAATACAATATAATATAATATTTTTTATATTTGTAGTATAATCTGCTTTACCATTAGTTATCTATTGCTGCATGATAAATTACCACAAATTTAGCAGCTTAAAATGACACATTTATTTTCTCATAGTTTCTGTGGATCAGGAATCTGGGCACAATTTGACTGTGTCCTCTGCTTCATAATCTCTCACAAGCTTGCAGTCAAGAATTAGGCAGTACTGGGGTCTCATTCCAAGTCTCACCCGGGAAGGATCCTCTTCTAAGGTCGTGTGGTGTCTTAGTTGTCTAGTACTGTTTCAAGAGAAATACCACAAGTATGTGGCATTAAAAAGAAAAATTTATTCTCTCACAGTTTAGGAGGCTAGAAGTCTAAATTCAGGATGCCAGCTCCAGGGAAAGTTTTTCTCTCTCTGTCAGCTCTAGGGGAAAGTTCTTGTCATCAATCTTCCCTTGATCTAGGAACTTCTTAGCCAAGTAACCTTGGGCCTAAAGGACTGGCTCCCCTCCTGGCTCTCCTTGCTTCATGGTAATGAAGACCCTTTCCTCTCTGCTGGATTCTCTCCTTTATATCGCAGAAGACATTGACTCAAGGTAGAACCTAATCCTGTAGATTGGGTCCTGACTCATTAACACAACTGCTTCTAATCCTGCCTCATTAACATCCTAGAGGTTAGGATTTACAACACATAAGTTAAGCAGTTGTGTTTCTTTCACCCTGAGCCAACAGAGTAAACTTAACCAAAATAAATCGGTTGCAGTTAAGTCAATTCCGACTCATAGTGACCTTATAGGACAGAGTAGAACTGTCCCCTGGGGTTTCCAAGGAACGGGTAGTAGATTCAGACTGCTGACATTTTGGTTAGCAGCTGAGCCCTTAGCCACTAAATATCCATGAATAAATTATATTTAATTATTCTATAATGCATAAGGAATTGGTGGAAATGGCTTAATAGAATTTCCATTTAGTGACATATCATCGCAAACCAATAAGCACAAACTTTTCTTCTTCTATTGTTTTGCTATTTCTTCAGTGCTGCCAGCTATGAAGTGAGATAGCCTCACATCAGACTCTGAAGCAGTAGAGTTGTACTTCAGAAAAGTGTTGGAAAAAAATGCAATCTCTTCAAAAATATATGTATTTTATTATTTGAATAGTGCATTACATCAGTACATTGTGTTGACTTTGTTAAACTGGTAAATGATAGCTATTAAAAATGGCATTTTCAATAGTACATTGCCATGTTCCCCTACAAAACAGTTGTGAAAAAATAAATTTGCAAGTCTTGTATATGATTAGAAATTTGCAAAAGAGATTAAATGTGGCATTAATGGAATAAGCACTTTGAGTAATTGACAAAACTTCATCAGATAACTAAAACGGCTCTTTGTAAAGTGAATATTTTCTATGCAAAAATATTTCTTATCAGTTTTAAAGACTAGCAAAGACTGGAAGAGCATAGATTGTAGAGATTAGTAGTTATTGCTTCAGCAGTGCGTGGATTGTTGAGTTATGGCTAGTGGATGGCCTTTAACAGGATTTGAGAGCAGGTTCATTACTTTGTATCACAGGTGGCTGGGAAAAATCTTATTTTCGAAATATTATATAGCTACGCCCCAGAAGAAAATGCTGTGGAAAACGGACTCAAATACTGCCTATAGTAGTAGTTGGTATGAACTGGAGTACTTCGAGCAGTAATAGAGTTAGGCAGAAGACAAAGAAAAACGTCATACATTTCAGTTTACCAACGTAACCTAGAATAAATTAATATTATAGCCCTTAATTGTTGGTGCTTCTGCTATATTGTTCTAAATCACAGAGTGTATTTTGAGAGATTATAGTGGTTTGGTAGGAGTTACATAAATGGAGGAGTTTTATAAATACATAATCACATTTATGTAAATGGACTGAGCAAATCTTGTGTCTGCTATAGTTATGACATAATGTACAGTATCTATAAGTGAGCCCTGGTGGGGCACTGGATAAACAACTCGGCTGCTAACCAAAAGGCCAGTGGTTCAAACCCACCAAATGCTCTGTGGGAGAAAGATGTGGCAGTTTGCTTTTTGCAAAGATGGTTGTTGTTTTGTTAGGTGCCATCGAGTCAGTTCTGACTTGTAAAGATCCCATGTACGACAGAATGAAACACTGCCCGGTCCTGTGCCATCCTCACAATTGTTGCTGTGTTTGAGCCCATTTTTACAACCACTGTGTTAATCCATCTCATTGAGGTCTTCCTTTTTTTCCCCTGACCTTCTACTTTACCAAGCATGGTATCCTTCTCCAGGGACTGGTCCTTCCTGATAACATGTCCAAAGTATGTAAGATGAAGTTTTACCATCCTTGCTTCTAAGGAGCATTCTGGCTGTACTTCTTCCAAGACAGATTTGTTCATTCTTCTGGCAGTCCATGGTGTATTCAATATTCTTCACCAACACCATAATTCAAAGGCGTCAATTCTTCTTTGGTCTTTCTCATTCATGGTCCAGCTCTCGTGTGCATATGAGGTGACTGAAAATATCATGGCTTGCGCCTTAGTCCTCAAGGTGACATCTTTGCTTTTTAACACTTTAAAGAGTTCTTTTGCAGTAGTAAAGCCCAATGCAACACATCATTTGGTTTCCTGACTGCTGTTTCCATGGATGTTGATCCAAGTTAAATGAAATCCTTGATGACTTCAATCTTTTCTCCGTTTATCATGATGTTGCTTATTGGTCCAGTTGTGAGGATTTTTGTTTTCCTTATGTTGAGACGCAATCCATATTGAAGCCTGTAGTCTTTGATTTTCATCAGTAAGTGTTTCACATCCTCTTCACTTTCTGCAAGCAAGTTTGTATCATCTGCATATCGCAGATGATATGAGTCTTCCTCCAAACCTAATGCCAAGTTCTTCCTCACTTTGTCCAGCTTCTCGGATTGTTTGCTCAGCATACAGATTGAATACGTATGATGAAAGGATACACACCTTTCCTGATCTTAAACATGCAGTATCCTATGTACAGGTTCTACCAAACCAAACCAAACCCACTGCTGTCAAGTCGATTCTGACTCATAGCGACCCTATAGGACAGAGTAGAACTGCCCCATAGAGTTTCCAAGGAGTGCCTGGCAGGTTTGAACTGCCGACCTCTTGGTTAGCAGCCGTAGCACTTAACCACTACGCCACCAGGGTTTCCACAGGTTCTACAGGAGCACAATTAAGTGTTCTGGAATGCCCATTCCTCACAATGTTATCCATAATTTGTCATGATCCACACAGTCGAATGACTTCGCATAATTAATAAAACACAAGTAAATATCTTTCCGGTATTCTCTGCTTTTAGCCAAGATCCATCTGACATCCTCAATGATAACCCTCCTTCCATGTCCTCTTCTGAATCCAGCTTGAACTTCTGGTAGTTCCTTGTGGACATATTGCTGCAAATGCTTTTGAATGATCCTCAGCAAAATTTTGTGTGTCATATTAGTGATATTATTCCATATTTCCACATTCCGCTGGATCGTCTTCCAGTAAGATGGCCAGGAAGCTGTCTTCCAGGTTTTTTGACATAGATGAGTGAGCACCTCCAGTGCTGCATATGTTTGTTGAAACATCTCAATTGGTACTCCATCAATTCCTGAGCCTTGTTTTTAGTCATTCCCTTTAATGCAATTTGGACTTCTTCCTTCAGTAACATTGGTTCTTGATCATATCCTACCTCCAGAAATGGTAAGGTTGACCAATTCTTTTTGGTATCTTTGTGTGTGATTAATAAATCCTAAATAGTGAAAATTAATAAATGAATAAAAAAGATATGATACCAGAACACCAAACTCAAAAACCAAACGCTCCGCCATCGAGTCAATTCTGACTCATAACGACTGTATAGGACAGAGTAGAACTGTCTCAAGGGTTTCCAGGGCGCGGCTGGTGGATTTGAACTGGTGGATTCGAACTAACTTTTGGTTAGCAGCTGAGCCCTTAACCACTGTCACCAAGGCTCCACGGGAACACCAACTAGACTAAAATACTATTCAAGCTATGTGATTGTTGAGGACGTCCTCACATTTTGGGAGCAGTGTAAAACAGACAAATATCTGTAGTATCCCTTTTCCTGTAGAAAATAGAACTTCACATGACTTGAAGTGTAGGTTTGATATCTTGATGAGCTCTGCTTTGTCACTGCCCTTGGTAAGTCCTCTAAAGTGGAAACTGGAAAATTCCCTTCTGTTTTAGTCATCTAGTGCTGCTGTAACAAATACCACAAATGGATGGCTTTAACAAAGAGAAATTTATTTCCTCACAGCAAAGTATGGTAAAAGTTCAAATTCACGGCATTGGCTCCACGGAAGGCTTTCTTTCTCTGTTGGCTCTGGTGGAAAGTCCTTGTCCTCAATCTTTCCCTGGTCAAGGAGCTTCTCAGGCTCAGGGGCCCTGGGTCCAAAGGTCACACTCTGCTCCTGGTGCTGCTTTCTTGGTGGTAATAAGTCCCCAACTCTCTGTTTGCTTCCCTTTCCTTTTATCTCTTAAGAGATAAAAAGTGGTGCAGGCCACACCCCAGGGAAACTCCCTTTACACTGAATCAGGGAGGTGATCTAAGTAAGGGTGATGTTACAATCCTCCCCAATCCTCTCAGCATAAAATTATAATCACAAAATGGAGGACAACCACAGAATACTGGGAATCATGGCCTAACCAAGTTGACACATATTTTTTGGGGTACACAATTCAATCCATGACACCTTCTTAAAAGGTAATAAAGTAAAGTTTTAGCAAACCCTTGCAGAAACGTATGTCCTCTAATCTTTAGGATAGAATTGAACGGTAGAAAGGGCTTGGCTGAAAGAATACACGTTTGGTACTTGTAGAAAATGAAATAAAAAAGGAAAGCATGAAAATGGCGAAGCCCTGACTGTAACAAGCATTTGCCTTGTATGGCAAATTACTTTTTTCAAATTTTGATTGTGTGGCTTCTATTTCAGGGCAGGATCTTCTCTGAAGCTTCACAAATTAAATAGGGACAATATTCAGTTATAAAAAGAGCCCTGTGACCTTTGCCCAAGGATTCAGTTCAGTTTTACAAATCAGAAATTTAAATGTCAACTCACCCATGATTTATCCAGGTTTGGATATTGGCTTTCGGGTAATCCTGTCACATCCTAAAGGTGAATTTTTAGCCATTTTGGAGGCATATTCTCAGAAGCCTGTCTAGTCTAAGAATATATATATAAATATACATATACACATTTTTTAATGTAATTTTTTATCGTAAGAGTGGGGAGATTTTTCCACAGGGCTGGTTTATATGAAGGAGTCACTGGGTAGTGCAAATGTTAAGCACTGGGCTTTTAACCAAAAGTTGGTGGTTAGAACCCACCCAGAGGCACCTTGAAAGAAAGGCCTGGAAATCTGTTTCCAAAAGGTTTTCTGTGAAAACCCTGTGGAGCCCAGTTCTATTCCGAAACACATGGGGTCACCATGAGTTGGAATTGACTCAATGGCAACTGGTTAGTTCATGTGAGCTAAGAAACTGAAAGAACAGCAAAGACTTTGGTATGGGAAAGTCTACAAACGTCCTACACCAGGTTTACTACAGAGAGACTGGCTCATTGGAAGCTATTCCCCTAAACTGAGTTATTCAATATTTTAACTTGCAAATTAGCATTAGATATAGTTAAGAGATAAAAAATAGTAAAGTAAAAAATACTACAGAGAGACTGGCTCATTGGGAAGCTATTCCCCTAAACTTGAGTTAGTCAATATTTCAACTTGCAAATTAGCATTAGATATAGTTAAGGGATAAAAAATAGTAAAGTAAAAAATAGCAAAGCAAAATTAATCAAAGAGGTTGTCATTTAGACAGATGTGATAGGGTTTTCTTTTTGGTGAGCCCTTAGGACAAGACGAGAGGTTCAGTTTGAAAAATGACCTTAGACTGAAGCAACTGGCACTAGTTTCTGGGCTTTATTCGGCCTATTCATCAAAGATAGGAAACTGTCTGCAATGTTGTATAGGAAACTGTCTGCAATGTTGTATTCTTCCTTAGTGAGTTGAGCAAAGAAGCGAAGAGCGTGTTCTCATTTGACATTAAGGCAGTCTGAGGCTCATGGATAGGGAATGAAGCAAGCTCTTTATCTGTGTGGAAATCTGAACTTTCAGACAATCCCTGGGCACCTAAGAAGGATATATATATATATATTTGGCTCTTTCTTTTTTTTTTTTTTCTTTCAGGGTAAGGCAAACCGTATGAGGCTGACTCAGACCTGTCTGCTTAAACATTACCACTCAACTAATTTTATTCTGCGGTCCTACCACTGCACTGAGCTCTACCTGGGAATGGGGGCATTGTTTCTGTTGTTTTAACATTATCGAAACTGATTTGGTGTTCCCCCTCCCCAGTGAAGATCAATCTTTGGAGAACAGGGGAGAGAAAGTCACAGTGTAGAGGGTTCCTTCTCAGGAGTTGCGACAAGCATGGATTATTTCAGGTTCAAGTAACAGAAGTCCTAACCAACAGCAGTTTAAACAATTACCTCAATCAGTAAAAGATCTGGAGACTCAGGCCTGGACTGGTAACAGCAGCTTATCTACATCACCTAGAAGTTATCTTCCTGCCATACCTCCAGTCTGTTATCTTTAGCTTTTGGTTTTTGTCATTGTGCTTATCATCATTGTGCTTGTCAGGTTCACAAAATGACTGCCACAACTTCAGGTATCACATCCATGGCCAAAGTGGGAAAAAGGAATAGAATCAACCATGTTCTATTCTACCAGAAAAGCAAAAGCTTTTTCAGAAGTGCTCCCACTGCCAGCAAATTTTCCTTACACCACATTATCCAGAACAATATCACACATGCCCAGAATTATTTCCAGAACCAGCATGTAACACGGGAAGTGAGTATATGAATTTTTATCTTTTATAATTGAAGGTGGCAAGGGAACAGGGATTGAGAATGGCTATTGGATTATCCAACTACCAGTGTCTGGCATAGGACCTATGAATACCTAAATTCTCATTTGTCTTCTCTCTTCATCCTCTATAATCCCAGGAAATTTTATAAAATCTCTCTAGGACAGATACTGTGAATTAGCTCACTCAATACCCATTCCAATTTACCTACTCTATTGCTTTCCTCCACTGTACAGGCTAGTGGCATCTAAGTCAGTGATTTGTTAACTTTTCTTGATTCTAGTGGTGGTCATATGACATGGTTCCAGTCAATGTGATGTGATGTGGTGTGTGTGTGTGTGTGTGTGTGTGTGTTGGCATCCCTTCTCAAATAAAAATGTCAAAAGCTCACTAGGGCAAGTTCTTTACCTTTGTCATTCCCCTCTTTTCCTGCAGGGAAGATCGCCTTGATGTCTGAAGGTACGGCAGATATCTTGGTGACTATCAGGTAACGAACATGTGGACACCAAGATGATGGAACAAAAAAATAAATTTGGGATATTATAAAACTGTGGATCCAGTGCATTAGACCTGTAGAGTCTACTTTTGGACTCTTCATGTGAGACTACTATACCTCTACTTTTTGAAGACAATGGTTGAGTTTTCTGTTACTTGCAGCCAAATGCAATCCTAACTAATATAGGCAAGAAACTGTGTTCTTATATCACCATGTAGTTCTCCCAAATCTACTGTCTTTGCCAGAGCCCTCTCCGGTCTCCTTACAGGTCACAACTTTCAAAATTCAAAAGGGGAGAAACGATCTCTTTTTTCTTACACTTCGCTGTGTCAGAATATGGCAAACGATGCCACATAGTTTGTTCAAATGGGGAAGGAATATATGAGGTACAAGGAATAATGGGTGGGAGGAATCCTTGATAAGTATTAGAAAATATATTTCACCATAGTTACAAGCATACAGAAGCCCACCCAAATTAGGCTAAGGCATAAAGAGAACATTTCCCACCCCTCCCATGGGTACATTTTTTTTAAAATTGTGCTTCAGGTGAAAGTTTAAGGCTCAAATTAATTTCTCATTTAAAAATTTATACACATATTCTTTTGTGACATTGGTTGCAATCCCTACAATGTGACAGCACACTCCCCCTTTCCACCCTGGGTTCCCTGTGTCCATTCAACCAGTTCCTGTCCCTTCCCGCCTTCTCATACTGCTTTTGGACAGTAGTTGCCCATTTGTTTTTGTATACCTGATTGAACTAAGAAGCACAGTCCTTGTGTGTATTATTTTTTGTTCTATAGTTCTGTCTAATCTTTGTTTGAAGAGCGGGCTTCAGGAATGATTTCAGTTCTGGGTAAACAGTGCGTCCGGAGCCATAGTTTCAGGGGTTCCTCCAGTCTCTGTTAGGCCATTAAGTCTGGTCTTTTTACATGAATTTGAATTTTGTTCTATATTTTTCTCCTGCTCTGTCTGAGACTCTCTGTTGTGGTCCCTGTCAGAACAGTCATTGGCGGTAGCTGGGCACCATCTGGTTCTTTTGGTTTCAGGTTGGTGGAGGCCCTGGTTCATTTGGTCCTTTAGTTCTTTGGGCTAGTATTTTCCTTGTGTCTTTGGTTTTTAATAGACTACTATAAATACTAGATCACTTAAGGAAAAAACTGAAAATAAAAAAGGTGAAATAATTCACAGTGGCAATGTTTAAATGACCATATTCCACGCTGTGAGAAAACCTGAAATCATTTTCAAGCTCCACCATATCCTACGTTAAGTCAGGTCAGGTCTCTTTAAATTTTCCAAGGCTCAGTTTTTCGAAGAATATAAAACCCGTAAGAGTTTCCTATTTATCTACCTCAAGACTTCTGTAAGGACCAAATGAGTTGATGCATGTAAAACTGCTTCGTGAACATTTGCTAAAATGCTGTAAAATTTTTGCGTCTGGCTACAAATGAAACCACCACAGCAAATTGGATTCTTTGGCTGAGGAAGGCCGGTAGCTAGGGAGGGGAAGCCGAGCGTTGCCATGTGACGTCATCATTTCGCGCTAGCCGCGACGGTTTCCGGGCCCGGCTTCGGGGACGTGTTGCACGCCATGGGGCCGTGGCGGCGTTTGCTGCTTTTTGGTGGGGTGTTGCTCCGGGGTTGTGGCGGGGCTGCTGCCCCGCTTGGTGGAAGCCGAGTCTTGGTGTTTCGGCGCCAGGTCGGTGGTGCTGCGAGGCAGGCAGAGGTGGGCGGGATGGAGATGCTGGGGCTGCAGGGCCGCTGGTTACTTGGCGCCGCCTTCTGCGAAGGACTCGCCTTAGTCCCTCCTGGGGCACTACGCACCTGGCGGCTCAGTGAGACCACATTTCACGCCCACACTTTCCAGGCAGACCCCCAGTAGGGCCAGGCCGAGGTTCAAGAAACTGACGGTTAGAACATGGATGTATATATTGCAAGTTGCTTTTCTGATTTTGGATTATTTAGCAAATAAGTCAAAGAGAAGGAAAACGTGGATAATTTAACAACATAAAAGAGGCAATTTATTTTCTTTACATTTTTAATGTCAGCGTGTCTTGGCAGATAAGTTTCACTTAATGTGTCTTTACATTTGCCATCAGTAGCAGTAGGTAAATAGTACTAAAGGCTGAACTGGTGGAGATGACAATGAGATTAGAAAAGAAAGTCCTCTTAATCGCAAACCCGATTTGTTTTTACGTTGACAGCATGATAATTCAGAAGGCTGTTTTAAGACGCTTTTTTTTTTTTTTTTTTTTAAGCTCTCTGGCGTTGAGAGTGAGACCCTAAAACAAAGAAGAACGCAAATCATGTCCCGAGGACTTCCAAAGCAGAAACCTATAGAAGGTGTTAACCAAGTTATAGTTGTGGCTTCTGGAAAGGGCGGAGTTGGAAAATCCACTACAGCAGGTACTATAGGATATTAATTCTGATCCTCCTTTAGAATTTCTGCTAATTTGCCAAGTGCACAGTATTAAAATTATAGTTACTTAAAAGAAAGTTTAGTAATTTGGGAATTTTTTCATAGCTGGTTTCTTAGCATCAGGAATTGGTATAATGGCTAGGAGCTTAGATTTTGGAATTAGACAAAACTAGGTACATAACCAGGTCTTTGACTCCTTAACTGAGGAAAAGGTGGTCAGGTTGCTGATCAGATCTTCAGTTTACTTGACTGTAAAGGGGGAATTATAATAACCGCTTTCATAAGTGGTTGTGTAAATTGAATGAGCTAACTGCTTAGTCCAGTGTTTTCTACATAGTAAGTGTTCAGTAATTGGTTGCTGTTATCATTATTTTTACTTAAAAAAAAATCTAATAACTTTAATATTCAATTATTTCTGTTCTTTGATTTTCTTTTCCAACGTTGGTCAATGTACATATACCCACATAGTTGCAATGAGATTATTTACGTTATCGTGACCTTTTTTCATTTAACCATAATGTAATTTTCACCATTTACAAATAGCATAGATCTAACTTTTGAAAATGCTTGAAAAGGTTTAACATTGTTTCAGTTATTTAAGACATCATCTAATCTTTGTATCATGTATACCATATATTAATATACTGTGAGCAGAGTTTTTTTTGGTGGTCCTTTTTATTGTTTATTGCTTTTTTTTTTTTTTTTGAACATTTTGTGGTGCTTTAGGTGAAAGTTTACAAAGCAAACTAGTTTCCCATTCAGTAATTTATATACAAATTGTTTCGTGACATTGATTGCAATCCCTGCAATGTATTAGCACTCTCTCCTTTTCTCTCCTGGGTTTCCCATATCTATTTGTCTGGTTTTCCTGCCCCTTCTTGCCTTCTCATCTTTGGTTTTGGGCAGGTGTTGCCCATTTGGTCTTATATACTTGATTATTCTAAGGAACACATAACTCAACAGCATGTTAAATGTTTGTTTTATAGACCTGTCTAATATTTGGCTCTTGGGAGCAAGATGTGGCAGTCTGCTTCCATAAAGATCACAGCTTTGTAAACCCTATGGGGCAGGTCTACTCTGTCCTTCAGCGTTGCTGTGAGTCAGAATTGACTCGAGGCAGTGTGGTTTTTGGTTTTAATATTTGGTTGAAAGGTGAACTTCGAGAGTGGCTTCAGTTCTAAATTAGAAGAGTGTCTAGGGACCCTAGTCTTAGAACTTCCTCCAGTCTCTGTCACACCAGTACGTCTGGTCTTTTTTGTGAATTTGAATTTTGTTCTACATTTTTCTCCTGCTCTGCCTGGGACTGTCTTTTGTGATCCTGGTCAGAGCCGTAGCTGGTGGTGGTAGTCGGGTAAAAAAAAAATCTATTAGTTATTCTGGAGACAGGCTATAGTGGAGGCTGTGGTTCATGTGGCCTTGTGTCTTTGTTTTGTTTTCATTTCCTTTGCTTTGGATGGGATGAGATCAATAGTTGTATCGAAGATGGCTGCTTGCAAGCTTTTAAGACCCAGACGCTGCTCACCAGCGTAGGATGTAGTACATTTTCTTTATGAACTATGTTATGCCAGTTGACCTAGATGGCCCCCAAGACCATGATCCCTAGCCCTCAGCCCCTGCAACTCAGCCCTTCAAGGTGTTTGTTTACGTCTAGGAAGCTTCTATGACTGTGCCCACTGTGTGCTCTGTTATATATATGAATATGCATGCTGCACATGCAAATAAATGTATGCAAAAATATCCAGAGCCAAACCCATATGTGTATGTGGGTATACTCCTATACTATCTGCTACTGCTATTTTACATACGTATCTACCTATGTATCTGCTTATAAATTATTGTTTGTTTTTACTATTGTTGTAGGGTATATGTTGTAGTATTTTCTTCAGTTGCCTTTTTTTGTGTGTGTGTTCCTCCAATGTCTTCTTTGGTCAGGTTGTGCTAACTTCCCCTGTATTGTGTATTGCCTTTTCTTTCACCAAAGTTAACACATGTGTACTGTCTAGTTAATGATTTTCCTTCCACCCTCTCCCTTCCCTGGTAACCATCAAGGATTATTTCTTTCTGTGCATAAATCTTTTCTTGACTTTTTCTAATAGTGGTTTCATACAGTATTTGTCCTTTTGTGATTGACTTATTTCACTCAACATAATGCCCTCCACATTTGTCCACGTTGTGAGGTGTTTCTCGGATTCACCATGGTTCTTTATTGTTGCTTAGTGTACCATTGTGTGTATGTACATAGTTTGTTTATTCATCTGTTGATGAACACTTAGGTTGTTTCCATTTTTTTGCTATTGTGAATAATACTCCAGTGAACATGGGTGCGACTATGTCTGTTAGTGTCACTGCTCTTATTTCTCTAGGATATATACCTAGGAGTAGGATTGCTGAATCATACAGTATTTCTATTTCCAGCTTTTTAAAGGAAGCACCATATTATTTTCCATAGTGGTTTCCATTTTACATTCCTACCAGCAGTATATGAGAGCTCCAATCTCCCCACAACCTCACCAGCATTTATTCTTTTTTATTTTTTCGATTAGGGCCATTCTTGCCGGGTGAAATGGTATCTCATCATAGTTTTGATTTGCATCTCTCTTAATGGTGAATTTGGGAGAAAGATGTAAAGGCCTGCTTCTGTAAAGATTTACAGCCTTGGAAACCCTATGGTGCAGTTCTACTCTGTACTATAGTATTGACTGGACAGCAGTGGGTCTTTTTTTTTTTTTTTGAATGGCTAATGATTGGGAGCATCTTCTTGTGTATTTGTTGGCTGCCTGAATGTCCTCCTTGGTGAAGTGACTGTTCATGCCCTTTACCCATTTTGTGATTGGGTTGTTTGTCTTTTTGTCATTGAGTTGTGGAAGTTTCTGTATATTTTAGATTAAAAAAAAAAAATTTTTTTTTTTTAAACCTTTATCAGATATGTCATCGCCAAAGATTTTTTCCCAGTCTGTAGGTCCTTTTTTTACTCTCCTGGTAAAGTCTTTTGATGAGCATAAATGTTTAATTTTTGGCAGGTCCCTGTTATCTAGTTTATCTTCTGTTGTTTGTATATTTTTAGTTATGCTTGATACTCTATGCCATAGATTAGGGCCCCTAACGTCCCTATGTTTTCTTTCATGGTCTTTATAGTTTTAGTTTTTACATTTAGGTCTTTGATTCATACTGAGTTTGTTTTTGTGTCTGGTGTGAGGTATGGATGCTGTTTTATTTTTCTGCAGATGGATATCCAGTTTTGCCAGCACCATTTGTTCAAGAGATTATCTCTTCCCCATTGAATGACTTTGACCCTTTGTTGACGATCAGGTGCCCATAGGTGAATGGATTTACTTCTGGATTCTCAATTCTGTTCCATTGGCCTATGTGTCTGTCCTTTTAGCAGCACCAGGCTCTTTTTTTTTTTTTTTTAATTTTCTAGTTTGGAAATTAAAAAAAAAAAAATTTTATTGTGCTTTAAGTGAAAGTTTACAAACCAAGTCAGTCTCCCATACAAAAACTTATATACACCTTGCTGTATACTCCTAGTTGCTCTCCCTGTAATGAGACAGCACACTCTTTCCCTCCACTTTCTATTTTCGTGTCCGTTTGGCCATCTTCTGCCCCTCTCTGCCGTGTCATCTCTTCCCCAAACAGGAGCTGCCCACATAGTCTCATGTGTCTACTTGATCCAAGGAGCTCACTTTTCACCAGTATAATTTTCTGTCCCTTAGTCCGGTCTAATCCCTATCTGAAGAGTTGGCTTAGTACCAGGCTGTTCTGACTACAGTGCCTGTATAGTAGGTTCTAAGATTGGCAAGTGTGAGGCCTCCTACTTTGTTCTTTTCCAGTAATGCTTTACCTATCTGGGGGCTCTTTCCTTTCTATATAAAGTTGGTGATTAGTTTTTCCATCTCTTTGAAGAATGTTGTTGGAATTTAGATCGGTATTGCATTGTATCTGTAGATCACTTTTGATAGTATTGGTATTTTCACAATGTTAAGTCTTTCTATCCATGAGCATGGTATGTTTTTCCATTTATGAAGGTCTCTTATGGTTTCTTGCATATTTTGTAGTTTCCTTTGTCTTCTACATCCCTAATTAGATTTATTCCTAAGTATTTTATCTTTTTGGGGACTATTGTAAATGGTAGTGTTTTCCTGGTTTTCTTTTCGGAGTTCTCTTTGTTAGTGTTGAGGCATCTGACTGATTTTTGTATGTTGGTCTTGTACCCTGGCACCTTGTGGAATCCTTTTATTAGTTCCAGTAGCTTTCTTGTGGAATCTGTGGGATTTTCTATGTATAGGATCATATTGTCTGTGAATAGGGATAGTTTTACTTCTGTCTTATCGATTTGGGTGCCCTTTATTTCACTTTCTTGTCTTATTGCACGAGCTAGGACTTCCAGTACAATATTGAGTAAGAGCGGTGATAAAGGGCATCCTTGTCTGATTCCTGTTTGCAAGGGGAATGCTTTCAGTCTCTTTCTGTTGAGAAAAATATTGGCTATTGGTTTTATATATATGGCTTTAATTATGTTGAGGAATTTTCCTTCTATTCCATTTTGATGAGAATTTTTATCAAGAATGGGTGGTGGACTTTATCAAATGCCTTTTCTGAATCAATTGGATGATCATGTGATTCTTTTCCTTTGTATTATTTATATGGTTGTTTACGTTGATTTTCTAATGTTGAACTGTCCTTGCATACCTGGGATGAATTCCACTTGGTTATGATGTATTATGTTTTTGACATGTTGCTGAATTCTATTGGCTAGAATTTTGTTGGAATTTTCGCATCTATGTTCATGAGAGATATTGGTCTGTAGTTTTCTTTTATAGTTGTGTCTTTGCCTTTGGTAGCAGGGTTATACCAGGTTCATAGAATGAATTCGGGACTGTTCCTTCCTTTTCTGTGTTCTGGAGTGTTTGAGTAGTGTTGCTCTTCTCTGAATGTTTGGTAGAATTCTTCAGCGATGCCATCTGGACCAGAGCTTTTTTTTGTTGGGAGTTTTTTTATGACCTTTTCAATTTCTTCTTTTGTTATGAATCTGTTCAGATTTTCTACTTCAGCTAGTGTTAGTTTGGTTAGGTAGTGTGTTCCTAGAAATTTATCTTTTTCCTCTAGGTTGGAGCACATTTTTTTGTAGTATTCTGTTGTGATCCTTTTTATTTCAGTTGGTTCTTTTGTAATGTCTCCCATCTCATTTCCTATTTGGGTTCTTTGCATCTTCTTTTTTTTTTTTTTTTGTCAATTTGGGCAGTGGTTTGTTGATTTTTATTATCTTTTCAAAGAGCCAACTTCTAGTCTTGTTGATTCTTTTTCTGGTCTAATTTTATTATTTCCTTACTTTCGATAGCTGTAGCCTTCTTTTGTTGCTCTTTTTCTGTTTGTTCAAGTTGTAGGGCTAAGATATCCATTTTGGTCCTTTCTGTTTTTTTGATGTGTATGTTTATTGTTATAAATTGACCTCTGAGAACTGCTTTTGCTGTGTCTTAAAAATTTTGGTATGTTGTGTTTTTATTCTCGTTTGATTCTAGAAATTTTTTGATTTCATCTATTACCCAGTGGGTTTTAAGCAAGGTATTATTCTTAGTTTCCATGCATTTAAATTTTTCCTTGTTTTTCTTGTTATCGATTTCTAATTTTATAGTGTTGTGATCAGAGAAGATGCTTTGTATTATTTCGATGTTTTCATATTTATTGAATTTTGCTTTGTGGCCTAAGAAGTGGTCTATTCTAGAGAATGATCTATGTGTGTTGGAAAATAATGTGCGCACTGCTACTGTTGGGTGAAGTGTTGTGTATGTGTCTAAGAGATCGAGTTGGTTGATTGTGAAATTTAGAAAATACTTCTGTATCTTCACTGAGTTTCTTTTTAGTTGTTCTATCCTTCATTGAAAGTGGTGTGTTAAAGTTTCCAACTATTCTTTTGGAGCTGTCTATTTCTCTTTTCTTTGGCATTAGAGTTTGTTTTATTTATTTTGGAGCCCTTTCGTTGGGTGTGTATGTATGTATTATGGTAATGTCCTCTTGGTGGATTGAGCCTTTAATCATTATGTAATGTTCCTTCTTGTCTTTTATTGTGGATTTTGCCTTAAAGCCTATTTTATCTGAGAATAATATTGCCCTCTTGCTCTTTTTTGGCTACTGTTTGCTTGACATATTTTTTCCCATTCTTTGATTTTTAGTTTATTTATATCTTTGTGTCTAAAGTGTGTCTTTTGTTGAGACCTTATTGATGGATTGTGTTTTTTTTAAATCCATTTTGCCATTCTCTGTCTCTTTACTTATGATTTTATGATTTTCTTCTTCTTTATTTTGATGAGTAGGTTTGTTAATTTTCTTTGTGGTTACCCTGAAGTTTGCCTTTATCTTCCTAAGTTTAAAGCAGCCTTTTATTTCTTGATATCGCCTTGACTTCCTTTCCATATGGTAGTTCTATATTTACACCATTTGTTCCCTCTTTTTTGTTTCGAAGTTGTCATCATTTACAGACTGATGTCTCTGGTTCCCTGATTTCAGTTTAGCTTTATTTTTCTTGAGGGTTCTTTGTCTGGTTTGGTATCTGGACAGTGCTGTCATGTGTCACGTTGTTGTCTTATGTTGTTGGTTCTCTGCCCAGAAGACTCTTTCGAATATTTCTTGTAAGGTTGGTCTGGTTTTTACAGATTCCCTTAATTTCTGTTTATCTGGAAATGTCCTTATTTCGCCATTGTATTTGAGAGACAATTTTGCTGGATACATAATTCTTTGGTTGGCAATTTTTTTCTTTTAGGGTTTTATATATGTTGTCCCATTGCCTTCTTGCCTGTATGGTTTTTGGCGAGAAATCAGAGTTTAGTCTTATTGGTTCCCCTTTGTAGGTGATCTTTCGTTTTTCCTGAGTTGCTTTCAGATTGTTTCTTTGTCTTTGGTTTTGGAAACCTTTGATTATGATATGTCTTGGTGATTTTCTTCTGAAATCTATCCCGTATGGCGTTCCTTGTGCTTCTTAGATGGATATCTTCTTCCTTTCATGATATTAGGGAAGTTTTCTGTCAGCAAATCTTCAGAAATTCTCTCTGCACTTTTTATTGCCTCCTCCTGTCTGGAATTCTGATCATGTGTAGATTATTCCTCTTGATAGTGTCCCATGTAACTCTTGAGAGTTTCTTCCTTTTTTTTGTTCTTTTTTCTGATTTTTCCTCAAATTACTGGCTCTGGATCCTGGCTCACTTCCTGCTCTGTGAATGGCAAAATCCCTGTAATTCTCACTCTCCTTTCTGTGTTTTCTTTCCTTAGACCTGGATCATGATCTGCTCACGTTGCTTCTCTCCAGATGTGTCTGTACAGTTTCTGTTTCTTATAGGAATGCCATGAAGTTGCTTCCCTGTGTTTCTCACCTGGGGTCACTACTGCCTTTGTTTTAAGATGGCCATGTTGAGCCACAATGACTAGCAGAGTCCCTCCATACCATGGAGGAGGGAGAAGGGACTGGTCCCTTCTGATAACATGTCCAGTGTAAGTGAGACAAAGTCTCACCACCCTCACTTCTAAGGAGCATCCTGGCCGTACTTCTTCCAGGACAGATTTGTTCATTCTTCTGGCAGTCCAAGGTTCTATGCCAACACCATAATTCAAATGTGTCAATTCTTATTTGGTCTTCCTTATTCATTGTCTAGCTTTTACATGCATACAAGGTTGTGGTCCAAGACTTAATCATCAGATATTCCCAAGACATTTTCAAAAGACACCTTTTATTTCTAAAAAAATTATTCCAGGATAATAAAGTAAAAGGAGAACTTCTTCCCCCAGTGCTACTTACCACGGGTAGCTTGTATTATTAATTTGGAGCCAGGTAATTTTTTTACGCTACAAAGAATTATCCAGGAATTTTGGCAGTTGCCAGTTGTAAAAAACACTCATTTCTACTTGTTGTCTCACATTGAATTTTTAATCATTTCAGTAGGAATGAATGATAAGTCAGGTTTTACCCAGTGTATCTCTTTACAGTTGATTTTTTTTTTTTAAGCCTTAATGATTATTAAATTTTGTTTTAATTTTGGCATAGTTCCAACCTGAGAAGATCGTCTAAACTTTGGTTTTTTTCCCTCCCAGAAGTCAGTGACATTTTGAAATAAACAGGTACAGGTAGAGAATTCTGTGAATGTCTTTCGACATCTTCTTGTGAGTTGACATGGTAGCCATGTTCAGTACTTTCTGGGTATAGCATTTTATAGTTGTTCAACTAGCGACAAATCCAACTACGTAGTTATTAGCTCCACTTTTTCCAGTTTTGACCTAGGGAATTATGTAAGAGTTTGCCAAGTGTTTTGAGGAAATTAAGATATACTAAATACTGTTTTTGTGAGAGACTGCTAATGTATGATTCGAGAGATAGAAAATTGTTAGTGATTTGTTGTTAATAAATTCATGTTGTATCCTATACATTTTTGCTTTCTTTTCTAAGGGCTTACAGTCTATCTGTTTGATACTGTGTTTTTAAAATTTAGAGGGCTTTAGTCTTTGGTTCTTGAATCTTCCTCTCCATATCTTTTGAAAATTCCAAGTACGTTTATTTGCTTCCAGTGCTCTGAGTTCTTTTGGGTTCTTTGTGATCACTTGGACTGCTTAAAAATCAAAGGTGTTTTCATGACTTTTGCAATAAATTCTTTGGGTTTTGTGTGAAGCGATTGGTTGAATCTGTGGGTTAGCACTCATTTAAAACGGATGCTATTTCACCAGTTTGTATACTGTTTTTAGGTGGAAGAGCATCTATTGCCATGTAATGTGAAAGCAATTAAATAAGAAAATATATGAGAAAGTGTAGGAAGTGTGCCACACAGTAGGTGCTTAAGTAAATGTAAACACTCTAAAAGTTTTTGTTTAGAAGTTGGATTATGTTTAACCTACCATATACCTGAAATTCAGAATTATTTTATAGTTCATAAAAACTGATCAAGTGCCATGCCATAGGCTCAGTACTTTACTTACATTATTTAATTTAATCCTCACGACAGATATTAAATAGAAATTACTGCCATTTTATAGAGGAGGAGAAACATATTTAGGAGTTAAATAGTGTGCTCAAGGTTATGCAATAGAAGGTGGAAGAGCTGGGATTTGAACTAGGTATGCCTTGAAAGGAAACCCTGGTGGCGTAGTGGTTAAGTGCTATATGGCTGCTAACCAAAGGGTCAGCAGTTTGAATCCACCAGGCACTCCTTGGAAACTCTGTGGGGCGGTTCTGCTCTGTCCTATAGGGTTGCTATGAGTCGGAATCAACTTGATGGCACTGGGTGACGGCACTGGGTATCCCTTGAAAGCTTTTGCTCGTAACTTCTATAAAAGAAACAACCCAGACATCGTTTATAATATTCTTCTGTAAATAACTGATCCACAGCATGAGGGTCTATTTGCTTATCAGTCTTGGAAATGTATTAATTTGTGACCTTTCTTTCTTCTCAGATGTAGCATATCCCTATTGCTGGGCTAAAGATGGAAAGGGAACAGTAGCCTGGGGACTGATTTTTTCCTCCTTTTAATGTCTCTGGGATTCACATTTCACCCCCTTACTCTTTACTCTCTTCCCTCCGTAAACAGTGGTCCAGCCTTTCGTGTACATGGGTATTTGTGATTTCAACACTTGAAACTTCTGCAATATCAGCATTTATTTTGAAAGGGCAATAGGATTGTAGCCATTTTTATTTGTTAAAAGACCGATGTGGATAATTTTTCTGCAAAACATGCTTTTGAAAATAATTGAAGCTATATATTCCATTAATTTTTTTTAACTAAATGGATTATTTAAATAAAATTGTAACAAATTATAAATAAGTTATTTATAATGCTGATTTTGAGGCAGGCATCTAGTGCTTATGTTAGAATATTAACTTTTTTAATCCTTTTTACTTTCTGCATTCTCTTCATTTCCTTGTATACAAGGAAGGGACATACATTAAACATTTCTGTGCTTTGGTTAATACATTGAAAATATTAACAGGCAAAATGAATTTTAATAGAAGAAAAGTTACTAAATTTAATTATTTTTTATTTCTTACAGTGAATCTTGCACTTGCACTAGCAGCAAACGATTCGGTAGGTGAATATTAATAGACAATGTAAAGAGCGTATTGATGTTTTTAATTTAGTCTGTCGGTACCTGTGTCATACAGCTATAGTAAGTCGCACATCTTTAAGGATCTCAAAATGCTGCCATTAATACTGCTTATATTTAATGATGATGCATTTAAATTTGATCATATATTGTTTACTAGATATCCCACAAAACACTTTGGTTTTCTTGCATAGAGGTCATGTGCTAAACCAGTTTTCTCCAATTATGGTTTACGAAGGATTATTCTGCATTCAATTTTTAAGTGCTAGTAATTCAAATTTTGTTTAAGGTAAAATATATTCTAGAAGTAGTGTATGCTTATTGAACAAAATTCAGAATATATGTGCAATATGAAACCGAAGACTCATCTACTCCCCTTTTTCTTCTAAAGAGTTAATCATAGGCTGCTGTTTTATGTATATCCTTCTAGCTCTTCTCTGCACATAAAATTTAAAATACGCATGTTTATATGTTTGCACACATATTTCCATGAGGTACCCCTTTCTTCTTAATGGTTGTTGCATTCTGTAATATGGTGGACCATAATCAACTAATTTCTCTTCTAATGAAATATTTAGTCCTATTTTTTTTTTTTCTTATTCCAAATGATGCTAGAGAGGAATTCTTATATAGTATTCTTACATACTAAGTGATGATATTTTTGTAGTGTAGATTCTTGGGAGTGGAATTATTAGGTCAGAAGGTGTACTTCTAAAAGTTTGCTTCAGTTTATATTCTACCTGTAATGTTGAGAGTGCCCCTTTCTTATCCTTTCATAATGTTTAAAATAAAAATAAACATTGAACGTAATATGTAACTCCATAAATCATCAGCTAGTTAAAAAAATTCACACTGACTTTAATTTCTCCTTCATACCTATTTTATAAAACACATTTTACAATCATTTGATATGTTTAGTTGGGGCTGTGTTTCTTATTTTCTACTGTTACTATGTAACTTCAGTTCCCAGTAGATAACTACATATGAAAAATAATGTGTGGTATTTATGCAAGTACGGTATCGATGTAAGGAGTCCAGAATCTGCCAGAACCTGGAACTAGACATGTAAACATTCAAGTTTTCTGATGTTTGGCTCTATGTTGTTTCTTAAAACTGGAAACTAGTAAACAGCATTTAAAATATTTTGGTTATGTGAATATTATTCACTTTAGAACTGAGTAGTGTTAATTGGACTCTTAGAGAAGAAAATATAATAATCATGTTTCTCTAAACTTGTACTTCTAGATTGAGAAGATTCCAATATCACAGTCAAGTTTTTCTGTTTTGATTTCTTTTCAACTCTCTTCCTCTTTGGGGAACAGACTTCCATGGATCCCATATTGTCCTTTTTCTTGAATTCCATTTTTTTGTTTTCTGGAGGACATCCTTGAATAACAGAATAACAGCCTCCCCCACCTCCAAAAAAAAAAAAGGTGTCCACACCCTAATTCCAGGAACCTGTGTGTTATTTTACATGGCAAAAGAGACTTTGCAGATGTGGTTAAGTTAAGGGTTTGATATGGAAAGAATTTTCTGGATTATGGCCCAGTGTGGTAACAAGGGTTCTTATAAGTGATAGAGTGAGGCAGGGGCGTCAGATTCAGAGTGATTGAATATGAGGACTCAGTCTACCTCTGGTAGCTTTGAAGATAAAAAGGGTCAAGGAATGGAGACAGCCTCTAGAAGCTGGAACAGGCAAGGAAGTGGATTCTTTCCCAGAGTCTCCAGAAGGAGTGCAGTCTTGCTGGCACCTTGATTTTAGCCCAGCGAAACCCATTTTGGACTTCTGTAATAATTTCTTATGGCAGCAATAGGAAACTGATAGATACAGGAAGTACATTTTCTTTGTTTTTGAATTTCCGAAGATTATGTATTTTACCTTCATAATTGAATTCCAGGTTCAAAAATTTTTCTCTGAACTTTGAAAGCAATTTTCCAGTTTCTTCTAGAATGCTAATGAAATTTCTGATGCTAGTTTGATTCATATTCCTTTGTAGTAACCTGAGTTTTAAGGTTTTCTTTATATCTTTTGTGTTTAGAAGCATTGCAAATATACATCTAGGTTTAGCTTTTAAAAAACTTTACCTCCTTGGAAATTGGCCCTGGTATGTCAAGGCTTGAGGGTTTTTCAATTTAGGGAAAATTTCTCATATTCATTGATTACATTCTCATGTGTTTATTCTCTTTCCAGAAACCATATTAGATAGATATTGACCCTTATGAGTTGAAATCGACTTGACAGCTACGTTTTTTTTTTTTTAATGGGTATGCTTGTTAATTTTTCTCTTATATTCAGCATCTCATTGTCCTTTTCTCTGTGTTTTAGAAGATGTCTTAGGCTATTTTCCAGACTGTTGTATTGGATTTTAGTTCTTATTCAGCCCTTCTGAAAGTTTTTTTTAATTTGGAAGTATTTTTAATTTTCCAAAATTATTTCTTCCTTTTCAAAAGTGTTTTACCTTTCTACTTTTAAAAAAGATAGTTGTATCATTCTCTTGGATCTCTGTGAGGATACTAATTAGAATTAAAAAAATGTGTCTTTTAATGATCTCTGTTTCCTTAGAATGGTAGTTCTGTAATGTGGCCCCTGGACCAGCAACATCAGCGTTACCTGGTCATCGTGATGAGGCCATGATTCCCAGTATTGTGCAATTGTCCACCATTTTGTCATCTGATATAATTTTCTTATGTGTTATAAATCCTACCTCTATGATGTTAGTGAGGCAGGATTAGAGGTAGTCATGTTAATGAGGCAGGACTCAATCTACAAGATTAGGTTATGTTTTAAATCACTGTCTTTTGAGATACTGAAGAGAGAAGTGAGCAGAGAGACAGGGGGACCTCATACCACCAAGAAAGCACTGCTAGGAGCAGAACGCATCCTTTGAATTTTGGGTTTCTGTGTGGAAAAGCTCCTAGAACAGGGAATGATTGAGGACAAGGACCTTCCCCCAGAACCAACAGAGAGAGAAAGCCTTAACTTGGAGCTGGCACCCTGAATTTGGACTTTTAGCCTCCTAGACTGTGAGAGAATAAATTTCTCTTTGTTAAAGCCATCCACTTGTGGTGTTTCTCTTATAGTAGCCCTAGATACCTGGGTACTCGTTAAACATACAAAGTTCAAGCTCCATCGCAGATCTACTGAATAAGAAACTGTGCTGCTGTAACACAAATACCACAAGTGAGAGGCTTTAAAGAACAGAAATTTATTTCCTCACAGTTCTGGAGGTTATAGGAAAGGAAAAGCAGTAAGACTATTTCTGGGTCATTTGTTCAGAAAGCATTTAGTATCTCTAATTGTTTTTAAACATGCTGGTGAAAGTCTCCTTTAAGAAGGTCTTCAGTATTCTGTGATCCTGGTGAAGATTGTTTTTTTTCACTTTTTGATACCTGTAACAAATTTAGTACAGAAATTATGAAGAAAGGCAAGAAATTTGAGCCACACACTGTGATGAGTCTAATACAACATACTGCAGTATTAGATGATTGACTGTTTTGTCTTCTTTAATTAATTTATATATACTTAAGAAAGACTGATTTTATATAGCTTGTATACTTAATAGTATTTTTGATTAGAGAGCAGCATGTTTAACTTAAATAATTTTGAAAGGTAGTCTGCGAGAGGACTGCCTGCATGTAGGAAAGAAGAGCTACATCTGTTTCCTGTGTTTTATATGTTTTTGGCATAGTCTTGTACTCAGTATTTCCCAACTTAATATTTTAATATCTTAGGCTGGGTTCTCTAGGGTAGCAAAAGCAATGAAATATATATATACATAGATAGATATATAATAGAGATTTATATAAAGGAAATGGCTCACATGGCTGTAGAGGCTGGAAAGTCCCAAGTCTGTGGGTCAGGCTGGAGGCTTCTCATGACTCATGTAGCTACAGGGTCTGATGAACCCAAGATCGATAGGTGAGCTGGGAGGCCACAGGTACTGGAGATCATATGACCAGGAGCCAGATGCAGGATCCAGAGTGAGTAAAACGCTCTAGCTTTGCCAGAAAGTCCACATATATTAGATGCAAGCTATACCCTAAGGAAATTCCCTTTCAACTGATTGGCTGCTCATAGCAGATCTCATCATGGAGGTGATTTCATTATATCAGATATCATCATGGAGGTGATTACGGCTATATCATAACTGCCAAACTACCGATAATCTTGGCCCAGCCAAGTTGACACACAACCTTAACCATCATATTAATATCGCACTTATTTTGAGAATGCATTTGGTTTTTGAGGGAGCTCAGGGTTCCTGCAAGCCCTTCATCTACCTGAGCTGATACAGATGGACATGGACATTTATTGAGACTTGGTGATAGGATGTATTGTTTTAAGGGGTTCAAAGCTCCAGATAAGACAGATTCTTTGCATTTCTCTAGTGATTCATTATTATGAAGTCTTAATTATTCCATGAAGTTGTTATTTTAAGAGGAATTTCTGACCTGCTTTTACTTAGACCAGTTTTGTTCAAGTCCTTGGGCTCTTTTCTGCAGGTTGATACATGCCTTTGTCTCAGCATTGGAGTTGGAAAATCTGATAAGATTAGATTGTAGTCCTAGGAAAGAGGTATGAAACTATTAGTTTTACTTTAAATGTTGACTTTAGCGATCTCCCCTGTGTAAACTTCAGGGGGTATGTAAGACAGTCCTTTGGGGTATGGGAAGAAAATTTTACTTTTCTATTTGTATTAATTTTCATCTAATCCTTTTAAATTTATGTTTTTTGTATATACTTTTTAATTTGTATCATATTAATATAGTAGCTCCAATATAATTTATAAAATAATAAATATGTTAATGTATATTAAGAAGGTACGCTCAAAATTCTTTTTTCTGATAATGGGTGCACGATCATAAAAGTTTGGATTTTTTGCCTAGGCAAAAGGAATTTCAGGGCTGGACCATATGTCCAGGTCAAAAGAAGATTATTTTGAGAATTGAGGTAAAGGCCTTATAGAAATAGGGTATGGATTTTCCTTGCTTTTTTATAATTTTCTTTGGGGACATAGAGGGGTTGTATTGCAGAGCAGGATTTGCGATTATGAGTGCCATACGTCTAAATATTATATCCAGTGGTATGCTGAGCTGGCTTGTGAGAGCCAATTGTTAAGTTTTCAGGAATTTTGTGGATGAGTTGACATCATGTTCTTAGCTTAAAATAGGCCATGGGGATATTTAAACTGTAGAACTTGGCAAACACTGCATATCTTCCTCTTCACCCCATCCAAAGCCAATTGTTAAACATTTACCAGTATCCCACCACTGATCATGCGTACTGACAGTCGTATTCCTTGATTCTTTTTTTTTATATTTTCTTTTTCTTCTTAAGCACTCCTATTATGCATCTCATTTGTCTACAGTATAAATTTAATGCACAATGGGGAAGAATAGTGAGATTGGGGAGGGAAATATAAAGGCCATCAGAAGCAGTTGATTAGCTCTGTGAGGCTCCTAAATCAATTCATTTCAGTTCAACAAACATTTATTGAGCACTTACTCATTGCCAGGAACCCTGGAGATATTATTTAAAAAATAAAAATAAAAAAGGATCCTGAGATCTCACAGGGTACAGTATTGTATGTGTGTATGTGTATTTTTGGTGGTGTATAGCTGAAATTGGTTCAATAACGGTTTTTCTGGGTGTGAAAAAGTGTTAAAGAAATATTTAATAAACTTTTATTATGCTTCATAACAGATTAGGGACACTGCATACTCTTAAAGCTTTTACAATCTAATGAAGACAAAAGGAAAACAAATGGTTTAAAATGATGAGATATATCCAAGGTTAAACACAGTAAATTCTATCTAAGATGACTAGCTTTTATTTCAGAGAAAGGCAATTTTTTTTTTAAGAACATTTTCATGTACATAATTATGTTTGATTCTCACAGAAGCCTGTAATGCAGAGCGCGTAGTATTTATCACAGTTTTACAGTCTTTATTGATTCTGTCATGTCCTTGCAACTTTGTATCAGCTAGCAAATAACCCTTGTTTCTATCTCTGTGATATTTTTCCAATATATATCTTTCTATTTCCATTATTGCCACTCTAATTAAGGCTCAAATTACTTTTTCCTTTGGCTCATTCATTCAGTCGAAACGATTATTAAGTGCCTACTCTGTCCCAAGCACTACGTTAGTTTGGAGGATACAGAATGAGACACATAGCCTTTGAGAAACTCAGACTAGCAAACTATTGCAGTGATCTTTTAACTATTTATGCTCAAATCCATCCAGCACATAATGCCAGATTACTCTTTCTAAAGCACTATTGGAATCACATTGTTCCCCTGCTCAGAGTCATAGGTGAGTGCCTTTATTGATTTTCATGATCCTGTGTGATCTGTCCCTCATCTACCTTTCTGAGTTTATCTTCGGCTATGCTTCTAAGTGGCTTCTGTGCTCTGGCCAACCTGCTGAGCCAGTCTGGGCTGAATATACTTGGTTTTTGATAGTTTACAGTCTTTCTTAATGCATTTCTGCTGGCATCTTTCTTCAGCTTTATATATCCTACCTTCCAGGCCACCATGTATGATTGTGCTGGTTATATCCTGCTTAAATGTGCTGGCCAAGGGGGTGAGTGATGACGGAAATCCAGAGTGTACTCCTGTTGATGTGCACGTGTGGGCTGCTTTCTAATTCGTAAAAAGGTACAGTCTGAGCTAGCTGTGCCCTGAGGGGTAACTCAGTGAAGTGATCTCTGAATTTCCCCAAGTGGAGGTCTGTTTGCCGCTTGTGAAATCCAGTAATACTGTTTATTTGTATTCTTACTGCATCTATGCAGCATTTCTGGTAATTTTTGTGGTTATAAACATTTATTGAGCTTTATTAAATGTCAGGACTGTTACAAGTGCTTTGTATGTATTAAGTCATTTACTCCTTATGACATGATTCTTGGGCTCATGGTTCTTATCTTCATAGCAAATATGTAGGAATCCCTATTGTAGATGAGGAAGAAGAAGCACATAGAGGTAGGTTAAGTCATTTGCCCAAGATCATGTAGGAAGTAAATGGCAGAGTTGAGATATGGATTCCAGCGTAGATCCTGTACTTTTAACCTACTTGCTATTCTGCTTCTGTCCTCGTTGTTGTTAGTTACTATTGAGTCAGGCCTGACTCATGGTGACCCCATATAGAACAGAACAAAGTTTTGCCTGGTCCTACTCGGTCTTCGGAAACCCTGGTGGCGTAGTGGTTAAGTGCTACAGCTGCTAACCAGAAGGTCGGCAGTTCGAATTCATCAGGTGCTCCTTGGAAACTCTACGGGGCAGTTCTACTCTGTCCTATAGGGTCGCTATGAGTCGGAATCAACTCGACGGCAGTGGGTTGGTTTTTTTACTCCATCTTCATGATAGCTGAGACATGCTTGAGTCCATTGCTCCCCATCCAATTTAGGGGACTAATTTTCCAGGACTATATTGGACAGTAGTCTGTTGTGATCTGTCTTAGGCTGGGTTTTCTAGAGAAGCAAAACCAGTAAAGCCTATAAATATGAGAGAGGGAGAGAGAAAGAGACTTATATCAAGGAAACAGCTCACATGATTGTAGAGGCTGGAATGTCCCAAGTCTTTGGATCAGGAGAGAGGCTTCTCCTGATTCACACAGCCGTAGGGGCTGGTGAATCCAAGATCGGCAGGTCGGAGAGCAGGGCTCTTGCTTACAGGTTGAGAAGATTGATGAATTCCAGGATTGGCAGGCAAGACTACAAGGCTTCTCCTGATTCCCGTAGCAGGAGGGGTTGGCAAACCCATGATCAGTAGGCTGGAGAGCAGGACTCTTGCTCACAGGCTGTGAAGATTGATAAATCCCAAGATCGGCAGGTAAGCTGCTAGCCCAAGTCCCAAGAACCAAAGGTTAGACAAACAGGAGGCAGCTGTAGGATCCAGAGAGGTCAAAAGCCAGAATGTTTACTTATATTTGGATGCAGGCTACATGCCCGAGGAACTCCCTTTCAACTGATTGGCTACTCACAGCAGATCCCATCATGGGGGTGATCACATATAAACTTGAGAATCATGGCTGAGCCAAGTTGACATACAGCCTTAACCATTGCATGATCTGTGGGGTTTTCACTGGCTTATTTTTGGAAGTAGATTGCCTGATCTTTATTTCTAGCTTCTCTTAGTCTGGAAGCTCTGCTGAAAGCTGTCCACCATGGGTGACCTTGCTGGAATTTGAAATACTGGTGGCATAGCTTTCAGCATCATAACAACATGTAAACAATTACAGTACGACAAACTGACGGATGGATGGTGGGTTCTTAGCTAGATTATTTTAAGTAAGAACTGTATCATTTTCGTCCTTGGCTGCCCTCAGCAGGTAGCACAACACCTTATGACTTAGGAGATATACAATAAATATTTGCTACATGGATGGTCGAGCCTGAGCATAGACGGGTTTCACAATATGTTAAGTGAAAAGTTTTTATTTTATTTTTTGAGGTGTGGGGTTGATATGGAGGGTTTGTTATACCTTAGTGGCCTATGCATTATTCTTTTCCTGCTTCTTAATGGATGGTGTACCCTGTGGCTCTGCTTGACCTTCTTCTCGTTTTATACTCTTAAGCCAATATTCTCATCTTTTCCCACTGTCCTAGTTACTACCTATGTGCTCTTGACTCCAAATATATCTGCAGTCTGGATATCTCTCCTGGGTGCTAGATCTAGTTTTCTATAATAGACTTCCACTTGAGTGTTTTACAGCATTTCAAACTCAGCATGTATGTAGCCAAGCTCTTTTTTATAACTGTCTCAGTCCTAGGTCACGCTAGATTCCTTCTGTTCCCTCACTTCATTCCTTGGTTCCCTTCCACTCCCAAATCAGTTATCTGTTTTTGCTGCTTCTGCCTCTTAAAGCTTTGTAGAATCTGCCCTCTTATTTTATTCCTAATGTCAGTGCTTTATCCAAGCTCTTAATATGGATCTCCTGTGATTTCTGCCGCTATTACTCTAGCACTAGGTGATTCTGCTGTCTTATTTTCTCTGCTACGATGTTTGAGGAAAAGACTAACACTTCTTCCTATATTATTTTATAAGGGTTTATTTACTTGCTTATCTCCTCTGCAAGTGTATGAACTTTTGGGGGGCAATGATTTTGGTCTTACTCATTTTTTTTGTTTAATCTCAGTGCCTAGGCCAGTGATGGTACACAATAGGCTCTTGGTAAATATTAGCAAAGACAACAGGACATGTTAAGTGAAGAGTGGTTGTGTCTTTGAAATTGACTCAATGGCAACTAACAACAGCACCAACACCGCCCTCACCACATGCATGCATATTCACATACACACATACAGATTACTGGGTGGCACAAACAGTTAAGTGCCCCACTACTAGCCAAAAAATTAGCGGTTTGAACCCACTCAGAGGTATCTTGAAAGAAAGTCCTGGCAGTCCGCTTCCAAAAGGTCACAGCCTTGCAAACCCCATGGAGCAGTTCTATTCTGCACATGTGGGTCACCCCGGTCTGAATTTACTTGACAGCAACTAACAGCAATACATGTATATATGGATATGTTGTCTATAGTTTTTTCAATGCTAAATTATGTCTTTTTTTCCTGAGCAAATGAATTAATTAAAAGTTAAATCGGATAACGTATGTAAAGTGCTCAGCACAACGCCTGACACTCAGTAAGCGGTAAACAAATTTTTTAGTATAGGTAGTTAAATAAACCTTTTTGTAAGTAGTATTCCAAATAAACGTTGTCCTGTATCTTACTTGACTATTTTAGCAAAACTAATGCTAAGTTTTTACGTATTTTCCATTTCTGGAATGAATTATTAACTAGAATTTTTAATTGGTCTTAAAGATATAAAAGGCAGCAGTGTGAGCCTCAAAGAGTTTGTGTTTCTGTGTTCTTTTTTTTTCCCATTGATATTTAGCTCAAAAAATTTTTTTTCCAGTTGTATAAGGTCTTCGTACCTATTCTTTCCAGATACACTGCTTTTTTTCCATGAACTGTTACAACTGGTTCTTTAAACGTAACTAAGGTTATCTTAAGCCTTTGAATTTCTGTGACCATATTAGGAAAAACCAGGAAACTTTAGTTTAAGGTTTAGGTTTTACTTTTTGTAAAACGCTTTTTGAAAAGCAACGGAACATGCAATTTACCATTACTTATAATATCATGTCTAGCCTTTTGGTATCAGGCAGACCTGGGCTTGATTCTGGGTCTGCATCTTGCCAACTATATGACTTTTGCCTGTTACTGTAGACATATAGTTGCCTACCTGGTTGTTTTGAGTATTAAAGGGGTTAATGCATATAAAGCACTTCACATGGTGTCTGGCACATAGTAAATATTCAGTAAATAGGAGCTTATCCTCATTAGCTAATATTGTACTCCAGCTGCCAGCCTGGATATATTATAATCTGGAGTAGTAGTTGTTAAAATGTAAATTTGGGTGAAATCATGTTTTTCAGAATTATAAATTTGGGAAAATCCTGATGTATACCACTTAGTTCTTAATATTGAGGCTCATTTTTTTCTCTAATGCCAGTGTTGTAAAGCGGTTACAGTGTTTTAAATCAACCTGTTCTTAATGTTTTTATTATAGCTTGGAAATATTTATAGCAGGTACATTTCGTACGAAAAAGTATGTTTTGTTTCAATATTAGCCATTTTGAAGGAAGAATACACTGTTAGTATCTTACGTGTAGCTATTTTAAAGCTAGAAGGGAAACTAGGGCAAGAGGTCAGATCCAGAAGGAACAATTGCAAAATCATTTTGTTCTTCAGTTCAAAGGTAGCTTCTGCTAAAAAGTGTGTTTTATATTTGTAAGCACATAGGAATTTACAATTTTTGACATTTACTGTGGAGACTCAGAAAATGTATTTGTAATTATAGCGAAAGTCTCTACTAAAACTAAGAATTTCTTTTAAGATAATGAATGGAAATATTCATCATAGTTGATAAATTTTCCTGCAGATATTTGATAATTTTGATACATATGGATACATACACACACATACATACATGGGGAATTATCAGTTTATAACTCATTGAAAAGAATGAATAGACCTTTTGATGAGTTACTTTTTTCTTGTTCTTTCATATGTAGGCTTGCTCATTTATTCATCAAGCGTGTATTGAGGGCCTGTTGTGTTTTAGGTGCTCTGCTTAGCATGGAGGATTATAAAAACGGCTTGGGAGCAGTGTCTGACCTCCTGTGACTTCACAAGGGGAAAGGAGAATCAAGATCAACAGCCTAAGGCTGATTCCTATGAGGTAGAGGTCAGACATGCCTCCTCTCTCGGCCATCTTTACCAACTCTGACACCAACCTTCCCTCCCATAGCACTCTCTACTTCTCTTCGGGGTTACATAATTTATTGCAGTGGCCACACAGAATTCACAGCCTATATTTGCAATTATGGGATTTGTTAGGGAAGTAACAGTTACAATTCAGGCTCAAGAATGCTCAGGATACAGTTTTTCCATATGGATAACCTCTCACCAGCTGTGCTTGCAGGCACGCCTCTCCCTTGCCCTCAGTCTTTGCCAGAAGGCACTCAGCTTTCTCTGTCCATGGGCTGGGAAGCCCACTGCGCCATCTCCTCCTGCCGGGTCTCTGCCACTGGGTCTCTCCTCTTGGTCTCTCCTTCCTTGGTGATGGTGAGCTCTTCTCCTCTGCTCTGGAATTGGTTCTCTTTTAAGGCAAAACTGACTAATCCCCTTGGGTTACCCTGTCACACAGTTTCACCCAGTCACCTGAGTGGGAGTTACAAGACCATGATTAAAAAGGCCACACAAAAGTAAATCAATAAACAGCTGTATCGCAGGGATACAAAGTAGAAAAAGCCCTGACCCTCTCCTTAGCTTGGAGCCCTGATTGCCTAGTGGTTAAGAGCTTGGGTGCTAACCAAAAGGTCAGCAGTTTGAATCCCACAGCCCCTCCTTAGAAACCCTATGGGGCAGTTCTGCTCTGTTCTGTAGGATTGCTGAGTCTGAATCGACTCAACAGCAATGGGTTTTTTTGGTTTTGACCTTAGCTTAGTTAATTTACAGCCTGAGTGAACTGTTTGAGAAATTGCCATTTCCAATATAAGTCATGCTGTCTGTATGTCTTAATGAATTTTTTACTTGTTTCTAATCAGCTTCCCTTCTCATTTACCACAGATACCCTTCTAGATGCCTAGGATATCACATAGATGCATATCCTAGGCATTAAAAAAAAAAAAAAAAAAGGCATTAGTGAGCTGAAATGGACTGTTATTGGCCATTTTGAATCAGACAATCATATGGTCTACTATGCCGAGAATGACAAATTGAAGTAGAATGACAGCGGATTCATTGTCAAAAAGAACATTTCAAGATTTATCCTGAAGTACAACGCTGTCAGTGATAGAATAATATCCATACACCTACAAGGAAGACCAGTTAGTAGGATTATTACTCAAATTTATGCACCAACCACTAAGGCCAAAGATGAAGAAATTGAAGATTTTTACCAACTTCTGAAGTCTGAAATTGATCAAACATGCAATCAAGATGCATTGATAATTACTGGCAATTGGAATATGAAAGTTGGAAACGAGGAAGGATCGGTAGTTGGAAAATATGGTCTTGGTGATAGAAACAACAGTGAGAGCGTGTGATAGAATTTTGCAAGACAAATGACTTCTTAATTGCAAATACCTTTTTTCAACAACATAAACAGTGACTATTATACACGCAAGTAAAGTTTTGCTGAAGATCATTTGAAAGTTGCAGCAGTACATCGACAGGGAACTGCCAGAAATTCAAGCTGGATTCGAAGAGGATGTGGAACAAGGGATATCATTGCTGATGTCAGATGGATTCTAGCTAAAAGGAGGGAATACCAGAAAGATATTTAGCTGAGTTTTATTGACTGTGTAAAAACATTTGACTGTGTGGATCATAACAAATAATGAATAAAATTGGGAAGAATGAGAATTCCAGAACACTTAATTGTGCTCATGAGGAACCTGTACACAGATCAAGAGGCAGTTGTTTGAACAGAACAAGGGATACTGTGTGGTTTAAAATCAGAAAAGGTGTGCATCAGGGTTATATCCTTTCACCATACTTATGCAATCTGTATGCTGAGCAAATAATCCAAGAAGCTGGACTATACGAAGAAGAATGGGGCATCAGAATTGGAGGAAGATTCATTAACAACCTGTGTTGTGCAAATAACACAACCTTGCTTGCTGAAAGCAAAGACAACTTGAAGCACTTACTGATGATGATCAAAGACCAGAGCCTTTAGTATGGGTTACACTTCAAAAAAAAAACCAAACTCACAACTGGACCGATAAGCAATGTCATAATAAATGGAGGAGATACTGAAATTGTTAAGGATTTCATTTTACCTGTATCCACAATGAATGCCCATCGAAGCGGCAGACAAGAAATCAAATAAGGTATTGCATTGGGTAAACCTGCTGCAAAAGACCTCTTTAAAGTGTTAAAAAGCAAAGATGTCACTTTGAGGACTAAGGCATGCCTCACCTAAGCCATGGTGTTTTCAGTCACCTCACATGCATGTGAAAGCTGGGCAATGAATAAGGAAGATTGAAGAAGAATCGATGACTTTGAATTATGGTGTTGGCAAGGAATATTAAATATACCATGGATTGCCAGAAGAATGAACCAGTGTGTCTTGGAAGAAGTACAGCCAGATACTCATTAGAAGCAAGAATGGGAGACTTCATTCGCATACTTTGGACATGTTATCAGGAGGGATCAATCCCTGGCGAAGGACATTGTGTTTGGTGAAGTAGAGGGTCAGCGAAAAAGAGGAAGACCCTCAACCAGATGAACTGACACAGTGGCTGCAATAATGGGCTCAAGCATAACAACCATTATGATGATGTCTCAGGACTGGGTAGTTCTGTTGTACATAGGGTCACTATGAATTGGAACCAACTTGACGGCACCTAACAACAAGACAACAAATCTTTCTCACTGTCCTCAAGCCTTCTATTTCCCTCCAGTTCCTTCAGTCATGGCAGATGATCTTGACTCCTATTCCACATGAAAAATAGGCTTTTCATTGGTAACTTCTTTAATGTCCACTCCCTCTCTCAAGGGCATCTCTTAGTCATCATTACTTTCTTTCCCTCCTGCCTCAGAGAAAGTAATGCTTCATTCCTCTGTCTGGACTTTGGCCCTTTATTTCCTGCCTGTTCTAGGAATTTGCGTGATTAATTGCTTTCTGTTATCTTCAGCTTCTCTTTACTAATTCCTCCTCCTCGGTTATGAATCTATTCATCTTACTACAAATAAAGACAAAAATATAAATATGTATTTATTGGATGAATGAACAAATCAGTATATCTTTTTTTAACCCTTGCTTTGCCTCAAGCTTCTGCTTTCCCTTTTATCTTTCCAATACAACCAGACTTAAGAGAGTAGCCTATACTGGCTGTGTTAATTTACCCAGTTCTCATTCATTCTTTTTCATGGGTTGAATTGTGTCCCCCAAAAATATGTGTCAACTTGGCTAGGCCGTGTATCCCAGTATTGTGTGATTGTCTACCATTTTGTCATCTGATGTGATTTTCCTATGTGTTGTAAATCCTACCTCTATGATGTTAATGAGGCAGGATTAGAGGCAGTAACGTTAATGAGGTAGGATTCAATCTGTAAGATTAAGTTATGTCTTTAGTCAATCTCTTCTGAGATGTAAAAGAGAAAAGCAGAGAGACAGGGAGACCTCACACCACCAAGAAACAAGAAATAAGAGCTGGGAGAATAGCTCGTCCTTTGGACCATTGTGCCGAGAAGCTCATCGACTAGGGAAGATTGATGACAAGGACCTTCCCCTAGAGCCAGCACAGACAGAATGTCTTCCCTGAGAGCACCCTGAATTCAGACTTCTAGCTTCCTAAACTGAGAGAATGATGTGAGTAGGTGAGGACCTTGCTTAAAAGGCAAAGTGGTGTCAAACATCACGAACCTGCCTCTCCACCAGATAGCTGGAACAGTTGAAGTTAGACTTCAGGTATATATGCTGTTCTACTGTGCTAATGAGATCGTGCTGTTGGAATGGGCCCACACAAGTCTATGCAGGGCTGAAAGGCATTCAGAGTCTGTGGACCCCTTGTGCCTGTGCCTAGGCAAAGGAGCTGTTTCTACCCTGAGTTCCCAGTTTACAGGAGCCTGCAGATTATTTTTTCCCTATTTGTTCCTTCCCCAAGGCCGGGAGAATGTTTCAGGGTGCTCGACAGGTCCTACTTTTGGCCTAGGGAAAGTGGCTATTGCTGAAGCCAATTCCAGACTGGTGCAGAGTGGAGAGGAGTCAGGTAAATGGGAGAGAGTTTTTTTCCCAAATGTATGTTTTTTGCTCTATGTGGTAGATTAGATGCAAGTACTTAGCTTTTGCTGATTGTGCTCTGCTTTTAGCTAATTGTGGAGGCATGAATGGACTTTCCGCCGCTCAGTCTCTCCCGAAGTGGAAAACATGTCCTGAATGCCACTGCTTGTCTCACCACGCTTGTGCCAGGGAATCTGGCCTGTGGGTTGCTGGTTGCCACCGGGTCAGGTCTGGCAACTCCTCGCTGCTTCTGAACTGTCTTTCTCTCCCTCTGCTGCTCAGTGTGATTGTTCAACCTTGCCTTTGATGTTCAGGGCTCCTAGATTGTTAGATATAATCAATTCACTTGTTTTTTCAGGTCTTTGTTGTAAGAGGAACCACAGGAAGTGTCTGACTATTCCACCATCTTGGTCTCACTAACTGCTGGTTATCGCGAGCATTTCCTCATGTGTCTGTTAGCCACTTGAATGTCTTCCTTGGTGAAGTGTCTTTACATTTCATTTGTCCATTTTTTAATTGGATTATTTGTCTTTTTGTTGTAGAGGTGTTGGATTTTCCTGTAGATTTTAGAGATTAGACCTTTGTCGGATTTGTCATAGCCAAAAATTTTTTCCCAGTCTGTAGGTTCTCCTTTTACTCTTTTGGTGAAGTCTTTTGATGAGCACAAAGATCCCAGTTATCTAGCTTATCTTCTGGAGTTTGTGTGTTGTTAGTTATGGTTTGTATCCTGTTAATGCCGTGTATTAGGGCCTATAGCGTTGATCTAGTTTTTTCTTCTGTGATCTTAATAGTTTTTGGTTTTATATTTAGGTCTTTGATCCATTTTGAATTAGTTTTTGTGTGTGGTGTGAGGTATGGGTCCTGTTTGATTTTTTTGCAGGTGGACATCCAGTTTTGCCAACACCATTTGTTAAAAAAGACTGACTTTTTTCCATTTGATGGACTTTGGGCCCTTGTTGAAAATCAGTTGACCATAGGTGAGTGATTTACATCTGGGTTCTCAATTCTGTTCCATTGGTCATTGTACCTGTCATTGTACCAATACCAGCCTGTTTTGACTACTGTAGCTGTATAGTAGGTTCTGAGGTCAGGTCGTGTGAGTCCTCCTACTTTATTCTTCTTCTTCAATACTGCTTTACTTATCTGGGGCCTCTTCCCTTTCCATATAAAGTTAGTGATTAGTTTTTCCATCTCTTTAAAGAATGTTGTTGGTATTTGGATCAGGGTTGCATTGTATTTGTAAATCGCTTTGAGTAGAATTGTCATTTTCACAGTGTTGATCCTACCTATCCATGAGCATGGTATGTTTTTCCATTTATTTAGATCTCTTTTGGTTTCTTGCAGTAGCGTTTTGTAGTTTTCTTTGTATAGACCATTTACATCTCTGGTTAGGTTTATTCCTAAGTATTTTATTTTTTTAAGGTCAATTGTAAATGGTTTTGTTTTCCTGATTTCTTTTTCATCGTTCTCTTTATTGGCGCATAGGGATCCAACTGATTTTTGTATGTTTACCTTATATCGTGCCACTCTGCTGAATCTGTTCCAGTAGTTTTCTTGTGTACTTTTCTATGTATAGTATTATATCATCTGCAAATGGGGACAGTTTTACTTCTTCATTCCCAATTTTGATATCCTTTATTTCTTTTTCTTTCCTTTTTGCTCTAGCTAGGACTTCCAGCGCAATTTTAAATAGGACTGGTGATAAAGGTCATCCTTGTCTTGTTTCTGTTCTCAAGGGGAATGTTTTCACCCTCTCTCCATTAAGAACAATGTTGGCTGTTGGTTTTGTATAGATGCACTTTATTATGTTGAGAAATTTCCCTTCTATTTTATTGAGAGTTTTTGTCAAGAATGGATGTTGGACTTTGTCAACTGCCTTTTCTGCATTGATTGAGATGATCATGTGGTTCCTTTATTTATGTGGTGGTTTACATTGATTGATTTTCTAATGTAGTGCCATCCTTCTATACCTGGTATGAATCCTACTTCATCGTGGTATATTATTTTTTTGATATGATGCTGAATTCTATTGGGTAGAATTGTTTTTTTTAAATTTTTAAAAATATCGTATTCTTGTTATTGTACTTTAGATGAAGGTTTACCGAACAAACTAGCTTATCATTAAACAGCTAGTATACATATTGTTGTATGATATTGGTTAACAACCCCACAACATGTCATTACTCTCCCTTCTCGACCTTGTATTCCCCGTTATCAGCTTTCTTGTCCCCTCCTGCCTTCTAGTTTTTGCCCCTGGGCTGCTGTGGCCCTCTTATCTTGTTTTGTTTTATGGGCCTGTCCAATCCCTGGATGAAGGTTGGACCTCGGGAGTGACTTCATTACTGAGCCAAAAGGGTGTCCGGGGGCCATACTCTCAGGGTTTCTTCAGTCACTGTCAGGCCAGTAAGTCTGGTCTTTTTTTTGTGAGTTAGAATTTGTTCTACATTTTCCGCCAGCTCTGTCTGGGACCCTCTATTATGATCCCTGTCAGAGCAGTCAGCGGTGGTAGCCAGGCACCATCTAGTTGTACTGGACTCAGTCTGGTGGAGAGTGTGGTAGTTGTGGCCCATTAGTCCCTTGGATTGATCTTTCCCTTGTATCTTTGGTGTCCTTATTCTCCCTTGCACCTGAAGGGGTGAGACCAGTAGAGTATCTTAGATGGACACTCACAAAGACCCCAGATGCTATTCACCAAAGCAGAATGTAGAACGTTTTCTTTATAAACTATGTTATGCCAGTGAGCTAGGTGTTCCCCAAGACCATGGTCCCACAACACTCAGTACCAGCTAGAATTTTGTTGAGAATTTTTGCGTCTGTATTCATGGGAGATACTGGTCTATTATTTTTCTTTTTTTGTGGTGTCTTTGTCTGGTTTTGGTATCAGGATTATGCTGGGCTTAATAGAATGCATTTTAACCACTTTTCAGGGTACAATTCAGTGACATTAGTTATATTAACCATGTTGTGCTACCATCACTACTATCCATTTCCAAAAAGTTTTCAATCCCAAATAGAAACTCAGTACCCCTTAAGTAATAACTCCTCATTCCCTGTCCCTAGTCCCTGGTAACCACTATGCATTTGCCTATTCTGGATATTTCATATAAATGGGATTGTATAAAATTTGTCTTTTTGTGTCTGATTTATTTCACTCAGCATTGTTTTTAAGGTTTACCCTTGTCATATTGTATGTCATAATTTGTTTTCTCTTTATGGCTGAATAATATTCCATCATTTGTATATACCACAGTTTGTTTATCCATTCATCTGTTAATGAACACTTGGGTTGCTTCTACCTTTAGGTGTTATGAATAATGCTGCAGTGAACACTGTGTTGTAGAAGCATCTATTTGTGTTCCTGCTTTCACATCGCCTGGGTATATACCTAGGAATGAAATTGCTGGGTTACAGAGTAATTCTATGTTTAACTTTTTGAAGAGCCAGCGAACTTTTCCATTATGCCTGTGCTGTTTTACATTCCCACCAGAAGTGAATGGGTATTCCAATATCTCCATATCCTCTCCAAGACTTGTTATTTTCCCTTTTTCTGATAATAGCCATGCTAGTGATTATGAAATGGTATCTCGTTGTGATTTTGACCTGCATTTCCCTGATGAGTAATGACATTGAGTATCTTTTTGTGTGTGCCTTAGTCATCTAGTGCTGCTATAACAGAAATACCACAAGTAGATGGCTTTAATAAAGTTTATTCTCTCACAGCCTAGTAGGTTACAAGTACAAATTCAGGGTGTCATCTCCACGGGAAGGCTTTCTGCCTTTGTCGACTCTGGAGGAAGATTCATTTTCATCAGGCTTCCCCTGGTCGAGGAGCTTCTCAGATGCAGGGACCCCAGGTCCAAAGGATGTGCTCTGCTCCCGGTGCTGCTTTCTTTTTATTGTGCTTTAAGTGAAAGTTTACAAATCAAGCCAGCCTCTCATGCAAAAATTTATATACACCTTGCTATATACTCCTAATTGCTCTCCCCCTAATGAGACAGCATACTCCTTCCCTCCACACTCTCTTTTTGTGTCTATTTGGTCAGCTTCTGACTCCCTCTGCCCTCTCATCTCCCCTCTAGACAGGAGATACCAACATAGTCTCATGTGTCTACTTGATCCAAGAAGCTCATTCTTCACCGGTATCATTTTCTATTCCATTGTCCAGTCCAATCCCTGCTGAAGAATTGGCTTTGGGAATGGTTCCTGTCTTGGGCTAACAAGCTCTGGGGACCATGACCTCTGGGGTCCTTCTAGTCTCAGTCAGACTATTAAGTCTGGTCTTTTTATGAGAATTGGGGGCCTGCATCCCACTGTTCTCCTGCTCCCTCAGGGGTTCTCTGTTGTGTTTCCTGTCAGGGCAGCCATCGGTTGTAGCCGGGCACCATCTAGTTCTTCTGGTCTCAGGCTGATGTAGTCTCTGGTTTATGTGGTCCTTTCTGCCTCTTGGTCTCATAGTTACCTTGTGTCTTTGGTGTTCTTTATTTTCCTTTGGTCCAGTGGGTTGAGACCAATTGATGCATCTTAGATGGCCACTTGTTAGCGTTTAAGACCCCAGTCGCCACTGTGGGATGCAGAATGTTTTCTTAATAGATTTTATTATGCCAGTTGACTTAGATGTCCCCCAAAACTGTGGTCACCAAACCCCCACCCCTGCTATGCTGGCCTTCGAAGTGTTCAGTTTATTCAGGAACTTCCTTGCTTTTGGTTTAGTCCAGTTGTGCTGACCTCTCCTTTACCATGTGTTGTCTTTCCCTTCACCTATAATGTTCTTATCTACCATCTGATTAGTGAATACCTCCCGGCCTCCTCCCTCTCGTAACCATCAAAGAGTATTTTCTTCTCTGTTTAAACTATTTCTCCAGTTCTTATAATAGAGGGCTTGTATAATATTTGTCCTTTGCAGCTGACTAATTTCACTCTGCATAATGCCTTCCAGACCCCTCCATGTTATGAAATGTTTCACAGATTCATCACTGTTCTTTATCGATGTGTAGTATTCCATTGTGTGAATATACCATAATTTATTTATCTATTCATCTGTTGATGGGCATCTTGGTTGCTTCCATCTTTTTGCTATTGTAAACAGTGCTGCAGTGAACATGGGTGTGCACATATCTGTTCGTATAAAGGCTTTTATTTCTCTAGGATATATTCCGAGTGGGATTGCTGGATCATATGGTAAGTCTATTTCTAGCTTTTTAAGGGAGCGCCAAATCAATTTCCAAAGTGGTTGTACCATTTTACATTCCCACCAGCAGTGTATAAGTGTTCCAGTCTCTCTATAACCTCTCCAGCATTTATTATTATTTTGTGTTTTTTTTTTTGATTAATGCCAGCTTTGTTGGAGTGAGATGGAATCTCTTTATAGTTTTGATTTGCATTTCTCTAGTGGCTAATGATTGTGCACATTTCTTCATGTATCTGTTAGCTACCTGAATGTCTTCTTTAGTGAAGTACCTGTTCATACCTTTTGCCCATTTTTTAATTGGGTCAGTGCTGCTTTCTTGGTGGTATGAGGTCTGCAACTCTCTGCTTCCCTTTCCTTTTATCTCTTGATAAAGGAGATAAAAGGTGATGTAGGCCGCTTGCCAGGGAAACTCCCTTCACCTTGGATCAGGGAGGTGACCTGAGTAAGGGTGGTGTTACAATCCCACCCTAATGCTCTGAAAATAAAATTAGAATCATGAAATGGAGGACAACCACACACTACTGGGAATCATGGCCTAACCAAGTTGATACACATATTTTTGGGGAGACATAATTCAGTCTGTGACAGTGTGCTTGTTGGTAATTTGTATATCTTCTATGAAGAAATGTCTATTCAAGTCGTTTGCCCATTTTGTAATTGGATTGTTGGTCTTTTTGTTGTTGAGCTGTAGCATTCTGGATATTAAGCCCTTATCAGGTATGTTTCCCAGTAGCTGAGTTATTAAAGGCAGACTCTACCTAAATTTCCCTTGACTTTGCTTTTTCTGCTCTTTTGCATCTGCTGTTTTCTCACCTTATTTGGCCAGCTCCAGATCTCATGTTAGATGTCACTTCGTCTGTGAAGCGTTCATAGTTACTTCAGGTAATGTTGTCCTTTCTCCTATTGATTCGTATGTTTATCTCCTGCCATTACAGTGACAGTGGCCTCCACGAGATCAGACTCAGTCTTAAATCATCTCAGTTGTTAGTGGCTAGGCCATTGTTACATACCTAGCAAATGCTTGCTAACTGACGAAAAGATTACATTTTGATATAGTTGTCCTAAGGTTTACCAGAGTTACTAGGTTTTCTAAAGTGTCTATGAAATTAACAAGGAGTAATGCTTGCATTGGGAAAATCATGCTTAGAGAAGCTTTTAAATAGGAATTATCATCCTTCAACATTTTTATTTCAGTTAATACATATACAATAAAAACCAAACACTTATATTTGGAACATGATTCCTGTGTGCCAGAAAATGCAGGGAAGTGGGCAAGTGTTAGATTTAAAACAAGCTTTGATAAGATTAAAGGAGATAAAAATAAAGTTCAAATCAGAACAGTATTGTTTTCATTTGTAGTACTTTAAAGCTTTAATTTTGACCTTGAAACATTTCACATTACAGAGTTCGTTCCAACCTGTTTCTTTTTGGTCAGGAACATGTTCACTTTTGGCAGTTGTACTGTGTGAAAGGGCTGGGGTCAGCACTGCTGTGCAGAAATGGGTCAATGAGTGTTCAGATGAAAGGGAGAAACTTTTAAAGAGTCTTTATTTATTGTTGGTATAATAAGACAAAATAATTATAAGCTTGAACCTCTCACCATCTTCTTGCTTCCGCCTTCATCTCTCAAATGCTTTGCCAAATTAACCACATCAACCAATTTTACAGAAAATGGGTTGTTGTTTTAAATAGTTAGTTCTTTAGCTATTTTTCTTAAGAAGCTTTGTTGGAAAGGCTCTCCTCTCTTGTTTTCCAAAAGGGCATAAGTCTCCTTTGTACATCTATAAAAATCTTAAATGGCCGCTTAAAGAAAGCAGGCCGCATGTTCTACTTCAGTGAGTGATAAAGCACAACCACCTATTTTTCAGCTGAGCTGGAAGGAAGAACTCTGTCCTACTGTTGCTTTAAAAGATGATTTTATTACTGTCAAGACAGATAAGAAGCTAGGATTTTCTAAGAGTAATAAATGGCAAGTTGGATTACGGCCTGTGGCTCTTAAGCAATGTAACATTCTTGAATTAAGGGAGGAGGGTGATTTAGGTAGTTCTTGAAGGCAGTCTAGATCCCCTGCATGGAGACAGGGCTGCTCTCTGTTTAGATTTTCCCTAAATAGAGCGAGAAGCATGAGGCTGCTCCAAACCTTGAAACAGCCTTTGCTCTCAAACTTGTGCTGGAATGTTATTCGGAGTGTGATGGGGCTCTTTGCCAGTCACTGTGGAAACTGGTCAAGCCCTGGTCCTATCCTTTTGACTATTTGGAGTGGCCTAAATAAAAGACGTTCATCATGTTCAGTCCTACTCCCCATGTATGTATTTTCTTTAAAAATGATTTAAAAAATATAGCTTACTTAAGGGACAACAGGACATTTATGTCATATTTGTAGTAGGCTATTTAAAATATTTTCTACAGCTGAAGAATATCCTGGCCAAGAAACATTAATGAAAATTCTCTCTCATTCTGAATGGGCGTAAATCCATTGGTTTGTGATTTTTTTCTGTTGGCCTCTCTGCAGCAGAATAGCAAATGCTAAATTTCCATTTACCTGCTTAATTATGGAGAGGGTCTTGTTATTGAAATTGGGGCATGGGTACTATTTTATCATGCCACTGCCAGGTGATACGTGGTTTAAGTGATGGTGTCAGAGATATAAAAGTTAAAAGCACCTGTGAGCATTTTTTGCTGCCCAGGCAGGCCAGCTAATTTATTCATATTGAATCTAAGCCTTAGATCTCTGGCTTAACAATAACACGATAAACCTTTCAAGATGATAAGTCTTGCATTAAATCAGAGATGGTTTAAATCAGTCATATAACTTCTATAATTCTGGGCTGGCAACTACAGCATGAGAAATGTTCTGTTCAGTTACAAAACCATATTTGATTTTCTTTGACCACCAAATCTTAAACTGAATGAAAAATGTACTGTTTTACAAAGGCTTTTTACCATATAGCCACCGCTCCCAGACTCAAGTAGTTAAGGTTTATCTCCCAGGAACATTTCTAAAAGGGAATTGCTTTTTAGATCTGCTTGCCTTGGTGGATGTGTAAGAACATAGAGAGTAAGTTTAAAGAGTGAAGATTAAACTGAGATGCCAAGACATGTTTTTATCGGAACACAGTGAACAGAAGATCTCTTCTCACACAAAGTGGCTGCAAGGTCTGCCATTAACTAAATCTCTGACAACCCTTCATTGCTTTAAAGCATAGTAATTAGCTTCTTGCTATCAGGTGTACATCATTTCTGCCATGTGGAACATTTTCTTGGGAATATATAAGTAATATTCCATGTAGCCTGACAGGTCCTCAGTGGTCACATCATCAACACAGACTCGAGCTTGCCCAGAACAGGAGTAGGGAGAGCCAGACAGAGTTCTGGTGTGGAGCATTTGAGAGTAATTAGGATAATTAAGTATTCACATATCATAGCACATTTTTTAAAATGAGCAGTCTATGGCAAAAGTCAGGAAAGGCTTTATATTTATGGTAATCTTTAGGAGTCTGAACCTTGACAGTCCTTTTTCCTATTAGGGGGTAACTGGTGAGTAGAAGAGGAAGATCTAGCAGAAAGTCTCTGGGGAGTTACCTGGTTCTGGTCCACACTAATTGCATTGCAAAGGGTTTGTTCTATCTTCAAGGCCTGACCATAAGTGAAAAGACGAAATGGGAACTTGGATTATTGAGACCTCCCCCTGGTTGCTTCTAATAACTTGATTTCTTTTAACATCTGTTAAAATCTATTTATATGAAATCAAGATAAAGAGTATAATACATAGCTTCTATAAACAGCAATAATATTATACATTCATTCAAGTATTTACTGATTGTCTACCATGTGGTAGTCAAAGTTTCTGTCCTCAAGCAGTTTGTAGTCTAGTGGAGGAGACATAATAAATACACATATATTTTCTGATAGTAATAAAAGCTATGAAAAACACCAGAGTAGTGTTAAGGGAATATACAGTGATGGGAGGTGCTATTTTAGGTAGGGTGATCGGGCAGAGGTTCTATGAAGACATAACGTTTGAGAAGAGATCTGAATGATTTGAGAAACTGGAACATAGCAAGAGCAAAAACCTCGAGGTGGAATCAACTTGGCTTGTTGGAAGAATAGCAAGAAGACCAGTGTGACAAGTGGACTAATGGGAAGGTAGGCAGGAGGCATGTTACACAGAGCCTTGTAAACTATGGTGGAAATTTGGACTTTTTTTCCTGAATGGATGAGGAAGGTTTTTGACTAGAGTAGTGCTATGATCTAATTTACTCTTTAAAAGGATGTACTGCTGTGTGGAGAACAGGTTGGGGTTAAAATCAAGAGTTCCCTTTTACACATGTAATGTTTAAAATGTTGATAAACACCCTAGTAGATACGCTGAGTGTCATCAGAGTATAGATGATATCTAGTAGTATGGAACTGAATAAGATTAACTCCGAAGTAAGGACAGATTTGAGAAAATGGTACATCTTTTTTTTTCCTTTATTTTTTATTGTACTTTAAGTAATAGCTTACAGCTCAAGTTAGTTTCTCATACAAAAATTTATATACACGTTGTTATGTGACCCTGGTTGCTATCCCTATAATATGTCAGCACACTCCTCCTTTCCACCCTGAATTTCCCATGTCCATTCAACTAGCTCCTGTCCATTTCTGCCCTCTCATCTCGCCTCCAGGCAGGAGGTGCCCATTTAGTCTCACTTATCTACTTGAGTGTCATTTTGTGTCTTATAGTCTACTCTAACCTTTGTCTGAAGAGTTGGCTTCAGGAATGGTTTTAGTTCTGGGTTAACAGAAAGTCCAGGGGCCATGTCTTCTGGGGTTCTTCCAGTCTCAGTCAGACCATCAAGTCAGGTCTTGTTACTAGAATTTGAGTTCTGCACCCCAGTTTTCTCCTGCCCTGTCAAGGACTCTCTGTTGTGTTCCCTGTCAGGGTGGTCATTGGTGGTAGCTGGGCACCATCTAGTTCTTCTGGTCCCAGGCTGATGGAGCCTCGATTTATGTGGCCCTTTCTATTTTTTTTTCCATTTCTTGGGCTAATATTTTCCTTGTGTCTTTGGTGTTCTTCTTTGCTGCAGGTGGGTTGGGACCAATTGATGCATCTTAGATGGCTGCTTGCTAGCTTTTAAGACCCCAGACACCACTCACCAAAGTGGGATGCAAAACATTTTCTTAATAAACTTTGTTATACCAATTGAATAGATGTCACCTGAAACCATGGTTTCCAGACCCCCACCCCTGCTATTCTCTCCCTTGAATTGTTCGGTTGTGTTCAGGAAACTTCTTAGCTTTTGGTTTAGTCCAGTTGTGCTAACTTCCCCTGTATTGTATATTGTCCTTCCCTTCACCTAAGATAATTCTTATCTACTGTCTAGTTAGTGAATACCCGTCTTCCTCTCTACCCACCCTTGTAACCATCAAAAACTGTTTTCTTCTGTGTTTAAACCTTTTTTGAGTTCTTATAATAGTGGTCTCGTACAATGTTTGTCCTTTTGCAACTGATTAATTTCACTCAGCGTAATGCCTTCCAGATTCAACCAAGTTATGAGATATTTCACAGATTCATTGTTCTTTATTGTTGCGTAGTATTCCATTGTGTGAATATACCATAATTTACTTACCCATTCATCCATTGATGGGCACCTTGGTTGCTTCCATCTTTTTGCTGTTGTGAATAGTGCTGCAGTGAACATGGGTGTGCATAGATGTATTTGTGTGACGGCTCTTATTTCTCTAGGATATATCCCAAGAGGTAGGATTACTAGATCATATGGTAGTTCTATTTTTAGCTTTTTAAGGAAGTGCCAAATGGATTTCCAGAGTGGTTGTACCATTTTACATTCCCACCAGCAGTTTTTAAGTGTTCCAGTCTCTCCACAACCTCTCCAACATTTATTATTTTGTGTTTTTTGGATTAATGCTAGCCTTGTTGGGGTGAGATGATATCTTGTTGTAGTTTTGATTTGCATTTCTCTAATGGCTAATGATTGTGAGCATTTCCTCATGTATCTGTTAGCTACCTGAATGTCTTCTTTAGTGAAGTGCCTGTTCATATCCTTTGCCCATTTTTTTAATTGGGTTATTTGTCTTTTTGTTGTTGAGTTTTTGCAGTATCTTGTAGATTTTAGAAATTAGACCCTGAGCGGATATGTCGTAGCCAAAAATTTTTTCCCATTTTGTAGGCTGTCTTTATACTCTTTTGGTGAAGTCTTTTGGTGAGCATAAGTGTTTGATTTTTAGGTGCTCCCAGTTATCTAACTTCTCTTCTGGTGTTTGTGTATTGTTAGTAATGTTTTGTATTCTGTTTATACCATGTATTAGGGCTCCTAGCATTGTCCCTATTTTTTCTTCCATGATCTTTATCATTTTAGATTTTATATTTAGGTCTTTAATCCGTTTTGAGTTAGTTTTTGTACATGGTGTGAGGTATGGGTCTTGTTTTATTTTTTTGCAAATGGATATACAGTTATGATAGAACCATTTGTTAGACTGTCTTTTCCTCATTTAACTGACTTTGGGCCTTTGTCAGATATTGAAAATGGTACATTTTAAGGCTGTGATAAAGAAATAGATGAATTTTAAGACTTATTTAAGTTTTAAAGTTGTGGAGAATTAAAAAAAAGTTTGGCATTGGTTTTAAAAGTTCTGATTGGTATAGCACATTGATTTTAAGCAGTTGTCTGTTGCTATTTTGTTAGCCAATTCCTTTGCTTTTTTTTTTTTGGCTTAAAATAGTGGTGAGCTTTGTTCTTTTAGGAGTTCTCTGAGGAATTACAACAAAAAAAGAGTGTCAGAATGAATTGGAAACTGACTACAATGGTTGTTTCCAAAAGCTACATAGCATAGAAAGTTTATCATGGTAGGGACAATTTGAAAATTAATAGACGCCAGTGATAATAGGATAGAGGGGGCTTGTTTATGAAGGGAGTGTTTTAGTGAGCAAACACCAGCTGTGCATTACTAAGGGTGGCATCCATCCAGGGTAAGGGCGTTTGGGGAGAATTTGTATACTTGTTTTTTCACCAGCAGAGAGGCTTTTTAGTTAGATTACCGGTCTCATTTCTTTCCCAAAGGATTAAATTTCAAAAGAAGGATGTGAACACTCTAGCGGGATGAGGTAGGGGTGGGGGATGTATTTGGAACCAGATGGATATTTGCAACAATACTGGGTTCGAACTTCCCCTAGACGCAGCGGTTTCATAGGCATTTGACTGGGCACTTAGGAAGCAAATCTTAATATTACTTTTTTCTTCTCCATTTAATGAGAATTGCTCAGCTCAGTTAGCCCCCAGTTTTGTCTTTGCAATGGTCACATCATGAGGCTTGTGAGTATTCGTTCTTTTAAAATAATTTTTCCCCATTATAAGTAATACTTGTTTTGAGCATAAATTCTTACTGGTAGTAGAAATTGTTTTAATAACGGAGAAAAAAAGGAATTTGGTCTGATGTTACTAAAGGATATTATAATTCATCAAAAGGAAAATGTGGGAATCCAGAGACTCTACCAAATGTCGTTTTTAAAGGAGGAAATTGAAGTCAGTAAAGAATAGACTTGCTTGGGAACAAGTCCTATAAACGGAACTTGGGTAGCTAACATCTGCCTGTACCAAAATCCCCTACAAGGCTGCTACTTCTCCTTGTAGTAAGGGCTCTGACACTTTCACATTTGCACGGAAATGATTGTGATAATGTAAATGATGTTTTATTTTTATTCATAATTAGATTGGGGAGATGGAAGCCAGCTGTTATTTAAGTGTGTGTCTTGTGAAACATTGCAGGAAATATGACATAGGAAGTAGTAAATTAAAGGTTTCAGAAAGGGGATACCAGGCTTATGGAGGGATGGGGCAGATGACCTCTCCTGGTGACTGTTAGTTTTGGCTCTGGAAGAAATTTGGGTACGTTAGCTGATTACATCACATGGCCTATAGTTTTTTGATTCAGTTTGTGAAACTGGAGAATCCAAGATGTTCCTTTAAATTATATTTATTGACTATGTACTTTGGTAGAATTCTCACCTTCTATGCTGGAGACTCGAGTTTGACTTCTGGCCAGTGCACTTCATGTGCAGCCAACACCTACCTGTCGTTGGAGGCTTACATGTAGCTCTGATGTGGAACAGGTTGCAGCAGAGCTTCTAGGCTAAGATGGACTAGGAAGAAAGGCCTGGCAATTTACTTCTGAAAATCAACCAGTGAAAACCCTATGGATCACCACAGTCTAATCTGAATCATAAGGATGGCACAGGACTGGGCAGCATTTCCCTCTGATGTGCGTGGGGTTGCCATGAGTCAGGGCTGACTCCATGGCAGCTAACAACAACAATAACAAGCCACATGACAGATGGAGTCCCTGGGTGGTATGAACGGCTAATGTGCTTGTCTGTTAACCTAAAGGTTAGAGGTTTGAGTCCACCTAGGGGCACCTCGGAAGAAAGGCCTGGCAATCTGCTTCTAAAAAATCAGCCATAGAAAACCTTATGGACCTCATTTCTGCTCTGGCACATGTTGGGTCACCATGAGTCAGAATCTACTTGATGACAACTGGTTTCTGTAGGAAGGAATATGGTAGGAATTTTGGATAGAGTGATGAATAAGACAGTCCAAGTTATTTATTTACCTCCATGATGAGTGCCACAAAGGAGAAGTGCTGTGTCAGGAGAGCATATAACAGTCTACTGATCCTAATCTGAGAGTTGTAGGAAGATGTCCTTGAGAAAGTAATATTTGTCACATCTGCCTTCCCATAACCACCATTACTCTCTATCATGGTGCTCTATTGAATTTTTTTCATAGTAATAATTATTATTGCCCCCAAATCCTTATTTATTTATTATTAGTTTCCGTCTTTGTTACTCCTCTCCCAATTAGAATGAAAGCTCCCTGAAAGCAAGGACCTTTGTGTCAGAGCACCCTAAGTGAGAAGGAACACGGGGAGGGAGAGGAACTGAAAGAGCCTCAGTGAGGCAGCAGTCAATGTGAGAGGAAACATGGCTTTGGAAAAGTCTGGAATGTAGGCAAGAATGAGATCATACAGGCCTTGGAGGCCATGCCAAGAATTTTGAAATTTATCCTAAAGGCAATGGGAAGCAGTTTTAAGGAGGGGGTAGACATGATCAGATTTGTTTAAAAATTACTTTGCTGTTGTATGAAGAATAGCAAGGATGCAGGAGACTAGCTTAGGCTGTTACAGTGTCTTAGGAAAAGAGCATGGTGATGGTGTGGACTAGGCAGTGGGAATGGAGAAGGAGGTAGAACTGATAGGTCTTGGGAGGAGAGAGAGAAGGGTCAAGGTTTCCTGACTGTACAACAGAGTTGATGTCAGATACACTTTCCGAATGCATTTAAGAAATAATATGCATATTAAATATACACTCATGACACAATAAATTGAAAGCTTCTTTAAAGGTCTGGTCAATTATCTTGAAATAAAAGATTTAGTACTTGCAAACTTGAATATAAATAGAATGGGAAAAAAATACATTTGTTTACTCTTCAACTTTGGTATACAGTAGAATTACCCCAATTGTGAAAATTTAGAAAATGTGTTGAACTTTTGCAGTCAACTTTTGGTCAAGATGGAAAAACATAATACCTTTCAGTCTGTTTTTTTGCCTGCTGATAAGTAATCCATGTTTGCTTAAAGCTTGCTATTTGTCATAGTTGACTGGCGTCCTTATAGTTTTTTTGAAAACAGCTTTATTGGTATGTAGTCACATAGCATACAATTCATTCATTTAAAGGGTACAATTCAATGGTGTTTAGTATATTCACAAAGTTGTGCTACTGTCACCACAATTTAAGAACATTTTCATTTCTCCACAAAGAAACCCTGTACCTTGTAGCCATCACCCCTCATCCCTCTGCCCTCAGCCCAACTCCAAGCTGTAGACAACCAGTTATCTACTTCCTGTCTTTATAGATGTGCCTGTTTTGGACATTTTCTGTAAATGGAACCATATAGTATGTAGCTTTTGTGATTGACTTCTTTTACTTAGCAAAATGTTCTCAAGGTTCATCTGCACCGTAGCATGTTTCAGTACTTTATTTTTTATTGCTGAATAATATTCCATTGTGTGGATATACCACATTTTATTTATCCATTTCATCAATTGGTGGACATTTGGGTTGTTTCTACTTTTCAGCTATTATGAATAATGCTGCTGTGAACATGCGTGTACAAGTTTTTGTGTGGACGTGTAGTTTCAGTTTTCTCGGCTGTATACCTAGGAGTGAAATTGCTGGTTGCATGGTAACTCTCCGTTTAACCATTTGAGGAACTGTTAGACTGTTTTTCAAAGGGACTGCACCATTTTACATTCCCACCAGCAATGTGTGAGAATTCCAATTTTTCTGTACCCTGTCCAGCACTTGTTATTATCTATCTTCTTGATTATAGTCATCCTAGCAGGTGTGAAGGGGTATTTTACTGTGATTTTCATTTGTATTTCCTAGTTGTCTTTCTGTTGGACTAGAATGATAATGAAATTGAAGTTGTGAAGTTTACTGTCACAGAATTTAAGAAGTTATTTTAATGATTAGAGAGTAGAGATGAATTGGCATGTATAAGTATTTTCAGCATTTTGTAAGGCTTTACATTGTCTTTATGATTTTCATTTAGCAATTCTTAAAACATTTTATTTTGTACCTTCAGTTCAAAGAGGTTTTGAGGTACCTTGAAAAACTAATTTTCATAAATAGCTCAAAATATTTTTCGTTACCATTTTTCTTTCCTTTTAAAATACAATCTTCATTCCTTTTTGGCTCCTAAATAACATAGTTGAGACTGTCTAAATGATTATGGATAAATTGTTATTGAACAATCGAAGGACCATCTTGTGTTTGTTGTTGTCGTTAGGTGCCATCGAGTCACTTCCGACTCATAGTGACCCCATGTACAACAGAATGAAACACAGCCCAGTCCTGTGCCATCCTCATAATTGTTGTTATGCTTGAGCCCATTGTTGCAGCCATTGTGTCAGTTTATCTTGTTGAGGGTCTTCCTCTTTTTCACTGACCCTCTACCAAGCTTGATGTCCTTCTCCAGGGACTGGTCCCTCCTGATAACATGCCCCAAGTATGGGAGACCAAGTCTCACCATTCTTGTTTCTAATGAGCATTCTGGCTGTACTTTTTCCAAGACAGATTTGTTAGTTCTTTTGGCAGTCCATAGTATATTCAGTATTCTTCGCCAACACCACAACTCAAAGGCGTCAATTATTTGGTCTTCCTTATTCATTGTCCAGCCTTCACGTGCTTGTTAGGCAATTGAAAACACCATGGCTTGGGTCAGGTGCACCATAGGCCTTAAGGTGACATCTTGTGTTAGGCACTGTTTACTTATGGGTACTTCTTCACAAAGCTTCCTGCTTTGCAGGGTCGATAGATATTACACATACTAACTTATGTACAAGGAAGAGTGTGGCAAGTGTTTCAGTTGGTGGTATAACTGAGTATATTAATACCAGAGAAGAGAGAAATTAATTCCAATTTTAAGTAGAGAAGGCTGGGTAGAATTTTGGCTGGCGGAAAAATAGCAGAAAAGAAGATAATTCTAGATTGAAGGAACTATGTGAGTAGAATCATGGTAGCAGGAAATTACAAGGTGCTTGGCATGAAAAAGTAGTCTGTATGGCTATAGCATATGGTGTATTGGGACAAGAAGCTACCTAGAATCAGACTAAAAGATTGAGTTGATGTATATGACATGTAAAGGAGTTTGGATTTTGTCCTGTGACCAGTGGGCCACCTTAGAAAGTTTTCCACTGGTGTAATGTTCTTGATAAAAACCTGTGCTTTTCAAAGGTGTCTTAGTGATGTTAGGGAATGGAGGCTAGGAAGGCTATTGCAATAGCTAGAGTGAGAATTGACTTATTGTCTAAAGTTGGCTCAAAATGGGGTTTATTATTTCACATAACAAGCCTGGAAGTTACAGAGTTGGTTAAAAAGCAGCTCCACCATGTCAGGGCTCTGGGGCAGCATTTCTGCATTTCTCTTACCTCAAGTCTTATGGTCTTAGGAAGGCTGCCTCACTCAACCACAAAGAGGTAGAAGAAGGATGTGTTCCTTTATTGTATTTTTGTTAGAGAAGAAGAGTTTCACCAGGTGCTCCTTAGTTTCACTGGCCTGTATTGGAACTCATGACTGTGTATGTCTTAGCTGCAAGGGAGACTGAAAAAGTAGGGAGTCTGAAACTCTCCACCTGTAGAGTAGAAGGTGGCTCCACCTGCTGAAAGAAGCAGGAATTAGGGGTTGGGTAACAGAGGCTACTGGGTAATAATCAGTAGTGTCTGCAGGTGATAAAACCTATTTACTAGTGGAAAGGCAAAGGAGAGATAGATTAAGAGACAGGTTAAAAGGTAGGGAAGAATTGAAGATGACTCCAGGTTTTGGTGATGAATAAAAAGATGGCGATACTATTTACCAAAATGTATTTCTCAATCTAAAATTCAGTCCTTACTCTTTGAATAACACGTATTTGAGTCTAAAGCTGTATGCCTGGGACCCTACAATCCTTACCTTCTAATCACTAAACATAATGGAACATGGAGGAAGCAATTGGGGTGATATGGTGGTTTATAAATGCTACTCCTAGGACCAGTGCTAGCTGGCTATTTAAGAACCACCTGGGGACCTTGTTAAATAAATCAGAATCTCTGGGAATTGGTATTTTTAGGTCTGGGATTTGACCATTTATTTTCGTTAACAAGTTCTCCAGGTAATTCTGATGTACAGCTAGGCTTGAGTGTGGGCTTTGTATTCAGGTAACCTTATATTTGAATCCTAACTCTTCACTTATTAACTGTGTGAGCGTGGGCAAGTTCAACTTGACCTCCTCGAGCCACAGATTTTAATCTGTGAAATGTGTGGTAATAATACTGCCTACTTCTACAGAGCTATGGTGAAATACAGAGATATATGTAATGTGTCTAGCATAATACCTGGCACACAGTAAGAATTTACTCACTGGCTCTTATTATATGTATTAGTCTGTAGTAAGTACTGTGCATTTGATTTTAGCTTAGAAACATAGATTTCCATACCACTACAACAAAAAGAAAATAAGAAGCAGACTATAATAAATTGCTTCTTTTGTTGCCTAGTATCCATCATAATCAATAGCTGATTTCCCTTTGGCCCTGCCAAATGTCTTCTAGGCTAGAGCTTGTGAGCCTTTGTTTATTTTTTTCACTGCATTTTTGGCTGTATCTTTTCCGTATAATCTACGTAAGTATATATCTTAAAAATTGGCTAATACTTTGTAAAAAAATTGGCATGGTTGGGATGTCTGACTTCCTCTGACATCACAAGGGAGAAGGAGAATCAAGATCAAAACCCAAGGCTGATTCCTATGAGGCAGAGGTCAAACATACCTCCTCTCTCCATCCTTTTTATCAATTTTGACACCAGCTGTCCCTCCCACAGCACTCTCTCTCTGCTGGATTCAATAATATGTTGCAATGGCCACACACAGCTCAAGAGACCATACTCACAGTTATGAGGTTTATTAGGGAAGTAACATGTTACAATTCAGGATCAAGAACAGCTCAGGATACAGTTCTTTGGTCAGGACAGCTTGGCCCTGCCCACAGGCAGGTGTCTTTCTGGCCCTCGGCCTCTTGGCCAATGGCCCCTCAGGCCTCTTGGGCCAGCCTGGCCTCTGCCCTGCTCAGACAAGTGTTGCAGAGCTCTAACTCTGCCAGCAAGTGCTCGGAGGCACTCCACTGTTCCAGGAAGCCTCCTGCCTGAAGACGCTTAGCTCTCTTGCTCTGTGGGTCAGCACACCCACTGTAACTGCCTTGCTCTGTGGGCCAGAAAGCCTACTGTGGTGTCTTGTGCTGGTCTCCTGGTTCTGCTGCTGCTGTTTCTCTGCTGCTGCTTCTCACTGTCTTGTGCCGTCTCTGGTGTTACAGCTCTCTGTCTGTCTCCTGGGTCTAGGAGGTTCTCAGGGCAGGGACGCCAGGTGCAAAGGATGCGTTCTGCTCCCAGCTCTTCTTCGTGATAGTGAGGTCCCCTCCATCCATCTCAGGGATGGCTCTTTTTTAATTGTACTTTAGATAAAGGTTTACAGAACAAACTAGCTTCTCATTAAACAGTAAGTATACATATTGTTTTATGACATTGATTAACAACCCCAGGACGTGCCAACAGTCTCCCTTCTGGACCTTGGGTTCCTTACTGCTAGCTTTTCTGTCCCCTCCTGCCTTCTAGTCCTTGCCTCAGGGCTGGTGTGCTCCTTTAGTCTCGTTTTGTTTTATGGGTCTGTCTAATCTTTGGCTGAAGGGTGAACCTCAGGAGTGACTTCAGTAATGAGCTAAAAGGGTGTCCGGGGCCATATTCTCGGTGTTTCTCCAGTCTGTGTCAAGCCAGTAAGTCTGGTCTTTTTTTGTGAGTTAGAATTTTGTTCTACATTTTTCTCCAGCTCTGTTGTGATCCCTGTCAGAACATTCAATGGTAGTCGGGCGACATCTAGTTGTATTGAACTCAGTCTGGTGGAGACCATGGTAGTTGTCATCCATTAGTCCTTTGGACTAATCTTTCCCTTATATCTTTAGTTTTCTTCACTCTTGCTTGCTCCTAAAGGGATGAAATCAATGGAGTGTCTTAAATGGTTGTTCACAGGCATTTAAGACCCCAGACACTACTCACCGAAGTAGAATGTATTTTCTTTATAAACCATGTTATGTCAATTTAGCTAGATGTTTCCTGTGACCATGGTCTCCACAGGCCTCAGCCCAGCAATTCAGTCCCTCAGGAAGTTTGTGTGTGTCTGTGGAGCTTCCATGACCTTGTGGGATGGCTCATTTTAAGCCTAGTGGGATTGCAAAACTGACCAATCCCCTCATTAAGGTTCTATATACCTTATTTACATGACCCCTCCCCCCCACAAGGATGCCATGCACCTTATTTGCATTATTAGCAAGCTGTCCAGTTCCATTGGTGGGCCACGACCACCTTATTTGCATAGTCACGTTCAATCACTTTGTAGGAGTCACAAGACTATGGTGAGAAAGGCCATATAAAAAACAATTCATCATACTGTATACTGTAAGTCCAATTTCTGTGAAATATTGCCACTTATTTAGTAGAGGCTATTTTTTTACAGTGATCTCATATAAAACTTTAAACTAGACGTGGTTCTTGCTTTTAAAATAAAAAATAGTGTCAATTTGGATAAAAATTATAAGTGCACGTTAAGAGACATTTTATTATTCTCAAAGCTTTTGTTATGTATTTTAGTTATGTATATCATGTAATTAGAATGCTAGTTTGGATGGTGGTTTTGTGTGGTAAATAACTTCTTGCTGAGAATGAATGCTTATTTTCCTTGCTTGAATGCATAAAGAGGTCTTGGTGGAGGGTAAAGGACACCAACACTTACTGAGTACTTTTTTTGTGCTAGGAATTTGACTTAATTTGTTTCATTAGAGAGCGGCAGCATGTTTTACTGGTTATGTGTGATTCTGCAGGCATATTCCCTGAGTTCCTGTCCTAGTTTTTGTACTTACAAACTGCCTGACCTTGGGCAAGTTACTAACTTTTGTGCTCCTTGGTTTCTTCATCGAGAATTATTGTACATCTACCTCATACGGTTGCAGTGAGAAATAAGTGCTTGGCTGCTCTCTGAAAAGTTGGAAGTTCAAGCCCATCCAGTTGCTCCATGGGAGAAAGACCTGGTTATCTGCTTTCTTAGAGATTACAGCCTAGAAAACCTTATGGAGCAGTTCTACTCTGTCACATGGGTTTGCTATGAGTTGGAATCGACTCAGCTGCACCTAACAGCAACAATAACAAAGTGTTTAGGAAGTACCTGGCACTTGGTGCTATATAAATGTTAATAAAAATATGAATGTTAGCTATTCTTTAATCATCACAAATTCACACTGCTTTGTAATCCTCACAAAAATCCTATAAGGTAGATATCTTCTTAAGCTTTCTTTTACAGATGAAGAAATCGAGGATCCACGAGGTTAGGTAATTTATCCATGATCGCCCACTTGTTAAGTGATGCAAATGCAAGTTTGCCTTTTCATGTGTTCTACTATGCCTTTAGTATGTTAGTTATTAAAAACAAAACAAAAATAGTACTCACTTGTATGACTCGTTGTGTTAAGTAAGATTGACTTTAATTTATCAAAAAGGCGTTTTTGCTATCTTGCAATAGAATGGGTTAAACTCTTGAGCTTTGAGTATTCATATTTAAAAAAAATCTATTATTGATCCTTAATTTCAAATATTGCATCAAGATGTAACAGACCTTTAAAAATATACTGAATATTGCAGTGGCAATTTAATTGAAATTAATGACATAAATGTAACTTACCTAGGTTTAGGTACGGTGTCCCTGGGCGGCATAAACAGTTAATTCATCGACTCCTAGCTAAAAGGTTGGTGATTCAGACCCCCACAGTGGTGCCTGAGGAGACAGGCTTGGTGATCTGCTTCTGAAAGGTCACAGCCTTGGAAACCCTATGGTGCACTTCTGTTCCACACATGGGGTTGCTATAAGTTAGGATCGACTTGATGGCGTCTAACAACAATAAACAGGTTTAGGTAATGACATTTTTATAATATCATTTTATAGGTTATAATCATAATGGTACCTAGGAAGTTTTTCATAGATTTTGAACTCTATTTTAATTTGACATAGTAGTATCCTTATGTTTATACTTGAATATGGTACAAATGTTTCTTTCATGATCTAGTTGCCGTATGTGATTAAGAGGGTTTTCTAAATCCTCAGGGCTCAAATGTATTATGGAAAGTGTAAGCAGTTATGCTTGGTAACAGAAAAATAAACCTTCACTGCCGAGTTGATTCCGACTCCTAGTGACCCTGTGAGACAGGGTAGGACTGCTCCATAGATTTTCAAGGCTGGTTTCAAGTGCACAGATGCACATACTCCATGCTCACCCAACACAATAGAGTAAAATACTGTATTATAAGATAATCTTTTCTTTTTTTAGATAGGAAAAAAGCCACAAACTGCCCTTTCTTGTATTTTCTGTATGGTTTTAGGTAGAAAATATCATGCACACCATGCTTTAAGATTTCCTATTAGAAGCAGTAGCAAATTTGTTCTGACTAGCGCCCAAGAAGCTATTGATTGGCTAGATGTTTCCTTCAGTGTACCCTCTGGCCTACCTGTTAAATTTCTTTTGGTACAGTGCAACTTGCTGCCAGTCTTTCATTCTCCCACTTTTTTCAAGGAAGTTGCTTATAGGTTAGAGAACCCACCCCACTGCCCTCAAGTCGAGTTTGACTCATAGCCACCCCGTAGTGTTTCGAAGGCTGTAAACCTCTACAGAAGCGGATTGCCACATCTTTCTCCTGCAGAGCCACTGGTTGTTTGGAACTGCTGACCTTAAGGTTAGTAGTCCAGTGCTTTAACCATTGCGCCACCAGGGCTCAAGAAAGAGAACCAAAACCAAACCCAACCCAGTGCCGTCGAGTCGATTCTAACTCCTAGCGACCCTATAGAACAGAGTAGAACTGCCCCATAGAGTTTCCAAGGAGCACCTGGCGGATTCGAACTGCTGACCCTTTGGTTAGCAGCCGTGGCATTTTAACTACTATGCCACCACAGTTTCCAAGAAAGAGAACAGTTACCCTTAATTTTACATTTAATATCTTCTTCCCTTTTTTTTCCCCTTAGTTCCCTTTCATTTCTAACATTAAAAAAAAAAAAAAAAAAAAAAACCCACTGCTGTCGAGCTGATTCTGACTCATAGCGACCCTATAGGAGAAGTAGAACTGCCCAATACGGTTTCCAAGGAGCGCCTGGCGGATTCGAACTGCCGATCTCTTGGTTAGCAGCCATAACACTTAACCATCATGCCACCAGGGTTTCCATTTCTAACATATCAGTGGAAAATTGTTTCAGATCCTTTAACTTTCATTATCTGGTTCTGCCCAGTAAGAAATTATTCAGCTATTTCTCGCAGAACAAGGACCCCTGGTACCACAGTGGTTAAAGCGCTCGGCTGCTAACTGAAATGTTGGCTGTTTGAACCCACCAGCCACTCTGTGGGAGAAATATGTGGCAGTCTGCTTCCATAAAGATTTACAGTTTTGGAAACCCAGTGGAGCAGTTCTACTCTGTCCTATAGGATCGCTATGAGTCGGAATCGACTTGAAGACAATGGGTTTGGTTTTGGTTCACCTAGAACCATCTTTTTTTCAAAATTATTCTCCCCTATGCCCCCTGAATCTTGGCTCTCACCAATTCCTTTTTTCTTTCAAATTTTTCTCAGTAATTTTTTCCCCCATCACATCTCCCTGAGGAATGAGAAGGGCCCTTAATCCTCAGCAGGGCAGTGTTGGAAGGGTCTCCGCTTTTTTCACTGAGAGAAAGGGAACAGAGGGCATATGGAGACATGTGTTTCAAAACCACCTGCTTAGCGGCTGGGATTGTGAGTCTGCAGAGTGGATCAAGTGGTCTGTTCAGGTCTGATTCCTCTGGTTGCTGCTTTGCTTTGCTTTGGAAGAGCTCTCAGAATTGTAAATGATCTTCCCTGCATTGCAGTCTAGGTAAAGACATTCTTAAAGAATTTATGTTGGTTTTCCAGCCCTGTTGCTGCAGTATTTATCTGTTTTGGGAAAGGTTCTTGTTTAGTTAGGTTTCTAGGTAACCAGGCTTGGATTTTGGCAACAAAATGGTCGAGGTCACAAATGAAATGGCTGTTATTTCTAGGGGTTAGTGTCTAGAAGCATCTTTTTCTGCGTTTTACACATTACCATGGTGATAGGAGATTTTCTAATTTTCTCTGTACTTGGAGACTTTACTTACAAGGGTATTAGGTTTTTTTCTTTCTTTAATTATACAAGCCAAGGATTTAAGGTTTTTCTTTTCTTAATCTTAGGTATTTTACCCCTAATTTACTTTTGCTTCTACTTACTAAGATGAAAACGTGGAACTTAGGATAATTGCTTCTTATTAAAAAAAGATGTTGCTATCCTGCTCTGGAAAGGGAAAGAACAACTCCTATGCAGCTTTTTTTCCTTTTTTTTAAAACAGAGCCCTGGTAGTACAGTGGTTAAGAGCTACGACTGCTAACCAAAAAATTGGCAGTTAGAATCTACCAGTTAGTCCTCGGAAACCCTATTGGTCAGTTCTACTCTGTCCTATAGGATCGCTATGAGTAGGAATCAACTCAACGGCAATGGTGTTTTTTAAAATTTTTCCGCTGAAAGGTAAACTTTGAGAGTGGCTTCAGTTCTGAGTTAGAAGGGTGTCTGGGGGGGCCATAGTCTCGGGGATTCCTCCAGTCTGTGTCAGACCATTAAGACTGGTGTTTTCTGTGAATTTGAATTTTCTTCTACATTTTTCTTCTACTCTGTCTGGCACTCTCTATTATGATCCTTGTCTGAGTAGTCAGTGGTGGTAGCTGGATACCATCTAGTTGCTCTGGGCTCAGGGTGGTGGAGGCTGTGGTTCATGTGGTCTTTTAGTCCTTGGGGTTAATATTTCCTTGTGTCTTTGGTTTTCTTCATTCTCCTTTGCCCTGGAAGGGATGAGACCAAAAGATGTATCTTAGATGGCCACTCGCAAGCTTTTCAGACCCCAGACACTACTCACCAAAGTAGGATGTAGAACATTTTCTTTATGAACCCGTGTTATGCCCAGTTAAGCTAGATGTCCCCTGAGACCATGATCCCCAGCCTTCAGATCCAGTAACTCGGTCCCTGAGGGTATTTGGATGTATCTAGGAAGCTTCTATGACTGTACCTCATTGTGCTCTATTATATACATAATATACATGCTGTATTTACAAATATGTATGTAAAAATATCCACAGCCTAACCTCTGTAGATTTGTGGGTGTACTGCTATGTGCCCTCTTTTCCCTACTCAGCATCCATATCTGCTTGTAAGTTATTGTTTGTTTTTATTGTTATTGTAGGATTATATGTTATAGTATTTACCATGGTTGCCTTTTTTTTTTTTCTTGTGTTCCTCTAAGTGTCTTCCTTTGTCTCGGTCAAGTTGTGCTGACTTATTCTATATTTGTGTGTTGTCTTTCCCTTTAACGCAGTTAACATTGGTCTACTCTGTTGTTAGTGATTTCCCCTCCTCACCTCTCCCCTCCCTTGTAACCATCAAAGATTATTTCTCTTGAGTTTTTATAATAGTGGTCTCTGACAATATTTGTCATTTTGCGATTGACTTATTTCACTCAGCATAATGCCCTCCAGATTCATCCATGTTGTGAGATGTTTTGTGCATTCATCATCGTTCTTTATTGTTTTGTAGTGTTCCATTGTCTGTATGTAACATAATTTATCCACTCATCTGTTGATGGGCACTTAGGTTGTTTCCATATCTTTGCTATCTTACGTAATGCTGCAGTGCACATGGTGTGTGTATGTCTGTTGGTGTCACTGCACTTATTTCTCTAGGATGTATACCTAGGAGTGAGATGGCTGGATCATATGGTATTTCTATTTGTAGCTTTTTTAAGCACGTGCTGCATCATTTTCCATAGTGGTTGTACCATTTTACATTTCCACTAGCAGCGTATGGAGGTATAAATCCCTCACAACCTCACCAGCATTTACTGTTTTCTGAATTTTTGATCAGTGCCGTTCTTGCAGGGGTGAGATGGTATCTCATCGTGGTTTTGATTTGCATCTATCTAATGGCTAATGATTGCAAGCACCTTCTCATATATTTCTTGGCCTCCTGAATATCCTTTTTGGTGAAGTATCTGTTCATGTCTTTTGCCCATTTTGTGATTGGGTTGCTTGTCTTTTTGTTGCTGTTAAAGTTTTTTGTATATTTTAGACATTAAACCATAATCAGATATGTTGTTGCCAAAGGTTTTTTCCCAGTCTGTAGGTTCTCTGTTCACTCTTTTGGATAAGTCTTTTGGTGAGCATAAGTTTTTAAATTTTAGAAGGTCGTAATTATCTGGTTTATCTTCTGGAGTTTGCGTTTTTAGTCATGCTGGGTATTCTATTTATGCCATGGATTAGGGCCACTAGCATTGTCTCTATGTTTTCTTTCATGATCTGTATAGTTTTAGGTTTTACATTTAGGTCTTTGTTCATATTGAGTGAGTTTTTGTGTATGGTGTGAGATATAGATCTTGTTTCATATTTCTGGAAATAAATATCCATTTTTGCCAGCACCATTTGTTGAAAAGACTATTCCTTCCCCATTGAATGGACTTTGACCCTACATTGAAGATTGGTTAGTTGTCCATAGGTGGATGGATTTCCTTCTAGATTCTCACTTTTGTTCCATTGGTCTTTGTGTCTATTGTTGTATTAGTACCCAGCTGTTTTAACTACCATGGCTGTGAAATAGGTTTTGAGATCAGGAAGTGCGAGGTCTCCTACTTTGTTCTTCTTTTTCAGTAATGCTTTACTTATCTGCGGGTTCTTTCCTTTCCATATAAAGTTAGTGATTAGCTTTTCCATCTGGTTAAAGCACGTCATCTCTCTTTTTTATGATTTATATTACTGTGTTTCACAACGTAGTTATCTTTTACCCAAGAGTGTTACAAATGCAATTTGCTAGACCCCAGTTCATACGTACTGAATTATAAGTTCTGGAGTTATAGTAGTGAACAAATTATACAAAAATCCTTACCCTCATTTAGCTTCCCTTCTAGTGGAGGAGACACAATGTACAAGAGAAATAAGTAAATATATAGTATGTTAAATACTGACAGGTGCTAAGAAGAAATAAAAAACAGGAAGAGGGATAGGAAATGTCCAGTGTGGTGGTGAGGGGGTTGCAATTTTAGATAGAGTGGCCAGTGCAACTCTTCCTACACGGTGATGTTTGAGTCAAGACCTGAAGGAAGTGAGGGAGAGGAACTAGGTGGATACCTGTAGGAACAGGAGTCCGGGTCAAAGGAACAGCAACTGCAGAAGTCTAAAGGAGAAGCATGCCTTGTGTGTTAAGAAACTACAAGGAGGTGGGTGACTGGAGTGGAGTGGAAAGGGGGAGGGTAGTAGGAGATGAAGGAGCTCCAGTGGGTTAGTGGTTAGTTGCTCGGCTCCTAACTGAAAGGTTGCAGCTCCAACCTACCAATGGCTCTACGGTAGAAAGATGTGGTAGTCTGCTTTTGTAAAGATTACAGCCTTAGAAACCTTATGGAGCAGTTCTACTCTGTCCTGTAGGGTTGCTATGAGTCTGAATCGACTCGATGGCACACAACAATAACAACTGTAGGAGATGAGATGAGAGAGAGAAAGGGCTGTGATTGTTAGTGTTTAGGCTTTATGGTGTGTTGGAGAGAGACTTGGGTCCTAGGCCCAGCTGTGGCATTATCCCTGGACAAAACAGTAGACAGAAGACTAAAATGATCTCTTAGGTTTCTTTCTGCTCTAAAATAGAGTCCTTAATTTGAAATCTATTGTTTCTCTTCCATTTTAATTTTTCAATTTTTTTTTTTTACAATTAGTTTATCCTATGGAATTCTTCTGTCCTATTCATGAGCTCATGTCTGCTTGTGGTCCATCTAGCCAGGTGAACTTTTTCCTCTGTGCACCTATTCCTCTTCTTTTCTCACTGAACTTGAAGATTTTGACAGTCCTTGCTGTCGGGTGTTATGAGTTGAAATTGACTTGAGGCAACAGAATTGGGTTTGGCTTGGTTGATAAACAGTAGGAAATTGTTCTCTTATTGACTTGTCCAGCCATTAGCTCTTTTTGTAATCAGATTCTTATTTAATCAAGCTAATAGAATTTAATATATTTTTTTCTCTCTACTGAAGAGATTGATGTTCTTATTAATGGCAGTTTGACTTAAAGCTAGGCAGAAAGAGAAGAAAGAAGATGCTCAAGTTAACTCCAAATTGAATAAATACCATTTGCAGGTCCAAAATTAAATTGAATGTAATGTGCAGGGAATCATGGGAGTCTTAGCTGGATACTTCTGTGGTAGGGACAACCTTTAGGTAATCTTAAATACTTACAAATAATTGGGTGGGACAGCTCTAAGATGTTGTTTTGATGGGTTCTGTTAACAGCCAACATGGATAAAAGGAACATGTCATGAAGCTTTACCATCTTCTTTAGTGTAAATTCTGTTGGAAGAGGAAAACAGCACCAAAACTGTTGTTGGTGCCTTTGAAATCCAGCACACACACAAATAGGACTTGTAGGCTTTAAAATTGCAGCTTTCATGCAGTAGTGATGAAACAGTATAATCACTCTGAATAATTCTGCCACCTTTTACAGATTTCACAGTGTGTTATAAATTATAAAGAAACAAATCCAAACATCTAAATGGTATCTTGGGGTTTGATCTGTTTTGATTTGTGTCATCTGGTAGGCTGTGAGTACTGTAGCAAAGTCAGAAAAAGAGTATGGTGTTAGGCACTAACATATTAGGTGAAGTTTATGGTGACATTAAAGACAGCAGTCACACTTTACAATAATAAGTTTGCTGTTATTTTTGCTAATAAGCAATTCTTTATCTGTTGTATACTTGGTGAGGCTTGTATAGTGATTATTCTTGTAAGCTAGGCTGAAATTAAAGATAAAGAAAATGCTAATTGAAGCTTTCTTGACTAAGTATAATTATTTTAGAAGGAGTGAGGTAGAAAGGAGTCGTAAAACTTAGCTTGTTAGACACCCAGCTGCCTACATTTACTCATAGCCTTCTACCTTGCACATTTATTTTTCTGAAGTACAGAACTGTCTGTTTGGAAGTTTAAATTGGAAGACTATTTATGTACATAAAATATGAGCCTACTTAAAAGTAATGGAGTCAATTATGAAAAACAGATGAAGTTTATTTGACACCTTTGTAACATTATTGAATTCTAGACTTGAAAATCTGCTTAAGCTAATTTTTGTAGCCATGGTAATTTTACTGGTCAAGTAGCTATGTCAATTCTATATCTCATATACCTTAATTAATGTAGGCTTTGGTGTTTGTGTTAATGGACAGTGATTTTATTCATGAAATGTAAAATATGAGAGAGACATGCAAATTTAGTTCTATTGAGACAGCCTGAAAAGTGTGCTTTTCATTATTTTTAAAAATTAACCAATTAAGGATAAGGAAGTATATCTTTACTAAGGTAGCTCACCTGACACCAAAAGAGATGGGTATGCTCTGCTTGTCCTTGACTCCACCAAAATTACATTGTGCAGTGATTGAATAATTTGGTCATGAAAAAGTTTATTCTCTAATTTGGGTGTGGCAAACTATGACCAGTGGCCCAAATTTGCCCCACTGTCTGTTTTTGTAGATAAAGTTTTATTGGAACACAGCCATACTAGTTCATTTACATATTACTTGTAGCTGCCTTGGTGCTATAATGGCTGAGCTGAGTAGTTGCCACAGAGATCCTATGGCCTGGAAGCCCTAAAATATTTACTGTTTGACACTTTAAGAAAAAGTGTGCTAACCTCTGCTTTAGGTGGATTCAAATTGTTGACCTTTTGGTTTTCAGCTGAGCTCTTAACTACTGCGTCACCACAGCTTACTTAAAACAAAAACAAAAAACTAATATTCAATGTTTCTAGTTTTCTCATCCATAAATAGAGATAATACCACCTTGCAGTGTTGTTATGAGTAAATAAGAAATGCTAATAAAATGCTTAATAGAGTGCCTAATGGCACCATGAAATTATTCAAGAAATGGGGAGATATAATTGGGGAAAGACTAGGTGTTTGTCTTGAGTGATTTAAGATGGTATATTCTTAGAGATTCTGATTCGTCCACAGAGCTGGCTGTAGAGGCATTGTTTATCCTGGTCCTAAATATAACATTGCAGATTAATTTCTCTTCATCCTTTCCTTCCTTTGTCCCTGCCTCCCTTCTTTCTTTCATTTCTATTTTCATACCTTCCTTCCATCTGTTTCGTTTTTCTTACCATTTTTGAATTCCTTTAGTTCCTTCTTTCAATAAATTCACATCTTTAAATATATAATTTTATCCTTTGTTACAACTAGAGAGCAGTTTTTGTTATTTATCTAGAGTTAGTAAACTCTTCAATCACCACACATATTTCTTGTATTTCCATCTCTTGAGAACCCTTGAACCTCAATACCTGATCACTTTTCTTGCATCTGCCAACATTTCTTTACCATTGGTTTCTTACATCTCATCTGTTTCCTTTTTGATGTTTGCCAGCCTTAGAACTGAATTTAGGTCATTCAGTAATCACTCCTAGGAAGAGTATGCAGGGAACCTAATATGGGATACTCAGTTATTGTTAGTTCTATCCTTTAGAAAGCAGAGGAACCCTAAAATCTAGTACTCCTTGCCCCTTTACAGTTATGCGGTACCGCATGTAGGAGTTATCTATGTATATGTAAAATCAACTCTTGACGCACTAAATGTTCGAGCAGATCTCTGTGGTCCAGCTAGCTAACTCAATTTTGTCTTGAACCATGGTGCCAAGGGCTTGCTTTTAGACAGCATGGTCTTCTTCTAGGAGAGGTTTTCTCTTTTAGTGAATGTACTTGATATAGGTATTGCTAGAAAATTAGTTTGAAATATGGGCTCTGACCTCCGGCAGTTATTATAAAACTAATATTGATATAAATAAAAGAATAAGGAAAAATAATTAAAACTTTTGTTTTTGTTGGTATTTACTACTGTTTTGTGGTTGTTTTTAGTCCTTGTGTCACGAGACAGATATGGCAAAGAGGTGACATTCTAGGATGATAGTTACAGCTTTAGTAGATCCTTAGACAATAGTGTTAAAAATCAGTCACATTTCTAAAGGGTTTAGGCCCCTTCATTAGCCATTTTTTAAAATCTATTGTAATTTTACACTAAATTCTTTTGTCAGTGGTTAAAAAAGGGTTTAAAATGGGTCAAAACTTCTCATTGAATATTTCTTTTTAAAGCTAGTGCCAAATGCATTAAACCTAAATTTTTATATACTACCATACTTTTAAACGTAAAGTATCCTTCCTATTTTCTCATTTATTTTACAGTAATCTGAGATTTTGGTAGAGACAGATGTTAATTCCGTTCCTCCTCGCCCCCCCCCGCCCCCCATGCCGAGTCATACAGGGATATTAAATGTTTTTTTTTAAAACTCGGTTTGAATTAGTGTAAAGTTAGGAACGTAAATGTTGAATTTACCTCATTTTTTCTATTTATAGGAACCAGACAGAGAAGTGTAACAAGTAATTTTGTGCCTGGAAATAGGTAGATTACATGGAAGATAAGAGATGGTTTCAATTTTTTTTCCTGTTTTTTGGGATGTTAAGAGTTTTATCTAGCTTGGGTACGATAATGAGTTTTAAGACTTGGCCAGTGAATAACCCAAAGGCATATGTTTAGTTATTAATATTTTGTTTACTTATATATGAGGAAACCAACAGTGGATTGATTTCATCTATGAAAAGAGAAAGAGGAGAAGTGGAAAAAGAAAAAAAAAAAAAAAGACATATTTGGGAAGTAAATTTTGTTTTTCATTCCTTGGGTAAGCTGCTAATTAACTGGGAGCTAGCAAAAGAGACCAGTCGGGATATTCCGCCCTTGGGAAGCTGGATGTGTCATCAAAGAAAACAGCTTTAACTGTTTATGAATTTTCCAGAAGACCTTAGGTATTTAACTGTGATTTGCATGTAATAGGTTGCCTTTTATTGTCTGCCAGTATCCTTTTTAGAACGCCCATCTCATTTTATGCCAGGTCTGTGTCGTTTTCCCTATTAGAATTTCTCACTTGCTTTATTATGTTCTTGTTTCCACAATCATTTTTCATTTTGTATTCTCTGGTGTGTTAGACAGACTTTCCAGAAGTTAATGCTTCAACTTCCTTGGGTTTTGTTTTTCATTGTAAATCATTATTTTAACAGTGTGTGTGTGTGTGTGATTTGTTAGTTTTAAAAGTCCTGTTCAGATCAAAAAGATCTTAATACGTGAAGCTATAGGGGAGACCTGAACCGCAATATGTAAATCGTATGGGGATGGATTTCTCTATCAATTATCTAGAAGAAATTAGTAAATCCAACAAAAAGTAATTACCTAGGTAGTTTGTTTTCCTTTATCTCACTGTTGTTCTGAAAGTTTAGGTTATGATTTTGGAATGTTTTGCAGATTTCCTTTTTTGTAGTCATATTTACAGTTGCTTTGTGCTTTTTCTTTGATGAAGAGTGGGAATAATCTTATGGTAAATGCTGTTTTCTTACAGTCAAAGGCCATTGGTTTGTTGGATGTGGATGTGTATGGCCCTTCAATTCCAAAGATGATGAATCTGAGAGGAAATCCAGAATTATCACAGAGTAAGTAAAGATAGACATTATGGAATAGTTTCGTTTTTTATTTAGTATGTACCAAATATCAGGCTTTGTGTCAGATACCATCCATATGTTATACACAGTGTGGTGTCATAATTTAGAAGTCAGATTCTGGAGCCAGACTGGATTTGAATCCCAGCTCTGTCACTGATCAGCTGTGTTGCTTTCACTAAATTGCTTGCCTTCTTGGTGCCTCCTCCTCCTCCTTGTGTAAAATAGCATTAACAGTTGTACTTACCAGATAGGTTGCTGTGAGAATTAATATAAGTGTACTGCATTTAGCACAGTACCTGGCACATAGCAGGTGAGCAAAGACATTAGATAATTGTCATTGTCTCTTTACATTAAATGTGTGGATGTATGGGAGTATTTGAATAGAAAGTGTATAATATACTTAGTGCTAGAAAGGGTGAAAATTATTTTCTTTAATCTGATTTTCATTAGATTTGTCTTAAAATGCTTAAAAAAAAAAAAAAGCCCCCGAACATTACTTTCTTTCCCCAGCCTCTTCACTACCACCAGTAGGAACGAGTTATTTCTTTGAATAACTCTTTAATATTTACTGCTCTTGTCATGTCATTTTCTTACAAAGCTATCAAATATAAAACTTTAAGAACAAGGAAATGCTGTGATTAAAAAATGAAGAGTTGGAAAAACGGTTCCTTTTTCTTGAAAAATGATTTTCAGTGAAATTGTTTTATGAAAATTGTTTTCTAATTATAATAGGATTAAAAAATTTAATAATATCCTATTGGGATTTTCATTTTCCATAGGTCTAGGACACAAAATGACTATTTACCAAGAGATATTTTTTGGATTATCCGTGTACATAATAGAAGTATTCTTTTTTGTTGTCATTAAAAGTTAGATATTGTCTGCTGTTTGTTTTAGGTACTTATGCTTGGGGTTTAGCTGTTGTTTGGTTCTGAATAATTCTTCACAAGACAGTAAAGATTCTCCCTAGTATTTTGAAAGAAGCTTGAAGATCTAGTGATGTTAAAATTGACCCTAGAAGTCTTATATTGCAAACACCAGCTTAGCTGTCTTCTTGTTTCATGAAAACATAAACTTAAAAAGTTAAGCTTTTCTAAATTTTTTGCTCTTTGTTCTTTTGTGGAATGCATACTTAGTTTGCAAATACGTGACATGAGCCAAGATGGCAAGCTCGCAAAGAAGGAGTAATGAATTTACGTACTTTAAATTATAGATTCGTTATGTCTGTCTCTTGATTAAAGTAATGTGAAAACTGGTGCTGCGTGTAGCACACGAATGATGGTAAAATGGAGCTCTCTATGTCAGTCTTAAGGAGTTCTATTCAGTCTATGCCAACGTAAATACTTGAAGTGAACGTTAATTTCTTTTTTCTTGTTTTACTGAAGCTGTAATCTTAAATTTGATGTTTGCAAATTGGCTGCCATTAAACAGACGTTATTGTAAAGATGAGATACTGGAAATCTTGGAGAGCCTGAAAAGAGTACTTTTTTGTGTGTATTGACAAGCTGATCTTAAGTCGTTCAAGAAATAAACTGAATGGTTAAGGCACTGACTTTAAAAAATGTGGATTCTTAGAAGCCCAACTTATAAATTATTTTTGGTGAATCTTAGAAAAACTTGCCACCATTAGAGTAATTGGCATCATTTTTACATTTTATCATGTTGTACTCTATTACAGAAAACACAGCATGATAGAAAATTATTTAATTAATAATAAAGAAAAACTGTGAAAGATAGACTTTCAGCTAATAAGGTTTTGGAGAGATAGATCAATAAGCTGAGTCCCAGCTTTATAGGTGTTTTTAGACTAAGAAGAACACCTGTTTTTCTTAGACTTGGTTCTTAGTCTAAGCTAGACTAAGAGGAGGTCTGATTTCAAAATTGTCCCTTTTTCTTCATTATTTAGATGAAACATAATAAAGTAGTTTTAGTTAATTTGTTCATTTTAAAACTCCATGTTAGGGTTGGTGGATCCTATATTTATCTACGTTCTCTTTTTTATTTTGGGGTGGATTCTAGAAAAACTACATTTTTGGCAGTTATGTGACATTTTAGCCTTGATTACCAAGAAAAACTTTATCTTTGATTCTAGAGAAGTAAATTCAGAAATTGCAGAAAAATTTAAGTTTATAATGCTTTTTGATTTCTTGAGTTGAGAATGTTTCTATCAGCCTAAAATGACAATAGTGATTTATCCATGTTATTAGGCAAAATTATGGTAACGAAAGTCAAGTCAGTTTGTAGAAAGGGTGTTACACAAAAATCTCAACAGATTGACATTATAATGGCTGCAAATGACCAGTTGCTTTGGGAACCTAATGGAATTTAGAATAATACCCATGTGCACTTGGGGAAACTAGCATCTAAACATGAATATGATCTTTTTTTTTTTTTTTTAAAGCACAGATAGTTATTTTGCTCCATTTTAACTTTTCAAATAACATAATACTCAACTTCATGTTACAGTATAACAAAATTATAGACCTAGAAATTATCAAGTAGAAATGTTTTCAATTGAAATGGCAAGTGAATATTAAATGGTAGTTGCACACAAATGTAGTGCTACATTTCACTAATGTAATATTGTTTTTCACTAAGCTTTTTAAAATGACTCTTATGGTAGAAATATATGCTCTCTTTTACTGTTTTGTGATGATTAATCTCCTTCAGAATAATTGTGAATTTATTAGGTTTACCAAAGAGTATCCTTTAATATACTTAGCTCATGAGGTAGGAAATTCTTAAGGCCTGTGGAGAGAGAGTACTAAAAATTGATATGTCAAGTAGTTTTATTGAGGATGACACAGCGCTAATTAATGTCTAAATGTGGGACTTTTTTGAGTAGGAAAAAATTATTCGTCTTTTCTATTGTTGTGGGATAGTAGTTTTGTGCTCATAGCACAGTATTCTGCTCTATCTGAGGGTATTAAGCTTTCTTCAGGTTTAGGAATAAATATGTGTGTGAGCTTATGAGACAGAAAAATTCTGGAAAATCAGCCTGGGCAAATGACCTTTTATAATAACATCCATCTCCAGTAAAATCTACAAGGAAGGGACTAAGATTTCTTAAAGGTAATTTAATTGCATAAAGAATGAGAGAGAACTCTGTAGTTATTCCTGAAGTCACCATGTTGTTTCCTTCTAGGGAAGAGAGGAATACTGTTCAAGTTGTTAATATGGATGGCTAAGTTCTGGGCCAGTGAGTGGAGCTCCCAAAGCTTTTATTTATAACTTGCTTCTTCTGAACATTATCTCCTGGAGCCTTGGATGTTCAGCTGATGCTGGAATTCCTCAGATTACCTTTGGAGAAGGTTCTGGCATGTATTCCATAATTCCAATGTTACACTAATGACTTTTTTCTTGCTACTTCCTTGGATTCTATTTAGAACCTTATTTTAGGCTTGGTTCTCTAGAGAAGCAAAACCAGTAAAGCATATATATATATATCTGGAAGTCAGACAAATAGGAGCCAGTTGCAGGATCCAAAACAAGCAAAAGCCTTTGAGCTTTTTCAGAGAGTCCACCTATATTGGATATAGGCCACACCCACAAGGAAACTCCCTTTAAACTGCTGTTCACAGCAGATCCCATTATTGAGGTGATCACATTGTACCAGATCTCATCATGGAAGTGATCAGATCATCATATAACTGCCAAACTACATCATAACTGACAAACCACTGAAAATCGTGGCCCAGCCAAGTTGACACAATCTTATCGATCACAAACTTCCTTTATACTTAGAATATGAAGACAAGGATGATCGAAGGAAACTTAAAAGGTTGTTTTCATTTGCTCAGAAATGAAATCTATGTTCTTTGAAGAGTGCTCTCACCCTAGTTTATCAAAACAAAAGTCCATCCATCTCTCTATTTGGCTCATAGTTTCTTGCAGAGTTCATTGAATAGACCTGAACTAAATACCTATATAATGTGATAAACCCTTTTTCTTTTTCTCTGACATTCCTGAGCGGAAGAACAGTTAGCCTCTTTTCAGTGTCTTACTTGGTTTGCTGCAAACCATCCTAGCCAGGGGCTACAGGAAAGGAAGTCAGGGAAGAATGACTTGTTTAACTATAGAACAGCTCAATGTATGTTAGTAGCTACTGCCTGTTTGATTGTTATTTTGGTTTCCTTTGACGGGTTGACCAGATGTATCTGTATGTGTACCTAACAGATCAGACATCTTTATGTTTATGATTAGCACCTACCACAGGAAAAGATTAGTGGGGTATTCTTCTCCTATGCCTCTTCCACTCTTTGAGTTATATCAGAGAGTTGTCCTTGAGATATGTATGTAGATTAGTAGTACAGTGTATTTGTAATGTGGCCATATCTGTTAAGGCTGCTAGTACTTCACATTTCTCTTTCCCCGTCTAGTCCCAGGCTAAAAAACAAGAACAAAAAAATCTTTCTCCTTCTCATTTCCTAACTTTTTGATCACTTTTAATGTTTCTCAAAATTATCACAAAGTTTTCAGTATCTTTCTCTCAGATGAGATAAATTAGAAGAACTAGTATTACTAGGTAGTGGGCGGATTAACTTGCAGTTTAATTTATAATACTTTATTTCTATTTATGTGCCCTGTGATGCATTTGCTTTTTAAAGTAGGCCTATTATTGCTGATTTATAGTTACTTTAATAATTCACTGGGTCCTTTAGAAACCTTTTAGGTGTACTTTAACAAAACCTAAGCTTTTCAACAAAACTTTTTATTTTTAGGTTAACAGAAAAGCTTTTAAAAAGGAAACTAGTTGAGTAAAATGAATTTTGAAGGTGGAAGATGTGGGGCGTATTCATACATTAGTTGTGAGCTCCCCAGGAAAAGGCATGAGGCCATAAATAATGACACTATACTAAGAGGCATGAAAAGCTTTGAAGATCCAAACTGGGGAGACTAACTAGAGAGAGAAGAAATTAGATATGTTAACAAGAAAAAGCAATAGAATAGGACATCTTTTTCGCTTTCCTTTACTACTCCCGCTCTGGAATAAAGTTTGAATTCCATTGAGATTTTGTGTATGTGGCATGCATCCACACATGGTAATGGATCAGAATGGGATTTTGTTCATCAAGATTGAGTAGACTTGCTCTGGCAATATTACCAGCACTGGACATAGCAATACAGGGTTTCTTCAGTAGTGTCTGTGGTGTCAACCCAGGGAGTCAACCTGTTCCTAAAAAAAGCAGTAATTACAGAATTTGGGAAAATACAGTAGTGATGTTTCGTTTACAGCTTAGTAAAAAAAAAAAAAAAAACTAGTTTTTTTTTTAAGTTTAGCTATAAGCCAGTTCATAAACTTCACTGGCCTACCAGTTGTTATGAACTGTAGCCCAAAATTGCTCCTTATGTTGTCCCTTTTCATCTGACGAAAAGTGATAGAACTTACTGTGTTCTGAATTCTTAATGTTATCATTACAAATATTATCATTTGTGATATTACCAGTATTACAAAGTGCTGTATTATCTGGCCCCCCTCACCTGCTGCCTACTTCTATAACCTCAATTCCAAAAATCTTACCTTGTTTCTCAGTGATTGCCAGTCACAGTGGCTCTGTTTCTCTAACATGCCAAGCATCTTAGGACCTTAACGTGTTTTTGTTCTCTCTGCCCTGAATGCCTCCCATTTCCACCACCCCTGATTACCACCAGTGGCTAACTCTCCTACCCATTAGGTCTCAGTTTAATGTTTCTTCTTCATGAGACCTTTTCTGACTCCTCAATCGCCTCAGCCTATCTTATCACAATTCCAAGGATATACTTTTTGTGTTATTGTCTGTTTAATTTTTTTATCTCTCTGTCTGGACAATACAGTGTCCACAAGAGCAGAGGCCTTTTTGCTTGGTTTGTTTCTGTCTCACTAATGTGTGGTACATAATAGCTACTCAATAAATAAATATTAGTTGAACAAATGAATCAAATAGTCACCCCTGTTAAGTTTCTTGTATGTTTGCTACATGATTTCTTTTCTGGTTTAGATATATGAGTAACTTAATTTGCAAACGTATTTTTTTCTGAATAACAAAGGCAATTTTAAGACATTATCTTAGTAGTATCTTTGTGATATATCTGTGAATAGTTGACTTGTACTGCTTTTGTCCATTCTTAAAAAAAAGGAAAAAAGAAAGTATCTATGTTCTTTTTAATTTGACTTTTGAGAATTATATGGAGTAAAATGATTTCTCAGCTTGTTTCAATATTATAGGTCAGTGCCAGCCTTTTTTCATATATTAGCTTTTAAATATTCAGTATTTCTCTGCATGCTTATAAGAGTAGAGGCCCGTGGAGCCTGAGCCTGAGTGTTCAGAATTCCAGCTTTGGAACTGTGAATACCTGGAAAAAGGGGAAGAACCAGTAGGGATGCACCATCATTCTTTCCCCTGATCTTCCTCACTGCCAGACTGAAATGGTACATGGACACTAATCTATAAACTTTATTTGAGTCGGTTTATTCTGGAGATTTGTGATTATAATAGGTTAGGGGAAGTGGTGGGTGAAGATAGTAAGGTTTTGATTTCATTTTGCTATCTCTGAGGTCTTTCATTTAAGGAAAAGAAAGCAGAAATAGCAGCCTGCAGTTTAATGGGCTTTGGGATCTCCCTTACACTTACAAACCACCAACTTTTTTTGAGGTGGTGTAGGGTATCTTAAGCTTGGGTTCCCCAGAAGTCAGAGCTCTACATACTACCAACCAACCTATTAGGGACCACAAAACCAGGAGTGAGGAAGGAAAGGAGGGAGTGTTACCAAGCTGGCTGTCACGAAATGTGCCACATCGCTTGACCATCTTCTGAGAATCTGTATAAGCTTCATCTCAGGACAATCTATTAGGGAGGAGGTGGGAAGAATTTATCCAACAGTGCCCGCTGATCAAAGGCTAACCTCAGGAGGTATTAACTCACCTGCGTTTCCGAATTGTGTATGTGTAGATGCCTAGTAGGCTCCTGTGGTGTCTGGTAGTGTCTCTCGCTCCAGCATCAACATTGAAGCTGTGGGGCAGGAAGTGAGAGGCACATAGTATATAGGCCTGAAGTAAGCTGCTCTTAGGTAGCCCTTCTGTGAGGTTAGTCAGAGCCCATGCAGAGCTGATTCTCACATGGCAGCTGGAATGAGAAATGAGTGAGGCCAAGAGGGTCTGGAGTGGTGCATATGGGGCTTCTGGTGCATGGGATGGGGCTGGGAATTGAACTGTCCTATAACCCAGTGGCACAGTGGTTAAGAGCTACGGCAGCCAACCAAAAGGTTGGCAGTTTGAATCCACCAGCTGCTCTTTGGAAACTCTCTGGGGAAGTTCTGCTCTGTCCTGTGGTGTTGGTGTGAGTCAGAATCGATTTGATGGCAACAGGTTTGGTTTTTGGTTTTATATCTCAGACAGCTACTTCAGTGTAATCCCTTATTGGCTAATGCTAGGACACGAGGGCGGGGGACGAATAAGATGCTGGCTTCTTTCCAAATTTTGATATTATGAACTCTTAAGAGAATATAGTTGGTCTCCCAAATTTGTTAAACCAGTACATTTGAAAATTTTATTTCTTAAGGGAGTGCATAGCTTAAAGGTGTATTTAAAAAATATTTAGAAATTCAAAGTTGTCTTCAATAAAATATATATAGAAAATAAAATGTATTTTATATATTTTGTTTATTTTATTGTTTCAACTGGATATTTTTTGATTTTTAATATCTAAAATATTTGTTAACATCAAAGTTCAGGACTGAAATGTCACTTCTCTAAAAATGAGGTTTATGAGGAGAGACGTCATATTGGTCAATTTTGAGTACGATAGTATTGTGGAGATTGAAACTCTAATATAAGAGCTTAGTTTTAATGGCTGGTCATTTGAAATAGGAGCCAATCCATCTGTAAGCCAGTTTCTTATTTCAAACAAAGGACTACACACCTTTATAGTGTGTGTTGTGCTCTTGGCCCAGAGGTCTCTCAATAGCAAGAATACTTTACTGTCAGACTTGGGCAAGAGTAGTAACTAAAAATTGAGATACCAGGCTTACTAATCAGGAGGAGCTGAGCTCAGGTGGCTCTATTTAGATATATTAGTAGATACCATAGCCATTGAAAGAACAGATACAAAGTTTTTTTCTCAGAGATGTTTATCACAAATTCTGTGGCTGAGGAAGGGTACACACACACACATTTACACATACATACATATACATATTTAAATAAAAGAACCATTTTTTATTTTGTTACTTGCAATTTGACTAGCAGTAGCTTAAAATAAAAATGATTGCTCTTTAAAAATAAACTGCGTCTTAAAAACAAAGTCAAATTTATTAAAAACCAAAGGATGGAAAAAATATATCAAGCAAACAGCTACCAAAAAAGAGCAGGAGTGGCAATACTAATCTCAGATGGAATAGACTTTAAAATAAAATCCACCATAAAAGAAAAAGAAGGGCACTATAAAATGATTAAAGGGATGGTCCATCATGAAGAAATAACCATAATAAGTATCTACGTACCCAATGACAGGGCTCCAAAATACATAAAAAACTCTAACAGCACTGAAAAGAGAAATTGACAGTTCCACAATAATAGCAGGAGACTTCAACACACCACTCTTGGTAAAGGACAGAACATTTAGACAGAAACAAAAAAGATACAGGAGACCTAAAGGGCACAATCGGCCAACTTGACCTCATAAACATATATAGAACACTCCACCCAACAGCTGCAAAGTAAACATCCTTTTCCAATGCACATGGAACATTCTCCAGTTTAGACCACGTCTTTTTTTTTTTTTTTTTCCAGGCCACAGAGCTACCCTCAACAAAATCCAAAGCACTGAGATGATACAGAGTATCTTCTCTGACCACAACACCATCAAAGTAGAAATTAACAACAGGAAGAGCAAGGAAAAAAATCAATTACATGGAAACTGAATAATACCCTGCTTAAAAACCACTGGGTAATAGAAGAAATCAGAGATAGAATCAAAAAATTCTTAGAATCAAACGAGAATGAAAACACATCACACCAAAACCTTTGGGACACAACAAAGGCAGCTCTCAGAAGTCAATTTATAGCAATAGTTGCACACATCAAAAAAGAAGGGGCAAAATCAAGGCATTAGCTACACAACTAGAACATATAGAAAGAGAACAGCAAAAGAAGCCCACAGCCACAGAAGAAAGGAAATAATAAAGATTACAGCAGAAATAAATAGAGAATAGAAAAGCAATAGAGTCAACAAAGCCAAAAGTTGGTTCTTTGAAAGCATCAACAAAATCGCAAACCACTGGCTAAACTGACAGAAGAAAAACAGGAGGGGCACAAATAACCCAAATAAGAAATGAACTGGGGCACATTACAACAGACCCAACTGAAATAAAAAGGATTATAATAGACTATTATGAAAAACTATACTCCAACAAATTCGAAAACCTAGAGGAAATGGACAAATTTCTAGAAACACACTACCTACCCAAACTAATACAAAATGATGTTAAAAATCTGAACAGAACTACAACAAGAGAAGAGATTGACAAGGTATTTAAAAAAAAAACTCCCAAGAAAAAAAAGCCCTGGCCCAGATGGCTTCACTGGAGAATTCTACCAAACATTCAGAGAAGAGCTTACACCAGTACTACTCAAACTATTTCAGAACACGGAAAAGGAAGTGATACTTTTGAATTTATTCTATGAAGCCGGCGTAATCCTTATGTCAAAACCAGGTAAAGACACCACAGAAAAAGAAAATTACAGACCAGTATCTCTCATGAATATAGGTGCAAAAATTCTCAACAAAATTCTAGCCAATAGAATTCAGCATCATATCAAAAAAATAATACACCACAACCAAGTAGGATTCATTCCAGTTATGCAAGGATGGTTCAATATTAGAAAATCTATCAATATAATCCACCACATAAATAAAAGGAAAGAATCACGTGATCATCTCAGTTGATGCAGAAAAGGCATTTGACAAAGTCCAACACTAATTCCTAATAAAAACTCTCAATAAAAGAGATATAGAAGGGAAATTTCTTAGCTTTATAAAGGGCATCTATACAAAACCAACAGCCAACTTCATTCTTAATGGAGAGAGGCTGAAAACATTCCCCTTGAGAACAGGAACAAGACAAGGATGCCCTTTATCACCTCTCCTGTTTAACATTGTGCTGGAAGTCCTAGCTAGAGCAGTAAGGTAAGAAAGTGAAATAAAGGGGATCCAAATTGGTAATGAAGAAGTAAAAATGTCCCTATTTGCGGATGATATGATACTAGAAAATCTAAAAAACTCCATGAGAAAACTACTGGAACTAATAGATTCAGCAGAGTAGCAGGATACGAGATAAACGTACAAAAATCAGTTGGATTCCTATACACCAATAAAGAGAACGATGAAAAGGAAATCAGGAAAACAATAGCATTTATAATAACCGCTAAAAAAAAAAAACAACAACTTAGGAATAAATCTAACCAGAGATGTAAAAGACCTATGCAAAGAGAACTATAAGACACCACTGCAAAAAACCAAAAGAGATCTACATAAATGGAAAAACATAACATGCTCATGGTTAGGTAGACTCAGCTTTGTGAAAATGACAGTTCTACCCAGAGCAATTTACAAGTACAATGCAACCCTGATCCAAATACCAGCAACATTCTTTAGAGAGATGGAAAAACTAATCATTTACTTTATATGGAAAGGGAAGAGGCCCCAGATAAGTAAAACACTATTGAAGAAGAAAATAAAGTAGGAGGGCTCGCACTACCTGATCTCAGAACCTATTGTACAGCTGTGGTAGTCAAAACAGGCTGGTATTGGTACAATGACAGATACATTGACCACTGTGACAATTGAGAACCCAGATGTAAATCCATCCACTTACGGTCACCTGATCTTCAACAAGGGCCCAAAGTCCATCAAAAAGGGAAAGGTCAGTCTTTTTAACAAATGGTGTTGGCAAAACTGGATGTCCACCTGCAAAAAAAAGGAAGTAGGACCCATACCTCACACCATACACAAAAACTAATTCAAGATATATCAAAGACCTAAATGTAAAACCAAAAACTATAAAGATCATAGAAGAAAAAATAGGATTGACACTAGAGGCCCTAATACACAGCATTAACAGGATACAAACCATAACTACATACAAACTCCAGAAGATAAGCTAGGTAACTGGGGTCTTCTAAGAATTAAACACCTATGCTCATCAAAAGACTTCACCAAAAGAGTGAAAAGAGAACCTACAGACGGGGAAAAATTTTTGGCTATGACAAATCCGACAAAGGTCTAATCTCTAAAATCTACAGGAAAATCCAACACTTCTACAACAAAAAGACAAATAATCCAATTAAAAAAATGGGTGAAGGAAATGAACAGACACTTCAGTGAAGAAGACATTCAGGCAGCTAACAGACATGAGGAAATGCTCAAGATCACTAGCCATTAGAGAAATGCAAATCAAAACCACAGTGAGATACCATCTCACCCCAGCATTACTGGCATGAATGAAAAGAACAAATGTTGGAGAGGCTGCGGGAAGATCAGAACTCTTATGCACTGCTGATAGGAATGCAAAATGATACAGCCATTTTGGAAAATGATATGGTGGTTCCTTAAAAAGCTAGAAATAGAAATACCATGTGATACAACAATCCCACTCTTATGAGCATATCCTAGAGAAATGAGTCATCACAGAAATAGACATATGCACACCCATGTTCATTGTAGCATTGTTCACAATAGCAAAAAGATGGAAACAACCTAGATGCCCATGAACAGTTAAATGGATAAAGAAACTATGGTACATACACACAATGGGGTACTATGCAATGATAAAGAACAATGATGAATCTGCGAAGCATCTCACAATGTAGATGAATCTGGATGGCATTATGCTGAGTGAAATAAGTCAGTCATAAAAGGACAAGTATTGTATGAGATGACTATTGTAAAAACTCATGAATAGGTTTAGACAGAAAAAGAAACAATCTTTGATGGTTACAAGGGAGGGGAGCGGTGGGGATGGAAAACGCTAAACAGACCATAGATAAGTGGTAACTTTGGTGAAGGGTAAGACAGTACACAATACTGGGGAAGCCAGCACTACTTGTACAAGGCAAGCTCATGTAAGCTCCATAGACACATCCAAACTCCCTGAGGGACCAAATTACTGGGCTGAGGGCTGTGGGGACAGTAGTCTGGGGGAACATCTAGCTCAACTGGCACAACACAGTTTATAAATTAAATATTCTACATTCTGCTTTGGTGAGTAGCATCTGGGGTCTTAAAAGCCTGTGAGCAGCCATCTAAGATACTCCACTGATCTCAGCCTGTTGGGAGTAAGAGAGAATGAAGAAAATTAAAGACACAAGGGAAAGATTATTCCAAAGGACTGATGGGCCACAACTACCATGGCCTCCACCAGACTGACTTCAGTACAACTGGATGGTACCTGGCTACCACCACTGTCAGCTCTGACGGGGATCACGATAGAGGGCCCTGGGCAGAGTTGGAGAAAAATGTACAGCAAAATTCCAACTCACAAAAAAACACCAGACTTACTGGCTTGACAGAGATTGAAGAAACCCCAAGAGTATGGCCCCTGGATATCCTGTTAGCTCAGTAATGAAGTCACTCCTGAGGTTCACCCTTCAGCCAAAGATTAGACAGACTCATAAAACAAGACGAGACTAAAGGAGCACAACAGCCCAGGGGCAAGGACTAGAAGGCAGGAGGAGACAGGAAAGCTGGTAATAGGGAACCCAGGGTCAAGAAGGGAGAGTGGTTACATGTCATGTGGTTGTTAACCAGTGTCATAAAACAATATGTATACTGTTTAATGAGAAACTAGTTATGTAAACCTTCATTAAAGTACAATTAAAAAAACCTGCATATTTTAAAGCTAGTTTTAAAATTTACAGTTGGCTCAAAAGTGAAATGTTGAAGGAGAGGAGGTATTATTTTCATTCATTTAGGGAACATTTATTGTATGTCTTCTACATAGTGAGTAGGCATAAGAAATGCTTGGTTTTTTAGCTATCAGATCAAGTAAAATTTGGTACCTATTCTCATGAGCGTATAATAGACACACTAACCAATGACTGTAAGTATCAACAAATGCCAAATATAAGTACCTGCATATTGTGAACCAATAAACGGTAAATCTGAATCAAACGTGGGGCTTGGAGAAGACTCCCTGGAGGAGATGATTTTTGAGCTACGTGTTGAAAAATGGATAAGCAGGGGTCTATTATATGAAGGGGTTGGGAATGGAAAGTGAGGAGAGCAGTCCAGGCAGAATGAATAGCATGTGTTCCAAGCCTGCAGAAAGCAAATTGTTCGGCATGGTAGAATCAAAGCTCTCCGGATGAGTTGTAAGAATGAGAACCCAGACAGAAAGGTAGCAGGGCTTCTGACATAAATTTTGTGCTTGTTTGAAGAGTTGAAGTGTAACTCACAGGTTCTGAGAAGCTATCATGGATTTTAGGTAGGGGATTGACGCTATCAGCTTTGCATTTTAGGAGGATCACTTTGGCAGCATTATAGGGAGAGTAAAATAGGCAGATGGAAAGTAGGGGCCAGTTAGGATGATCCAAGTGAAATGTGATAAGGCCTGATTTAAGTCCGTGGCAGTAGAAATGGAGAGGTGGGGTCCTAATTAAGAGAGAAAATTGAGAAGAAAGGACCTAATTGAGAGATATTAAGGAGATTGAATGAATAAACCAAACCCAAATCAAACCCGTTCCTGTCAAGTTGATTCAGACTCATGGCGACCTTATATGTTTACAGAGTAGAACTGCTCCAAAGGATTTCTTGGCTGTAATCTTAATGGAAACAAATCCCCAGGCCTTTGTTCCACTAGTATTGTTTGGTGGGTTTGAACCACTTACCTTTCACTGAAAAAAAAAAGTTGCCATCAAGTTGATTCTGACTCACAGCGACCCTATAGGACATGGTAGAGCTGCTCCATAGGGCTTCTAAGGAGTGGCTGGTTGATTCAAGCTGCTGACCTTTTGGTTCACAGGCAAATGCTTAACCACTGCACCACCAGGGCTCCAACCATTTGTGCCACCTAGGGGCCTTATTGAATGAATGTTTTTGTGTGCTGTCAAGTCCATTCTGACTCACCTTAACCCTATATGAGGGAGTAGAACTGCCCTGTATGATTTCCCTGGCTGTAATCTTTATTTATTTATTTTAATCTTTATGGGAGCAGATCACCATGTCTTTTTTCCCAGAATGGCTGGTGGGTTTGAACTCCTGACCTTCCAGTTAGCAGCTGAGCACTAAACTATTGCTCATTGAATGAATAACCGGTTGCCATCAAGTCAGTTGACTCATAGTGACACTAAGGGAAACCATATGGTTTCCAAGGCTGTAATCTTTATGGAAGCATATTGCCACATTTTTCTTTTGCGGAGTGGCTGGTGGGTTCAAACCACCGACCTTTTGGTTAGCAGCCCAGTGCTTAACCACTGCACCACCAGGGCTCCTTTATTAAATGAATAAATTTGAGGCCTTGGTAATTCATTGAATATGAATGAGAAAAAGGTCTCTAGGATGGCTTCTGAATTTCTGGGTTGAGTGACTAGTTGTGTCATAGATAGAGAAGATAGGAAAAATGAGTAAGATTAAATAAATGTTTGAGAATCACTTCACTATACTATGTTAAGGTTTAGATATGTTGAATTTCATGTCCAAAGAGAATTAGTCAGTAGGTTGCTGGACATGTATTTGGAGCTCAGGAGAGAGGTTTGGGATAAAGATACAGATTTGGAAATTAGCAGTATACAGGTGGTAGTTGAAGCTGTCAGTTTGGATCCGTGGTTTTCGACCAGGTACAGTTTTGCCCCACAGGGGACATTTGACATTTCTATTGTTTTGACTGGGGGATGTTGCTGGCATTAGTGGGTAGAGGCTAGGGATACTGCTAAACTTCCTACAATGCATAAGATATCCCCCCACAACAAAGAATTATATGACCTAAAATGTCAATTTTACCAAGGCTGATAAGCCCTGATTTAGATAAGGTAACCCAAAAGAATTTTAGAGTTAGGCAAGCTTAAGGTTGAGGACAGAACTTCGGGAAACATCAACCTAAGATGAGCAGAGAAAGACTGAGGAGGGGTTGCCAGAGAAGAAGAAAGAAAACTGTAAAGAGCTGTACCCCAGAAAAGAGAAAATTTTTTGATGAAATGGTAAACATTTTTGGAGTGGCTAAACAAGGTAAGAACTGCAAAGTGTATTTTAGATTTGGCATTATGTCCAGATTTTCCATTTATGTAACTACTATTTTGAAGACACTTGAGTACAACTTGTGTAGTGCTTCTTGAAGAAGTGTATTTTGTGAAACATACCACATGAAACATCAGATTCAAGGTAAATCGTTTTTGAATCCTGATTAGTCATGTTAGGGTAAGTGGCTATTAGGTTACACCTTTTCATATTACTAGGCTAGCTTTCATAATCATTTGGTTCTTGTCTTGTAAGCATTGATTTTTTTCCCCCTCAGTAATATGGTAAATGTTGAACAGTCATGACTACTTTTTTTAATGTGAGTTCAAATTAGGGTGTAATGCATCTGAGCCCAAGAAAATCATCCATTTAGCATTTGGAGAGGATGTTGCTAACCAGCAAACAATACAGTGGTAGTTTTAGGTATTTTGCTTTGGAGAGGAGAGCTTTCAAAATGAGCCTCAAGGAAAACCAAAACCTGTCATAAACGAAGACCAGTTGAAAGAATTAATGGAAAGTGACCCACCAACAGTAGTAGCACATGTGGGAGTGTCTCCTATGACTGTTTCTTGCCATTTGAGTGCCATCAGAAAAGTGAAAAGTTGGACGAATGGGTTCTGAAAGAATTGACAGAAAATCAGAAACTGCGACATCTAGGGGTGTGCTTAGCACTGCGGGCGCACAATAAAAATGAGCCTTTTTTGTGACATATCATTACTTGTGATGAGAAATGGTTACTGTTTGACAATAATAAACAACCTGGGCAGTGGTTAGATGCAGAGCAGTCTCAAAGACATTACCGAAAACAACTACCATACCCAGATATGTTTATGGTGACTGTATAGTGGTTTGCAAAAGGCATAATTGATTATTCTGTTTTTGCAACAAGGGCAATAAATCAGTGTAAACTCATACTATCAGGAAATTGATCGTATGCATGAAAAATTGATGTCAAAACAGCCAAGACTCGTCAAGAGACCAGTTCTGCTGTATAGCAGTGTGTGACCACAGACTTCTCAAACCACTCTTCGAAAATTAATGGAGGTAGGGTATGAGATTTTGCTGCATGCACCTTTACTCACTTGACATTTCCCCAACGGATTACCGTCTTTTCAAACACTTGGAACTCCTCATATATAATAAAAAATTCACGAACCAAGAAGCTGTAGTCGGAAGAGAGAGGCAGAGCCAAGATGGCGGAATAGACAGACGCTTCCGGCAAGCCCTTTTTACAACAAAGGCCCGAAAAAACAAGTGAAACGAGTATATTTGTGACAAGCTGGGAGCCCTGAGCTTCAAAGGCAAGCTTAGAAAACGAACTGAGGGGCAGGGAAAGGAAGAGACCATTCAGAAGTGGAGAGGAATTACTGGACCTGAATCACGGGGGGCCCTCAGGCACCATTCCCGGCGCGCTGGCAGTGGGCTGGTACTACTGTTTGGCCACAGTTTCCTCAGGGAGAAGCAGCCAGCCACACAGCCTACTCAAATCTCCGGAACCAGAGAAGAATGGCGCTCTTGGCAAAAGCTAAGTACTTGCGTATATTTTAATGTATCCCCCTCCCCACCCCCAAGCCGGCTTCAGCGGCTGAATTCCCTGGGCCTGAGATAGGCATTGTTGAGCACCTAGAGCCATCCTTCCAGCCTTGGGGAAGGAAAAAATTTGCAACTGGGGGGAAAAGATAATTTGCTAGCTTCACTAACCAGGGGAGCTCAGGACACAAGCGGCTCCTGTCCAGGCATAAACGGTCCGTGGACTGTGAGCATCTTTCCCCTCTGCATGGACCTGTGTGGGCCTATTTTGGGAGAATAGGCCCTTGTTGGCAGACTCCAACCGTTTCAGCTGTGTGGTGGAGAGGTGGGTGTTTGACGTTTGACATTGCTTTGCCTATTAAACAAGGTCCTCATCTACCCACACCAGGGACCTAAGGACTGATAGCTCCACTCAGATCACCAAGGCACCCGTGACGGGGCTCCAAGGATAACTGGTACCTCCCAGTCCTTACAACCAAAAACTTTGGGTGCCCATGGTCAGTCTGCAGAACCCACCCACTTGCACACTCTAGGGAACAGGGACGTGCTTTACTCAGAGACACCTGGGGGTCGGTTCTCAGCCACCTGCCTTGTTCAGAGCGTGACCCCCTGCTGCAATCAGATACCGGTATATATGCCAATCCCCTTGCCCCTTTAAGACTGTAGGACAGAGCGTGTACCGAACACTTGATGATCAGCTACCTGGAAACCTGAGCTGAATTCATACAAGAAAAGTGAATGGACTCCTAGACTGATATACCTGAAAACATCTCTGGCCATCTGGGGACAGGACGTCAGAGCTCCAAGGGCAAAAATAATCAAGCCAGCTCACTCAAGCAACCCGTTTGGGCATATCAAAACAAAACAAAGCAAGAAGCTAGGACACAGTAAGCAAGCATGAACTAATACAATAACTTATAGATGGCTTGGAGACAACCATCAATATCAGGTCACATAAAGTAACAGACCATGATCACCTCAACAAACTCTCAAAACAAAGAATCCAGGGATCTTCTAGATGAAAGTGCATTCCTGGAATTATCAGAGACAGAATACGAAAGTTTAATAAACAGAACCCTTCAAGAATCAGGAAGGAAATGAGGCAATACGCAGAACAAGCCAAGGAACGCACAGATAAAGCAACTGAAGAAATTAGAAATATTATTCAGGAACATAATGAAAAGTTTAATAAACTGGAAACATCCATAGACAACAATCAGAAATTCAGAAGATGAACAATAAAATTACAAAAGTAGACAACTCAATAGAAAGTCAGAGGAGCGGAATTGAGCAAGTAGAAGCTAGAATTTCTGAACTTGAAGATAAATCACTTGGCACTAATATATTTGAAGAAAAATCAGATACAAGAATTAAAAAAAATGAAGAAACCTTAAGAATCACGTGGGAGTCTATCAAGAGAAATAACCTACGAGTGATTGGAGTACCAGAACAGGGAATACAGAGAATTGTTGAAGATTGATTAGCAGAAAACTTCCCTGATATCGTGAAAGATGAGAAGATATCTATCCAAGATGCTCATCAAACTCCACATAAGGTAGACCTTAAAAGAAAGTCACCAAGACATAGCATAATCAAACTTGCCAAAACTAAAGATAAAGAGGGAATTATAAGAGCAGCGAGGGATAAACGAAAAGTCACCTACAAAAGAGAGTCAATAAGAATAATCTCGGACTACTTGGCAGAAACTATGCAGGCAAGAAGGCAATGAGTTGACATATTTAAAAAAAAATTGAAGGAAAAAAATTGCCTGCCAAGAATCATATATCCAGCAAAACTGTCTCTTAAATATGAAGGTGAAATTAAGACATTTCCAGATAAACAGAAGTTTAGGGAATTTGTGAAAACCAAACCAAAACTACAAGGAATACTAAAGGGAGTTCTTTGGTTAGAAAATCAATATCAGGTATCAACCCAAGACTAGAACACTGGGCAGAGCAACCAGAAGTCAGCCCAGACAGGGAAATCCAAAAAAACAAAGCAAGATTATAAAAAAACCAAAAAAAGCCCAAAACAGGGTAACAGCGATGTTATTATATAAAAGAAGACAACATTAAAATAATAAAGAGGGACTAAGAAATGTAATCATAGACCTTCCATAGGGAGAAGAAGATACGGCGATACAAAGAAATAAAAGTTAGTTTTAAATTTAGAAAAATAGGTGTAAATAATAAGGTAACCACGAAGGACACAAACTAGCCTATTCATTAAAATAAAGTACAAGAAAAAAATAGAGACCCAGCAGAAACAAAATCAACAACAGCAAATATGAGGAAAGGACAATATATAAAGAAAATCTACTCAGCACATAAAATTAAGTGGGAAAAAGAAACTGTCAACAACACACAAAAAAAACCATCAAAACGATAGCACTAAATTCATACCTATCCATAACTACCCTAAATGTAAATGGACTAAATACACCAATAAAGAGGCAGAGAGTGGCAGAATGGATTAAAAAACGAGATCCGTCTATATGCAGCCTAAAAGAGACACACCATAGACTTAGAGACACAAACAAACTAAAACTCAAAGGATGGAGAAAAAATATCAAGCAAACAACAATAAAGAGCAGGAGTGGAAATATTAATTTCTGACAAAACAGACCTTAAAGTTAAATCAATCATAAAGGATAAGGAAAAAAAAAATGATTAGAAAAAAGGGACAATAAATCAAGAAGATATAACCATATTAAATATTTATGCACCCAATGACAGGGCTGCAAGATACATAAAACAAACTATCAGCATTGAAAAATGAGACAGACAGGCCCACAACAATAGTAGGAGACTTCAACACACCACTTTCGGTGAAGGACAGGACATCCATAAGGAAGCTCAATAAAGACACGGAAGATCTAAATGCCACAGTCAACCAACTTGACCTCATAGACTTCTATAGAACACTCCACCCAACAGCAACCAGGTATGCTTTCTTTTCTAGTGCACTTGGAACATTCTCTAGAATAGACCACATACTAGGTCATAAAGCAAGCCTTAGCAGAATCCAAAACACTGAAATACTGCAAAGCATCTTCTCTGACCATAAGGCCAAAAAAGTGGAAATCAATAACAGGAAAAGCAGGGAAAAGAAATCAAACGCTTAGAAAATGAACAATGCCCTGCTCAAGAAAGACTGGATTATAGAAGACATTAAGGATGGAATAAAGAAATTCATAGAATCTAATGAGAATGAAAACACTTTCTATCAGAACCGTTGGGACACAGCAAAAGCCGTGCTCAGAGGTCAATTTATATAAATAAACGCACACATACAAAAAGAAGAAAAGGCCAGAATCAAAGAATTACCCCTACAACTTGAACAAACAGAAAGAAAGCACCAGAAGAAAATAAATAATAAAAATTAAAGGAGAACTAAATGAAATAGAAAACAGAAAAACAATTGAAAGAATTAGAAGACCAAAAGCTGGTTCTTTGAAAAAAATCAGCAAAATTGATAAAACACTGGCCAAACTGACAAGTGAAAACAGGAGAGGAAGCAAATAACCTGAATAAGAAATGAGATGGGCGATATTATAACAGACCCAACTGAAATCAAAAGAATCATATCAGATTACTATGAAAAATTGTACTGTAACAAATTTGAAAGCCTAGAAGAAATGGATGAATCCCCAGAAACACACTAGCTACTTAAACTAACACAAACAGAGATAGAACAACTAAATAGACCCATAACAAAAGAAGAGATTGAAAAGGTAATCAAAAAACTCCCAACAAAAAAAAGCCCTGGTCCAGACGGGTGCACTGCAGAGTTCTACAAAACTTTCACAGAAGAGTTAACACCACTACTACTAAAGGTATTTCAGAGCATAGAAAAGGATGGAATACTACCAAATTCATTCTATGAAGCCACCATCTCCCTGATACCAAAACCAGGTAAAGACACCACAAAAAAAAAAAGAAAATTATAGACCTATATCCCTCATGAACGTAGATGGAAAAATCCTCGACAAAATTCTAGCCAATAGAATTCAACAACAATCAAAAAAATAATTCACTATGACCAAGTGGGCTTCATACCAGGTATGCAGGGATGGTTCAACATTAGAAAAACAATTAATGTAATCCACCACATAAATAAAACAAAAGACAAGAATCACATGATTTTATCAATTGATGCAGAAAAGACATTTGACAAAGTTCAACACCCATTCATGATAAAAACTCTCAGCAAAATAGGAATAGAAGGAAAATTCCTCAACATAATAAAGGGCATTTATACAAAGCCAACAGCCAACATCACCCTAAATGGAGAGAGCCTGAAAGCATTCCCATTGAGACTGGGAACCAGACAAGGACGCCCTTTATCACCGCTCCTATTCAACATTGTGTTGGAGGTCCTAGCCAGGGCAATAAAGCTAGATAAAGAAATAAAGGGCATCCAGATTGGCAAGGAAGAAGTTAAAGTATCTCTATTTGCAGATGACATGATCTTATACACAGAAAACCCTAAGGAATCCTCCAGAAAACTATGGAAACTAATAGAAGAGTTCAGCAGAGTATCGGGATACAAGATAAACATACAAAAATCAGTTGAATTCCTCTACACCAACAAAAAGAACATCGAAGAGGAAATCACCAAATCAATGCCACTTACAGTAGCCCCCAAGAAGAAAAAATACTTAGGAATAAATCTTACCAAAGACGTAAAAGACTTATCCAAAGAAAACTACAGTACACTTCTGCAAGAAACCAAAAGGGACTTACATAAGTGGAAAACATACCTTGCTCATGGATAGGAAGACTTAACATTATAAAAACGTCTACCAAAAGCGATGTATACGTTTAATGCAATTCCAATCCAAATCCCAACGACATTCTTTAATGAGATGGAGAAACATATCACCAACTTCATATGGGAGGGAGAGAGGCCCGGGGTATGTAAGGCATTACTGAAAAAGAAGAACAAAGTGGGAGGCTTTACTTTACCTGATTTTTGAACCTATTATACAGCCACAGTAGTCAAAACAGTGTGGTACTGGTACAATAACAGATACATGGACCAATGGAACAGAATTGAGAAACCAGACATAAATCCATCCACACATGAGCAGTTGATATTTGACAAAGGCCGCATAACAGCTGAATAGGGAAAAGACAGTCTTTTTAACAAATGGTGCTGGCATAATTGGATATCCATGTGCAAAAAAATGAAACAAAACCCATACCTTACTTCATGCACAAAAACGAGCTCAAAATGGATCAAAGACCTAAATATGAAATCTACAACGGTAAACATCATGGAATAAAAAATAGGGACAATGTTAGGAGCCCTAATACATGGCATAAACAGTGTACAAAACACTATTAAGAATGCAGAAGAAAAACTAGATAACTGGGAGCTCCTAAAAATCAAACACCTATGCTCATCCAAAGAGTTCACCAAAAGAGTAAAAAGACTACCTACAGACTGGGAAAATGTTTTTAGCTGTGACATTTCTAATCAGCGCTTGATCTCTGAAATCTACATGATACTGCAAAAACTCAACTACAAATTAAAAAATGGGCAAAAGATATGAATAGACACTTCACTAAAGAAGACATTCAGGCAGCTAACAGATACATGAGGAAATGCTAATGATCATTAGGTATTAGAGAAATGCAAATCAAAACTACAATGAGGGTTCATCTCACTCCAACAAGGCTGGCATTAATCCAAAAAACACAAAATAATAAATGTTGGAGAGGCTGAGGAGAGATTGGAACACTTATACGCTGTTGGCGGGAATGTAGAGTGGTACAACCACTTTGGAAATCAATTTGGCGCTTCCTTAAAAGCTAGAAATAGAACTACCATACGACCCAGCAATCCCACTCCTTGGAATATATCCTAGAGAAATAAGAGCCTTTACATGAACAGATATATGCACACTCATGTTTATTGCAACACTGTTTACAATAGCAGAAAGATGGAAGCAACCAAGGTGCCCATCAACGGATGAATGGATAAATAAATTACGGTATATTTACACAATGGAATACTATACATGGATAAAGAACAGTGATGCATCTGTGAAACATTTTGTAACATGGAGGAATCTGCAAGGCATTATGGTGAGTGAAATTAGTTGCAAAAGGACAAATAATGTATAAGACCACTATTATAAGATTTTGAGAAATAGTTTAAATTGAGAAGAAAACACTCTTTTGTGGTTACGAGACGAGGGAGGGATGGGGGTGGGAGACAGGTATTCACTAATTAGATAGTAGATAAGGGCTACTTTAGGTGAAGGGAAAGACAACACACAATACAGGGAAGGTCAGTACAGCGGGACTAAACCAAAAGCAAAGAAGTTGCCTGAATAAGCTGAATGCTTCGAAGGTCTGCGTAGCAGGGGCAGGGGTTTGGGGACCATGGTTTCAGGGGACATCTAAGTCAATTGGCATATTAAAATCTATTAAGAAAACATTCTGCATCCCACTTTGAAGAGTGGTGTCTGGGGTCTTAAACGCTAGCAAGTGGCCATCTAAGGTGCATCAATGAGTCTTAACCCACCTGGATCAAAGGAGAATGAAGAACACCACAGATAAAATGTAATTACGAGCCCAAGAGACAGAAAGGGCCACGTGAACCAGAGACTACATCATTCTGAGACCAGAAGAACTAGATGGTGCCTGGCTACAACCAATGACTGCCCTGACGGGGAACACAACAGAGAACCCCGGAGGGAGCAGGAGAGCAGTGGGATGCAGGCCCCCAATTCTCATAAAAAGCCCAGACTTAATACTCTGACTGAGACTAGAAGGACCCCAGTGTTTATGGACCCCAAACCTTCTTTTGGCCCAGGACAGGATCTATTCCTGAAGCCAACTCTTCAGACATGGATTGGACTGGACAATGGGTTGGAGAGGGATGCTGGTGAGGAGTGAGCTTCTTGGATCAGGTGGACACTTGAGACTATGTTGGCATCTCCTGCCTGTAGGGGAGATGAGAGCACACAGGGGATTAGAAGCTGAGGAAATGGACATGAAGAGAGTGGAGGGAGAGAGCAGGCTGTATCATTAGGGGGAGAGTAATTGGGAGTATGTAGCAAGGTGTATGGAAGTTTATATGTGAGAGACTGACTTAATTTGTAAACTTTCACTTAAAGCACAATAAAAACTATTAAAAAAAAGCTGCAGTTGAAGCATTTGAGTAGTTTACAGTCTCAAAAGATGAAGAGTTTTTAAAAAGAGGAGTATGTAATATCACATTGGCAGAAGATAATTGAACATAGTGGAATGTATTTTGATTAAATTGTTCCGTTCAATTTATAATGTTTTTACTTTTCCTTCAAAAAACTAACATTTCATGTGGTACACTCTATTATGTCTGGCCCTCAGAAAATCAATCATTTGGGAATCATTTATTGAGCTTCTCTCTATGATAGACACTGTGCTATGCTTTAGGGAACAAACAAACAAACAAACAAACTCAATTCTTGAGATTCTCATAATCCAGTGAGGGAGGTGGAAAATGTCACTACACTAAATACCGTAGTACTTTAGGCTGGGTTCTCTAGAGATGCAAAGTCAGTGAAGCATAGCCTATCTATCTCTGTCTTTTTTTTTTTGTTCTATCTAAAAGCATAAAAAAGAAACCTGTTGCTGTTGATTGCGACTCATAGCAATCGTATAGGACAGAGTAGAGCTGCCCCATAGAGTTTCCAGGGAGTACCTGGTGGATTCAAACTGCCATCCTTTTGGTTAGTATCCATAGTCCTTAACCACTATGCTACCAGAGTTTCCTCTGTCTATCTTTAGAGATTTATATCAAGGAAATGGCTCACATGGTTGTGGAGACTGGAAAGTCCCAAGTCCATGGGTCAGGTGTCAGGTTGGAGGCTTCTCCTGACTCATGTAGCTGTAGGGCTGATGAACCCAAGATCAGGAGGTCAGACAGCAGGCTGCTGGCTCAAGTCCCAAGAACCAAAGGTGAGATGATGACAAGCTGAATGCAGCATCCAGAGCAGAGCAAAAGCCAGTGAGCTTTGCCAGAAAATCCATATATATTGTCTGCATGCCATACCCCTAAGGAAACTTTTAACTGATTGGCTACTCATATTAGATCTCATCACAGAGCTGATTACATTATATCAGATCTCATCAAGGAAGTGATTACATCTTTACATAGCTACGAAACTACATCATAACTGCCAAACTACTTCTTAACTGAGAATCATGGCCCAGCCAAGTTGAGACAACCTTAGCCATCACACATCGTAAGGATAAACATCCCATCACCCATTGCCATTGAGTTGATTCTGACCCATAGGGACCCTATAGGACAGAGTAGAACTGCACCATAGCGTTTCCAGGGAGTGGCTGGTGGATTCGAATTGCCAACTTTTTGGTTAGCAGCCACAGCACTTAACCGTTGCACCACCAGGGCTCTAAGGATAAACGGAGGACCATGGAAACAAAGAGGAACTTCTAATCTTTTCATGATGTGGTCCAGGCTTGGCTGATAAGTCTTCTAATCATAGGTCACAAAAGGGAACAAGAGATTTTGGCGTATTGTAAACAGTTAATGAAAAGGTTATGTCTATCTTTTTAATTTTTATATTAAACAAACAATGGACAGTAAAACTATGGGTATATGTCTCATTTGCCATGAGCAAAATATGTATGTCGGATATTTTATTTATAAATCTCAATTGTCTTAGTTATCTAGTGCTACTCTAACAAATATCACAAGTGGGTAGTTTTAACAAACAAATTAATTTTCTCACAGTTTAGGAGGCTAGAGGTCTGAATTCAGGGTGCTGGCTCTCAGGGAAGGCTTTCTCTCTCTGTCAGCTTAGAGGAAGGTCCTTGTCTCTTCTGAGCTTCTGCCCCTGGGCTGTCTTCATGTGGGTTGGCATCTCTGTTCCCACATCTCTGCTCTACTTGCTTGTTTAATCTCTTTTATATCTCTAAAGAGATCGACTCAAGATATACCCTACACTAATCCGGCCTCATTCCGAAATGGGATTATAACTACACAGGCATAAACCAAAGCCAAACCTGTTGCTGTCGAGTTGATTCTGACTCATAGCGACCACAGGCATAGAGGTTAGGATTTACAACACATATTTTGGGGGCAGATAATTCAATCCATAACAATGTAACCTACCATCTGTATTACCTCTGCCTCCAAATAGCTCTTTACTCTTTAAACTTTACAGTGTATTGTAGGTTTGTCTCATCTCCTCTGTAACCCCACTCCTTCCTTTCTACCCGTTCCAATTTCTTTTTAATCCCAGGGAGAGGCTAGAAATGATAGTAGTAACTGATGGCTCTGGAGAACTCTGGGGGTTGTTGGGAGATTCTGTGAATTTATTCTTGAGTTGACTTTTCTTGCCACCTTTCCTTTCACTCCAAAACAAAACGCCCTATCTGTCACCTAATTCCAGGTTTCATCCAGAGGTAGAGACTGAGACTTTTCTCACAAATTTGTATTTCCTCAGGGTTTCTAATTTATATTATAAATTGAGATTAGCAATATAAAATGCTAGAAAAGGAAAGTCCTTTGAAGAGATCACCTTATCCAGAAGAAGCTATTGTCATAGGTGAGTGACTTGCCCAGAGTGACAAGCAAGTTGGTGACAGCATTGAGGGCCCAAAATGAGTGTCTCCTTGGCAACCACCTCTCAGGGACAGTAGTTCCTAAATGTTATAAAGGGACTGCAGCAGAATCACGTGCAGTACTTGTTAAATATACAGATTTCCAGGCTTACTCCAAACACGCTGAATCAAAAATCTGGTAGAAGCTAATGGCTTGCATACAAAGTTATATACAGAGCACACGGAACAGTGCCTGGCATGTAGTAAGTACTCAGTATATGCTAGCTTTTTTTTTCTTCATTAGTGTTTTATTTTTTTAGTATTATTGCACAACTGAATATATGCTTTGTTTTTTTCTTCATTAGTGTTTTATTAGTATTATTGCACAACTGAAACGTGGGTGGAAAAAGGGAATTGAAATGATTTTTTTTTCCTTTTCAATTTCTCTTTTTTACCTTCCCATAAAAGAAAAAACAAGAACTAAGGAGAAGTAAATAAAGTTCAGAAGAATGCATTTAGATGTGAAGAATGTTGTGGAATGATTTTTATTTGCTTAGGAAAAATGCGAATGAAACTAAAAGCCTTTCGAAGAAGAAATGCAATGCATTTCTTTTTACTCTACCCATCTTTAACTTCTACTAAGTGTTCCATTATAACATAGCATAGTACAGTGGTTCTTAAACTTTGCTCAAAGGCACTGGTTGGGTTGGTTAATAATTATTAAGGATTCCAAAGATCTTTTCTTCATGTAGGTAGCCTATACTTATTGATATTTACCATATTAGAAACAAAAACAGAATTAAAAAAATCTTTTTTTACTATACTTATTAATTCATTAAAAATAGAAGCAATAATCTCATAATCTTGTTAATATAAATAACATTTTAATGAAAAATTTTCCAAAATAAAAATATTAGCCTGAAGAGTAGCATTGTTTTACATTTTTGTGAATCATTTTAATGCCTGACTTAATAGAATACTGCTGGATTCTCGTATCTACTTATGTTGTTTTGATTGAAGGATATGAAGAAAATTCAGCCTCATACACATACGTAGTTGGAAAAAGGGAAGAGTATTTTAACAGTCTTTTCAAACAAGCATGGATTTTCTTCTTTGATACTGCATGTTCGACAATGATGGGTTCTTAAAGATTACTGTAGTTGGAATGTGGAATATAAAATATCAGTTAATTTTTCAAAGTCTGTTATATTAAAATCTATCGGTCTGACTTAGACTTTGCATTATTTTTATTATACCCATGCATCATTTTTAACAGTATGCACTGGTCATTTAGAAAATATTAGTTTATTTATATATGCTGATCTCCAAATGCTGGTACATTTCATTATGCACTATTAAAAAACCACATTTGTTAATTAGAAAATTCTTTAAGTATTGAGAAGCTGTCAAACTTATAGGAGGTAGTTGATATAATTTTTCCAAATATTCTTATTTTTACTTGCAAGCTTAATTTTGTCATGAAACCCCTTGATGTCGAGTCCATTCTGACTCATAGTGACGCTGTAGGACAGAGTAGAACCCTGCCCCATAGGGTTTCCAAGGAGTGGCTGGTGGATTGCAACTGCAGATCTTTTGGTTAGCAGCTGAGCTCTTAACCAGTACACTACCAGGGCTCCAATTTTGTCATATTAAAAAAAAATTTAAACAAATATTATCAGTTGTGTTCTTCGAAGTGCTAGGCTCACTTCATTTTGTATGTCAGATAACCAAGTCTGAATAACCATAGTTTGTCTATCAGTCTGTCTTTCAAGTTAAAATTTCCATGAAAATTCATATACTTCAGCTTGCAACTCAGTCACACAGGTGAATTCCCTGTAGACCACCATTGTAATGCACTGTATGTGGCAGAGGAGCTTTATGCATACTTACTGTTTTATCACACAGAATGTTAAAGCTTATGTCCTCAAGAGTCAAGATTTAATAAAGTTAATTATTTTTACTACTTCATCGGGAACATTCTTCAGTGCAACTAACATTTGTTTTTACTGCATGTGCATGGTGGTGAAGAATATGATGCCTGTTAGTACAATTCGGTACCACTGCCCTGATTCCCAAAGGTGTCAGGAGTTTTACCTACCATTGCTTTTGTATCTTCAGAGCAAATGTCAAACAAATGAAAAAGCCAAAGAATACCTTAGTATTATTGTGAGAATAGTTTTAAGCTCTTTGACCATCTGGAAGGTTCTTGGGAATCTCCAGAGGACCATGACCACACTTTGAGAACTGCTGGTTTAGTGGAAAGTTACGTATTCAACCAGAAGTCAGAAGTCTTGGTTTCTAGTTTAGCAAGGCTAGTTATGAATTTCAGGAAATTGTTGACCTTATGTTTTTTCTTCTTCTTTTATTAAAGTGATGTGGAAGTGAGTACTTTACAAGTGAAGTAGTTTATGTTTGTCAGGTAAAGTCTGAAAATACTGTTTTAAGGGTGTTACATCGCAAACAAGTCCTGTAGAGATTTGAACTAGATCTTTTCTCTCCTTTTATTGTCAGTGTGCTGGCGTTAAGGTGTTGGGAGTTGATAACCTGTTTTTATAAATCTTCTGGATGATTTTTCACAAATGTAAAAGTAGAGTATAGTCATCAACACAGACACTGCAGTCATGTTGGGAATATAGAGTATAAGATACAAAAGTTGGCCTCAAGCTGCTTGTAACTTGACTTGGGAAGTGTATATACGTAGAAATAGGAGTATAATGTATTTTTATGCTATCACATAATTGGCTTAAATAATATATAATATAGGAGAAAAGAGGAGAGCATACTTGAGGGTTAAGGAGGTAGAGAATGTCTCCATGAAGACGATGGGATTTAAACTGGACCTTAACAGAAGTGTTCTAAGAAGGGGAAGTGGTATGTGCCAAGGTATAAAGAGTACATGTCATGCTTTTCAATTAAGGTTTTTCTTTCCCAAACAAATATCTATTCCCAGCTTCCCTCTTTCTGTCACTTTGTGGTTTGGGACATGGTATGTCTTATACTGCTTTTCTTTGGTCTGCGATTTTTCCTGTTATTTAGACTGTGGTACAGTGGAAAGGCCTTGGGCTTTGGAGTTTGATCCAACTGCAGATACTGATGGCAACGTTTACTGTTATATGCTCGTGGACAAGTTCCATACTTTGAAGGCAGTGTGAAAACTAAGTGAGATAATATATTTAAAGTTTCTCAATAACTATTAATTGCCTTTCCCCTTATTATAAGCAATGAACAGCAACAAAGAATACGTTAGATTAAGAGGGTAGTGTGCAATGCTGGAATTTTTATGTTAGACTGGGAAAGCAAAAGACTTATGACAAGGGAGGCAATAAGGTATACTGGTTAGCATAGGCTTTGGAGTTGGAGAGACTCGCAGTGAAATTCTGACTGCAACCTGTGTTATTACCTTTGTTTATCTTGATCAAGTTTTTTTAAACCTTTTAACTCTCTTTATTTATATAATAAATGGGAATAGTTCGGGAAATAAAATGAACAGGACCTGTCCAAATGTTAATTTCATCTTTCTTAATTGAATCTGATTTTGTTCAACCCACAGGGGACATTGATCAGACTAAGCCAATCAGTGAAAGTCATTACTTGGTGATCTGGTCTTTGGCATAACGTTGGGCATGTGTTCTTGTTGGCATTTATGGATTACGAATATTGTGACACACTGTGCCCAGTTGCAGAAGACCATCTACATACCTCTCATAAAGCCTAAAATATTATTTGGCCCTTTTCCAGAAAAATTTGCCAGTCTTATAGTATGCAGGTAAGTTACTTGGAATAAGTTTGATCCTTTTAAAGTTGACTTTTAGGCTTTGTGTGGATCTGAAGCAACCTTCAGTCTAGGGGTATGTGAACTGCTAAAGTAAACTTTTCTGAGGACTCTACGTGATGCTCCGTGTATTGTATCTTTCCTCTCTGGCTGGTGGGAGCACACACTATTCCCAGCCCTGTGCGGATCTCTGGGAATTGTACAGTGTACAGCTGTCCAGTGATTCTTTCCCCAGTCTCAGGTAATTTCCTCTTACTTCTGTGCAAATAAGTACTCAGCCAAAAACTTGAACAGTCCCCTCTGCAGTTCTCTGGAGTTCACCCTCTGTGTAGCTCCACCTTGCCTGGTGTTCTACCCCACAAATTGTAGGTGTCTTGGCTTCCCCTAATTCTCATCTCTGTTTTCTCAATTCACAGAAATCACTGGGCTCCATCTGGGTTCTCACTCCCCGTTCTGCAGCCTGGACACTGCCTCCAGGGCAGTAAGCTGGGGGAGTCACAGGACTCATCTCCATTGTTTCTCTTCTCTCAGGGATCATAGTCCTCTCTGCCTGTTGTCCTGTGTCTGAAAATATTTTATAAAGTGTATGTGTGGGCGAGTCTGGTAAATTCAGTTCCTGTTACTCTTTTATGGTCATAAGTGGAAATCCTGTTTATAACTTTTTTTTTTTCCCCTGTGTACTGTCTAGGGCCTTAAGAAGTTAGGTGAATCTAAAATCTTTATAATTACTTTTGTTTTCATAGCTCTTAAGTGGCATATCTGCTCGATTTCCCAATCTTGCCCTTCATATGTTCTTTATTCTGTACTGCTAAACCTAAAGAAAAAAACTAAACCTATTACCGTCCAGTCAATTTCAATTCTTAGCGACTCTCTGCAACAGAGTAGAACTTCCCCATGGGGTTTCCAAGTCTGTAATTTTTACAAAAGTAGACTGCCATCGCTTTCTCCCGAAGAGCAGTTGGTGGGTTTGAACTGCCAACCTTTCAGTTAGAAGCTGAGTGCTTAGTGATTGTGCCACCAAGGCTTCTTTTTCCATACTACTCACTATCAGTGGGGAGCCTTGGTGGTACAGTGGTTAAGCACTTGGCTGCTAACCGAAGGGTCAGCAGTTTGAACCCACTAGCTGCTCTGTGGATAAACATATGGCAGTCTGCTTCTGTAAAGATTACAGCCTTGGAAACCCTATGGAGCAGTTCTGCCCTGTTCTACAGGGTGGCTATGAGTCAGAATCGACTCGATGGCCTTGAGTTTGGTTTTTGGTTTACTACCAGTGGTAATTTGTATAATCGTGAATCATGATGATGCTGAGTGAATTACCTGTGATCCCATTTCCTCTTAGCAAGGAGATTATCCCTGAGCTTTTAGAGTAATCTCAGAATCTCACTTTGAGGATCTGTTTCCTAGGATCTCTTCCTAACTGAAACACATAGCACATTGAGAATAGTTTGAGATGTGGGAGAAGTGTAGGGAAATCACAAGAGATAGGGTAATAACTAGTGAGTAACAGTGAACAGTGACCCTGCCTCCAGGCGTGAAGAGGTGAGGGGAGAAAGTGTACCAGAACCTGAGAGACAGTCCTGTAGAGATGCCTGCTTTTGGAGGAGCAGTGATTCTTTGTGAAGGGACCTAGCCAACCTGAGGCCACTCTACAGAGAGAAAGCCAGGAAATTAAATACTCTGACCCCTTTCTTCTTCTGCTGTCTAATCTCCTGTTCTTGGTGCAGTCCATATCAGAACCTGGGGGCGACAAATGGCAGCAAATATTCAGCAAAGACAGGGAGCTGAATTGTGGGATCTGCTTGGCTCTTGTCCTTTAGAAACAGAGGTGCTTCAAGACACAAACGCAGGACGTGAACTGAGAGGAAATTTAGCTTACAGATCATCGTTGTCTTGCTATTCTGTTTGTATACACTCATTCCTAAAGTAGTCTTTTATGTATGCCTGAAAAATTCATGCAAGCAGGAAGAAATGCCTGTAATGTTAGATCATCTGCAGTTGACTAAACTCATCAGGAGATTGCTGTTATCTTAACAGAGAAGGAGGATAATATAGAAAATAAAGTTTGTTCCTGGTAGTAGTGTGCTTGAATCTAGGTGCTCTGTAATCCACAGTGTATTTTAAGGAAATTATCCAGAGGAAAAGAGAATAAAATATTAATATATATCAGTATGGTTTATTCAATTCTGAAGTACGTTGTTATTGTTGTTGTTAGGTTCCATTGAGTTGCTTCCGACTCATAGCGACCATATGTACAACCGAACAAAACACTGCCTGATCCTGTGCCATTCTCATAATCATTGCTATGTTTGAGCCAATTGTCGCAGCCACTGTGTCAGTCCATCTTGTTGAGGGTCTTCCTCTTTTTTGCTGACCCTCTACCTTACCTACCACGACATCCTTCTCAGAGACTGGTCTCTCCTGATAACATGTCCAAAGTACTTGAGGTGAAGTCTTGCCATCCTCACTTCCAAGGAGCACTCTGGCTGTATTTCTTCCAAGACAGACAGACTTGTTTGTTCTTCTCACAGTCCATGGTGTATTCAGTATTCTTCACAAACACCGTCGTTCAAAGACATCAGTTCTTCTTCGGTCTTCCGTATTCACTGTCCAGCTTTCAGATGCATATGAGGAAATCGAAAATACCATGGCTTGGGTCAGGCACACCTTAGTCCTCAAAGTGACATCGTTGCTTTTTAACACTTTAAGAGGCCTTTTGCAGCAGATTGGCCCAATGCAATACGTTCTTTGATTTTCTGACTGTTGTTTCCACGGGCATTGATTGTGGGTCCAAGTAAAATGAAATCCTCACAATATCAGTCTTTTCTCCATTTATCACGACATTGCTTATTGGTCTAGTTGTGAGGATTTTTGTTTTGTTTATGTTGAGGTATAATCCATACTGAAGACTGTAGTCTTTGAACTTTATCAGTAACTGCTTCAAGTCCTCTTCACTTTCAGCAGGCAAGGTTGTGTCATCTGCATATTACAGGTTGTTAATGACTCTTCGACCAATCCTAATGCCACATTCTTCTTTATACAGTTCAGCTTCTTGGATTATTTGCTCAGCATACAGATTGAATAAGTATGGTGAAAGGATACAACCCTGACACACACCTTTCTTAATTTTAAACCATGCAGTATCCTCTTGCTGTGTTCAAACTTCTGCCTCTTGATCTATGTACAGGTTCCTCAAGAGCACTATTAAGTGTTCTGGAATTCCCATTCTTTGCAATGTCGTCCATAATTCAGTGTGATCCACACAGTCAAATGCCTTTGCACAGTCAATGAAACACAGGCAAACATCTCTCTGGTATTCTCTGCTTTTAGCCAAGATCCATCCTGACATTAGCAATGGTATCCCTCATTCCACATCCTTTTCTGAATCCAGCTTGAATTTCTGGCAGTTCCCTCTTGATGTACTGCTGCAACCTCTTTTGAATGACATCCAGCAAAATTTTACTTGCGTGTGATATTTATGATACTGTTCGTTGGATCACCTTTCTTTGGAATGGGCACAAATACGGATTTCTTCCAGTTGGTTGGCCAGGTAGCGGTCTTCCAAATTTCTTGGCATAGACGAGTGAGCACCTCTAGCATTGCATCTGTTTGTTGAAACATCTCAGTTGGTATTCTGTCAATTCCTGGAGCCTTGTTCTTTGCCAGTGCCTTCAGTGCAGCTTGGACTTCTTCCTTCAGTACGATTGGTTCTTGATCATATAATATGTCCTGAAATGGTTCAATGTCGACCAGTTCTTTTTGGTACAGTGACTCTGTATATTCCTTCTATCTGCTTTTGATGCTTCCTGAATCGTTCGATATTTTGCCCATAAAATCTTTCAGAATTACAACTCAAGTCTTGAATTTTTTCTTCAGTTCTTTCAGCTGGAGAAATGCTGAATGTGTTCTTCACTTTTGATTTTTCTAACGCCAGGTCTTTGCACATTCATTATAATTCTTTACTTTGTCTTCTCAAGCCACCCTTTGAAATCTTCTGTTCAGCTCTTTTACTTCATCATTTCTTGATTTGCTTTAGCTATTCGATGTTCAAGAGCAAGTTTCAGAATCTCTTCTGACATCCATTTTGGTCTTTTCTTTCTTTCCTGTCTTTTTAATGCCCTTTTGGTTTCTTCATGCATGATATAATTGATGTCATCCCACAACTCGTCTGGTCTTTGGTCTTTAGTGTTCAGTGTGTCAAACCTCTTCTTGAAATGGTCTCCAAATTCAGGTGGAATATTCTCAAGTTTGTATTTTGGCTCTCGTGGAGATGTCTTAATTTCTTCGACTTCAACTTGAACTTGCACATGTGCAGTTGAGGGTCTGTTCCATAGTCGGCCCCTGGCCTTGTTCTGACAGATGATATTGAGCATTTCCTTCATTCCTTTCCACATATGTAGTCAATTTGATTCCTGTGTTTTCCATCTGGTGAAGTTCATGTGTATAGGTGCCGTTTATGTTATTGAAAAAAAGTATTTGCAATGAGTAAGTTGTTGGTCTTGCAAAATTCTATCATGGTATCTCCAGTGTTGTTTCTATCACCAAGGCCATATTTTCCAACTACTGATCCTTCTTCTTTGTTCCAGCTTTCACATTCCGATCGCCAGTAATTATCAATACATCTTAGTTACATGTTTGTTCAGACTGCAGAAGTTGGCAGAAATCTTCAGTTTCCTCTTTGGCCTTAGTGGTTGGTGTGTAAATTTGAATAATAGTTTTATTAACTGGTCTTCCTCATAGGCATATGGATAGTATTGTGTCACAGACAGTGTTGTACTTCAGGATAGATCTGAAATGTTCTTTTTGATGATGAATGTGACACCATTCCTCTACAGTTTTTATTCTCCGTGTAAGAGACCATATGCTAGTCTGATTAAAATGGCCAATACCAGTCCATTTCAGCTCACTAATGCCTAGAGTATCGATCTTTATGTGTACCATTTCATTTTTGATGACTTCCAATTTTCTTAGAGTCATACTTTGTACATTCCATGTTCCAATTATTAGTGGATGTTTGCAGCTGTATCTTCTCATTTTGAGTCATGCCATGTCAGCAAATGAAGATCCTGAAAGCTTGACTCCATCCATGTCATTAAGGTCAACTCTACATTGAGGAAGGAGGCTGCTCTTCCCCAGTTGTATTTTGAGTGCTTTCCAACCTGAGGGGCTCATCTTCTGGTGCTATATCAGACAATGTTCTGGATTAGAACCACAGATACAAAGAATTCTAAAAATAAAAAATATATTTGTTAATTTCACAAAACACATTTCAGCATTTTAGGAATCCTGAGTAGAAATCAGTCTTAGTTTCATAACATTTTAGAGCTGGAAGAGATCTTCAAGTACATATTGTTCAACTAACAAGTTTTTACAGATAGGTTTTAGATACAGTCATATAGCTTTTAAGTTATTCAGATACAGTCACATAGTTTATTAATGAGGTACCAACATAAGAACCAGATCTGATTATGCTCAATGTCCTTATTAAGCAGTGCTGTTGCCCTTTGTAGATATATTTAGAATTATAAAATTATAGACTCCACAAATGCATGACAAATGATGGTCTAGCTTCTGCTTAAACACTGCCAGTGAGGGGGATCTCGCTATCTATTTATTAGCTAGTTCTTCCTTATTTTGAACACAAATCTACCACCCTGTAGCTTCCATGTATTTTTGCTGGATCTGTCCTCATGAAAACCACCTAGTCTAATTTTTTTCCTTTGATTATCTGTCAAGTATTTGTACACCATGATCGCAGCCTTAAATTTTCTCTTAGTTAAGCAACTCTAGGTCTTCAACTTTTTCTCATATAATGCAATTTTGAGTATACTTTCCATTCTTGTGGTGCGGTGGTTATGAGCTCGGCTACTAACCAGAAAGTTGGCAATTACAATCCACCAGCCACACCACAGAAGAAAGATATGGCAGTCTGCTTCAGTAAAGATTTACAGCCTTGGAAACCCTATGGGGCAATTCTATTCTGTCCTGTAGGGTCGCTATGAGTTGAAATAGACTCGACAGCAGTTAGTTTAGTTTTGGGTTTGGTACTATTCTGGTTGTCTTCTTGGCTACGGACCACTTTGTTAGTATCCTACTCAAATTGGATTGCTCAGATTTGAGCATTATTTCCAGACACACTTTAAAGGGATATGGTGAATGCATTTTTAATCACCCAGTACAAAGTGGCAAGCAATACCATGAAAGAGGAAAAATGACAGAATCAGTTCTTTACACTTCTTCTCAACTACCATGGTTATGGATGAACACCAGTTGAGTTAATCCTATTCTTTTAGTCTGTTGTTTCTCCACTGCTTGTCCTTATTAAGTAATGCTGATGCGCCTTATAGATATTCAGAATTAGAAAATTATAGAATCCACAAATGCATACATTATGGTGGTTTTCCCTAAGACCTAGTGTTTTCAGTTCCACAGAATAGACAAACTGCAAATCACTGTGATTTGCATTGAATTTACTGATTGCAACTTCATTTAACCAGTACCAGTTGCCATGGAGTTGACTCTGACTCATGGTGACCCCACATGTGTCAGAGTGGAACTGTGCTCCATAGGGTTTTCAATGGCTAATTTTTGGGAAGTAGATCACCAGACCTTTCTTCTGAGGTGCCTCTGGGTGAACTCAAATTGACAGCCTTTTGGTTAGCAGCCAAGTGTGTTAACCATTTTCACCACACAGGAACATAGCCGCTTCATTTAGATGTACTCATTTTCAAAAATCCTCATGGTTCTAGCAGTTTGAATATTGTGACATTTGTGGTAACTTTTTCCTGCTTAGTACATTGCTACCTATTGAAAATGTAGACTGTTTCTTGGCTTTGCTAAGATGTTTGGTCATCTTTTGAAAAGATTACCTTTAATCTTTCATGGTTAATAAGGCTGCAGAAGTAGCTACCCATAAAAGTCAAGGAATAAATAACGTAGGATATGAAAGGTTCTGTTTTATATCCATGATTTATATCATGATGGTTGGTTATCATTTTGTAAAAGTAACAACAGTGAACTATAAACTGATTTTTTTATTGTCTTTTCTCTATCAATAAAATGAATGTAGCATTGTGACATTGAGACAGATGAGACAGATAAGAAAAGAAAGCAGAATCTAATCAGTTAGTAAAGAAACTAATTGAATCTGAGTAGGGTGTATGTAATATCATCAATTCAAAACAGACAAAAGTTGCTTGGAGAAGTTGCTTAAAAAATTGAAGGGATGTATAGTTTAAGTTGTGAGGTATGTCTACCTTGAGCATTGTGCTCTTTTAAGAATGATCTATATGGGATCAAATTGATAACAGCAACTCTAAAGATTAAATGGGAAATTGAGGTCAATGAGATTATGTTAATGGGAGAGGAGCAATTTGGAAAAGGAGGGTGAGAATGGTTGTAGGACTTGAAGAATGTAATCAGTGTCACCGAATTGTACATGTAGAAATTGTTAAATTGGTGTATGTTCTGCTCTATATATTCTCAACAGCAACAAAAAATAAAATATTGAAGGGATATGTGATGGATTGGGTTGGAAAAAAAGACATGGGCTTGACAAGTTCTGTTATTATAAGAGAAGATTCAGCATGTGTATCAGGCTGGGTTCTCTAGAGAAGCAAAACCAGTGAAGCGTCTATATATGTGTGTGTATGTGTATACTGGGTATATATATATAGAGAGAGAGAGAGGTTTATATCAAGGCAATGGCTCATTCAGTTATAGAGACTGGAAAGTCCCAAGTCTGTGGGTCAGGCTAGAAGCTTCTCCTGACTCACATAGGTGCAGGGGCTGGCAAACGCAAGATTGGCAGGTCAGATAACAGGCTTCTGACTCACAGGCTGTGGTGGCTGAGAAATTCTAAGATCAGCAGGTAAACTGGCAGGCTGCTGGCTCACCAACTGTGGAAGCTGACGAATCCCAGGGTCAGCTTGTAAGCTGCTAGCCCAAGTCATGAGAGCTTGCGAGCCTTGCCGGAAAGTCCACCTGTATTGTATGCAAGCCACAACCTCAAGGAAACTCCCGTTCAACTGATTGGCTGCTCACAGTAGATCCCATCGTGGAGGTGATCACATTACATCAGACCTCATCATGGAGGTGATTACATCATTAAATGACCGCCAAACTACATCATAAGTGGTGAACCATTGAGAATCATGGCCCAGCCAAGTCGACACACAATCTTAATGATCACAGCATGCTAGCCAGATACAAGTCATCTAGAAGAAGCCCCAAGGTTTTGACTCTGACTTAAAATCCATATCCTTAAATCATATCTTGGTAAATATGCTACCTTTAATTATGAAGCAAATCAAATCCATTAATACTAACATTTTTGTATTAAGTTTAAGAATAAGTTTTATAATCATTGTGATAACATATGCATGTTATTAGGTGTTGTAAGCATTTATGAGGATCTCATGTTTTGTGATTTTAATTTGAAATGTCTAAGTATATATTATTTATAAACTAGGGTTAGATTTGGTTGTGAGTGAAGAAAACTCAATATAATGGTAGCTTAAACAAGATGGTTTATTTCTCTTTTACATAAGGGTTTGGAGGCAGCCCATTCAGGACTGACATGACCGTTCTATTCCACAAAGTCCCCGGGAGCCTAGGTTTTCTCCAGTTTACTGTTACATATCATACCTTGTTAGTTGCCACGGAGTCAGTTCTGACTCATGGTGATCCAGTGTGTGTAGAGTAGAACTGCTCCATACGGTTTTCAGGCCTGTGACCTTTTGGAACCAGATTGACTGGCCTGTCTTCTGAGGCACCTCTCCGTGGGTTTGAACTGCTAACCTTTTGGCTAGTAGTCCAGGACTTAACTGTTTGCACCACCCAGGGAATCTTATACCATACCTAAGAGGATTGTATTTTGAAAAATGTAAAAAAAATTGGTTAGGTTTCTAACCAGTGTTAGAACATTTAAGGTAATTGGGTTTGTTCAATTTATTAGTTTGATTTATTAAATTTCAAGAGTTGCTTAGATATTTAGAATGATTTTCGTTGTTAGGTTTGTAAGTCTACTCTGTCAAACATTTGAAGGATTTGAGAGCATCAGATATATTCGATTTTTTAGTGTAGTTTTAAGTGTTTTAGTGAACTTAATGTAACTAGCTTTATAATTATAATTATAGGGGAATTCAATCTGTAATGAGTTAATTGAATAGCAATAAGAGACTAAGTGAAAGTAATATTAAATTATAAATTATACATAAAATAACAGGATTTATAGGATGAACTCAAAGACATAAAAAAGTTTAAAAACATACAACTTCAGTTAATTTAATATTAAATACAAGTTACTGTAGGTAACCATTTTTGCATAATAAAATCACTCCGAAATTGACATTTCAGAGAGTTAACATATGGGGAGATAAGATATCATACATGTGGAGTTAAGACTGCTGAATTTGTTTTTTAAACTTTTAAGTGTACATTTTATGTTGTCAAGAAGGAGCAAATTTCCTTAATGTCATCCTTCATTAGACTTTGATAAGTTTAGCTCTTTGCTTTTAGAAGATTCAAATTAAAGATTAACTTTTCCAATGATAATCGTGATATCAAAAGTATTAGGCATATATACAGTGGAAGTCTTTAAGACATGAATTAGTCGATATATGTGTAAGTCCAAGTAATAGGGCATGTGTGTGAAGATAAAACCTAACAAAGCGCTCTTTTTTTTTTTTTTTGGAATGACCTTCATGCTGCCTTCATACTTAATGTCCATTGGCTACTTCTTTGAAGGGCAGATATAAAAATGCCTGTGTTTAAAAACTGTGTTTTGAAATAATATTATTTCAGATCTTTAGATACATTTTTTAAAAGCTAAATTCTCTAATTCGCTAATTTTAACTTATCTTTTTTTAGCATGATTAACATTTTTGAGGAAGCGTCTATCTCAGGTATTGAGTAATACATATTTAAAGTTTCCTCCTCTTTAGATAAACAGTGGCATTTTTCTCTTCAGTAGTCTTTCCAATATCTGTACACTGATTTTAAAGACACCAATACGTAGAAACAAAAATTTATAAAGCCATCAAGTTTGTAGTGTGCTTCTTCTAATTATAAAGAGGTTTTCCTTTGTACTCAAGATCTCTGTGACCAGGCCAGATCCTGTTCTCTTATAGCAGCATGTACCTCTCCTTTTCAGTACTTGTTTAGGTTGCTAGTTTACATTTGTCTGTGATTATGTGGTTGTGTCTGTCCCTCCTATAGACTTTTTTTAATGAAAGAAGACACTATTTCTGTTCTTCCTTGTCATTATGTCTCCAGTGCAAAGCCTTGTGTTTTGGTGTATAAGGCAGTCAATAAATATGTTGGATGACTGAGTGAATGGGAAGAACTCTCTTAATGGTAGAGATTCATCACTCCTTTAAAACGAAATTGATTTTACAGAAATATAATTTATATATAGTCTTCTTTAGGTATACAGCTATTATATAAGTTAATTAATGCCTATAATCTTAATTTTTTTTTTTTTTTTAATAATCTTAAAGGGCACAAAATGGAATCTTTAAAGCAATTGCTATTCTAGAAATGCTTTAGTGGTAGTCTTAGAACTGAAATCACAAAACCGTCCAACACTCCAAAGTTTCATTGTCCTTCTGGACAGTCTCCAATTTACTGTGACCTTACAGACATCAGTGACTCTCTGCTTCCTATTACTTCTTTCCTCTGATTTCTTATCTATATACTCTGACATATGGGCCATTCATATAAGCTTACAGACCTCTAGTATAACTAAATGGGTAATGTAGTTAAGTCTTCTACCAAAAAACCAAATCCACTGCTGTTGAGTCAGTTCTAACTCATAGTGACCCTACAGTAAACACCAAATGTTTATGGAAAGGAGTTGGCCCCTGAGTATTTGTATTATCTTTTATTTTATAGTTTTTATCATAATTTATGTTTATTTACTTTTTAGAGCTACGTCTTTTTATTATACCATTTTTTGTTAGATAATTTTTTCAAGTCTTTTTAAAATAATGTTTTCATTTTATACTTTGTATTTTTTCCTTTCCTCCTAAACAAATCAGGTTTATGTAATTCACTTAAACTACACTGAAAGACCACATTGAAGCTGGTGTCTTTGGTGTACATCTGTTTATTTTGTATGATAATATATGCTCTTAATTGGGTCTTTTTATGCTGGCAGTCATAGTTTTCTTGTAATATTTTTTTCTATGTTTAGACTTTTTTGTTGCATCACAGCACACATTAACAGGCATTTTATTCACATATTTGACTAAACATTCTTAGAGAAGTGCAGTTTTGTGTTAAGCGCCTGTCATATGGCTAAAATATATTTTTCTCATCCAAATGTGTCACTCCTGTTTGCTAACTTGCTGCTAAACACTCTTCTTTTGTCGCTTCCTGGGGCCAGGTGTTGCTAGTGGCTTTCAGATCCCAGCTTGTGAATCCATTGTACTTGTAGCTCACAATCCCTGTTTAAAAATGAACTTGAGATTTTTAAAAACCAGGTGGAATAGTAGAAGAAAGCCAGTCTTATAAAAAAAATATAAATTTGATAAGAAGTCTAGAAATGTCACCATATAAACAAATATTGGAAATTACAGAAATCTAGTTAAGAGATAAGTCAAAACAAAAAGTGTGAACTACAATTTTATGGCTAGTAACCCTAGCTAAGGCCTTTTCACTGACTCAAAAGGTGATTCACATTAACTGAAGAATATCAGAGCTCTGTTAAATCATGCGGGAACTTGTCTGGATATCCTTAATCAATAGAAGGAAAATCTGTTCCCATCTTTGGTAACCTTCCAACTGTATGCTATCATCTGAACTAATATATATCGGAATGACCTTAAACCTCCTGCTTTTTTGCATATTTGCCTGAAAATAATATGGAATTATGAAATAGGTGTGTACTCTAATCCTTACCGTTTCTGTCACTAGCTGTCTAACCTTTGGCAGATTATTTTCATTCTCTGATATTCAACTACTTCATATGAAACTTAGCCTATTCAAGGTCACGGCTAAGTAAGTGGCTAATTTCTTAGAATAAGTAATATTTTACTGACTAAAATATCTGAATTATCAAATACAGGGTGTGCAGGTTCTTTTATTATTCATTTACTTTTGACTGGTTAGCTGCTGGCTACAAAGTTGTTTGCCCATTATGTAAACATAGGTTTAGTATTCACTTGGGAATGTAGAATAGAGACATAAAAAGATAAATGATCATAGAAGATGACATTTGTTGTGTCAGATGCTGGAAGAGTTTAGAAGAGGAAGTGATCATGGAGAGCTGGGTTGGAGGCTGCCATGGAAGAAGGAGAAGATTTAGATAAGCAGCGAGGAGACCTTGCAGTTTCCCCAACTGTAAAACAGTGAGAGTACTTGCCTCATAAAGTTGTCTTAAGAATGAAATGAAATATCTTTGAAGTTTTTATGCAGTGCTGCATGACATATAATGGAACTGCTGTTGTTGTTACTCTTCCAGACTGAGTATGAGTGTCATCTTTTTAATTTTCCTTCCCAGAGCCAGACTGCTCCCTTAACTTGGAGATGGCACATAGCTTTCATCTTAAATACCAGCTGGCTACCTGAAATAATTGTGTTGAAAAAATTCTGAGACCATATCTGGCTGTAGCAGGCAAGAATGCTGTGGTCAATTAGCAATACCAAGGCAGATATAAAGTGGGCTGGAGGCAGGTAATGATGTCATATGGGTTGTTGGACAGTACGTAAGTCAAGTATTGATCATCTTTACCTTAAAGTCCTGTTGCTCCTATTTGTTTCTAGCCATCCTTTCACCTCTTCCTTTTAATTTCTACGATATAAAGTGGCAAAGTTTCAGAAGTAGGATGCCAAGTTTCTTACCCGTATTTCTAGTTATTGAGTAAATATCTGTTGAATGATTAACTAAATGAAGTCTCAACCCCAAGTAGACAAGAATCTCAGATGCCACGCTGGCACCCATATATCTCTTAAGCATTCTCTCATTTATATTCTAGTGAGCTAATAATGGTTTCTATGTAAAAAAATACTTACATCCTTTGCAGAGGTTAAGTTATGAATGTGATTTACTTGAATCAGATTGTTTTCCCAGCAGAAACTGCCTAGACTGAGAAAATGAGAATTTTGGTTGAGTAAGGGACAGGTTGGAAAATAGAGGGGCAATTTTTTATTGAAAGAGTTGCCTGAATGCATTTCAGTTTTTTGATGGTAGGTTGCCTGGGATGGGATAGTATGGCTCTAAGATGGTACAAAATAAAAAAAATGTGCTGAAGACAAATGAAATATTTATATTAAGAGTGAAAGTAAGCAGAAAAATGCAAAAACAGTTAAGAAGTTCCCTTCTCTCATTTTCTAGATATCCCTCATCTCTACTTCTGTATAGTGTTACCTTATTACCTTTTGGCTGTCCAGGTTGGTATGTAAGTTTTTAGTTTGGGCCCATTCCATTCTCCCACCTCTACTCACCTTTTCTCTCTAAATCCTTCTCCGTTTCTTTGAAGTAAGCAAGTAGGGTATTCTAAACCTCTCCTGGGCACCATTATTAATTGATGGGTCTGCTTTGTCTCTTCTAGCCACTTGAAGTTCTCCTGACAGGTCTGTAGTAGCTGCAACACGTTTTTGCATCTCATTTCTTATAATAAAGAATCTTGGTTTCAGAAAGGAAGGAATAGGAAAGTGGATGGTGAGAAAGTGAAATGATAAAGTTTATACTGGATGCCCTTTTCTACGTTCTGAACAATCTTATACCATTGATTGTCTTCTCATTAATATGTGGATAAAGGCTTGTCTTTAGAGAGCTTTTTTGTTTACTTTACTCTGTGTTTAAATATTCTTTAAAATTCATGAAATGAGGTTGTTACATTCTTGGCTGTATTCTCTTTTCATTTTTAAAAATGGATTTAATGCCTCTAGTTATATGGTTTCAAGTTATAATTTCTTCAGGCGTATATCCCTGAACCTGGGTTCAAGTATATTTGAAACTCTTCCTTCATCTTTGGAGTCAGGGAATAGAGTAGAAGGTACAGAGGTTTCTCAGGCTTGTTGCTAATACCAAGTAAATGAAAATGCCAGCTACTTAGCTAATTCGTGGGCAGTGGAATTCCCACAGAAAGAAGATCTGATTCTAGATTAGAGTTACCGTTGGAAAATTTAATTATGTCAACTTTAATAAAAAGACTTAAAACAGCCTTTCTTATGCCTATTTCGTTTTTACCCAGCTATTCAGTTTAACATGATTACAGTGCCATTTATTCTAGCTTGACAATCAATTTATAATAATAATAATAAAAAAAAGCAGTCTCTAAATCTGTTTGAAATCCACTGGTGACATAAAATCCACTAATTAAATTCACATCTGTTAGAAATGATAGAACTTGGTTGTAATAGAATGATGAGGATGCATCAGAATGTCATTCAGGCTGTAAGTGGCATTGTGGCAATTGAAATGGTTTGATTTATAGTGAGAATCTTTTGTGCTTCAGTGTGTGAGGGAGGTATCATGAAGTTATGAGGAGGTAAGAAATAATGATCTGTGTCATCATAACTTCAGCAAATGATGATCTCTTCAAAACTCTGTTTTTCACAGATTAGTGACTTCTAAAGTTTCTGTGTAAACTTTCAACCAATTATACTTTGTTAGTTTTTGTATTAAGTTAATGTGGAAGAATTGCCATACATGTTTTCTTTAAATAAAATTCAAAGGCAAAGAAATGAATTGGTATCTATAATCATGGGTTGTTGTTCAGAGTCTTTTCCCATTAAGTATAAAATATGGCTTTAGCCTATGCCAGCATTTCATTTCTGGTAATTTTATTAGTCAATTAAAGTTAAATGCTTTTAAGCAGTATTAATTTTGTTTACTAATACGTAGGGGAAGATAGAGAAGAATGTGCTTTTTCACTTTCTTTTTAATGTGTATGAAGAACATTTTTGGGAGTTCAATATATGTTTTTCCCTGCTAAATTCTTTTTTGAACATGTTATTGTTTTTGGTTAAAGTTTATATAGCAAATTTATTTCCTATTCGGCAATTCATATACAGATTGTTTGTGACATTGGTTGCTATCCCCACGATGTGTCAGCATTCTCCCCATTTCCACCCTGCCTTCCTCATTTCCATCCCTCCAGTTTCCCTGCCCCTCCTTGCCTTCTCACCTTTGCTTTTGGCAAATGTTGTCCATTTGGTCTTGTATAGTTGATTGTTCTAAGGAGCACATTCCTCATGGGTGTTCTTGTTCATTTTGCAGGCCAATCTAATATTTGGCTGAAAGGTGACCTCTGGGTGTGGCTTCAGCTCCAGGTTAAAAGGGTGTCTTAGGGCAGTAATCTTGGGGTTTCTCCAGTCTCTTATCAGTCCAGTAAGTGTGGCCTTTTTTTTTTTTTTTATGAATTTGAGTTTTGTTCTGCATTTTTCTCCCCTTCTAACTGGGACCATCTAGCTTTTCCCATGTCACAGTGATAGGTGGTGGTAGCTGGGCACCATCTAGTTCTTCTGGTCTCAGCTAGAGGAGGCTGTGGTTTGTGTGGGCCATTAATCCTGTGGACTAATTAATTACTTTCATGAGTCTTTGGTTTTCTTCACTCTTCTTTTCTCCAGATGAGAAGAGACCAGTAGTTTTATCTCAGATGGCCACTTGTAAGCTTTTAAGATCCCAGATGCTACTCACCACACTACGATGTAGAACATTATCTTTATGAACTGTTATGCCGTTTGGCCTAGATGTCCCTCAAGACTATGGTCCTTAGCCTTCAAGTTCAGTAACTCAGTCCCATGAGGTATCTGCATATGTCTAAGAAGTTTCCATAACTGTGCCCCCTATGTACTCCAGTAGATATGAATATATATATGCAGCACATCGTTGTTGTTGTTAGGTGCCGTCGAGCCGGTTCCGACTCGTAGCGACCCTGTGCACGACAGAACGAAACACTGCCTGGTCCTGAGCCATCCTTAAAATCGTTGTTATGCTTGAGCTCATTGTTGCAGCCACTGTGTCAATCCACCTCGTTGAGGGTCTTCCGCTTTTCTGCTTACCCTGTACTCTGCAAATCACGATGTCTTTCTCCAGAGACTGATCCCTCCTGACAACATGTCCAAATTATGTAAGATGCAGTCTTGCCAACCTTGCTTCCAAGGAGCATTCCGGCTGTACTTCCTCCAAGGCAGACTTGTGCATTCTTTTGGCAGTCCATGGTATATTCAATATTCTTCACCAACACCACAATTCAAAGGCATCAGTTCTTCTTTGGTCTTCCTTAGACATTGTCCGGCTTTCACAAGCATATGATGTGATTGAAAATACCATGGCTTGGGTCAGGCGCACCGTTGTCTTCAAGGTGACGTCTTTGCTCTTCAACACTTTAAAGAGGTCTTTTGCAGCAGATTTACCCAATGCAATGCGTCTTTTGATTTCTTGACTGCTGCTTCCATGGCTGTTGATTGTGGACCCAAGTAAAATGAAATGCTTGACAACTTCAGTCTTTTCTCCATTTATCATGATGTTGCTCATTGGTCCAGTTGTGAGGATTTTTGTTTTCTTTATGCTGAGTTGCAATCCATATTGAAGGCTGTGGTCTTTGATCTTCATTAGTAAGTGCTTTAAGTCCTCTTCACTTTCAGCAAGCAAGGTTGTTTCATCTGCATAACACAGATTGTTAATGAGTCTTCCTCCAATCCTGATGCCCGTTCTTCTTCATATAGTCCAGCTTCTCAGATTACTTGTTCAGCCTACAGATTAAACAGGTATGGTGAAAGAATACAACCCTGATGCACACCTTTCCTGACTTCAAACCAGTCAGTATCCCCTTGTCTTCTATCTGAACAGCTGCCTCTTGATCTATGTAAAGGTTCCTCAAGAGCACAATTAAGTGTTCTGGAATTCCCATTCTTCGCAGTGTTATCCATAGCTTGTTATAATCCACACAGTCGAATGCCTTTACATGATAAATAAAACACAGGTAAACATCCTTCTGGTATTCTGTGCTTTCAGCCAGGATCCATCTAACATCAGCAATGATATCCCTGGTTCCACATCCTCTTCTGAAACTGGCATGAATTTCTGGCAGTTCCTTGTCGATGTACTGCTGCAACCGTTTTTGAATGATCTTCAGCAAAATATTGCTTGCGTGTGATATTAATGATACTGTTCTATAATTTCCACATTGGGTTGGATCACCTTTCTTGGGAATAGCATAAATATGAATCTCTTCCAGTCAGTTGGCCAGGAAGCTGTCTTCCATATTTCTTGGCATAGATGAGTAAGCACCTCCAGTGCTGCATCTGTTTGTTGAGACATCTCAATTGATATTCCATCAATTCCTGGAGCCTTGTTTTTTGCCAGTGCCTTCAGAGCAGCTTGGATTTCTTCCTTCAGCACCATCGGTTCCTGATCATATGCCACCTCTTGAAATGGTTGAATATTGACTAATTCTTTTTGATATAATGACTCTGTGTATTCCTTCCATCTTCTTTTGATGCTTCCTGCGTTGTTTAATATTTTCCCCATGGAATCCTTCACTCTTGCAACTCAAGGCTTGAATTTTTTCTTCAGTTCTTTCAGCTTGAGAAACGCTGAGCATGTTCTTCCCTTTTGGTTTTCCACCTCCAGCTCTTTGCACATGTCATTATCATACTTTATTTTCTCGAGAGGCCCTTTGAAATCTTCTGTTCAGTTCTTTTACGTCATCAATTTTTCTTTTTGCTTTAGCTGCTCGACACTCAAGAGCAAGCTTCACTGTCTCCTATGACATCCATCTTGGTCTTTTCTTTCTTTCCTGTCTTTTCAGTGATCTCTTGCTTTCCTCATGTATGATGTCCTTGATGTCATTCCTCAACTTGTCTGGTCTTTGGTCACTAGTGTTCAATGTGTCAAATCTATTCTTGGGATGGTCTCTAAATTCAGGTGGGACATACTCAAGGTCATATTTTGGCTCTTGTGGGCTTGCTCTGATTTTCTTCAGTTTCAGCTTGAACTTGCATAGGAACAATTGATGGTCTGTTCCACAGTCGGCCCCTGGCCTTGTTCTGACTGATGATACTGAGCTTTTCCATTGTCTCTTTCCACAGAGGTAGTCAATTTGATTTCTGTGTGTTCCATCTGGCGAGGTCCATGTGTATAGTTGCCGTTTATGTTGGTGAAAGAAGTTATTTGCAGTAAAGAAGTCGTTGGTCTTGCAAAATTCTATCATTCAATCTCCGGCATCGTTTCTGTCACCAAGGCCATATTTTGCAACTGCTGATCCTTCTTCTTTGTTTCTAACTTTCGCATTCCAATTGCCAGTGATTATCAATGCGTCTTGATTGCATGTTCGATCAATTTCAGACTGCAGCAGCTGATAAAAATCTTCTATGTCTTCATCTTTGGCCCTAGTGGTTGGTGCGTAAATTTGAATAACGGTCGTAATAACTGGTTTTCCTTGTAGGCGTATGGATATTATCCTATCACTGGCAGCGTTGTACTTCAGTATAGATCTTGAAATGTTCTTTTTGACAATGAGTGCAACACCGTTCTTCTTCGAGTTGTCATTCCCAGCATAGTAGACTATATGATTGTCTGATTCAAAATTGCCAATACCAGTGCATTTCAGCTCACTAATGCCTAGGATGTCGATATTTATGCGTCCCATATCATTTTTGATGATTTCCAATTTTCCTAGGTTCATAATTCATGCCTTCCAGGTTCCGATTATTAATGGATGTTTGCAGCTGTTTCTTCTCATTTTGAGTTGTGCCACATCAGCAGATGAAGGTCCTGAAAGCTTTACTCCATCCACATCATTAAGGTCGACTCTACTTTGAGGAGGCAGCTCTTCCCCAGTCATCTTTTGAGTGTCTTCCAACCTGGGGGGCTCATCTTCCAGCACTATATCAGACAGTGTTCCGGTGGTATTCATAAGGTTTTACTGGCTAATGCTTTTCAGAAGTAGACTGCTGGGTCCTTCTTCCTAGCCTGTCTAAGTCTGGAAGCTCAGCTGAAACCTGTCCTCCATGGGTGACCCTGCTGGTGTCTGAATACCAGTGGCATAGCTTCCAGCATCACAGCAACATGCAAGCCCCCACAATACGACAATTCTCAAGGGAAATGCTTTCAGTCTTTTTCCATTGAGAATATGTTGGCTGTTGGTTTTGTATATATTCCTTTAATTATGTTGAGGAATTTTTTTTTTAATTCCTATTTTGCTGGGAGCTTTTATTGGGAAAGGGCATTGGATATTATCAAATGCCTTTTCTGCATCAATTGAGATGTCCATGTAATTCTTTTCCTTTGTTTTATTTATGCGGTTCCTGTTAAATTTTGAAGAAACACATTTAACATGATGATGAATCTGCTCACTTTGCTGAGATTTCAATTTACAATTTATCGTTTACTAGTTACAAGAAATATTTAGAGTACTCATTTTTCTGGTTTGAGATTTAACATACTGATAAAATAAAGATTATCCTTTAGGTACTGTCAGATTTTGGCTTTAAACTTTCAACAGACTTTTGACTGTCTCAATTTCAACTTCTAATCCAGTTTGAACTTCAAGCCATTTTTTTGAACAGAGTCAGGCTACTTAGATTACCCACTTCAAATGGAGGAGTGAGTGAATAGATGATGTACTTTAAGATACTAGGTAAAATATTAATAAAAATTAGTTTTTCACTGCACAACTAAGGTCATAGGAAAGGAAGGCAATTTCTCAGAATTTAGAAATTACAAGAGTATATGAACTCAGTGGTGTAGATATGTATTGGAGTTGTTTCCAGTAGGGGTTTCCTGCTGATCTTTGGTGATTTAGGGCCTTAAGGTGTTATAGGTCCATATATGAAGGAATAGAGGCAAAGTTTAGGACCTTAGGAGGAAGAAACATTCACTGGAGAAGGAGCATGTAAAAACTGGGTCACCCACATCCTTAGTGGGTGACCTGGGAAAGAATTCTGTCCTTCACTGGTAGTTATTTGGGTTATATGCTGGTTTTGGCTTTGAATAGAGCAGAAAATAAATGGAAAAACGTAAAGGAGATTTAAAAAATGGCAAGCTGTGTTCCAGTAGAACTTTATTTAAAATCAAATGGCAGGCTGTAGTTTGCCAAACCCTGGCTTAAATGAACGAATTAATGAATAAAATTACTAAACACACAAGGAAACAAACAATCATGAGTGAAAACAATTGAAATCCAACTACCAAATCCTATCCCAAAGAAATGTATATATTGGAATTTTCAAATATTTATTGTGAAAAAATATGTAATATGTTTAAAGAAATGCAAGAATAAATTGCAAGTGTGTTAAGGAATAACAGACTCTCAGAATATATTAGATAGGTTTGAAAAAAAGAATATAGGATAGCTTCTAGAAAAGAAGATGTAATAATTGGAATTAGAAAGAGGACAGGTAAAAACAGATTAGATATAGCTGAAGAGAAAATTACCTACCTGGAAGGCAGATGAAAGGAAAATACCGAGAATGTAATGCATAGAGAGGAGAATTGGAGAAAACAAGCAAGCAAGCAAGTAAGGAAGCAAACAAAGAAACAAAAAGCTTAAGAGACATGGAGGATAGCATGACAAGATTCAACATAGGTCCAATCAGAGTTCTAGATGGAGATAGTATAGAAGATTTGACAGAGGCAATATATATATAATAGCTGAGAATTTTCCAGAGTTGTTGAAAGACACTCATCCCCAGATTCAGGGATCCCCTCTAATCCCAAATTGAATAAATATGAATAATCTTGACATCGGATCACAAAGACTAAGAGAAGATTGTAAAAGCAGCCAGAGAGAAAAGGTAGGTGGTTGTCAAATGAATTAGAAATAGTTTGACAACTGGCTTCTTAACAGCTTCTTTACAGTTTTAAAGTGCTGAGAAGAAATACATGTGGACTTAGAATTCTGTATCCAGCAAAACTATCCTCCAAACTGAGAATGAAATAAAGATATTTTCTAGGCAAACAAAAGCTGAGTGAAGTTTACTCTCAATAGATTCTCCCTAAAGAAATGGCTTATGGTGGCAAAACTGCAAACTCTGACTGTCCTCTCATTACTGCCTTTCCTCTGCAACTCACTGTGACTGTGTCTGTTTTCTTTTCATAAGGTCATCGGTCTTATTGGATTAGGGCCTGCCTTAGTCCATATGACCTCATGTTAACTAATTACATCTGCAAAGTCCCTATTTCCAAATAACTTCACATTCACAGGTACAGGGGGTTAGGATTTTAACATGTATTTTTAGAGGACACAATTCAACTCTTAACAATATACTTCAGGTAGAATTGGCCCAGGGATAGACACACAGGCTATTGAAACTGAATCTAGAGCTCAGAAACAGATTTATACATACATGTTGTTGTTAGGTGCCATCGAGATGGTTTTGAATCAGTGACCCTATCTACAGTAGAACAAACCACGGCCTGGTCCTGCGCTATCCTCTCAATCGTTACGTTTTAGCCTATTGTTTCAACCACTGTGTTGGTCTGTCTCCTTGACGGTCTTGCTCTCTTTTGCTGAGCCTCTACCAAGCATGATGTCCTTCTACGGGGAATGGTCCTACCTGATAACATGTCCAAACTATGTGAGATGAAGTCTCATCATCCTTGCTTCTAAGGAGCATTCTGGCTGTACTTCTTCCAAGAAAGATTTATTTGTTCTTTTGGCAGTCCATGGTATATTCAATATTCTTTGCAAACACCATAATTCAAAGGCATTGATTATTTATTGGTCTTCCTTATTCATTGTCCAGCTTTCACGTGCATATGACACGATTGAAAGCACCATGACTTGGAGAAGGCCTACCTTAGTCCTTAAAGTGACATCTTTGCTCTTTTGCAGCAGATTTAACAAAGCAATGCATCCTTTGATCTCTTGACTGCTGCTTCCCTGGGTATTGATTGTGGATTCAAATAAAACGAAAGCCTTGACAACTTCAGCCTTTTCTCTGTTTGTCATTATGTTGCTTATGGTCCCGTTGTGAGAATCTTTTTTGTTTTCTTAATGTTGAGGTGTAATCCATACTGAAGGCTGTGGTCTTTGGTCTTCATCAGTAAGTGCTTCAAGTTCTCTTTGCTTTCAACAAGCAAGGTTGTGTCATCTGCATAACACAGGTTGTTAATGAGTTTTCTGCCAATTCTGATGCCCTGGTCTTTTTCATATGATTATTGGATTCTTGGATTATTTGCTCAGCATACAGATTAAATAAGTATGGTGAAAGGATATAACTTTTATGCGTACCTTTCCTGGTTTGAACCATGCAATATCCCCTTGTTCTTTTCCAACGACTGCCTCTTGGTCTATGTACAGGTTCCTCAGGAGCACAATTAAGTGTTCTGAAATTTCCATTCTTTGCAATGTTATCCATAATTTGTCCTGATCCACACTATCAAATGCTTTTGCATAGTCAATAAAACAGAGGTAAACATCTTTCTGGTGTTCTTTGCTTTCACCCAGGAGCCACCTAACATCAGCAGTGCTATCCCTCATTCTACATCCTCTTCTGAATCCAGCTTGAATTTCTGGTAGTTCCCTGTTGATGTGCCGCCTTTGAATGATCTTCAGAATTTTACTTGTGTGTGATATTAAAGATATTGGTCAATAATTTCCTCATTCTTTTGGATCACCTTTCTTGGGAGTGGACACAAATATGGATCTCTTCCAGTCAGTTGGCCAGGTAGTTATCTTCCAGATTTCTTGGCTAGACAAGTGAGCACTTCCAATGCTGCATCCATTTGTTGAAACATCTCAATTGGTATTCCATCAATTTCTGGAGCCTTTTTTTTTTTTTTTCCCCCTGCCAATGCCTCTATTGCAGCTTGAGCTTCTTCCTTTAGTACCTTTGGTTCTTGATCATATGCTACCTCCTGAAGTGATTGAACGTTGACCAACTCTTTTTGGTACAGTGATTCTGTGTATTCTTTCCGTCTTCTTTTGATGCTTCCTGTGTGGGTCAATATTTTCCCCGTAGAAGCCTTCAATATTGCAGTTTGAGGCTTGAATTTTTTCCTCTGTTTTTTCAGCTTGAGAAATGCTGAGTATATTCTTCCCTTTTGGTTTTCTAACTCCAAGTCTTTGCATATTTCACTATGATACTTTGTCTTCTCAAGCCACCCTTTGAAATCTTTTGTTCGGTGCTTTTACTTCATTATTTGTTCCTTTTGCTTTAGCTACTCAACGTTCAAGAGCAAGTTTCACAGTCTCTTTTGACTTCTATTTTGGTCTTTTCTTTCTTTCCTGTCTTTTTAATGACCTCTTGCTTTCTTCATGTATGATGCCCTTGATGTCATTCCTCAACTTGTCTGGCTTTAGGTCATTAGTGTCAAATCTGTTCTTGAGATGGTCTCTAAATTCAGGTGTGATATACTCAGGGTTGTACTTTGGCTCTCATGGACTTGTTCTAATTTTCTTCAGTTTCAGCTTGAACTTGCATACCAGCAATTGATGGTCTGTTCTGCAGTCAACCCCTGGCCTTGTTCTAAGTGATGATATTGAGCTTTTCCATCGTCTCTTCCCACAAATGTAGTTGACATGATTCTTGTGTATTCCATCCGGTGAGGTCCACGTGCGTAGTCGCCGTTCATGTTGTTGAATAAAGGTATTTGCAGTGAAGATGTTGGTGGTCTTGCAAAATTCTGTCATGTGATCTCCAGTATTGTTTCTATCACCAAGGCCATATTTTCCAACTACTGATCCTTCTTCTTTCTTCCAGCTTCCACATTTCAATCACCAGTAATTATCAATGCATCTTGATTGCATGTTTGATCAATTTCAGACTGCAGAAGTTGGTAAAAATCTCCAATTTCTTCATTTTTGGTTTTAGCATTCGGTGTGTAAATGTGAATAATATTCGTATCAACTAGTCTTCTTTGTAGGCATATGGATATTATCCTATCACTGACAGCATTGTACTTCAGGATAGATCTTGAAATGTTCTTTTTGATGATGAATGCAATGCCATTCCTCTTCAATTTGTTATTCCCGGTATAGTAGAACACGCGATCTTCTAATTCAAAATGACCAGTAGTCATCCACTTCAGCTCACTAATGCCTAGGATATTGATGTCTATGCATTCCATTTCATTTTTGACAATTTCCAATATTCTTAGATTCATACTTCGTGCAGTCCATGTCCCTATTATTAATGGATGTTTGCAGCTCTTTCATCTTATTTTGAGTTGTGCCGTATCAGCAAATGAAGGTCCAGAAAGCTTTACTCCATCCATGTCATTAAGGTTGACTCTACTTTGAGGAGGCAGCTCTTCCCTAGTTGTATTTTGAGTGCCTTCCAGTTTGAGGGATTCATCTTCCGCCACTATGTCCGATGGTGTTCCGCTGCTATTCATAAGGTTCTTATACTGGCTAAAGAAAAAAAAAGATTTTTTTTTCCTTGAAGCATAGGTTACCATATCCTTCTTTCAATTTTGTCTTTGTCTGGAAGCTCCACTGAAACTTGTCGTTTGTGGGTGACCCTTCTGGTATTTAAATACTGGTGGCATAGCTTCTAGCATCACAGCAACACTCAAGTCACCACAGTATGACAGACTGACAGATGAGAGATAAATACATATATTGAAACTTGATTTATGACGGAGTTGGCATTGCAGATTATTGATGCTGAACAATTTATTATCCATATCAAAAGAAAAAGAAAATGAATCCTCACACCATATATAGACATTAGTTCCAGATGGTTTAAGGACTTAAATGTGAAATATAAAACTATGAAGGTTTTAGAAGAAAATGTAAGAGAATATCTTTATGACCATATGGTAGGGAAGGTTTTCTAAAACAGGATCCAAAAGGATGAACTGTAAAGGAAATGATTGATTAATTTTTGTTATTCAAAAGACAAAGGCTCCAGGAGGGACTTAAGATGATAAATTTAATCAACTGCCTAATAAATTTCATTAATATATTTGATACTGACTAGGAGCCCTGCTTGGGCAGTGGTAAAAGTGCTCACCTAGTAACCAAGTGGCTGCTGGCTCAAACTCACCAGCCCCTGCTTGGGAGAAAGGTTTGGCAGTCTGCCTCTGTAAATATTTACAACCTTGGAAACCATATGGGACAGTCCTACTTTGTCCTATAGCATTACTATGAGTTGGAATCATTTGGTGTTTTTGATATTGACAGATTATTTATACAGCTAGAAGAGAGTTTAGGACCAAAGTGCTAACAAATACATATAAAATAAAGGTAACATGTACACACACATGTTCGAGAGCACAGACCCCCCCAAATACAATTATTAAATTCAGGGAGACTATTTTTTTTTTTTTAAGGAAAAATAATCCTGTAACATGCTATATTCTTCAGCTATTCTTAACATTCACATGATTAGCAATTTAATAAAAATTATGGTAAAATTATATTGGGAGGATGAGTGCATGAGAAGTGTGCTTGTTTTGTGAAAGAGGCATACATCCTATAATCTTTTATGGGATAATGACAAGAAGTGTCAAAGTAATCATGCTATTTAGAGGCATAGAGGTCAAAGAATTAGTTGAACAATGTAGAATCCTGGACCAGAAAATGACATTAATATAAGACAGTAGAAGGAAAGCTGCCAAAATTTGAATTAGGTGTGTAGATTATTAATAGTATTGTATGAATGTTAATTTACTGGTTTTGATAATTTCATGTAAGATGTTAACATTAGGGAAAGCTGGATAAAGGGTATATGAGCGCTCTACTATTTTTGCAAATTTCTGTAAGTCTAAAATAAATTCAGAATAAAAAGCTAAGGAAGTCATTTGAGGAGTTGAGAGTGGTTGACTCTGGGGAGTAGGAAATGGGAGAGTGTTGGAGATTATTGACTTTTAGTAACAATTTTATAGTACAACTTGACTTTTTAATCTATTTGCGTATATAATTGATGAAAATAGTAAAAAATAGTGTAGAACATGATAGAAAAAAGTTAGTCCATTGAAAATTTAAGTTGGATGCCTTGGAAAGATTTGACAAGGTTGATGGGAAGAAAAATATTTCTGTCAAATTTGTATGGGGGATAACTGTAAACGTTTGGGAATAAATAATTTAAAAAATCTATCAGGATTCTTCATTCACATTGCATTACATGTTCTTTAAGTTTTTTCTTGTTTTAGAAGAGACTGAAACTGAAAATTGCGAAGTATATTGAAAAGAAAAACAAATCCATTACTGATTCTGACTCGTAGTGGTTGTAGGGGACAGAGCAGAAATGCCCCATAGGAATTCCAAGGCTGTAAATCTTTATGGAAGCCGACTGTCTTATCTTTCTCCAGTGCAGCAGCTGTTGGGTTTGAATCTCCCACCTTTTGGTTAATAGCCGAGCACTTAACCACTTTGCCACCAGGGCTCCTTAGAGAAAGCATATACCAAAACCCAAACCCATTGCCATCAATTCGATTCTGACTCATAGCCACCCTGTAGAACAGAGTAGAACTGCCCCAAAGTGTTTCCAAGGAGTGTCTGGTGGATTCAAACTGCTGACCTGTTGGTTGGCAGCAGAACACTTAATCACTGCGCCATCAGGGCTCCAGATAAAGCATATAAAAAACCAAAAAACCAAACCTGTTGCTGTCGAGTTGATTCTGACTCATAGCAACGCTACAGGACAGAGTGGAACTGACCCGTAGGGTTTTCAAGGAGTGGCTGGTGGATTTGAACTGCCAACCTTTTAGTTAGCAGCCAAGCTCTTTAACCTCTGTGCCACCACAGCTCTGATGAAGCATATAAAAACCAAAAACCCACTGCTGTTGACTTGATTCCTACTCATATAGGCAGGATTATTGAGCATATTTGTTACTGAATTCCATCTACTGGCTGCCTACTCAGTGAAAGGCTGCGTATGGCCCTTTGTTAAGAGATTAGTAAATGAGTTGACAAGGACATGTTTTAGGCTAAAATAAAATGTTTAAGTGGATATATACTTTTTAATGATTTTCCTCATTAGCTTCTGAAACCAGCCAGCTCAATACTGGTCCAAACTGCACAAATGAAGACACCTTCCGCGAGAAGTGTAGGACAGGGCAGCAGGAGTGACTGGGGTGTGCTGCACAGATGGTTTGACGGCAGAAACCCTTTCGTGGTAAAAATTTGTCGATCACTTGAGTATGAGCAGTAGATTGCTTTTCTCTTGATGTTAATGCTGTTTTTTATCTCCGATGACAAAACAGAGTTTTTCCACCTTTTGGGTTTTCATACTTTTCACTCTTCAAGATAAACGAAAAAGAAAAGCAAAATAATGCTCCAGTTAAACAGACTGATTCTCTTCTTTTGCTGATGAGATGTTTGTGTGTGTTTGTATATGTGTATATATGTGTACACATACATGTATGCCCGTGTATAGTATACACATACATATACATGTTAAATAAGCATTGATTTGTAATTTATACCAATGATGCAGGCCTTCTGCGTTTGTTTGCCAGCCGTGCCCTCCCCTCGCAAGGTGTTTTTATAAGCATACTATGCTCATTTTTTTCCCCCTCAATATGTGGAAGAGGACTGGCATGGTAGCACTTTTGAGGGTGTATATGTGTGTGTATATGTATATATACACATATATGTTTATATATGTGAGTAAAATTGGAAGTGTCTGAAATATTAAAAGGCCATCACTAGACAAAATTAATTATTGAGGCTGTTTTTTAGAAACATATTTCTAAATTTGAAGTTGAATGTTTTTTTAATAAAGCTATATCCCAACTATTTTTAGCTTTTTTATTTATTAAGAATCTTCTAGTATACTTGGTATAATGTTTAAACTATTGCAAATGGAAATAGATTACTTGAAAGTTAAAGAGCAGCAATATTAGCAGCCTATTTGTATTTTTAATTTGACATTTTGATAAGAAAACAAGTCAGTTCGTTGATGTATAATGACTTAACACTTCTAAAAGTTTTTTTTTTCCTGATTCCAGACAACCTAATGAAACCTCTTTTGAATTATGGTATCGCTTGGTGAGCATATCTTTTTTTACTTTAAGTTACTTTTCAGAATAATATTGATTAACTCATATATATTAGTTGTGTTTTTGGATTACTGTTACAGTATGTCTATGGGCTTCCTGGTTGAAGAAACTGCACCAGTTGTTTGGAGAGGCCTTATGGTAATGTCAGCCATTGAGAAACTCTTGAGGCAGGTAAGAAAATTGCCTTAAATATCATGTTATTGTTGACAAAGCTATGGTTATGCATTTGCTGATTGGAGAACTGCTTTAAAAATTTGCAGTCAGATTTGACATGTTTTGCAAAGGAATCCAGCTGAAATTGGATGTCGTTTTCAGATGAGGAGGTAAAGAAATGAAACATGTCTTAAACTCTGAAGCTCTTCTTTTTTGACCATGACATCTTGTCTTTCTGTCACTATTGCTGCTTTGATCTCTGGTCCCAGACTGTTCTCCTAGCCATTTAAGTCTCTTGGCTACATTTCCCCTTCTTTCTTGCCGAGATCTACATTTGGTTATTTCAGTTATGCTCCCCAAAACACTCCATCTTCCCCAATTCCTGTGTGACCTTGACCTTTATTTGTCTGGAGCAATCCAGCCTTCTCTTTTCTGTACTACTAAATCCACTGGGGACTATAGAATGGTTGTGTTAATTGCCTGCATTTATAAAGTTTTGGTTTCTGAATTCAGCCAGGCTTTCAGCATTTCAGAAATTTGGTTTTATTCTTTGTTCTTTGCAACATTTATCAAAGGCTCAGCTTAAAAATATGTTTAGGGAATTTGGTAGTCTGGCAGGGGACCCTGTTGGAGATTTGACAAAAACGAGCTCTCTGATACACAAATCACGTAAAAGTCACGGTTTACTATGATGCGTGCTAAGGATACATCTTCAGCAAGCATACTAGGAAATATCAGAATGAAAGATGAGGTAAAAAAATGGATCCATATTTTATTGGAATACGTAGAGGATGCCTCGAGTAGTGAGTGGACTGCATATTTACCTTACAGGCTTTTTCGTAAAGTCAGTTTTTTTTTGTCTGTACATTTTAATAGGAACTGAAAAGCTGATATTTTAGGACTATACTTTGAACAGTAAAGTAGCTGGGCAGAAGCTTTGTACAGCAGTGGATTGTAGGGGATACCTGATTCAGTGACTGATTTAAAAAAAAAATTGAGTATAGCATATATACAGAAGCATGTACATACCAGTGTTCAGGTAGATGAATTATACCAAACTATAACAGCTATGTAATCATCATTTAGGTCAAGAAAATAGAAAAATACCAGTGTTCCAGAAGCTCCTTTCATGTCTTCTCCCAGTAACTATTTTTAGGGGAGAAGGTAAATACTTGTGGTCAGTCTGCCATCTTGAACTGAAAGTTTGGTTGAATTTTTTTACCCTGACAATATCTTGTTGAGTTAAAATTGCACATCCAATGGGATGTACAGATTTTAAGTATACAATTCAAAGAGTATATGTGCATGTGTGTACACTCAATTAAGATAGAGAACATTTCTATCCCTCTGGAAAGTTCCCTTAGGCTCCTGTCTTTTCAACACCTCGTCCCCCATAGATAACCACTATCGTGATTTCTGTTACCAAAAATTAGTTTTGCATGTTCTGTGAATGGAATCATATAGAATATTATAGTTGGCCTCTTTCACTTAAACCCAAAAAATCCATTGCCATCGAGTTAATTCTGACTCATAGTGACCCCATAGGGCAGAGTAGAACTGTCCCATAGGGTTTCCAGGGAGCAGCTGGTGGATTTGAACTGCTGACCTTTTGGTTCACAGCCAAGCTCTTAACCACTGTGCCTAATACTTTTGAAACTCGTCCATGTTGTTGCATATATAAATAAGGGGGTCCTTTTTATTGCTGAATAATATTACATTTTATGAAAAAAAAAAAGTTTATTCTTAAGTTGATGGACATTTGGATTGTCTGCAGTTTTTGGATATTATGAATAATGCTGCTATAAATACTATTTCTTCAGGGTATAGAAACAGTTGTATAGGGAGTCTCTTGGTTTTGCTTTGTCAACATCTAGTAGTTTATCCACATAATTCCACTTAATCGCCCTGTAGCCTCATCTGCTAGGAGAAAGTAAAGAGATTGATGAATGAATGTGGTGTATGTTCATGAACAAACTCTGTGGCGATGCATTGTGAGAAGATTCGCCAGATCATAAAATTAGAAGTTAATCTTTAGGATCAATTAGGAAAACAGCCAGATAAATTCTAGAATGTCATTCTGAGTACTGGATTTACCAGAATGTATTTTCTTTTAGTCTCCTGATGTTTGAAACATGCTCCTTTTACTTTTCATGTTGCCTTTAATTAATTAAAGGCATAAACACCTAGTATATTTCATTTGATGAATAGTAATAATTTTTCATTTTTCTGCTGTTTTTTAAGATTTCTCAGTAGTTATTTTTTTCCTACGCCCAGGTTCTCCTCAGTATAGATATGGTTAGTGTGGCTCAAATGAGGAAGTCTTTTCTTGGAGTCTTTGAGTTTGGAAATGTGAGATATTGGAAAAAATAATTTTAGTTATTGGAAAAAGGGCTACAGAAAGGCAAACTTCAAAGGCTATCCTGATGTCAGCTCCTGCTGTGGTCACAGTGTAAACCCTAGAGACCAGGGATTTTTGGCAGCAGTTTTAGTGCTTTTAGTTTAATCTCCAGTATCCCCAAATGTGAAGCAGATGCCAGTTTTCTTCTCTAGGGTTCTGATAATGGCATATAATGAGTTGGTTGTTTCCTAGCAACTAAGGAAGCAGTTTCACTCTAGCTGATCCTGCAATGGGAATGAACATTTTCCCTTGATAGTTGGTATTAGTGATTTCCCTGACAATGGAATTTCACTTTTGAATAAGGAATGTTCTCAGCCCTTGGTTTTCTAAAGAATTTTGCTTTTGAGTGTGGTCTAAGCTCTTCTTAATCCTGTATAAAATGAGATTTTTTTTTTTGAGGCCCTCTAACCACCTCTCACGGGAAGAACTAAAGGAGTTTGACACATAGTTTCTCAAATGACAAATAATTATACAAGAAGCTATAATAGGTGTATTTTTTTCCCCATGTTTAACAGCATAATTAACAATCAAATTCTTTTCTGTATTTAATTTTCATGACAAGAGAGGTCTATTAGGTGTTGGCCAGTGTGCTGTGGAAATAAATACATACGAAGTTTCAATACCGGGATCATTCCAATATCAAGTCAATATGACAAAAATATATTGTCCAATCTATCACTCATTTGATCAAAAACAATATTTTGTATAACAAATTATTATTATACCAAAAGGTTTTAAACAGGCTCTTGTTAAAGTGAACTATTAGACAATTCAGTGTTTAACTTTAAATATTAGTAGGGCAATGTATCTACTCTTAACTGAGTCATATCTGAATTTTTATCATTTGTTTGCAGTAATAGATCTGGAGGTCTTCTGACTTTTGAGTTATATGGAGGCATGAGAAAACTATTTTAAGTGACCTTCTTTTTAGTCATTCGTAGTTTTAACAGTTTTTAAGGAAATTATCCATTTTTCTTCCTTTGACATATGTAATAATATAAATTACGTTCCTCACTGAGATTTATAGTATGATATATTAAATTTTGGAAACCCTAGTAGTGTAGTGGTTAAGTGCTATAGCTGCTAACCAAAAGGTCGGCAGTTCGAATCCACCGGACGCTCCTTGGAAACTCTATGGGCAGTTCTACTTCGTCCTATAGGGTCGCTATGAGTCGGAATCCACTCGACAGCAGTGGGTTTGATTTTTTTTTTTTTTTGGTATATTAAATTTTAGAGGTAGCCAGACACTTAGGCAAAGACATAAAACATAAATGCTATTCTTAAGATAATTAAGATAAAAAAAAAAGATAATTAAGATAAAAAAAACCATGTCTAAATATACCAAAGAAGTTTATTACATGGCATAGAAAACATTCACAGACTTATGCATTAACTGTAGGTGAAGCTATTGAATGTCTTTATTGTCAGTGTTGGACATCTGACCTTCTTATTCATTCCCCTTTATGATTTTTGCATCATCAGGTACTTTGGCAGTCTCATATTTAAAAAATAGTTTATAAGCCTCCATGAAACATTAAAGAATGAAGAACACTAAACAATTTTGATTCAAGTGAACAGGGTAATAGGCTTTCAGCACCTAAGACTTAAAATTTTTTCTTAAAAAAACTGTTAACCATGAAGCAGAGTTTTAATATAATAAAAATTATTTCTTTTAGATTTTTTGAGAACTTAATCTGAGGCTAAAGACTCTACTGTGTTAAGCCTGTTTTTGAATTCTCCTTTTTCTTTTAAAACTGTAGATTAGTGAACAAAGAAATAGAAGTACAATATAACTAAAGCGTAGTTCTTTGAAATGTTTTTATGAGGCAGTGTTATCTAGCTCAGATTTAGTAATCTAGTAGTGGTTCCTTTTGACTACCATGCATTTATTTGTTCATTTAACAGATATTATTGCTGTATGTTTAAAATGTCGTTGGACTTTTTGTCATCTTCAGTAGCACATGTTTATTGCTTGCTTACTATTTTACGGCATTGGTTAGATGTTGAGGACACAAGGTTGTATATGACATAGTTCCAGACTTCAAAATTGTAAAATAAAGCTGTTAGTTACAGACCTGCTTTTGACTTATAGTCATAAGTTAAGATATGCTAGAAATTATGATGACTTTCAAGCACTGTCATACAATGTTTTATTTATGACACTCAAAGTTGGAACATAGAGAACAGGGTTGAGTATTATATAGTATTGACCATTCAGGTTGGTAGGGATGTTACAGGATATCAGATTTCATGAACTAATGTGGGTTCCATGTCATAGAAAAATCTCTGGGGTCAGTATTGAAAGAGAACAAGTAATCAGAAGGCTTTAGAAACCATCTATGAAACCAATCAATCATTTTCTTCCTACTTAAAATGCTTCTCTTTTTCTGATAATTATTAAAGATGACTTAGATGCCAGTATTGGACATCTGACCTCACTGTGATGACTGAATACTTATGTATGCAGCTTTATTATTACATAATTTTTTTTTTTTTACATGTTGCTATTGTACTAAAAAAAAAAAAAAATTTTTTTTTTTTTTTATTGTTCTGTATGGGGCCCTGGTGGCACAGTGGTTAAGCGTTTGGCTGCTAAACTTTTGGTGATGATTAATTTTATCAAGAAAGTGAGGGAACTATAACAAAGTAACAAAACTGTAAAAAAATAAGTAGAGTTATTGTTCTCTATTGTAAACTACTCTGTGTAGTTTTGGGTTGGAGCAATTGTAAGACTGTAAACCTGAATCTCTCGGAGTTTATTTTTTAACCTGACTTCTGGAGGAAGGCCTTCTGCTGCAAGCCTCTGTTTTTATACAGCTTAGCTAGATTATCTTCTGCTCTGCATCAGTTGTTGACCTTCTTGGATCTGCCCTACCCCTGGCACCTTTGGAAGATGAAAGCCCTATACCATTCTTAGCCCTGAATTCCTTGAATTCCTCCCTTAGGTTTTAGGCCTCGTAGTCATACACACCTTGCTCTGCCCTGGATGATTTCATGGCAGGAACTAACATGTCATCGCCCTTCTTCTTCCATTTGGCACATCACTAGCCATTTCTTCAGACTGGCTTTCCCCTTTGGCAAGGTGAGACGTCTTTGCCTGTCTAGTTATATGGACTTCTTCCCTGGAACTTTTCAATGTGTTTAGATTTCTCATCTGATCTTCCCCTTTCGTTCTGGTTCAAAGCCTTTGTTTGCTTTGGATGAATCTTGCTGCCTGTGTGAAAAATATACTCTCAGCCCATTCATAGGTTAACCTGAACTCTAGAAATGATTAAATCTCTGGCCTCAGCTTACCAGTTTTACTTCTCTGTCATTGACTCAAATGCTTCCTAAGGAGAGACTCGAGTCCTTGCCTTGATTTTGTCCCTTCTTATTAATTTTTTATTCTCAGCAAGAGAACACAGAGGATCAGAATTCTTACTTTCAGAATGTAAATTTGGGGGTACAATTTACTATTCAATCTAAACACAGAATGTAACAGGTATCTTTTGTGATTTTTCTGACATCCAAATAAAGAAATGAGGAAAACAAGGGAAAGACAGAGCATCTGGTTTAACTCCAAGCCTGAATCTGAAAAGAGAGCAAGAAAGGAAGTAACAAGAGTGAGAGGAAGGACAGAAAGTTACCGGGAAATTGAAGCCATCATTTATCATCATTGTCGATAAAACAAAGCTGCTTAGATTTCTTTTGTGTCTTACAACATAGAGAAACTTTTCCTATTTCCTTCTTTGTGAATCTTCAGGAAAAGTAATAATACAGAGGTCCTGGAACAGTTAAAGGAGTTAATGTTAAAGGAGGGCTCTAACTGTAGCTCTGGTAGAAGTGGGAAGCATGCTGAAAGCTGACTTGTTTACAAAAGAACTGATAAATGCCACTGTCTCATTCAGTTGAAAGCCAGCTATCAAAATTAGTGCAAAAGGAAGTGCTAATAGCAAAATGTGCCGATCCACTGAAATATATTGATTAAAGGGGGATACAATGATGTCAGACACAATTCATTAGTAGCAAAAATCGGTGGGCCTAACATAATTTGCCTTTGGAAAGTGGCTAATTGACAAACCCTTACAATATCCCGTTTCTGTTTTGAACACTTCCAGAAGAGTTCCGAGCATTTTGACTCTTTTCTGTTGTTGATACAGAGATTGAGGAATAAAAGTCTACAGTGATTTGAACTGAGTGTAAGATGAGGATAATTGTAAAAGGTAGGACCTTGTCTTCTGCAATGTTAATTAAAGGGCCTAATAAAGGTCATATATGATTACTTGCTGGGCTCTCAGGAGAACTTCTTAGAGCTGTGGCCATTATTGAATGGGTAAGGGTTTTCATAACTCCTTAAGGGCAGATGAGGGAGGGTGATTATGGGGTCAGAATCAAATGTTGGAAGCCTGCCGGTGAGTCAGAATCCAAGGAGATTTGAATAGATCCGATGCAGGCTATCAGGAGAGTTATGACTATCTTTGGAAATTTCATGGGATTGTACACCTTTTTTATACTTTCAGCAGATACTATATTTTATTGATTTTATGATACATATTTTCACAGGGCTTTGAACTGGTTGTAAATGGTTCAGTCATGGCTGACAGAAACAAGGGCAGTGCCGGCATTGCACAGCAACTGAATTTCTTGTCAGCTCTTGACTGGAATAGGAAACGGGCAGCAGGCAGTGGTGACCCACTGAAAGATGGTGGCCTACTGCACCTCTTTGAATGTGTGTTGCTTTCCACAGCCCTGCCAATAATCAAATCTCCCACTTCAAGCTCCTGAAAGTTTTCTGATGGAGGAGATTGGATTATTGGCAGGACTGTCGAGAGCAATACAGGTTCGAAGCAGCGCTGTTGGCCACCATCTCTGAGTGGGTACCTACTTGGGTCAAAAGGTGACGTGCAAGAGATTTGGTTGCTTTGCAACGCTCCTGCTGCCCTTGTTTCTATTAGCCCTGACTGAACAATTTAGAACCAGTTCGAAGCCCTGTATTTTTCCCATTTTAATATCTCTGAAATTGAATTTATAATCAATAACATATTGAAATTTTATAGTCAATAATATATTGGTATTGTGTCAGTTGAATAGCATTTTCCCCTTTTTTATGGTACGTAAAATAATGGTATATCTCACTATCTATGGTGTTTTAGATTTGATGAAATACAGTAACTATTTTTGTTGTGATTATTTTATGCTGATTAAATTGTGTTCCCACCTTTTTCACAGTCACTGCAGATTGATTCTGTGTTATTCATTTGGTCAGGTTTTTATTGTTAAAAGACTATCTTAAACTGCTGCTGGCAGTTTCGGCAACTTGTTCATCCTCTTTCATTCTCCCTTCTCTAACTTAATTCTTCCCCTTTTCACTTACCCAGAGACTGACAGATTATTCTTCCCAAAGCATAATTCTCATGATGTCAGTCATCTCAAAGACCATCAGTGTCTCCCTATTACTTTTTAAAGCAGTCTATCCACTGGCTCTATTCATTCTTTCAGTGGTTACATTCTAGGGAAATTGTTGTAAATAAGAAAGGCATGAAACTTGCCCCCATAAATTCTTTAGTTTCATGTGAACCTGTATTTATTGATTTTTTTAAGGAATGATTTTAAATGCTATGTGATCATTCGTAGCCTGTGAATAATGCCATACTAAATTACATTCATAGATTTTTGTGTGTATTTAATACTATTTTACGTATTGTTAGTTTGGTGATGAAAAGGCCACCAAAAGAAATGACTCATGATTAATTAAGACATCTTTTATCGTATTTCTTTTTTGTGTTTATTCCAAGCCTGAACGTATGTCCATACAAATACATATGTTAGACTTTTAGTGCATTTTGATAGAATCTAAGTCTGATGTACTGGTTACCTGAATCTAGAAAGCATCAGATTAAATAGATTTGAATTAATGTATTATTGATATAATTAATTATCCTTAGATAAATATATACTATTACATATTACTGAGTATTTAATATGTGCCAAGCCTTGTAATGTTTTATTTGTATTATCTCATCTAATCCACACAATTCTGTATAATTGGTAGTGAAGCCAGTGCCATTGAGTCGATTCTTATTTTAGGCACAAGGAGATTTAACTTGGCCAGGGTTCCACAAATGGTCTCTCTGATTCCCTAGACTGAGCTTTTAAGTACTTACGCTGTACAACTGAAATTTTAAAGTTTCAGATTTTGAACTGAAAAGATGATCATTCAGTATCAACTCTGATATCCTAATTGATATTGTATTAAGAGTTTTCCTTTAGCTGCAGATTTGTATTTATAACTTTTTATAAAGTTTTGATGATTTAAGGATGGATTAGATTCATATATATTCATAAACATTAAAAACTAATGTTATTTAAACATAAATCCAATGAAATATGCCCATTTTACATTTTGGTATTCTATAACTCTGTGAATATACTTTACAGGGCATTTCTGAAAGATTGTCTTTGTAAATCTCTTTACTCTCACACTGATTATTTAAATGTCTCTTTTTCATTCCACATCAGTTGCATTTTTGTTAATTTTGAGAATAGATTTTTGTGGTGCAGTTTTTATGTGAGATCAAGTTATACAGTCTTTTAAGTAGTGTTTAGTCAAGCTCTGGTTGACTGTCCATGGATACCTCAAAGTCATGAAGTCCAGATGAAAACTCATCACTGCCCCACCTACCTGCAACTCCTCCTTCTTTGCTTGTGATTGGCACCACCATCCACCTAGCTGTTCAGGCCAAAATTCTGGATATCATCCTTAAGTCATCCTTCTTTCTCCCCCACTGCTCATATTCATTGTGTCCTGTTCTCCCATCTCAGCTTCGCCTCTCCCAATGCAGTCCATCGTTACTTATACTGTGGCAAATTGTAACAGACTACATATATATATATATATATATATATATATATATATATATCTCCTGTGTAATTTGAGATAGTTGACTGATCCTTTTTTTTATTGTACTTTAGAAAAAAGTTTACAGAACAAACTAGCTTCTCATTAAATACATATTGTTTTATGACATTGGTTAACAGCTACATGACATGTCAACACTCTCCCTTCTCGACCTTGGGCTCCCTATTTCCAGCTTTCCTGTCCCTTCCTGCCTTCTCGCCCTTGTCCCTAGGCTGGTGTGCACCTTTAGTCTTGTTTCATTTTATGGGTCTGTCCAATCTCTGGCTGAAGGGTGAACCTCAGAAGTGACTTCATTACTGAGCTAAAAGGGTGTTGGGGGGCCATACTCTCAGGGTTTCTGCCATCTCTGTCAGGCCTGGAAGTTTGGTCTTTTTTTGTGAGTTAGAATTTTGTTCTACATTTTTCTCCAGCTCTGTCCAGGACCCTCTATTGTGATCCCTGTCAGAGCAGTCAGTGGTGGTAGCTGGACCCCATCTAGTTATACTGGACTCAATCTGGTGGAGGCTGTGGTAGTTGTGGTCCATTAGCCCTTTGGACTAATCTTTTCTTTGTGTCTTTAGTTTCCTTCATTCTCGCTTGCTCCCAAAAGGGTGAGACCAGTGGAGTATCTTAGTTGGCCACACACAAGCTTTTAAGACTACAGACACTACTTACCAAAGTGTAGTGTAGAACATTTTCTTTATAAACTATGTTGTGCCAATTGAGCTTGATGTTCCCTGAGAGCACAGTCCACAGTCCACAGTCCTCAGCCTAGTAAGTTGGTCCCTCAGGGAGTTTGGATATGTCTATGGTGCTTCCATGACCTTGCTTTGTATAAAGTTGCACTGGCTTCCGTAGTATTGTGTACTGTCTTAACCTTCACCAAAGTTACCACTTTGGCTAATCTTTTTTTTTTTTTAATTTTTGTTGGCTTTAAGTGAAAGTTTACAAATCAAGTCAGTCTCTCACACAAAAAGTTATATACACCTTACTAAAAACCAAACCAAACCAAACCCATTGCCGTCGAGTCGATTCCGACTCATAGCAACCCTAGGGAACAGAGTAGAACCGCCCCACAGAGTTTCCAAGGAGCACCTGGTGGATTTGAACTGCCGACCTCTTGGTTAGCAGCTGTAGTACTCAACCACTAAGCCACCAGGATTTCCATACACCTTGCTACATACTCCCAATTGCTCTCCCCCTAATGAGACAGCCCACTCCCTCCCCCTACTCTCTCTTTGTGTGTCCATTTCACCAGCTTCTAACCCCCTCTATCCTCTCATCTCCCCTCCAGGGAGGAGATGCCAACATAGTCTCAAGCGTCCACCTGATCCAAGAAGCTCACTCCTCACCAGCATCCCTCTCCAAACCATTTGACTAATCTTTCTTAAATGCAGATCTCATCATGTTACTTTCTTGATTTAGAATATTCAGTGGTGCCTTGTTGTTTTCTGTACAAAAGTTCAAAATTTAGCTTGAGAAATAAGGCCCTTATTGACCTAATCATGGCCGCCTTCCTAACTCTTACTCTGTCTGCTCAATCTGTCCTAAGCCATTTGCTATCCTTAATCCATTTTTCTCTCTCTTGCTTCTAGGTTTTCCCTCATCCTCTTCCCTCTGCAAGAATGCTGTCCCCTAACTCCTTACTGTTCTTCAGGTCTTAGTTTATATGTCACCTCTTTTGGGAAAGCCTTCTGTGATAACCCCTCCCTTCACTCTAAGTGCTCTGTGTGCTTGTAGTGCCTTGAAAGGTCCACATCTATTGCCTCAGGGCCTTTGTACATGCTGCTTCCTCTGCAACCTGTGTCTTCCCTATCTCCACCCTCTTGCTATTCATTCCAGACAGCACTCTTGCTATTCATTCCAGACAGCACTCTCTAGGGGACCTATAAATTCCCCCATCACAGTGAAGAAATTCTGTTTACTTCGTGAATTTGAAACAATTTTATTGCATTTTCATGTTTTAGAAATTTAGAGTTTTGAATGGATTTGGTTTTAATTTTTGGCTTCTTTCCCCTTAATCTAAGCCCTCAAAAACAAAACAAAATGAAAACCCAAGCCTGTTCTTTAGCTTTATGCTTCTTCCAAGCAGGCTGACATTGCCTAATTTGAGAATCGATTATGTGCCAGAAGTCAGCTGATTCTGTTTGGGGGAAAAAATAATAGAGGCATTCACAGCTTTCAGCCCCAGCCACTGAACCTGAGAAGTTCTGACATCGCTTCTCTTGGCTGTCTCTCACTTATTTTTCTGTTTCCATGGAAATGGACATCAGATTGCAGAAACATACTAAGATAAAAAAAAAAAAAAAAAAGATAGTGGTGGCTAATTGCTGTTGCAGATTTCTGAATTCTCTTTGTGGAATGATTATTTAGTGAGTCTTTCCTACTGTGTAGCATGTGGTAGTCAGCCAATGCATCTGAGACAGTTTCTGGAACTGAGAGCTAGATGATGTTGCCCAAGTGTCACCAGCAGGTATCCTAAATGTATTCCTTGTTACATCTCTCAGGGAAAATATATTTTAATGTAAGAACTGTAATCTTGTCAGAGAGGAGCACTAGATTTCAAGCTAAGAGACCAGGCCCTCTTCCCAGATCTGCTACTATCTCACTGTTTGACCTTGGTCAATCTTGTTATATTCATTGAGTGAGCCCATTGCTACTACGGTACTTAGCCCTGAGGCGTGTTTACAAGTGTCCCAGAGAAAAGTCTACCTGTCTGCTGGTATGTTTTAATAGAAAACCTAGATATAAGTTATACAGTGAGTTCTAGTTAAGGAAATGCAACCAGCTTTCTAGACATCAAAATGAAAAAATGCTTTTAATTCCAACTTCTTGTTTTCTCCTTGGATAAAATGATCTGAATAAGGCTTGTCATACGGCTAGGAGTAGGAGGCTAAGATTCTCTTTTTATTGTACACATGGTTTCTCATGACAAATACATCTTACTACAAAGTAAAGTGATTAAAATTATAGCTTAAAAATTACGTTGCCTGTGTATTTGTATTTTATTCACATCGATGATGTATGAAGATTTGTCATAGCTATATACATCTTTAGTAGGTTTATCTATACCAGGTCAGGATTTCTTAGTAAATCTAAATTTAGAATTTAGAAAGCCAGATTTTGTTAAGTACAAAAAGGGACTGGCATGTACGTATAAAAATGATTAGTATTTGCTGAGCTGCTTCTTCAGCATATAGTGCCTGCCCTGTATCAGATGAACCAGAGTAATTGAAATTGGGCACGAGCAGAATAAATTTCTTTTTGCATGACTACACAGAATAAATCCTGCTTTATACCAGTCTCCAACTTATAATTGCATGTATACAGCCATAAGTCATACACAGTAAGATGTTATGTATAAATTAAATAGGAAATTATCCATTTTGTACTTTCTAAAAGGGAAAAAAGCTGCCTTATTAAATTTGCTGTGAACTTAACCATTGCCATTGAGTTGAATTCCAACTCCTAGTGACCCTATAGGACAGAGTAGAACTGCCCCATAGGGCTTCCACAGCTGTAAATCTTTATGGAAGCAGACTGCCACATCTTTCTCCCATGGAGTGGCTGGGGTTCACACTGCATACCTTTCTGTCAGCAGCTGAACACTTAACCACTGCACCACCGGGGCTTCTCCACTATGAACTTAGTCTCCCATAAAGAATCTGCAGTAGACTAAGGATTAGGTCGTGTTGTCTTCCCTTATATGTGACTGGACTGCAGGCCTGAGTAGTTTCACATGCATCCTGGTGCTTCTAGATATAGTGCTTTAGAGCGCAAAGCTTTATTTTTATTAAGAAAAAGATTCTGTACTTTTCGATAATGAGAAAAAAAAAGAGGTTAAAGAGAGAGATCATCATGACCCATCACCACTACCAAAGTAAACCACAGTTAACTTTTTGGCATATTTCTTTCAAATTTTAAAATTCTGTGACTGCATAAAACAAAATCAGGATAACGCTGTTTGTCGTGCTTTGTGTCCTACTTATTTCATTTGCCTTGTCATGAACATTTTACCCTGCTATTATATGTACTTCTAAAATGATTTTAGTAAGTGCCTGATGTTGTTGTTGTTAAGGGCTGTCAAGCCAGCTCTGACTCATAGCGGCCCTGTGTACAACAGAGCAAAGCACTGCCTGGTCCTGCATCATCCTCACAATCATGGCGATGTTTGAGTCCATTGTTGCATCCACTGTGTCAGTACATCTCGTGAAGGGTCTTCTACTTTTGTGCTGACCTTCTACTTTACCAAACTTGATGTGCTGTTCCAGGAACTGGTCCCTCCTGCTAACATGTCCAAAGTACTTGAGACGAAGTCTCATCATCTTTGCTTCTAAGGAGCAGTCTAGCTGTACCTCTTCCAAGACAGATTTGTTCATTCTTCTGGTAGTCCATTCAATATTCTTTGCCAACACTATAATTCAAATGCATCAATTCTTTTTCGGTCTTCCTTTTCACTGTCCAGCTTTCGCATGCATATGAGGCAATTGAAAATAACATGGCTTGGTTCAGCCACACCTTAGTCTTCAAGGTGACACCTTTGATTTTTAACACGCAGTATACCCTTGTTCTTTATGAACAAGTGCCTCTTGGTCTATGTACAGGTTCCACATGAGCACAATTAAGTGTTCCGGAATTCCCATTCTTCACAATGTTATCCATAATTTGTTAAGATCCACACAGTCAAATGCCTTTGTGTTGTCAATAAAACTCAGGTAAACGTCTTCCTGGCATTCTTTGCTTTCAGCCAAGATCCATCTGACATCAGCAATGATGTCCCTCGTTCTACATCCTCTTCTGAATTTGATTTCATTTTCTGTCGGTATGCTGTTGGAAATGTTTTTTGAATTATCTTAGTATAATTTTAATTTCATGTGATATTCATCATATTGTTCGATAATTTCAACATTCCCTTGTGTCAACTTTCTTTGGAACAGACAAGTATATGAATCTCTTCCATTTGGTTGGCCAGGTTCCTCTCTTCCAAATTTTGTGGCATAGACAAGTAAGCACTTCCAGTGTTGCATCCGTTTGTTGAAACATCTCAATTAGTATTTCGTCAGTTTCTGGAGCCTTGTTTTTCACCAGTGCTTTCAGTGTGCTTGGACTTCTTCCTTCAGTACCATTTGTTCTTGATCATGTGCTACCTCCTGAAATGGTTGAACGTCAGCCAATTCTTTTTGGTACAGTGACTGTGTATTCCTTCCATCTTCTTTTGATTTTTCCTGTGTCATTCAGTTTTTTGCCCATAGAATTCTTCAGTATTGCAACTCAGACTCCAATTTTTATGTCAGTTCCTTCAGCTTGAGAAATGCCAAACATGTTCTTCTCTTTTGCTTTTCTAGCTTCAAGTCTTTGCACGTTTCGTTATAATATTTTACTTTGTCTTCTTGAGACACCCTTTGAAATCTTATGTTCAGTTTTCTTACTTCATCATTTCTTCCTTTTGCTTTAGCTACCTACTTTCAAAAGCAAGTTTCAGAGTCTCTTCTGACATTGATTTTGGTCTTTTTCTTTCTTTGCTGTCCCTTTAATGACCTTTTGCTTTATTCAGGGATGATGTCCTTGATGTCATCGCACAACTTGTCTGGTCTTCAGTGATTACTGTTCAGTGCATCAGATTTGTTCTTGAGATGGTCTCTAAGTTCAGGTAGGATATATTCAAGGTCATACTTTGGCTTTAGTGGACTTGTTTTAGTTTTCTTCAGCTTCAGCTTGAACTTACATATAAGCAATTAATGTTCTGTTCTGCAGTCAACCCCTGGCCTTGTTCTGACTGATGATAATTGAACTTTTCCATTGTCTCTTTCCAAAGATGTAGTCTATTTGATTCCTGTGAATTCCATTTGGAGAGTTCCATGTGTATAGTTGCCATTTATGTTGTTGAGAAAAAGGTGTTTGCAATGACTAAGTCAGTAGTCTTGCAAATTGTATCGTGATATCTCTGGAATCTTTTTGAACGCCAGGGCTGTGTTTTCCAACTACCAATCCTTCTTCTTTGTTTCCAGCTTTCGCATTCCAATCACCAGTAATTATCAATGCATTTTGAGTGTATGTTTGACCAATTTGAGACTGCAGAAATTGGTAAAAATCTTCAATTTCTTCATCTTTGGCATTAATGGCTAGTGCATAAATTTGAATAGTCGTATTAACTGGTCTTCTTTGTAGGCATATGGATATTCGCATATCACTGTCAGTGTTGTATTTCAGCATAAATCTTGAAATATTGTTTTTGATTATGAATGTGATACCATTCATCCTCAATTTGTCATTCCCAGCACAGTAGACCATATATGATTGTCTGATTCAAAATAACCAATACCAATCCATTTTAGCTCACTAATGCCTAGGATATCAACTGTCTTTGAGCATTCCGTTTCATTTTTGACAATTCGCAATTTTCCTTAATTCATGCTTCGTACATTCCACATTCTGATTATTGATGAATGTTTGCAGCTATTTCTTTTCATTTTGAGTCATGCCTCATCAGCAAGTGAAGGTCCTGAAAGCTGTATTCCATCCACATCGTTAAGGTTGACTCTACTTTGAGGGAACATTTCTTTCTCTGTTGTGCTTTGAGTGCCTTCCAGCCTGAGGAGCTCATCTCCCTGCGCTATAGCAGACAGTGTTCTGCTGCCGTACATAAGTTTTTCGCTGGCCAGTTTTTTTCATAAGTACATCACCAGGTCCTTCTTCCCAATCTTTGTTAATCTGGAAGCTCTGGTGAAACCTGTCCACCATGGGTGACCCTGCTGTTTTTTGAAATACCAGTGACATAGCCTGCAGCATCACAGCAACACTCAAGCCCTCAGACTACGACAAACTGACAAACTAATACTGACTGCATAATATTCCATCTGAAATGATTCCATAATTTTTTATATGGAATGTTAGATTTTTTTATTGTGCATTAGGTCATTATTGGATATTTATATTGCTTTCCTAGGCGTAATATTGTGCAGGAGCTTATAAACTTTCTTTATTTCTTCAGTTACTGTAGCAAGTGCCAATATTACCTGGTTTTTTACACTGGATACCCTCACTTGTTTTTTTTTTTTTGGTTCTGTTCTTGGCCACCACATCTCATTGTTCTCTAAGTCCTATTAATTTTATCTCCAAAATGTTTTTTGATTTTGTTCTTTTATCTCCATTCTCACTTTAATAGCTGTAGTTTAAGACTTCATGATGTAGGTAACTTGGAGTGCTGTAATAATCTTTCATACATAGCTGGTCTTCCTTCTACTGGTCTCTTCGTCTTTTAACGTATTGCCCAACTTATGGCCAAAATTTGCTTTCTAAACCACAAAAATGGTTATCTATTCCCTGGGTTAGCTTAAAATAATAGAAGTTTTCCTATTTTCTTCAGGATAAAGTTGAACTCCTTAACCTGGTTTTTAGGGGGATTCATATTCTGGCCCTATCTTACCCTTTCTCTCTTCTCCTTTCACATTCCACATGTCCCAGACAGCCTTTCCTGAACACCTTAAGTTGTTCTCACAACCATTAAGATAGTTAGTGCCCTTTCCACTGCCCAGAATGCACTTCTCCCCAGTAATGTCTTATTCCTTTGTCAATAACTCAGCCTAAATGTTACCTAGTCTGTAAAGCTCTGCTGTCCAATACATTAGCCACTAGCTGAATTTGGCTATTTAAATGAATTAAAATTAAGTAGAATTAAAAATTCAATTTCTCAGTCATACTAACAACATTTTAAGTGCTCAATAGCCACATGTATCTAGTGGCTATTGTAACGGCATAGATTATAGAATATTTTCATCCTCAGAGAAACTTCTATTGGACAGCACTGCTATAAAGCCTTTTTCTAAAATAATTGATTTCCACACCAGAAGTTTCTATAGCTCATAAGATTAACTATTAAAAAAGCCCTTGAATTCCTTTATGGTAGATGAGAGACCAAGCCTTGTTCTTTTCATCTCTAGCACCTAGCATAGTACAAGGTATGTAGTTGAATTTCAGGATGTGTTGGCAGAATGAACAAATCAGTAAAAAAATGACATGAGTTATTGGGAGTCATACAGAATAATAGCAGCATTAGAGAGCTTTCAAGTCTGGACAAATGCTGATTCCCTTTTGTAAAGTACATGGTTACCACTCTCGCTTTATTAATGACTTACAAAACCTTAGACAAATTGCTCTGCTTCTCTGATTCTTTTACCATCTAAAAATTGGGAAATTAGGAATGTTTCCCCTAGATAATTTCACATAAGAACAACATTTACTGAGCCTGTACTGTACATTGTGGACAATACACAAAAGTATGAAATATTTTCTGTAGATTCCATACTATTGCTGAGTTTATATTCCATGAGCTGAAAGAGTAGACACTTATGGTGGCATAATATGTGCCTGGAATTTTTAGCTCCTTTATTTTACTTCATTTTCATAATATTTTTATGACATAGGGTAATATTTTTTGTGTGGTTATTTTGCAGATGGAGAAATAGAAGCATAGAGAAGCTAAGTAGTTTGCATAAGGTCACATATAGCTAGAAAGTGGCTATACTCTTTCTGTTACACCTCAGCTGTCTCTCGTGTAACTGCATTTGAATTTTTTAAAAAAATAATATTTTACTGTTTTTCAGTGAAGAGTTACACAACATCTTAGGTTTCCATTCAACAATTTCTGTGTAAATCATTCAGTGACATTGGTTACATTCTTTACTTTGTGTCAACATTCTCGTTATTTCCACCCTGGTTGTTCCATTTCCATTAATCTAGTTTCCCTGCCCCCTTACAGTCTCATCTTTGTTTTAAAGTAATTGTTTTCCATTTGGTGTCATATAAGTGATTTTTTAAAGGAGCACAGTACTTACAGGTGATATTCATTATTTTGTGAGCCAGTCTGTTATTTAGCTACAAGGGGACCTCAGGGCTTAGTTTCCGTTCAAGGTTTGAAGAGTATCTCAGGGAGTCCTCCACTGTCAACCAGTCCAGTAAGTCTGTTCTGTTTTTTTGTTTTAGCAATTTGAGGTCCATTCCTCATTTTGGTCTCATTCTATCAGGGTCCCTCTACTGTTGCCCTGATTAGAACAGTCGATAGTGGTAGCCAGTCACCTGGCTGATTTCTGGGTAGATGAGGTTGTGGTTTGTGTAGACTGTCCTGAGGACTACTTTTTTCTCTGAGCCTTTGGTTTCCTTCTTTCTGTTTCGTTCCAGACAAGTAGAAACTAATAGTTGTAACCAGGATGGTCGCTTGCAAGCTTTTAAGACCCCAGACACTAGTCACCACATTGGGAGGCAGAACATACACTTTATGAACTATATTATGTGAGTTAACTAAGTTGTCCCATGAGACTACGGTCCTAAGCTTTCAACCCAGAAAACCAATCTTATGAGGTATTTGGTTATATCTAAGAAGTATCCATAACTGTGTCCCCTATGTGGCTTATTGTATGATATCGGTTTTTATATTTTATAATTGCTTGTGGCCAGATTATGTCTTGGCTGTTGATTTTAGGAGAAACCAACAGTCTGAACCAAATATTAAAATATTAAAGAAGGAAATTATAATACCACACTGTTAATATTTTGTGATCATCTGCTATGACCTGGTACTGTGCTTGGGCTAATGGGGTCTAAAAACTGATAGCCCAGATCAAATAAAGGAGAAATTCTCTAAGGAGTAGAAATCCAGGACTGTTTGGAGACACCGTTAATTCCTTTATGAATTGCAGTTATCATTTTGTGCCACTTGCTCTCTAGTTAGTTTCAAAAAACTTCCCAAAGCCCAACATCAATATTTTAAAAATCACACAGTACAGCACCTGGCACTAAGTAAGTGTTCAGTGATAGTTTGTTTAATAGATGTATGAAAAATAACACAGAAACTATATTATTAGTCATATAATAGCTAACATTGAATTCTGTCTGTTTGTCAAGCATTGTCCTAAGCTCTTTATTTGCATTATTTTACTTTATTCAGTGATTTACTATTTATTGAGCATCTACAATTTGCTAGGCACCATTCTAGGCACCATTCTTTGGTTTTATGTGGTGAACCAAACAAAGACCTTGCTCTCATGGTCAGGGAAGACTTACATGTGGAGGTGACATTTAAGCAGAGGCTTGAATAGAAGAAAAGGGAGTGAGCCATCCAGGTGTCTGGAGAAGAATGTTTAATGTGGAAGGAGCAAGTGAGTAAGAAAGCTAGGCTGAGAGCAGAGACTACCAGAAAGATGTTTACTTGCGTTTTATCGAGAACATGAAGGCATTTGACTGTGTGGATCATAACAATTTATGGTGGGATAACATGAAGAATGGGAATTACAGAACACTTAACTGTGCTCGTGGAAACTGTACACTAATCAAAAGGCAGTGGTTCAGACAGAACAAGGGCAGAGTGCGTGGTTTAAAATTGGAACAGGTATGCAGCAGAGTTGCATCCTTTCACCTTGCGTTTTCAATCTGTATGTTGAACAAATAATCTGAGAAGCCAGGCTGTATGAAGAAGAACATAGCATCAAGCCTTGAGGATGACTTACTAACAGCCTGTGATACACAAATGACAAAGCCTTGCTTGCTGATAATGAAGAAAACTTACAGCACTTACTGATGGTCAAAGACTACAGCCTTCAGTATGGATTACGCTGGAATATGAAGAAAATGAAAACCCTCACAATCAGACTGATAAACATCATGATAACGGGAAAAAACAAAACAAAACTGAAGTTGTCAATGATTTCATTCTACTTGAATCAACAGTCAACCTCCATGGAAACAGCAGTCAAGAAATCAAATGACTTATTGCACTGGCTGTATTTGATGCAAACAACCTCTTTAACATTTTAAAAGCAAAGATGTCACTTTAATGATTAAGGTGAACATGACCTAAGCCGTGGTCTTTTCATCTGTGTTATATGCATGTGAAAGCTGGGAAATGAATAAGGAATACAGAAGAAGAATTGATGCATTCTAACTGTGGTGCTGGTGAAGAATATTGAATGTACCAAGGACTGTCAGAAGAAGCTGTCAGTCTTAGAAGAAACACAACCAGAATGTTCCTTAGACACGAGGATGGTGACACTTCAGTTCACTTACTTTGACATTTCATCAGGCAAGACCAACTGCTAGAAGAAGACTTCATGTTTGGTAGAGGGTCAGTGAAAATGAGGGAAACCTTCAGTGAGATGAACTGGCACAATTGCCACAAAAATGGACTCAAACATACCAAAGATCATGAAGATGGAGCAGGACTGAGCAACATTTCATTTTGTTATGCATAAGGTCACCATGAGTTGGAGCTGACTCAGTGGCAACTAAAAACAACAAAAGGATTTTGGATTTTATTCTAAATATGGTAGACTGACATGATTTGATTTGTGTTTTAAAAGCACTGGTTTGTCTACTTGTGTGGAGAATAGAACTGGGCAGCATTGGATGAGAGAGGTGAGGAAGATAAAAGTTGGGAGAACAATTAAGAGTCTCATACAATACTCCAACAACCCTGTGAGAGAGATTCTATTGTTATCTGTTTCTAGATCAGAAAACAGAGGCACAGAGAGGATATGAGGTTTGTTCAAAGCAACAAATCCAGTCTGCCTTATTGAACCCTGCTATTTCATGAATGAGGTTTTCTTTTTTTAGAGTTTTTGGCATTATATATGTATTCCAATATAGGTAATATATATGAATTTCAAATGAATGTTATCTTTCTTAAATAGGTTGTTTGCTTAATAGATAGAAACTTGTAAAAGCACGACTCATAGCAACCCTATAGGACAGAGTAGACCTGCCCCATTGGGTTTCCAGGTAGCATCTAGTGTATTCATACTGCCAACTTTTGGTTAGCAGTCGAGCTCTTAAGGTCTGTGCCACCAGGGCTCCATATATTACATAAAATGTGTTGATCCAACAGAATTCAGTATATCTGTGCAGGAGAGTGGACCCCTGGTGACTCAGTGGTTAAGCATTTGGCTGCTAACCAAAAAAGGTTAGCAGTTCGAATCCACCAGTGGCTCCTTGGAAACCCTATGGGACAGTTCTGCTGTGTCCTGTAGGGTTCTGTCAGTTGGAATGGCAATGGATTTGGTTTTGTTATTTTATGCAAGAGAGTCATGTGGATAGTATGAGACTATCTATCCTTGTTAAAGGGCACTTGATATTATAATGCTTTTTTATTAGAACAAGGTTCTTCTGTATGCAAGTGTAACTACCTTGAGATTTAGCTTTATTGAAAATTTGGTTGATGGAAATAATAAAAGCTGAATAATTGAGTTGAAATGTGAAAACTAACACTATTTTTAGGCAAAATGGTATAGTGAAAAGAGCATGGGCTTTGGAAAAGGCGTGATCTTAGGAAAACTCCGTTTGTCTTTCTGAGCCTGCTTTTTTTTTTAATGTCTAAAGTGAAGATAGTATTACTACTTGCGGTGCTATTAATTGCTTTTATATGACCTTTCTCACCTTGGTCTTGTAACTCCTTCCAAATGACTGGGTGGAACTGTGCAAATGAGATGCTTGCGGCTCACCAAGGGGATTGAACAGCTTGCTAATAATGCAAATAATGTGCACAGCATCCTTGTGGTAGTGGGACCATGCAAATAAGGTGTATGAAACCGTAATGAGGGGATTGATCAGTTTTGCCATCCCGCTAGGCTTAAAATGAACCACTGCAGAGGTGGACAGGGGAAGCCTCACTACTACCAAGAAGAAGAGATAGGAACAGAGCATGTCCTTTGGACCTATATTGGATGCAGGCCACACCTCCAAGGAAACTTCCTTTCAACTGATTGGCTACTCACAGCAGGTCCCATCGTGGAGGTGATCACATTATTATATGACTGCCACACTATATCATAACTGGCAAATCACGGAGAATCATGGCCCAGCCAAGTTGACCCACAATCTTAACAATCATGGGGGGCAAATTGCGCCTTGCTGAGAACCACTGAGTTAGTGAATAACCTACTGCAAACAGATCTGATATTTTCATTGTATAAAATTAGAGAATATAGTGTTGTTTAAGAAAGCTCCTTATAAATTATTGTTGTAATATGAACTGTACACTGGTATCATGAAATGAGTCATGCATATAGCTTTATAAGGAAATTTTGTATGCTCCTGGTTTCTACTTTCCTTTGAAATATGATGAATTCAAGTTGATTCTTTAGCTTGTCATCAAGTGAAAGCCTACCGTATTTATTTTATTTATTTTTTAATATTTTTATTGTGCTTTAAGTGAAAGTTTACAAATTAAGTCAGCCTCATACAAAAATTTATATACACCTTGCTGTGTACTCCTAGCTGCTTTCCCCTTAACGAGACAGCACACTCCTCTCCACCCTGTATTTCCATGTCCATTCAGCCAGCTTCTGTCCCCCTCGGCCTTCACATCTCCCCTCCAGACTGGAGCTGCATACATAGTCTCATGTGTCTACTTGATCCAAGAACCCCACTCCTGACCTGTATCGTTTTCTGTCTTATAGTCCAATCCAATCCCTGTCTGAAGGGTTAGCTTCAGGAATGGTTCCTGTCATGGGCTAACAGAAGGTCTGGGGACCGTGTTCTCCAGGGTCCCTCCAGTCTCAACCAGACCATTAAGTTTGGTCTTTTTATGAGAATTTGAGGTCTGCATCCCACTGCTCTTCTGTTCCTTCAGGAATGCTCTGCTGTGCTCCCTGTCATGGCAGTCATCGGTTGTAGCCGGGCACCATCTAGTTCTTCTGGTCTCAGGCTGACATAGTCTCTGATTTATATGGCCCATTCTGACTCTTGGGCTCATAATTACCTTGTGTCTTTGGTGTTCTTCATTCTCCCTTGTTCCATGTGGGTTGAGCCCAATAGTTGCATTCCAGATGGCCGCTTGCCAGCATCTAAGACCCCAGACACCACTCTCCAAAATGGGATGCAAAATGTTTTCTTCAATAGATTTTATTATGCCAACTGACCTAGATGTCCCCTGAAACCATGGTCCCCAAACCCCTGCCCCTACTCTGTTGGCCTTCCAAGTGTTCTTTGCTTTTGGTTTAGTCCAGTTGTGCTGACCTTTCCTGTATTGTGTGTTGTCTTTCTCTTCACCCAAATTAGTTCTTGTCTACTATCTAATTAGTAAAGCCCCCCTCTCATAACCGTCAAAGAATATTTTCTTCTCTGTTTAAAGTGTTTCTTGAGTTCTTATAATAGTAGTCTCATGTAATATTTGTCCTTTTGCAATTGACTAATTTCACTCAGCATAATGCCTTCCAAATTCCTCCATGTTATGAAATGTTTCACAGATTCATTGTTGTTCTTTATCACTGTGTAGTATTCCAATGTGTGACTATACCATAATTTGTTTATCCATTGATGGGGACCTTGGTTGCTTCCATTTTTTTGCTATTGTAAACAGTGCTGCAGTGAACATGGGTGTGCATATATCTGTTCTTGTGATGGCTCTTACTTCTCTAGAATATATTCCAAGGAGTGGGATTGCTGGATCATATGATAATTCTATTTCTAGCTTTTAAGGAAGCGCCAAATTGATTTCCAAAGTGGCTGTACCATTTTACCTTCCTACCAGCAGTGTGTAAGTGTTCCAGTTTCTCCACAACCTCTCCAACATTTTTTATTTTGTGTTTTTTGGATTAATGACAGCCTTGTTGGAGTGAGATGGAATCTCATCATAGTTTGATTTGCATTTCTCTAATGGCTAATGATCGTGAGCATTTCCTCATATATCTGTTAGCTACCTGAATGCCTTCTTTAGTGAAGTGTCTGTTCATATCCTTTGCCTATTTTTTAATTGGATTATTTGTCTTTTTGTAGTTGAGTTTTTGCAGTGACATGTAGATTTTAGAGATCAGACGCTGATCGGAAATGTCATAGTTAAAAACTTTTTCCCAATCTGTAGGTAATCTTTTTACTCTTTTGGTGAAGTCTTTGGATGAGCATAGGTGTTTGATTTTTAGGAGCTCCTAGTTATCTAGTTTCTCTTCTGCATTGTTAGTAATGTTTTATATACTGTTTATGCCATGTATTAGGGCTCCTAACGTTGTCCCTATTTTTTCTTCCATGATCTTTATTGTTTTAGATTTTATATTTAGGTCTTTGATCCATTTTGAGTTGGTTTTTGTGCATGGTGTGAGATTGGGTCTTGTTTCATTTTTTTGCACATGGATATCCAGTTATGCCAGCACCATTTGTTAAAGAGACTGTCTTTTCCCCATTTAACAGACTTTGGGCCTTTGTCAAATATCAGCTGCTCATATGTGGATGAATTTATGCCTGGATTCTCAATTCTGTTCCATTGGTCTATGTATCTGTTGTACCAGTACCAGGCTGTTTTGACTACTGTGGCAGGATAATAGGTTCTAAAATCAGGTAGTGTGAGGCCTCCCACTTTGTTTTCTTCTTCTGTAATGCTTTACTTATCCACGGCCTCGTCCCTTTCCATATGAAGTTGGTGATTTGTTTCTCCATCTCATTAAAAAATGTCATTAGAATTTGGATCAGGATTGCATTGTACCTACAGATCACTTTGGGCAGAACAGGTATTTTTACAGTGTTGAGTCTTCCTATCCATGAGTGAGGTATGTTTTTCCACTTATGTAGGTCTGTTTTGGTTTCTTGAAGTAGTGTCTTGTAGTTTTCTTTGTATAGGTCTTTTACATCTCTGGTTAGATTTATTTGTGAGTATTTTTATCTTCTTAGGGGCTATTGTAAATGGTATAGATTTGGTGATTTCCTCTTCGTCTCTCTCTGTTGGTATAGAGGAATCTAACTGATTTATATATGTTTATCTTGTATCCTGATCCTCTGCTGAACTCTTCTATTAGTTTCAGTAGTTTTCTTGAGGATTTTTTAGGTTTTTCTATGTATGAGATCATGTCTGCAGACAGATACTTTTACTCTTCTTTGCCGATTTGGATGCCCTTTATTTCTTTATCTAGCCTAATAGCTCTGGCTAGGACCTCCAGCACAATGTTGAATAAGAGTGGTGATGCAGGGCATTCTTGCCTGGTTCCTGCTCTCAGCAGGAATGGTTTCAGTCTCTCTCTGTTTTGGATGATGTTGGCTGTTGGCTTTGTATAAATACCCTTTATAATGTTTAGGAATTTTCCTTCTATTCCTATTTTGATGACAGTTTTTATCCCGAATGGGTGTTAGACTTTGTCAGATGCCTTTTCTGCATCAGTTAATAAGATCATGTGGTTCTTGTCTTTTGTTTCATTTATGTGATGGATTACATTGATTGTTTTTCTCATGTTGAACCATCCCTGCATACTTGGTATGAATCCCGCTTGGTCATGGTGAGTTATTTTTTTGATATGGTGTTGAGTTCTATTGGCTAGAATTTCGTTGAGGATTTTTGCATCTGAGTTCACGAGGGATAAAAATATATAGGCCTGTAATTTCCTTTTTTGTGGAGTCTTTACCTGGCTTTGGTATCAGGGTTATGCTGGCTTCATAGAATGAGTTTGGGAGTAGTCCATCCTTTTCTATACTCTGAAATACCTTTAGTAGTAGTAGTAGCGTTAACTCTTCTCTGAACATTTGGGAGAATTCTCCAGTGAAGCCATTAGGGCCAGGGCTTTTCTTTTGGGGTAGTTTTTTTTATTACTTTTTCAATCTCTTCTTTTGTTACAGGTTTATTTAGTTGTTCTGCCTCTGTGTTAGTTTAGGTAGGTAGTTTTTTTCTAGAAATTTGTCCATTTCCTCTAGGTTTTTAAATTTGTTAGAGTACAGCTTTTCATAGTCATCTGTTATGATTCTTTTAATTTTGGTTGGGCCTGTTGTGATATCGCCCGTCTCATTTCTTATTCGGGTTATTTGCTTCATCTCCTGTTTTTCTTTTGTCAGTCTGGCCAATGGTTTATCGATTTTGTTAAGTTTTTCAAAGAACCAACTTTTTGTCTTGTTAACTCTTTCAATTGTTTTTCTGTTCTCTATCATTTAATTCTGCTCTAATTTTTATTATTTGCTTTCTTCTGGTGCCTGAAGATTTCTTTTGTTGCTGTCTTTCTAATTGTTCAAGTTGTAGGGATAATTCTTTGATTTTGGCCCTTTCTTCTTTTTGTATGTGTGCAGTTATTGATATAAATTGACCTCTGAGCACTGCTTTAGCTGTTTCCCAAAGGTTTTGATAGGAAGAGTTTTCATTCTTGTTGGATTCTATGAATTTATTCTGTTCTTAATTTGTTCTATAATCCAGTCGTTTTTGAGCTAAGTGTTTTTCGGTTTCCATGTGTTTGGTTTCTTTTCCCTGATTTTTCTGTTATTGACTTCTAGTTTTATGGCTTTATAGTCAGAGAAGATGCTTTTTTAGTATTTTGATGTTTTAGATTATGTTAAGGCTTGCTTTATGGCATAGTATATGGTCTCTTCTAGAGAATGTTCCAAGTGCATTGGAAAACAAAGTATACATGGCTGCTGTTGGGTAGAGTGTTCTGTATATGTCTGTGAGGTCAAGTTGGTGAATTGTGGCATTTAGCTTGTGTGTGTCTTTATTGAGCTTCTTTATGGATGTTCTGAAAGTGGTGTGTTGAAGTCTTCTACTATTATTGTGGAGCTATCTATCTCACTTTTCAGTGCTGTTTGTTTTATGTATCTCGAAGCCCTGTCCTTGGGTTTATAAATATTTCATATGGTAATATCCTCCTGGTATATTGTCCCTTTAATTATTATATAGTGTCCTTCCTTATCCTTTGTGATAGATCTAAGTTTGAAGTTTGTTTTGTCAGAAATTAGTATAGCCACTCCTGCTCTTTTTTGATTGTTGTTTGCATGATTTTTTTTTCCATCCTTTGAGTTTTAGTTTGTGTCTTTAAGTCTAAGGTGTGTCTCTTGTAGGCAGCATATAGATGAGTCATGTTTTTTTATCCATTCTGCAACACTCTATCTCTTTATTGGTGCTTTTAGTCCATTTACATTCAGCATGATTATAGATAGGTGTGAGTTTAGCGCTGTCATTCTGATGTCTTTTTTTGTCTGTTGTTGATGGTTTCATTTTTCCACTTTTTTGTGCTGAGAATTTTTTCTTTGTAAGTTGTGTATTCCTCTTTTTCATTGTGGTTAAATTTGTTTTTCCTGAGTCTTTATGTTTTCCTTTTTTTTTTATTTTGAAGTCTAGGATTGTTAGTCTTCTTTGTGGTTACCTTAATATTTACCCCTGTTTTTCCAAGTTTAAACCTGACCTGTATCTCCATATATCGCCTTGATTTCCTCTCCATATGGAAAATCTATGCCTACTTCATTTAGTCCTTGTTTATTGATTTAATGTCATCTTTTGCATAATGACATCACTGGTTCCCTGTTTTCAGTGTTTTTTTTACCTTGGTTTATTTTTGTGATTTCCCTATCTGAGTTGATATCTGGTTTCTCTGTTCTGTGTTCTAGCGTTGGGGTGATATCTGATATCATTGATTTTCTAACCAGAGAATTCCCTTTGTATTTCTTGTAGTTTTGGTTTGGTTTTTGCAAATTCACTAAGCTTTTGTTTATCTGTAAACATCTTAATTTCAACTTCATATCTGAGAAACAGTTTTTCTGGATTTATGATTCTTGGCTGGCAGTTTTTCTCCTTCAATGCTTTATATATGTCATCCCATTGCCTTCTTGCCTGTCTGGTTTCTGCCGGGTAGTCTGAGTAGTCTGAACTTATTGATTCTCTTTTGTACATGACTTTTCGCATATCCCTGGCCGCTCTTAAAATGTTCTCTTTATCTTTGGTTTTTGCAAGTTTGATTATAATATGTCTTGATGACTTTCTTTTCGGATCTACTTTGTGTGGGGTTTGATGAGCATCTTGGATAGTAATCCTTTCATCTTTCACGATGTCAGGGAAGTTTTCTGCCAACAAATCTTCAACAATTCTCAGTGAATTTTCTGTTATCCCTCTCTGTTCTGGTATTCCAATCACTTGCAAGTTATTTTTCTTGATAGAGTCCCACATGATTGTTACAATTTCTTAATTTTTTTAAAATCCTTCTATCTGATGTTTCTTCTAATATATTATTGCTGCCAAGTGTTTTATCTTCAGTCTCACTAATTCTGCATTTCACTTCCTCAGTTCTGCTCTTCTGACTTTCTATTGAGTTGTCTAATTCTGTAGTTTTATTGTTCATCTTCTGAATTTCTGATTGCTGTCTCTCTATGGATTCTTGTAGTTTATTAAATTTTTCAATATGATCTAGAATAATCTTTTTAATTTCTTCAACTGCTTTATCTGTGTGTTCCTTGGCTTTTTCTGTGTGTTGCCTTATCTCGTTCCTGATGTCTTGAAGAGTTCTACATATTAATGTTTTGTATTCTACACCTGGTAAGTCCAGGAATTCATCCAGAAGAGTCCTTGATTCTTTGTTTTGGGAGTTTGTTGAAGCAATCATGGTCTGCTTCTTTATGTGATTTGATATCAACTGTTGTCTCCAAGCCATGTATAAGTTATTGTATTAATTTATTTTATGTTTGCCCACTGTGTCCTAGTTTCTTGCTTTATTTTGTTTTGATATACCCAAATAGGCTACTAGAGTGAGCTAACTTGATTATTGGAGCCTTTGAAGCACTAATGTCCTGTTACCCAATGGCTAGAGCTGTTACCAGCTGTATGAGCCTAGGAATCCATTCACTATTCTTGTATAGATTCAGCTCAGGTGTCCTGATAGTCGGTCACCTAGAGTGTAGTGTAGGCTATCACCTACTATCACAGAGGAGCAGTAGTGATGGGTGTATGCACAGGTTTCTGGTAGCAGGAGGTCACACTCTGAGGAAGGCAGGGGGCTGACAGCCTTTCCCCAAGTGTCAGTAAGGGAGGATCATCTGTGTCCTTTAGAGTGCTCTGGTGAGTGAGCTCTGCAGCTGTACCTTAGGCACCCAATGCTTATACTTGTAGGACTGGAGGCATCACTATCCTTCAGCCCGTTTCGCGGGTGGCTAGGTGGCATGGATGGAGCCTTCAGTCCTCAGGCCCCTGCTGTGGGTAGGTGAAGGCCCTGCTTAATAGGAAGAGCAGTATCAAACCTCCAAAACCTGCCTTTCCACCACACAGCTGAAACAGTTACAGTTAGGCCTGAAACAGATTCCCCTTGCAATATAATATCCACTTGGATCCATGCAGGGGTGAAAGACAAAGTCTGTGGATCACTTGTGCCTGGTCTGGAGCTGCTTCTGCTCTGAGCTTCCAGATTAGGGGAGTCGGCAGAATATTTTTCTCCCATTTTTAATTTCTTTCTTCTCCAAGGCCAGGAGAATGGCTCAGGGAGCTCAGTAGGACCTATTTCAGGCCCAGGGAAATCAACTGATTATGAAGCCGGCTGGGGAAGAGGGAGGAGGGATCAGATAGATAGGAGAGAGTTCTCTCAAAAGAAGGAGCTGTTAGATCCGCCAGCAGTAAATTAGACAAAATCACTTATCTTGTGCCGAGAGAGCTGTTTTATCTCGGATTCCAGAGATATGTGTATCCTGTGTGCCCTGGCTGGGTCCCCACAGAGATTGCCCCAGGGGATTAGGGCTGCCTCCCATGCTTGCCTTCTTTCACTGAAGCAGCTATATCCTAAACTCCACAGCCAGTCCCTCAGCCATCACACCTGGGGTTTGGGATGCTGGCACTTTGGTTGCTTTCTTTCGCTGAAGCAGCCACTTCCTAAACACCGTGGCCAGCTCCGCTATAGACTTGCCACAGGGTCAGGAGCGTGCCACTCTGCTTGCCTTCCTTTGCTGATGCTGCTGTGTCCCAGGAAACTACTGTCAGCCCTGCCGCAGTCATGCCAAGAAACGCACCAAGGAATCGGGGCTAGGCATTGCCACGGGCTCAACAACCCCTCACTGCTTCCACACTGTCTGTCCCTCCCCTGTCACTCAGTCCAATTCCCTAACTTTGCCTTTGATGCTCAGGCTTCCTAGCTTGTCATATATATATAATCGATTCACTTGTTTTTGGGGGTCTTTGTTGTAAGAGGGATCAGTGGAAGCATCTGACTACTTCACCATGTTGGCTCCACCTCCTATATTTCTTTTATGGTGGTAGGATTTTATCATTCTGGGTTTTCAGCCCTAAATTGCTTTGACAACCATTATATGTCACAATACAGGTGTGGAGAGTTCAAAAATGGGTGAATGGAAATGGTGGCTTGTAACTATCAAAGACAAAGACAGCATGAGGTATCACCATAGAAGGGATAGCAGCAGTAGAAAGCTGAGCAGCTGATCAGGTAATCTAGAAGCAGGAGAACTAAGATATTGATAAAATTACATACATTTTAAAGTTTATATTTTGGTATAGTTTCATATACCAAAATGTACATAATAATTAATCGTATTTTTTTTTTATATACATCAGCCACATTGGAAGTCTGCTATCTTTCGGGTATACTGAGGTTGTACTCATTGACTTCCTTTCCTAGTAGTTATGTTAATATTTTCTCTTATTTGTATCTTCTAAATGACCAAAAAAAAAAAAAAAAAACCCAAACCCACTGCCTTCGAGTTGATTCTGATTCATAGCGACCCTATAGGACAGAGTAGAACTGCCCCATAGAGTTTCCAAGGAGTGCCTGGTGGATTCAAACTGCTGACCTCTTGATTAGCAGCCGTAGCACTTAACCACTATGCCACCAGGTTTTCCTTCTAAATGACTAAGACTAAAAATAAAAAATTTTTTTTTTTTACAGGCTCTAATAAATCCCTGTTTGCATTTTATTTTAACTTAGCATATTTTCTTGTCCCACCACACTTTCTTTATAACGTATTTTACTGAACTGTTCATAGTTCTGATTTAATTATAAGCTAGACATTTTTGGATTTTAACATACAACACTTGCATACATTTGTGATATAGTCATTTCTATATAGTTTTTAAGTGGTCTCACCAGACATTATTATAAAGAAGCATCTGTCATCATTTCCGTTATACACCTTCATTTATTTTTAAGGAGTTTCTGACTTGTCTATTTGTAAATTGCTTTGGGCTGAAACCTAGTATCGAATTTGTCAGCAGCAGTCCAAGTTTTGTTATATTATGAAGGGAAAAAAACGAAACTGGTATTTTCGACTATTTTGTGTCACAGCACTTGAAACACTCATATTTTTAGCAGTTTCAGGTACTTTTTCTTGCTATTTATTTATTTCACATAAACCCAAGTGAGGAAATGGAAGCTGACAGCCGCTTAAATAGGTCTGTTTCTTTCGTCGTGTTCTGCTGTAAAGTTTTTGATAGATTTATTTGAAAAGTATTTATGGAGTAGATGCATTATTAAGTGTTTTGTTAAAAGCATCTTAGAACCTGAAAGTGTCTTTATAAAGCCTCTAGGTAACTAGATCCAGGTTTAGTGTGAACAGAGAAATTCGCATAAGTGTCAGCTACAATGTTTTTTTTTTATAATGAGGTTTTGGAGACAGCACTACTGTTGAGAAAGTGAGGTAGCTTGTCTGCTGATCAAGAGCTGGAGTTCTTATTCTTCTTGTCCCTTCTTAAGCGGCATTAAACATAAGGCCGCCATGAGTTGGAGCTGATTCATTGGCAACTAATAACAACTGACAATAACAATGTTTATTTTTAAATATAACACTTGAGGATTTGGGATCTTGTAATTTCTAGTAACCAACTTTTAAAATAGCTGTTGCCAAAGCTTATATTTCACATTTTCTGAATAAGGTATTTAATATATTTGCTTTTGCTTACATTACTTTGACTTGTTTTAGCTTCAGAGCATATCACAACTGCAATGGAATCTCTTTCAATTACTCAGAAAAGAAAATAATTTGAAAGTCAAGTTATGTGGAGGGCAGAGATAAGAGGTTGCCTGTTATATGGGTTATTCAGTCATTGGGATTCTCTTCATCAGAGGCTACAACTTTACAGAGCTGTGATCAGTGATTTTGTCATGATAATTTTGCCTTTTTACATTCTAAGTTTTGTGTGCCTAGCTCTCAGATTCAGATGACTGGAGGGCTCTAGGCAGCTCCCCTCTCCCTGCTCCTGTTTTTATTTTAGCCTCTATTATTTGATATGCTCCCAGAGTCAGGATCGATCCAATGGCAACTTGTTTCAGGCACTTTGAGGAATAGAATTAGATATTATCTCTGTATATTTTCTTATATGTCAGAAGACAAGAATCTGAACAGCCCAAGGCAGCAACGTGTCATCTAATTTGTTAGGAGATGAATTATCTTCAAATTCCAGTATAAGGCAAAAGTCCCCGCCCCCCCCAAAAGAATGTGTTTTAGGTGAAAGTTTACACATCAAATTAGGTTGCCATTTAACAATTTTTATATAAATTGTTCTGTGACATTAGTTAGAGTTTTTACCATGTGTCAGCATTCTTATTATTTCCGTTTTGTTTGTTCTGTTTCCGTTGGTCTAGCTTCCCTTTCCCTCCCTTGCCTTCTCATCTTTGCTTTTGGGTAAATGTTTACCGTTTGGTCTCATATAGTTGATTGTTTAAGGGAGCACATTACTCACAGGTGATATTGTTTATTTTATAAGCCAATATATTAATTGCCTGAAAGGTGACCTCCAGGAGTTCTTCAGTGCCAAGTTCAAAGAGTATTTTAGGGTGATAGTCTCAGGGGTTCCTCTAGTCTATATCGGTCCAGGTCTGGCCTTTTTTTAGGAGTTTGAATTTTGTTCTACATTTTTCTTCCATTCTATCCAGGACCTTCTAATGTGTCCCTGGTCAGAACAGTGGTAGCGGTAGCTCAGCAACATGGAGTTCTTGGGGTCCCAAATAAGAAGAGTCCATGGTTTGTGTGGGCTCTTAGCCCTGTGGACTAGTTTCTTCTTTGAGTCTTTGGTTTCCTACATTCTTTTTGCTCCAGGGGAGTAGAGACCAATAGTTGTATTTTAGGTGGCTGCTCACAATCTTTTAAGAGCCCCGCTGCTACTCACCTTTACTAGGGTATAGCACATTATCTTTATGAACTATCTTATGCCAGTTGACTAAGTTGTCCCATGAGACTATGGTCCTAAGTAAGGCAAAAGCTTTTTGACATTTTTGGTAGCAGTTGCAGTGTGATGGATCGCTTTTATATGACCTTTCTCACCATGGGTCTTATAACTTCCACCAAATGATTGGGCGAGACTATGCAAACGAGGTGATTGTGGCCCACCAAGGGGATTGGATAGCTTGCTAATAACACAAATAATGTGCATGGTACCCTTGTGGGAGTGGGATCATGTAAATAAGGTGTATGAAACCCTAACAAGGGGATTGGTCAGTTTTGCCATCCCACTAGGTTTAAAATGAGCCTTGCCAGAGGTGGACAAGGTAGGTGGACCTCCTCCCAAGAAAGAAGACCTAGGAGTGGCACATGTCCTTTGGACCTGGAATCCCTGCGCTGAGAACTTCTTAGACCCAGGAGACAGAGAGAGCTGTAATACTGGACACAGCGAGAAACAGTGAGAAGCGGCTACAGAGAAATGGCAGCAGCAGAGGCAGCAGAGCCAGGAGACCAGTAGGAGATGATGCATTGGGCTTCCCAGCCCATGGAGCAGGGTGGGTGTCTACCTACCTAGCGGGAGAGCTGAGTGCCTTCAGTCAGGAGGCTTGTTGGGGATCGAGTGCTTCTGGGCACTTGTTGGCAGAGCTAAAGAGCTTTGTAACACTTGTCCAAGCAGGGCAGAGGCCAGGCTGAGGGGTGGAGGGCCAGAAAGAGACCTGCCTGAAGGCATGGCTGAGAGGAGGGTGTCCTAACGGAAAAACTGTATCCTGAGTCCTTTCTCATCCTGAATTGTAATCTGTTACTTCTGTAATAAACTCCATAATTTGAGTATTGTCTGTGAGTTTTGTGTGGCTGTTGCAACAAATTATTAAACCCAGTAGAGGAGTAGAGAGTACTCTGGGAAGGATGGCTAATGTCAGAATTGGTAAAAAGGTTGGAGAGTGGAAGTATGCTTGACCTCCACCTCAAAGGAATCAGCCTTGGGCTGTTGATCTTGATTTTCCTTCCCCCTTGTGAAGTTAGAGAAGGTCAGATGCCTTTGCCATGCCATTCTTACAGTTAAAATATTTCTTTGTTGACTTGGAATGAGGATATTTTATTTCCCATATGAAAGAATGTTTCTAAAATGAGCTAAGCCTTCTGATTCTTCTGTTTTGTTATAGTCTTTTTAGTAATGATTTGTATACTGGTACTCTTTAAAATTATGTTTTGTTGAATTGGTATAGCCATTCCCTATCTCAGGAAGAGAGGGTTTCAAGGGATAAAAATGGGCAAAAGTCTGTTATATAATATATGTCATTTACGGTCAGCTTCTAATCTTTAGGGGCTAGGCAAAGAATATTTCTGTTATGTATGGAACTGAAATGTTAATCATAATGGGTAGACCTAAGCAGAGTTTTTTTTAGATAATATATATTGATCAGTAAATTAAGCTATAGAATGGGATATATGTAAGTGTGAGTATTTATGTGTCTGTGTATAGTATGTGGAGCCCTTGTGGTGTAGTGGTTAAGAGCTTGGCTGCTAACCAACAGGTTTACGGTTCGAATCCACCAGCTGCTCTTTGGAAACCCCATGGGGGCAGTTCTACTGTGTCCTGTAGGGTTGCTATTAGCGGAGTCAATTCAATGGCGACAGATTTGGTTTTGGTTTATATAGTATATGAAGACTTCTGTTTATTGCTTTTTTAAGTATCTTACATCTTTTTAAAAGAAATTGGAAGCAACCTAAAATAAAACACATAAAACCAAGCCAAATAAAAACAAAAAACGTAAGATAAAAGACAAACATGAAGAAAGGGCCACATAAACCAGAGACTACATCAGCCTGAGGCCAGAAGAACTAGATGGTGCCTGGCTATGACCAATGACTGCTCTGGCAGGGAACACAACAGAGAAACCATGAGGGAGCAGGAGACCAGTGGGATGCAGACCCCAAATTCTCATAAAAAGACCAGACTTAATCGTCTGATTGAGACTAGAAGGACGCTGATAGTCATGGTCCCCAGACATTCTGTTAGCCCAAGACAGGAACCATTCCCAAAGCCAACTCTTCAGACAGGAATTGGACTGGATAATGGGATAGAAAATGTTACTGGTGAAGAGTGAACTTCCTGGATCGAGTAGACACATGAGACCGTGTTGGCATCTCCTGTCTGGAGGGAAGATGGGAGGGCAGAGGGGGTTAGAAGCTGGCAAAATGGACTAGAAAAGAGAGAGTGGAGGGAAGGAGAGTACTGTCTCATTAATGGGAGAGCAATTAGAAGTATATAGCAAGGTGTGTATAAATTTTTGTATGAGAGACTGACTTGATTTGTAAACTGTAATGAAAGCCAATAAAAGTTGAGAGGAAAAAAAAAGACAAACATGAAGAAATATAGAAAAGGGAATAGAAGAAACTTACCAAACATTAAAAGAAGAGGTGCGATCCTTATTTTTTGAAGCTCTATTTTTATTATTAATTCCACTTCCTCCTGGCTTCTCCAAGATCTTCCTGTAGTTGATTACCTCTCTTCATTACCTGCTGGTCTTCGTTTCACCAGCCCTTGCAGCTACGTGAGTCAGGAGAATCCTCCAGCCTGACCCACGGACTTGGGAGTTGCCAGCCTCTACAACCATGTGAGCTGTTTCCTTGATATAAATCTCTCTGTCTCTATGTATATATGTATATATGTGGATGGTTCACTGGTTTTGTTTCTCTAGAGAACCCAGCCTAAGACAGTATGTATAGATGACATGATGTGATGTCTGAGGGTTGAGGTGGGGAATAGACAGTGGTATAGATTAAACAAGACTGGCCCTGAGGTAATAATTGTTAAACTGGGTGATGAGTACATGGGGGTTCATTTTACTGTTTTCTTTCGTATGTGTTTGAATTTCCTGAAATTACATACAAAAAAAAAAAACAAAAAAAAAACTTCCCATTGTGTTTTGACCAAAATACAAATTATTTTTCATAGCCTCAAGGTTTTATGCAATCTGACTTCCTCTATTTACATCATCTGTGCTACCCTTAAACCCTTGTTCAGGGTATGCTTACTCTCTTCCTTTTCCTGGACACCCGAGCTTATCCCCACCTCAGGGCCATTGAACTTGTTTGTTCTCTCTGGAACCCACTTGCCCTAGATCTTCAGGTGTCTGTCCTCTCTTGACATTCAGGCCTCATCTTAAATGTTACCTCAGAAGAGTTGGCTGTCACAATCATATTGTTTCGTTTTATTTTCATCCTAATACCTATCATGATTTGACTTTTTATATTTATTTGCTTATTGACAGCCTCCACCCATTAAACTGTAAGCTACATGGCAGTGGTGTTAAGACCTTAACTATTTTGTTCACTGTTAAATTCCCAGCACGTCCCACCCAAATGCTTGGCGCTCAAAAATGTTGAATGAATGAGTTAAAAGTCTGTAAAGCTGTTGGATTCTAAGAATATTCTTAATCTTTTAAATATGCTATATCAACAACATACATAACTGTTGCCTAGTGAAAATATTTAAAATTCGGTGTGCATTTTCATTATTGATGTTTTCAAGGGCTCATGTGTGGGAGATTAACTCTGTAACAAAGCTTCAGAAAGATTTAAGAAATTCACGGAATGTCAAATTTTCTTTTAGCATTAATTTAAAAATATTTGTATTTTGGGCAATTAATGTCATAGCTTGTCTAAAAGCTGTTTTTCATATCTAGATAAGTAGCAGTTATGTTTTATGATATGATTTTATATGTGATATGAAAATTTGGCAAGCAGTTCTGGGTGCTTGTGAATAATAATAAAACACTTATATCTTCCATTGAGAAGGAACTGAGATATACTTTATAGATAAATGCATAGAGGAGATGAGACTATAAAATTATGAAATCTTCTCTTTTAAAAAAAATACATCCTCATTACCTGCTGATCTTGGGTTCGCCAGCCCTTGCAGCTATGTGAGTCAGGAGAAGCCTCCAGCCTGACCCATAGACTTGGGACTTTCCAGCCTCTACAACCATGTGAGCCATTTCCTTGATATAAATCTCTCTCTCTATATATATATACTTTTTTTTAAAGAGAAGTTTGTGTGTGTGTGTGTGTATATATATATATGCCATTTCCTTGATACAAATCTCTCTCTGTATATATACATATACTTTTTTTTAAAGAGATCATATATAGATGGATAGATGATTTATTGATATATAGATAGATGATAGAGATGATAGATAGATGATAGATATAGATAATAGAGATGATAGATAGATGATAGATATAGATGATCGAGATGATAGAGGTAGAGGTAGAGGGTAGAGGGTAGAGGGTAGAGGTAGATAGATATCTCCCCAAGTAAGTGTTGGAGCCCTGGTGGCATAGTGATTAAGAGCCCAGCTGCTAAACCAAAAGGTCGGCAGTTCAAATCCACCAGCTGCTCCTTAGAAACCCTGTGGGGCAGTTCTACTCTGTCCTATAGTGCTGTTATGAGTTGGAACCGACTTGACAGCGTTGAACAACAAAATAAGTGTTGTCATTCAAAAATAACTCAGAAGGTTGTTCATAATGGTTATTGAAATAAAATGAAGCATTTGACTGATGAAAAGTGATATGAATTAATTATTAGTGGAGTCATGGAGACCAGTTAGGAAGATTTTGCAGGGATATAGAGAAGAGCTGATAATGATCTGAATTATGGTATTAGCAGGACTGAAGAAAATACACAAGTGGATTTAAGAATTATTAACTTGTGTACAGTAGCTTGTAATTTTTCCCCTGTACTATGTAAGTTGAGATTGAAAAAGACATGGTAAGGTATTTATATTAGCACAGATGTTAAGCTAGATCCCAAAAATAACCTTCAAAGCAAGAGATAGGAGACACAATAATCAGTTTCCAAAAGATTTTTAAAAATCCTCAGTGATTCTTCAACCTATCCATTTGGATTAGTTAGGATTAGATTTGACAATGACAGACAGTAAGCCCAAAATAAAAGTGATTTAAACAAAATAGAAGTTTATTTCTCTGTTACATAAATACAGACAGCCTAGGGCTAGTATAAGAGTTCTGTATCACCAGGGACCAGGAGCCTTCCTTCTCGTTGCTCTGCCATCATCATCATATGGCTCGTATCTTGTGGCGCTGTATGGCTTTTATAGCTACAGCTACAGCCATCACAACCATATTCCAAGTACCAATAAAAAAGAACACTTTATATTCTTCCTGGAAGTTGTTCATATTTTCTTACTATTTCTGCTTCAATCCCATTGACCAGTGCTTAGTAACATGGATACCGTGAGCTTCAAGGTAGGCTGAGAAATATCTATGTTTTGGGCAGTGATGTACTCAGCTAAACTTCGGGGGTTCCATAAGGAGGTAGAATATAGATATTGGGGGAGAGTGAGTGGTGTCTGCCATGGTAGTATGATACGCAGCTTCCAGGAACCTTCCGAAAGTGATGGTGCGCATGTTCCCTTTGCTCACTTCTTCATTCCGTCCTCCATCCTGCTGCCTGGAAATTGGAAGCCATGAATTTGAGGCCACCTAAAACAGACCAAGAAGAAGGAAGAAAATTGGGTCCTTTATACTGTAAAAGTCCATACCAGCTTCAGACTCCCTACTCGTACTTTTCTTGAGAGAGAAATAAATGTTTGTGTCTTGTTTGTTATTTGAGGTGTTCTGTTACTCTCAACTTATTCTAATCCTGCCAAATACACCATTAGTCTGTTTAATAGACCTTAATTGGGCCTGTATGTGCCTGGCACTATGCTTGGCCTAAGAATACAAAAGCAAGTAAGACTTGTCCTCTGCCCTAAAAAGAAAACTCACTGTCTAATGGGAAGACAGCAGTATGGCTCTGTTAGTAACATGTCTTCCAATTTTTTTTTTTTTGTGCCTGCCTAAGTTTTAGCCTTAGTTTTCAGGTTGGTTGTAGATCTTTTTTCCCTATTCTTGTGTTTTCATATGCCATTGATTGGGGAGGGAGAGAAATTGATTGATTGATTGATTCAGGCTTTTAGCTTACTTTCACTTTTATTTTGGGAATCTGCATATATTTCTTTGTTCTGATTTATTCTGTACATTAATATTTCAGAATTATCAAGAGTGTACTTGATTGAAGGAGTTACTTCCTTACATCCAGATAAAACAGGCTTACTTCCTGATCCCAAATTAGCCTCATCAGAACTTCAGCTTTTGATTGTCTTAAACAGAAAATCAAAACTGCCAGTTTTGATACAGTTTGGCAAAAGTATGTATTCATCATATGAAATGAAATGGTTTCCTCAACTGGAAGAGAAAGAATTTTTTTCCTTTTTTTTATTGAACTTGAGATGGAGGCTTACAGAACAAAGTAGCTTCTCATTAAACAGTTAGTATACACATTGTTGTATGACTTTGGTTAACAACCCGACTACATGTCAACAGTCTCGCTTCTCAACCCAGGGCTCCCTATTACCAGCTTTCCTGTTCCCTCCTACCTTCCAGGCCCCACCCCAGGGCTGGTGTGCCCCTTTAGTCTTGTTTTGTTTCATGGGCCTGTTCAATCTTTGGCTGAAGGGTGAACCTCAGGAGTGGCCTCATTATCGAGCTGAAAGGGTGTCCAGGGGCCATACTTTCAGGGTTTCTCCAGCCTTTGTTAGGCCAGCAAGTCTGGTCTTTTCGTTTTGAGTTAGAATTTTGTTCTATATTTTTCTCCAGCTCTGCCTGGGACCCTCTACTGTGATCCCTGTCAGAGCAGTCAGGCACCATCTAGTAGTACTGGACTCAGTAGATGTGGTCCATTAGTCCTTTGGACTAATCTTTCCCTTGTGTCTTTAGTTTTCTTCATTCTTCCTTGCTCCCAAAGGGATGAGACCAGTGGAATATCCTAGATGGATGTTCATAGGCTTTTAAGGCCCCAGATGCTACTCACTGGGCTAGAATGTAGAGCAGTTTCTTTATAAACTCTGTTATGCCGGTTGAGCTAGATGTTCCCTAAGACCATGGTCCCCACAGTCCTCAGCCCAGCAATTTGGTCCCTCGGGGGAAAAGAAAGAATTCTCATGTTAAAATGTGAGTTACAATTCATGACCTGATTAACATTAATCTAGTTGATAACAAAGGTTTTTATTTGATAGCCATGATATTTGAAATAAAAATGATTATCTGGATATAGGAACTGAAACTCATGCAGAGAAAATATGCACCAAATAGCATATATTTATAATTTTGATCTTATTTGGGAAACCATGGCTTACTTATTAATGTTAGTTTAAATATACAGTTTTGATTAAGCCCTTGATCCAATTATATTTCTTCTTTTATGGCTTACACCTCTAACTCTGATGCGCATTCTGTTAGAGAGATGAATCTAAAAACCAAAACAAAACCCATTGCCGTTGAGTCAATTCTGACTCATAGTGACCTTACAGGACAGAGTAGAACTGCCCCATAGGGTCTCCAAGAACCTTTTGGTTAGCAGCCAAGCTCTTAACCCATGCACCACCAGGGCTCCAGGGAAGAGTAGATCAGGGAAAATTGGAGTACAAGTTCTGTGATTTATAAGGGTTTTGGCATTATTTTTGTTAGGAAGAATATAGTGATATTTATCAAAGTAGTATTGGTATTCCAGTTTTATACGTCTAGCAAGATGACTTTCACCAGGATTTTAAGTAATGTACTAATTGGTTTATTGTCCACCTGTCTCTACTTCATGAGGTTAGGGACTTAGGTATCATGTTCATTTCTGTATCCTCAGTGTCTAGAACAGTAATTGGCACATAAAAAAACCAAAAATATTTGTGTTAATTTATGAGTGAGGGTTAAACTCCATAATAATTATCCTTTGTATCCAGTTATTTATACCTTGGTTTTAAGTGTGCATATTTAATGTATGATCTGTAATACAAGGTAAGTATGAAGACACAATATACCTATTCAGGCAAGAACAATTTCTAGATACATTGCCACATCCACTTGCTAATTAGGGCACAGGATTGTTGTGAACAATTCTAGATATAATGTCCAATGTGCTTAAATGAGAATGAAGGAACAGATGCTCATCTAATGACTTTTAATGAGATGCATAAAAGCCAGTCAACTTTCCTATTTCTTTGAAACTTAGTAATCTCAGGTTTCTTAGGTGTCTTTTAGGGAGCTCTGAAGTGTTTATGTAGTTGGAAAATGCTGAAGTTGATGAGTTGGGGCTTAGGTAGCTTTACGTTTTTTTCCACATTCTGAGCCCTATTTCCGCCTGTATTTGTATCATCCCCATCTCTATTTTCACACATGTATTCTTTAGTCTTTTTCAGAATTGTTTGTACTGAAAGTGCTTATAGCTAAAACCAAAAAAACAAAAACAAAAACAAAAACCAAACCTACTGCTGTCAAGTCGATTCTGACTCATAGTGACCCTACAGGACAGAGAAGACCTGCCCCATAGGGTTTCCAAGGAGCATCTGGTGGATTTGAACTGCCAGCCTTTTGGTTAGTAGCCAAATGCTTAACCACTTTGCCACCAGGGCTCCTGTAGCTAAAGGCTGCGGTATTATTTATTTTTCACTAGGAAGCTATTTACGACAGTAAACTTCTTGTTTTTTATTCAACTTTGTAGGTGGTGAATATATTTAGCAGGGGCAGCATATGGAGTTCATGAAAATGTAGAAGTTAATAGATTCAAACAACAGATGCAATTTCTTTCCTGTTCATTTCTTAGAACTTATTTTTTTCAGTCATTTATGTATTTGTAAGTTGTACTTTGACTGCATATATTAGTTTTGCCCTCGAGAGTTTTCCCTTTAATTTGCAAAAAAATTTTAACCCTGCTTGAGTCATCTAGTCCTATGGGAAAGATACTTTAAAGATTACTTGTTCAGATTATTTTGGAATGCGGTGACCTCAGAAAAGGACAAATATTTTCTTAGCATTTAGTTATAAGAATAAACACGATATGCTCATTGAAAGAAATTCGAATTTTGACTTGAGTGATATTACAAGCTTCCCCTTAAAGAGTTCTTTTCAATGTGATACCATTGCATAATATCTAGTGCTTCTTAATTTTTATACATGATCTCATTTCCTCTTCAGGAAAAAACTCTATAAAGCAGACGAAGGTTTTTATTGTCCCTAAAATAACCTTTGAGTAGATCATTTGACTTCTGAGTTTCAGTTTATCTGTAAAGTAAGGGCATTGGACAGGAGAGCAGATGCCCTGGTGGTGCAGTGGTTACAGTGGTTAAAGTGCTCAGCTGCTAACCAAAAGGTCAGTGGTTCAAATCCACCAGCCACTCCACAGGGAAAAGATGTAGCAGTCTGCTTCTGTAAAGAGGTACAGCCTTGGAAACCCTATGGGGAAGTTCTACTCTGTTCTGTAGGGTCACAGTGAGTCAGAATCAACTCCACGGCAGTGGGTTTGGTTTGGTTTTGGTTGGGCAAGATAGTCTTTAGGGTCCTTTCTAGCTCTAAATTTTTCTGTTTGCACTACTCTAAGATGAAGAAGCAGAGGCACAGAAAAGTTAAGCAACTTGGCTAAGTTGAAATAGTCAATTAATAATAAAACCTTCACATCTGAATTTGTGGTTAGCCCATTTATTGATACTTTCACAGAACACTTATACCTATTGCTGAACCTTTGCTTGTTTCTTTCCTTGCTGGAAATATAGTAGTTAAAAAAAAGTATGCTAAAGATATGACCAACTTAAATTTTTTAAAAGCTCATATGTATTTCTGCAGTCTGAAGTGAAATCGCGATAATTTAGTAGATGTTTATTCCCTGGAGCCCTGGTGGTGCAGTGGTTAAGAGGTTGGCTGCAAGGTCGGCAGCTTGAATCTACCGGCCGCTCCCTGGAAACCCTATGGGGCAGTTCTGCTCTGTCCTATAGTGTCACTATGGTCGGAATCGACTCGATGGCAATGGTTATTCATATTAAATGAAGAATAAGAAAAAGAGATCCTTTAAATAACAGCTTTCCTAGCAACTGAAGATAAATCAGAAAATAAAGCATATCTGAAGTCATGTAGTATCAGCAATAAAGAAGTCAAAAGCAAAACCTCATATAGCAAAAGGAAACAGACAAGAAAAGGGTTTTAAGTGAGAGTTTCCTTCTCACGCCGTGTGGTGAGCACCAGAATGATTCAGGCTTTCTTTGGCTGAGTATATATTCGTCAACAGTATTTATAGAAAAAAATTTTGTATCCACTGGAAGATTGGGTTAGACCTCTTAGCCTTTGAGGATTTGTGATCAAATCCCCCTTGATCCTCACTTCAGTGGCAGTCGCCTCAACGGCTTTTCAGGAATGCATCTGTTTTGTAAATTGTGACGTTTTGTATTCATATAATACAATATATTAATTCCTAAATGAGCTGGAATGAAGTATTTTGGGATGACAGAGTAGATTGTAATTGAATACAAATTTAAGTCTGAGATTTTTACAAAATTTTCCAAAGGATTTTTTTTTTTAATATTATTATTCTATAAAATAGATTTGTTAAATGTACTAAATAGCTTTCAGCTTTGTTGTTCTTATATAATGTACTTTTAATTTTTTTAAAACTTGTTTTGTAATTTTGCTGCTTTTGGATAAAAACACTTTTTATCAACTTCTTCTTACAAGCAAATCCCTCACAAATATTTTTTTCAATTTACAGAAACAGAGTCACACAGTTTTTTTTTTTTAAGTAATTGGAAGGAACCTCAGTGATCAGCTAATCTAGCACACTTTATTTTACAGATGAAAAAACTGAGTTTCAGAGGGGTTAGTTGGTTGTCCTGTGTTCACACAGCTAATTAGTGACAAAAATGATTGAAATTTCGATATGCCTGTGTATTCCCCGTACTCTTTCCTCTATTTGATGAATAGAAGTCTGAATTCTTGTCTATCCCCAAATAGACTCATTGTCTTGATTTTTTCTAAACTTTCCTTTGTAAGTCGTGTTTTAAAAAAAATCATAATGATTGAATCAGAATTTAAAATCCAAAATCTGCATTATAATAGCTCATAACTTAAAATATAACTGCATACGAAGCCGCAGTTTTTTACAGCTGGTTTCCTCTTTGATATGATTTAAATATTTAAAATTTTAAAATACTGAGCACATTTCAAAAATATGTTCAAAAAGCTCTAGGTATTTTAAAAAGTGCTTTAAAATATTTTCTTTTCTTAGTCTTTATAGGTTATTCCCTTTTTTAAAAACAATTATTCCACGTAATTTTCTTGTATCGAAGGTTATTAGAATAATACTTATTGATTTAAAACAAAATAAGAATTCAGTGGTGGATTATTGACAACTAAAATATTCTTCAACAGCAGAAAGTCAAGAAATTTACAGTGATAATTTCCAGGTGAATAGGACTGTTGTTTATATTGCAAAAGACTCTTAAAGGGTCATATAGGGAAAGAATACTGTGGCATACCATAATCAAAGAATACCCAGAAATAAAAGAAATATTGTAACAAACAAGAAAAGTAAAAAAAAGAGAGAAAAAACTTTTTTGAAAAGAAATGAATGATTTGTCCATGTCTTACTTATCTAAATAAATGATGTTCTGTGGGTCTACAGGCTCCATTTTATGTAGCCATTTTATCACATACTGAAAGAATAATATAATAAAGGTCATATGTTTGGGGGCTTAAGAGATTGTACTAGCAGAACTCTTAAGGGGTTTGGGGAATAGTGGTGCCTTACCCCCTTCTGTGGGAGATTGGGAACGTTACTTAAATCACACAGACCAGAATCCAAACCCCAGCTACATCATTCACCAACAGCCCAATCTTGAGCAAGTTTCTTGACTTCTGTAATCTTCAGTATTCTTACCTGTAAAATAGGGTTTATAATGCTTACCTCAAAATGTTGTGCAATGATGTATGTAAAAAGTATCTAGTGTCTAGTTTATAACAGAATCTATGTAACAGTTCTACTACTCCTCTGTCAGTTTGTCGTACTAATAACGACTAGTTTCCTTCTGTTCCCCCTCACCTGTTACACCACCACCACTACCACCTCTTCTCCATTCACCAGCCCTGTTCCATCTTATGGGCCCTAAGACTTGAAAGTAGAATGTGACTCAGATGGCAGATAACTGTTGTTAGGTGCCACTGAGTTGGCTCCGACTCACAGTGATGACCCTATCTATAGCAGAATGAAACGTTGCACAGTCCTGTGCCACCCTCTCAACTGTAGATATGTTTGAGCTCATTGTTGCAACCTGTGTCAGTCCATCTTGTTGAGGGTCTTCCTCTTTTTTGCTAACCCTCTTCCCTACCGAGCATGATGTCCTTCTCCAAAGATTGGTCTGTCCTGATAATGTGTCCAAAGTAAGTGAGATGAAGTCTCACCATCTCACTTTTAAGGAGCATTCTGGCTATACTTTCTCCAAGACAAATTTGTTCATTCTTTTGGCAGGCAGTGGTATATTCAGTATTCTTTGCCAGCACCATAATTCAAATGTGTCAATTCTTCAGTTTTCCTTTTTCATCGTCCAGTTTTTATAGCATATGGGGTGATTGAAAATACTGTGTCTTGGGTCAGGCGTACCTTAGTCATCAAGGTAACATCTTTTCTTTTTAAGATTGAAAGGAGTGACTAGAACTGGAGAAAAAACTCAATTTCATATCATCTTTGGCATGTGGCACACTGGGTAGGCTGGTCTCCTGGAGCAGTAGTGTCCCCCAAGTGTTATAATGACCTTCAGAGAATCATTGAAACCACTGGACAATGGCTATGAGTGCTTTTAATGGGGCTCCAGAAAGCAGCTTGTATGACGCCTATAATCCTTCCCCTTCAGGACCTTGAATCTCCCCAAACACAGACATCTAAGGATTTTTTTTTTTAAAGGAGTATTATAGTTTTTCTTATTAATGAGAATGATACACTCTAAGCTGTCCCAGGTTAGATTAATAAAATGATTTATTACTCCTGTTGGAAACAAAACTCTGACATTTCAGTCTTTTAGGTATATCTGAAGGGTTTTTATTTTTTATTTACTTATGCAATTAAAAAAATAAAAATAGATGCTCAGGCAGGTTTGTAATATTTAGGCATTTCTGGTAGCAGTCCTTCATTAACATATGTATCTGTACATATGGACAGTTGGCCTAGAGTAGAACTCTGGAGAGCTTAGAGAAATGTTCCCATAATTAATTGAAATACTTTTCTTTAATAGACTTTATTTTTTAGAGCTGTTTTAGGTTTAAAGAAAAATTGTTCAGAAAAGTGCACAGAGTTCCTATATGTCCCCCTACTATGACCCCTCCCCCACTCTTTCTCCTATTACTAACATCTTGCATCATGTGGTGCATTAGTTACAACTGATGGACCAATATTGATACATTATTAACTGAAGTCCATAGTTGGCATTTACGGTTCACCCTTTGTGTTGTGTAGTACTGTGAGTTTTGTCAATGCATAATGTCATGTGTCCACTCTTATAGTACCAGTAGCTTCTCTGCCGTAAAAATGCCTCATGATCCATCTATTCATCCTTCTAGCCCTCCTTACTGCCCCCACCATTCCTAAACCCCTGGAAATCACTGATCTTTTTATTGCCTTTATAGTTTTATGTTTTCCGGAATGTCATATAGTTGGAATCATACATAATATAGCTTTTTCAGACTGGCTTCTTTGGTTTAGCAATATGCATTTAAGGTTCTTCCATGTCTTTTAGTAGTTTGATAACTGATTTCTTTTTATCACTGAATAATACTCCATTGTATTGATGTACCAGTTTATCTATTTGCCTATTGAAGGACATCTTGGTTGCTTCTAAGTTTTGGCAACTATGAATGAAGCCGGAGTCCTTGAGTGGCACAAACAGTTAAGTGCGTGGCTACTAACCAAAAGGTTGGTGGTTCACATACATCCAGAGGTGCTTTGGAAGAACAGTCTGATGATCTGCTTCTGAAATGTCACAGCCATGAGAACTGTATGGAGTGCAGTTCTACTCTGCAACACATGGGGTCACCATGAGTTGGAATCAACTCAATGGCAACTGGACGTGACCAGATGAATGAAGCAACTATAAGCATTCATGTGCGGTTTTTATGAGGGCATATATTTTCAACTCATTTGGGTAAATACCTAGGATCTTGATTGCTGGATCATATAGTACGCCTATGTTTAGCTATGTAAGAAACTGCCAGGGTGTCTTTCATAGTGGCCGTGCCATTTTGCATTACCACCAGCAGTGAATGAGAATCCCTGCTGTACCACATCCTCGGCAGCATTTGGTATTGTCATTGTTTTAGGTTTTAGCCATTTTAATTGGTATGTAGTAGTATTTCGTTGTTTCAATTTGCTATTCCTTAGTGACATATTATGTGGAACCTCTTTTTACATGGTTATTTTCCATCTGTATATCTTCTTTGGTGAGATGTCTGTTCATATCTTTCACTGATTTTGTAATTGGGTTGTTTGTTTTCTTATTGTTGAGTTTTCAGAGTTCTTTATATATTTTATATGCATTCTTTTTATCACGTGTTTTGCAAATCTTTTCTTCCAGTCTGTGGCCTGTCTTTTCATTGTCTTAACAGTGTCTTTTGCAGGGCAAAAGTTTTTAATTTTAATGAATTCCAACTTATCATTTTTTTCCTTTATGAATCATGTTTTCGGTATTTTATCTAAAAAGTCATCACCAAACCCAAGGTCACCTAGATTTTCTCCTATGTTCTCTTCTAAAAGTTTTATAGTTTTGTATTTTACATTTAGGTCTACGAGCTATTTTGAGTTAAATTATGAAAGATGTAAGTTCTGTGTCAAAATTTTTTTTTTTTCACATGTGGTTGTCCAGTTGTTCCAGCACCATTTGTTGAAAAGAAGTCACTTTTGTGACAGTGTTTTTTGATTGTTTGTACTGTAAAGTTTTATGCTTTCAATAGTACTATGGAATTACATAGGCATCTGTGAGCTGGCCTGGGAACTTGATAATATTTTAAATATTATTTCAGAAAATAGGTAAAGAGTTACCAAAGATTGACCCATGTATTAACTTTCAGGTAACAAGCCCTCTTGAATTGATACTGTCTCCAGGTTGTTAATGCCAGCCTGCTCTATACCTCTGCTAAGAGGACAATTAAGGTAGACAGAGGTAATGATAAGCAACATGAGGAACAAAGTTTCTCTTCTTTTCTCTCTCAAAACATGAACTGCTGTCACTTGGGAAGGTAGCGCTTTTGGAGAGACTGATGCAAGTAGACCCCCCTTTTTCCTATAGGAATAAAGACATTTGAAAACATATTGGAGAACTTTATCATTTGAAAAAAAGGAGAGATTAGGGAAGAACATTTATATCATCATTGTAACTTGAATACATAATGTATTTTCATTTTATAACTGGGTCAGCTCTTATCAGAACAATCTCAGGAATAGGTTTATTATGTTTCATTGTATCATCTATTTTCACAAGTCAGTAGATCATCAACTGAAGTAGAAATCTTTTTATTCAGGTTTTTATATTTATTTATTTAAATAATTTCACTTTTGTAGCAATTTTATTTTTACAACCAAAATAAAATATTGCTTGCTTTTTTAAATAGGCTGCTGGGCAGAGCAAAAACCAGGTACAGGTTTAAAGGAAAACACTGTTTCATTTTAGACTTATATTTCCTATAAAACATCCCTCACATGGCAATAATCTTAATTTCAGTAGTACAAAAAAATTGTAAGTGGCAATTTGAATCGGAGAATTATTCATTGGGTGTTGTTTGAACACTGACTTAGCCATTATGGAGGGGTTTGGGTATGGAAAGAGGGGCTAGAGATATATACAGAACAGGCTTCTCTGTCAGTGTGCTTACATTGAAGTTGTGGAAATAGTTATATATATAAAAATAATTATCCTGCAGTTCTTAGAGCTGAAAGATCCATTCAAACCTTGGAAGTTACTTCAATCAGAAAACTACGAGTTTGCTTATTGGCCTGACAAATTTGTCCATAGGCCTGAGACCAGATTAACTGTAGCTCCTATGCCAGCAGTGACATGGCTTGTTGCCTGCAGGATTCCAGGCATAGCGTGAATGCTGTTCTGTTTGCAGACAAGGTAGGACTGGGCCTAGTTGGGGTTTGAGAACAAGGAAATCAGGGACAGAACTTAGTTATAGAATAGAAGTAACACCAGATACATGGACAGAGTCAAACACAAAGGCACTACCTTGAGATCTACTAGTTATGAGTTGAGTAGGCGCGAGAGTCAAACCCTCAGTCAGTGATTAAGAGCAGATAGGAAGGAAAAAGGGGATGACTGGTCCAACCCAGCTTCCTTTAAGAAATTACCCTATCACTTATGGCATGTACCAAACGCCATATGAATTTCAAGCCCAATTTTAAATTGTTAAAACCAGTCGAGATCTTGTGCTGTGTCTCTTGCTTCATGATTTCTCTATTTATTCTTTGCTTACATTTTTTCTTTGTCCTTAGGATTTTAATTTTTCTTAGCTACTACTTTGGGTCTTTCCCACGTATCTATCAGTTTGTTGTGCTGTGGGGGCTTGTGTGTTGCTGTGATGCTGGAAGCTATGCCACTGTTATTCAGATACCAACAGGATCACCCATGGTGGACAGGTTTCAGCTGAGCTTCCAGACTAAGACAGACTAGGAAGGACCCAGCAGTCCATTTCTGAAAAGAATTAGCCAGTGAAATCTTTATGAATAGCAGCAGAACATTGTTGATATAGTGCCAGAAGATGAGCCCCTCAGGTTGGAAGGCACTCAAAAGATGACTGGAAAAGAGCTGCCTCCTCAAAGTAGAGTTGACCTTAATGACGTGGATGGAGTCAAGCTTTTGGGATCTTTATTTGCTGATGTGGCATGACTCAAAATGAGAAGAAACAGCTGCAAACATCCATTAATAATCAGAACGTGGAGTGTATGAAGTATGAATTTAGGAATATCGGAAATCATCAGAAATAAAATGGAATGCCTAACCATTGATATCCTAGGCATTGGTGAGCTGAAATGGACTGGTATTGGCCATTTTGAATCGGACAATCATATGGTCTACTATGCCGGGAATGACAACTTGAAGAGGAATGGTATCACATTCATCATCAAAAAGAACATTTTCAAGATCTATCCTGAAGTACAATGCTGTCAGTGATAGGATAACATCCATACACCTATAAGTAAAGCCAGTTAATAGGACTGTTATTCAAATTTACACACCAACCACTAAGGCCACAGATGAAGAAATTGAAGATTCTTTTGCCAGCTTCTGCAGTCTGAAATGGATCAAATGTGCAATCAGGATGCATTGGTAATTATTGGTGATTGGGATGCTAAAGTTGGAAACAAAGAAGAAGGATCAATAGTTGGAAAATATGTCCCTGGCGATAGAAATGATGCCAGAAATCGAACGATAGAATTTTGCAAGACCAGTGACTTCTTAATTGCAAATACCTTTTTTCACCAACATAAACAGCAACTATACACGTGGACCTTGCTAGATGGAATACACAGGAATCAAATCAACTACATCTGTGGAAAGAGACAATGGAAAAGCTCAATATCATCGGTCAGAACAAGGCAAAGGGCCGACTATGGAACGGACCATCAATTGCCCATATGCAAGTTCAAGTTGAAACTGAAGAAAATTAGAACAAGTCCACGAGAGCCAAAATACAGCCTTGAGTATATCTCACTTGAATTTAGAGACCATGTCAAGAATAGGCTTGATGCGTTGAACACTAATAACTGAAGACCAAACATGTTGTGGATTCACATCAAGGATATCATCCGTGAAGAAAGCAAGAGGTCATTAAAAAGACAGGAAAGAAAGAAAAGACAAAGATGGATGTCAAGAGACTCTGGAACTTGCTCTTGAATGTTGAGTAGCTAAAGCAAAAGGAAGAAATGATTAAGTAAAAGAACCAAACATAAGATTTCAAAGGGCTGCTCGAGAAGACAGAGTATTATAATGACATGTGCAAAGAGCTAGAGATAGAAAACCAAAATGGAAGAACATGCTCAGCATTGCTCAAGCCGAAAAACTAAAGAAAAAATTCAAGCCTTGAGTTACAATACTGAAGGATTCCATGGGTAAAATATTAAATGACGCAGGAAGCATCAAAAGAGGATGGAAAGAATACACAGAGTCACTATGCCAAAAAGGATTTATGTTCAACCATTTCAAGAGTTAGCATATGATCAGGAATCGATGGTACTGAAGGAAGAGGTCCAAGCATTGGTGAAAAACAAGGCTCCAGGAATTGATGGAATATCAACTGAGATGTTTCAACAAATGGATGAATAACTGGAAGTGCTTACTCGTCTATGCCAAGAAATTTGGAAGACAACTACCTGTCCAGCTGACTGGAAGAGATACGTATTTATGCCTATTCCAAAGAAAGGTGACCAACCCGAATGTGGAAATTATTGAGCAATATCATTAATATCACACACAAGTAAAATTTTGTCAAAGATCATTCAAAAGTGGCTGCAGCAGTATACCAACAGGGAACTGCCGGAAATACAGACTGGATTCAGAAGAGGACGTGGAACCAGGGATACCATGGCTGATGTCAGATGGATCCTGGATGAAAGCAGGGAATACCAGAAAGATGTTTACCTGTGTTTTATTGACTATGCAAAGGCATTCTACTGTGTGGATATAACAAATTATGGATAACATTGCGAAGAATGGGGAATTCCAGAACACTTAATTGTGCTTATGAGGAACCCATACACAGATCAAGAGGCAGTTGTTTGGACAGAACAAGGGGATACTGCATGGCTTAAAGTCAGGAAAGGTGTGCATCAGGGTTGTATCCTTTCACCATACCTATTCAATATGTATGCTGAGCAATTAATCGGAGAAGCTGAACTGTATGAAGAAGAACAGGGCATCAGGATTGGAGGAAGACTCATTAACAATCTGCATTATGCAGATGACACAGCCTTACTTGCTGAAAGTGAAGAGGACTTGAAGCACTTACTGATGAAAATCAAAGACCACAGCTTTCAATATGGATTACACCTCAACATAAAGAAAACAAAAATCCCCACAACTGGATCAATAGGAAACATCGTGATAAACGGAGAAAAGATTGAAGTTGTCAAGAATTTCATTTTACTTGGATCCGCAATCAAGACCCATGGAAGCAGCAGTCAAGAAATCAAAAGACACATTGTGTTGGGCAAATCTGCTGCAAAATACCTTTTTAAAGTATTGAAAAGAAAAATGGCACCTTGAAGACTAAGGTACACCTAACCCCCCAAAAAAAAAAAAGTATTTTCTGTTGCATCATATGCATGTGAAAGCTGGACAATGAATAAGGAAGACCGAAGAATTGATGCCTTTGAATTGTGGTGTTGGCAAAGAATATTGGACATACCAAGGACTGCCAAAAGAATGAACAAGTCTGTCTTGGAAGAAGTATAACCAGAATGCTTCTTAGAAGCAAGGATCGCGAGACTACATCTTACATACTTTGGACATGTTGTCAGGAGGGAGCAGTCCCTGGAGAAGGACATCATGCTTGGTAAAGTACAGGGTCAGTGAAAAAGAGGAAGACCCTTAACGGGATGGACTGACACAGTGGCTGCAACAATGGGCTGAAGCATAACAACCATTTTGAGGATGGTGCAGGACTGGGCAGTGTTTCATTCTATAGTACATAGGGTCGCTATAAGTCGGAACCAACTCAATGGCACCTAACAACAGCACCACTTTGGCAGAAGGCTATTGCTCTTCCTCTCATTTTGGCATGATTTCCCTCCCCGATTCCACATGGTGCAGGGACCAACCCTGTTGATGTTATTTTCACCTGGCTCACATTGACCTTGAGGGTAGAACTACCTTTGCTTTGGAGAAGTGTATGTTGGCCTTGTGGTCCGTACACTTTGGCATGTATAGTGCTGACAATGGAGGCTGGCCTCTGGAGGCTGCCAGTGATAAACTGTTAGAGCCAGCTGAGAAGCCAAGGATGGAACTGTTGACCATGCATTCATGGGTCTTTTCTACTCAACAGCAAATATTCAGCCTGTTTGCACTTGTGCACCAAGCATCTTCTGGAGCAAGATTTGAGAACTGCTATTTTGTTCTTTTTTAATAATTTATTTTATTTTTGTTGTTGAGAATATACACAGCAGAACATACATTAGTTCAACAGTTTCCACATGTGCGATTTAGTGACATTGATTACATTCTTTGAGTTGTGCAACCATTCTCACCCTCTTTTTCTGAGTTGTTTGGCCTGCTTCTTAATAGAAGGGTCCCTAGAAGAAAGTGGCCCATCTTTCCCATTTATAGGACCATACTCTTATAACTGATGTCCTGAAAAAGATAAATTATCTTACCAGCCCAAATACAAAATACAGATTTATCTCACAGTCATTCCTCAGAAGAGGGAATTGGCCTCATACAAATTTTAATAGTCTCTCATATTATTGGGTGCTATTTTGAATATAAAATATTCAAACTATAAAGTATTGTTGGGGAAGACATATTAGACTAAATTTAATGCAGTCAGTGCTGATTGGGGATACTTTCCCTTGGCAAGGTTGGTTAAAGAGAAATAATTATTTAACAGATTTACTAGTTATCCCTGGTGGCATAACCATCAATTTTCATAAAGTGAAAAAAAAAAAAAAAAGTGAAAGAGCAGTAAAAAAGAACAGTGCTATAAATTGTTATAGTGTGCATACAAGTGCACATACATTTATAGGGCAAATGATAAAACAACTATTTTAATGTTATTTGAATGGTTTTGGACAAAAGCTCAGTGACTGCATTAATATTTAGATCCAAAAGTACTGTATTTCCAATACTTCAGATGGAATAAAGGTCACGTGCTATTATTATATAAAAGATTCATCTAGCACAAATCTTGGCAGACTCAGGTATAAAGTTGTTGCCCGTAGTCTATACCTCATTGCGTCTTTCTCAACTGTCCTGGCCATTGGTTTTGGTTTTGATTCTCCCCTTATGCCATTCCTGTCCCCCTTCAGATTTGATGCACTTACTTGACTTCTAGCTCTACTGCTGGATTCTCTGCTACAGTGCTGCCTCTCTATCCACAGGTCATTACTGGCTACCTTGGTACCTCCACTCCTACACTGACTCAGTCTGTCCTGCTGGATCCTGAGAGGGAGTTGAGAAGGTTTTACCAGAAGTGGGGTTACTATGAAGCTTATGAAGCTTAAGCTCAGGGTTCTGCACTTCTCCAGGCCTCTGTGAGATGCTGGGAATTACAGAGTGTGCTAAATGGAGAATGGAAGGTTTTAGCCAGGAAAGATTTTTATGTAGTAAGTATTTGTATTGTTCAAGAGATCTCAGGGAAAGGAACTTGAATCCATAAGACTCCAGCATTTTGTGGTTATTTCTTTTCTCATTCTACCTATTTACTTTTGTACCTAGTTTTGCATTCATAATTCTATCTTCTTAGTTTTAAGGAGGGCCACCCAGATTGTATATACTTCAGGCCTCGCAAAACTTGGAACTGCTGCTGAGTTATATGAAATAAGATTCTAGATGTTTTGCTAGCACTTATTTCTCTACACAGAGTAAAACATAATTTATATGAGAAGACAAACATGAAGTAGAATCCAGGGAATCCCCAAACCGTTATAAAATCAATGCTTTTGGTGGCTCTTTTTCAGGAGTACGGGAACTTCCTGGCAGCCCAGTGTATTTCAGTGTTAGTGAGTGCTATAAAATTGGAACTCACATACGGATTTCAGTTCAGTTCAGTTCAATTCAAATCAGCAAGCCTTTTTGGAAGGCCTGCTGTATGTGATGAAGGTGCTAGGCCAGGTTCTTTTATCAAATAGTTTATATTCAATCTAAAAGAGGCATTTGAAATTAATTGACCCACAGTGAAGCATTTTTAGTTTCTGGAAACAGTATTTCTCTTTAAAGAAATAGGAATTGATTAAATGATTAAATGCCAGAGAACAACAATGATAAATTGTTGGCGTCAGTCATTTGATGTTCTCTGAAACAAAGAGTCTTGTCAGTCTGCCAGTGCCAGAAGTTTTGATGCAGAGAATATAAAATGAAAATTATTCAAATTTCATTTTTAGAGATAGTGTCATAGTTGGTGGTCATGGTGTGTCTTAGGGGTAACTATTTTCCAAACCAAGAAACTTTGTATTGAAAATGAGCTAATTTATGTTCATCATTTCTGGGAGCTCTTAAAATATATCATTGTATCTGTATCAAATACTCATATTTGAACCCTTATCCTATTGCCAGTGGGAATGAAAATGATATAGCCATTGTGAAAAATAGTGTGGCGATTCCTCAATAAAAATACAACTACTATATGACCCAGCAATTCTACTTCTAGGTAAATATACTCAAAAGACTTGAATGCAGATACTCAGATACTTGTACACCAGTGTTCATTGCAGCAGAGCCCTGGTGGTGCAGTGGATAAGTGCTCAGATGCTAACTGAAAGATTGGTGGTTTGAACCCACCAGCTGCTGTGCAGAAGAAAGATATGACAGTCTGCTTCCATAAAGATTTACCTTATGGGGCAGTTCTTCTCTGTCCTGTAGGGTCACTGTGAGTTGGAATTGACTCAACAGCAACGGGTTTGATTCATTGCAGCAGTATTCAAAATAGCCAAAAGGTGGAAACAACTTAAATGCCTATCAGGGGATGAATGGATAAGCAAAATATGATACATATATACAGTGGAATACTCCTCAGCCAATAAGAGAAGTCTTGATACATGCTGTAATGTGGGTGGAGCTTGAAGACACTATACTAAATGAAATAAGTCAATCACAAAATGACAAATATTGTATGACCTCACTTATATAAAAAGAAAGACAAGAAAAGGCGAATTATATAGAGACCAAAGTTTATTAGTGGTTACCATGGGTAGAAGGGAGGGGAAGAAGGGGGGTGTTATTGTTTATGGAGTACTGACGTTTGGTTTATGGTGATGGAAAAATTGCGTTGATTAAAGGTAAAGTTGAATTGCCAAAAGTTGTGTGATAGATATATTTACTACAACAACAACAACAACAACAAAAAGAAAAGTAGCTGCTGTGTCTGCTTATATACAACCAAACACCTCATGGGATTTGGTTCCTTGGTTTGGAGGTTTGGGGTCATGCTTTCATGGGGATATCACAGTTAATTGGCCTAATAAGGTGTTCAGTGCTTCTCTTCTACCTCCTAGTTTGTTGCATAGTGCCTGTGGTCTTAAAAGCTTGTAAGCAGCATCCAAGGCTGAACAATTGGTCTCTATTCACCTGGAGCAATAGAGGAAGAAGGAGAGTCAAGGATAGGACGAGGAAATGGAATATATGTCTACTTGCCTCCATGAACAACTGCCTCCTTTGCCCTGAGATCAGAAGAACTTGATGGTGTCTCACTACCGTTACTGATATTTTGATCAAAGATTTTATAGAAGAATTCTGACCCAGAGGGGGTAAGTGTAGAACAGAATTTCAAAATCCCCTGGAATCCAGCCTTTCTGGAGCCATGGAGGCTGGATAAGCCCCTGAAACTATTGCCCTGAGATAATCTTTAAACTTTAATCCAGAATTATCCTTGAAGTCTTCTTAAAAACCAAAGAGTAGTTCAGCTTAACTAGTAAGGAATGTCTGCCTCAATCATTGTGTTCTTTTAGGATCTATCTAAAAAAACTAAAAACAAGGCGGGGCCAAGATGGCGGACTAGGTGGACGCTACCGCGGATCCCTCTTGCAACAAAGACTCGGAAAAACAAGTGAATCAGTCACATACATAACAAACTACGAACTCTGAACAACAAACACAGATTTAGAGACGGACAACGAACAAATACAGGGAGACAGCGATTGTTTTCAGAGCCAGGAGCCAGCGTACCAGGCAGGTGACCTTCGGAGCCCGATTTGGGGCAGAGCCCAGGAGGGCAGACGGCACAGACAGGGGGCCCAGCCCTAGCCCCCGAACTCATCCCGGGAGGGAGCCCAGCCGGTTGGCGTGGGCGGAGTGGCGGCGCAGCTGGTGGGAGAAGTCCCCGGGAGGCAGTGACTGGTCTTGGAGCGGGGAGAGCAGCGTCCCAGCAGGGGAACCGTCCCGCCGGGAGTCTGGCGGGAAGCGGGTGTGGCACGACCGCGGGGACCAGCTACATTTCCCCGAATTGACCCGGGGGGGGGCCCAGTCGTTCCTGCGGGTGGCGCCCACTCAGTTCGCGCAAGTGGCGCGGTGCACCGGAGGGAGAAGTCCCCGGGAGGAAGCAACTGGTCTTAGAGTGGGGAGAGCAGCGTCCCAGTCAGGGAGCCGTCCCGCCGGGATTTCGGCGGGCGCCGGCGGGGCGTGAGCACGGGGACCAGCTACATTCCCCTGAATTGACCCCGGGGCGGTCCCAACTGGTTCGCGCGGGCCCAGCCGGTTCGCGCGGGCAGTGTGGCTTAGCAGCTGATGGAAGAAGTCCCCGGGAGGCAGAGGCTGGTCTTGGAGCGGGGAGAGCGGTGCCCCAGCCAGGACGCACAGTCGCGACTCAGGCGCAGGGACCTGCTCCGCTCTCCTGAGCTGACCCTGGGGCGGGGAGCCCACCTGGTTCGCGGGAGCGGCGCGCAACTCGGCTGGCGGGACGGGGAGTCCCTGGGAGGCAGAAACTGATTTTGGAGAGGGGAGTGCACCGTCCCAGTAGGGGAGCCTTAACCTTGGGGGTGGGGCTGACAGCGGAGGATCTGACCGTGACGCCAGCGGGCCAGACCACCCGGGGGGCAATCTCCACACAGCCAGTACATATAGGTGACGCGCCCCGTGGAAATCTCAGATATAAGAGTCATTCCAAGTAAGACAAACAACTCTGGCTATATTCTGAGGGACTACACTCCTAGCTCTCTGATCCCTCCCCCACCCTCCCCAGGCGGCTCCATTAACATCCGAATAGCCTGAACCAGAGGGAGAACTCTGATAGGGATCTGACTGCATTTTTTTTTAGCGGATTTTCTGGAAAAACTAGTTTCCCAGTGATGGCTCGGAGACAGCAGTCCATATCAAACCACATAAGGAAGCAGACCATGACAGCTTCTCCAACCCCCCAAACAAAAGAATCAAAATCTTTCCCAAATGAAGATACAATCCTGGAATTATCAGGTACAAAATATAAAAAACTAATTTACAGAATGCTTAAAGACATCACAAATGAAATTAGGCTAACTGCAGAAAAAGCCAAGGAACACACTCATAAAACTGTTGAAGAACTCAAAAAGATTATTCAAGAACATAGTGGAAAAATTAATAAGTTGCAAGAATCCATAGAGAGACAGCATGTAGAAATCCAAAAGATTAACAATAAAATTACAGAATTAGACAACGCAATAGGAAGTCAGAGGAGCAGACTCGAGCAATAAGAATGTAGACTGGGACTTCTGGAGGACCAGGGAATCAACACCAACATAGCTGAAAAAAAATCAGATAAAAGAATTAAGAAAAATGAAGAAACCCTAAGAATCATGTGGGACTCTATCAAGAAGGATAACTTGCGAGTGATTGGAGTCCCAGAACAGGGAGGGGGGACAGAAAACACAGAGAAAATAGTTGAAGAACTCCTGACACAAAACTTCCCTGACATCATGAAAGACGAAAGGATATCTATCCAAGATGCTTATCGAACCCCATTTAAGATTGATCCAAAAAGAAAAATACCAAGACATATTATCATCAAACTTGCCAAAACCAAAGACAAACAGAAAATTTTAAAAGCAGCCAGGGAGAAAAGAAAGGTTTCCTTCACAGGAGAATCAATAAGAATAAGTTCAGACTACTCAGCAGAAACCATGCAGGCAAGAAGGGAATGGGACAACGTATACAGAGCACTGAAGGAGAAAAACTGCCAACCAAGAATCATATATCCAGCAAAACTCTCTGAAATATGAAGGAGAAATTAAGATATTTACAGATAAACACAAGTTTAGAGAATTTGCAAAAAACAAACCAAGGCTACAAGAAATGCTAAAGGAGATTGTTTGGTCAGATGACCAATAATATCAGGTACCAGCACAATACAAGGTCACAAAACAGAACGTCCTGATATCAACTCAAATAGGGAAAGCACAAAAACAAACAAATTAAGATTACTTCTAAAAAATAAATAAATAAACAAAATAATACACAAAACAGGGAATCATGGAAATCAATAGATAAAAGACCACAATAATCAAAAAGAGGGACTAAATATAGGAGGCATTGAACTGCCAGATGGAGAGTGATACAAGGCGATATAGAACGATACAAGTTAGGTTTTTACTTAGAAAAATAGGGGTAAATAATAAGGTAACCACAAAAAGGAATATCAACTCCATAACTCAAGAAAAAAGTCAAGAAAAACGTAACGACTCAACTAACATAAAGTTAAACATTATGAAAATGAGGATCTCACAATCTACTAAGAAAAACGTCTCAGCACAAAAAAGCATGTGGAAAAATGAAATGGCCAACAACACACATGAAAAGGCATCAAAATGACAGCACTAAAAACTTATTTATCTATAATTATGCTGAATGTAAATGGACTAAATGCACCAATAAAGAGACAGAGAGTCACGGACTGGATAAAGAAACACGATCCATCTATATGCTGCCTACAAGAGACACACCTTAGACTTAGAGACACAAACAAACTAAAACTCAAAGGATGGAAAAAAATATGTCAAGCAAACAATAAGCAAAAAAGAAGAGGAGTAGCAATATTAATTTCTGACAAAATAGACTTTAAACTTAAATCCACCACAAAGGATAAAGAAGGACACTATATAATGATAAAAGGGACAATTGATCAGGAAGACATAACCATATTAAATATTTACGCACCCAGTGACAGGGCTGCAAGATACATAAATCAAATTTTAACAATTGAAAAGTGAGATAGACACCTCCACATTTATAGTAGGAGACTTCAACACACCACTTTCGGAGAAGGACAGGACATCCAGTAAGAAGCTCAATAGAGACACGGAAGACCTACTTACAACAATCAACCAACTTGACCTCATTGACTTATACAGAACTCTCCACCCAACTGCTGCAAAATATACTTTTTTTTCTAGTGCATATGGAACATTCTCTAGAATAGACCACATATTAGGTCATAAAACAAATCTTTGCAGAGTCCAAAACAAGGAAATATTACAAAGCATCTTCTCAGACCACAAGGCCATAACAGTGGAAATCAATAACAGAAAAATCAGGGAAAAGAAATCAGATACTTGGAAACTGAACAATACTCTGCTGAAAAAAGACTGGGTTATAGAAGACATTAAGGAGGGAGTAAAGAAATTCATAGACTACAACGAGAATGAAAACACTTCCTATCAAAACCTCTGGGACACAGCAAAAGCAGTGCTCAGAGGCCAATTTATATCGATAAATGCACACATACAAAAAGAAGAAAGAGCCAAAATCAGAGAACTGTCCCGACAACTTGAACAAATAGAAAGTGAGCAACAAAAGAACCCATCAGGCACCAGAAGAAAACAAATAATAAAAATTAGAGCTGAACTAAATGAATTAGAGAACAGAAAAACAATTGAAAGAATTAACAAAGCCAAAAGCTGGTTCTTTGAAAAAATTAACAAAATTGATAAACCATTGGCTAGACTGACTAAAGAAAAACAGGAAAGGAAACAAATAACCCGAATAAGAAACGAGAAGGACCACATCACAACAGAGCCAAATGAAATTAAAAGAATCATTTCAGATTACTATGAAAAATTGTACTCTTAACAAATTTGAAAACCTGGAAGAAATGGATAAATTCTTGGAAAAACACTACCTACCTAAACTAACACATTCAGAAGTAGAACAACTAAATAGACCCGTAACAAAAAAAGAGATTGAAACAGTAATCAAAAAACTTCCAACAAAAAAAAGTCCTGGCCCGGACGGCTTCACTGCAGAGTTCTACCAAACCTTCAGAGAAGACTTAACACCACTACTACTGAAGGTATTTCAAAGCATAGAAAAAGACGGAATACTACCCAACTCATTCTATGAAGCTACCATCTCCCTGATACCAAAACCAGGTAAAGACATTACAAAAAAAGAAAATTATAGACCTATATCCCTCATGAACATAGATGCAAAAATCCTCAACAAAATTCTAGCCAATAGAATCCAACAACACATCAAAAAAATAATTCACCCTGATCAAGTGGGATTTATACCAGGTATGCAAGGCTGGTTTAATATCAGAAAAACCATTAATGTAATCCATCACATAAATAAAACAAAAGACAAAAACCACATGATCTTATCAATTGATGCAGAAAAGGCATTTGACAAAGTCCAACACCCATCCATGATAAAAACTCTTACCAAAATAGGAATTGAAGGAAAATTCCTCAACATAATAAAGGGCATCTATGCAAAGCCAACAGCCAATATCACTCTAAATGGAGAGAACCTGAAAGCATTTTCCTTGAGAACGGGAACCAGACAAGGATGCCCTTTATCACCGCTGTTATTCAACATCGTACTTGAAGTCCTAGCCAGAGCAATTAGGCTAGACAAAGAAATAAAGGGTATCCGGATTGGCAAGGAGGAAGTAAAGCTATCACTATTTGCAGATGACATGATCGTACACACGGAAAACCCTAAGGAATCCTCCAGAAAACTACTGAAACTAATAGAAGAGTTTGGCAGAGTCTCAGGTTATAAAATCAACACAGAAAAATCACTTGGATTCCTCTACATCAACAAAAAGAACACCGAAGAGGAAATAACCAAATCAATACCATTCACAGTAGCCCCCAAGAAGATAAAATACTTAGGAATAAATCTTATCAAGGATGTAAAAGACCTATACAAAGAAAACTACAAAGCTCTACTACAAGAAATTCAAAAGGACATACTTAAGTGGAAAAACATACCCTGCTCATGGATAGGAAGACTTAACATAGTAAAAATGTCTATTCTACCAAAAGCCATCTATACATATAACGCACTTCCGATCCAAGTTCCAATGTCATATTTTAAGGGGATAGAGAAACAAATCACCAATTTCATATGGAAGGGAAAGAAGCCCTGGATAAGCAAAGCATTACTGAAAGAGAAGAAGAAAGTGGGAGGCCTCACTCTACCTGATTTCAGAACCTATTATACAGCTACAGTAGTCAAAACAGCCTGGTACTGGTACAACAACAGGCACATAGACCAATGGAACAGAATTGAGAACCCAGACATAGATCCATCCATGTATGAGCAGCTGATATTTGACAAAGGCCCAGTGTCAGTTAATTGGGGAAAAGATAGTCTTTTTAACAAATGGTGCTGGCATAACTGGATATCCATTTGCAAAAGAATGAAACAGGACCCATACCTCACACCATGCACAAAAACTAACTCCAAGTGGATCAAAGACCTAAACATAAAGACTAAAACGATAAAGATCATGGAAGAAAAAATAGGGACAACCCTAGGAGCCGTAATACAGGGCATAAACAGAATACAAAACATTACCAAAAATGACGAAGAGAAACCAGATAACTGGGAGCTCCTAAAAATCAAACACCTATGCTCATCGAAAGACTTCACCAAAAGAGGAAAAAGACCACCTACAGACTGGGAAAGAATATTCAGCTATGACATCTCAGACCAGCGCCTGATCTCTAAAATCTACATGATTCTGTCAAAACTCAACCACAAAAAGACAAACAACCCAATCAAGAAGTGGGGAAAGGATATGAACACACATTTCACTAAAGAAGATATTCAGGCAGCCAACAGATACATGAGAAAATGCTCCAGATCATTAGCCATTAGAGAAATGAGCAGGTTAAAACTACGATGAGATTCCATCTCACACCAACTAGACTGGCATTAATCCAAAAAACACAAAATAATAAATGTTGGAGAGGCTGCGGAGAGATTGGAACTCTCATACACTGCTGGTGGGAATGTAAAATGGTACAACCACTTTGGAAATCCATCTGGCGTTATCTTAAACAGTTAGAAATAGAACTACCATACAACCCAGAAATCCCACTCCTCGGAATATACCCTAGAGATACAAGAGCCTTCACACAAACAGATATATTCACACCCATGTTTATTGCAGCTCTGTTTACAATAGCAAAAAGCTGGAAGCAACCAAGGTGTCCATCAATGGATGAATGGGTAAATAAATTGTGGTATATTCACACAATGGAATACTACGCATCGATAAAGAACAGTGACGAATCTGTGAAACATTTCATAACATGGAGGAATCTGGAAGGCATTATGCTGAGCGAAATGAGTCAGAGGCAAAAGGACAAATATTGTATAAGACCACTATTATAAGATCTTGAGAAATAGAAAAAACTGAGAAGAACACATACTTGTGTGGTTACGAAGGGGGGAGGGAGGGAGGGAGGGAGAGAGTTTTTTATTGATCAACCAGTAGATAAGAACTGCTTTGGGTGAAGGGAAAGACAACACTCAATACAAGGAAGGTCAGCCCAATTGGACTGGACTAAAAGCAAAGAGGTTTCCGGGATAAAATGAATGCTTCAAAGGTCAGCGGAGCAGGGGCTGGGGTCTGGGGAACATGGTTTGAGGGGACTTCTAAGTCAATTGGCAAAATAATTCTATTATGAAAACATTCTGCATCCCACTTTGAAATGTGGCATCTGGGGTCCTAAATGCTGACAAGCGGCCACCTAAGATACATCAATTGGTCTCAACCCACCAAGGCCACACGACAACTAGGAGCCCAAGAGACAGAAAGGGCCACATGAACCAGAGACCTACATCATTCTGAGACCAGAAGAACTAGTTGGTGCCCGGCCACAATCAGTGACTGCCCTGTCAGGGAGCACAACAGAGAACTCCTGAGGGAGCAGGAGATCAGTGGGATACAGACCCCAAATTCTCATAAAAAGACCATACTTAATGGTCTGACTGCGACTAGAGGAATCCCGGCGGCCATGGTCCCCAGACCTTCTGTTGGCACAGGACAGGAACCATCTCCGAAGACAACTCATCAGACATGAAAGGGACTGGTCAGCGGGTGGGAGAGAGATGCTGATGAAGAGTGAGCTAATTAAATCAGGTGGACACTGGAGAGTGTGTTGGCAACTCTTGACTGGAGGGGGGATGGGAAGATAGAGAGGGAGGGAATACGGCAAAATTGGCACGAAACGAGAGACTGAAAGGGTGACTCAATAGGGGGAGAGCAAGTGGGAGAAGGGAGTAAGATGTATGTAAACTTACATGTGACAGACTGACTGGAATTGTAAATGTTCACTTGAAGCTTAATAAAAGTTAATTAAAAAAAAAAACCAAAAACTAAAAACAAACAAAAAAAAACCACCAAAACCCAGTGCCATGGAGTACTATCTAGATGGGATCAAATTGACAACAGCAACTTGAAAGATTAGATAGGAACTTTTTTTTTTTTTTTTAGTGGGCAGTGAGTTTCTGTTAATGGGGGAGGAACAACTCAGAAAAGGAGGGTGAGAATGGCTACACAATTTGAAGAATGTAATAAATGTCACTGAATTGTACATGTAGAAATTGTTTAATTGGTGTATATTTTGCTGTGTATATTCTTAACAAGAACAGCAATAAAAGAAATTCTAAGAAAAAAATGCTCGTGATTGCAAAGTATAAACCAGCTGCTGTCAACTCAGTTCTGACTCATGGCAACCCCATGTGTATAAGAATAGAGCTGTGCTCCATAGAATTTTCAATCGCTGATTTTTTGGAATTAGATTGCCAGGCCTTTCTTCTGAGGTCCTTCTGGGTGGACTCAAACCTTCAACTTATTGGTTAGCAGCCCAGCTTGTTAACCATTTCCTCTACATAGGGACTCCCTTGAGAAGCGTAGAACTCCTAAAAGACAAATAAATACATAATTTTAGGTACTGATAAATGTTTTGAAGAAAAATAAAGTCAAGGAAGGACAGAGATTGACATTGGTGGGGGTACTGTTTTAGAAAGGAATTTCTTTGCTCTTCCTTGAATGTGCCAAACATATCTCCATCTTAGGGCCTTTGCATTTGCCATTGCTTCTGCCACGAATGCTTTCCTTCACGTGATATCTGCATCAGCGTTTTCTCACTTCATTCAGGTCTTGGACTACCCTGTCGAAAGCAGCACCTTCCACACTCCCTGTTCCATCTCCGTGCTCTACAGATAACCTTCTCTGTCTGACCTTAGTAGCCAAAGAGATGCAAAGACATTTTTTGATAAATCGTTTGCTGTCTGAACTCTCACTACTTGCTATGTGAAATTCAGGAATGAAGAGATTTGGAAAACATCTCTTGTTATTTGATCTGCTTGTCTAAATCAGGAACCAAATAATTTTGTATAATAAGTGATATTTGTAGTTTTCTTCATAGTACTTATTACCCTCTGATTTGTTTGTCTGCCTGTCTCATTCTCTAAAATGCAAGTTTCATGGTGATTGGGACTTTGTTTTGCTCACTGCTCTATCACCATCACCTGGAACAGTGCCTGGCACATAATCGATTCTCAGTAAATATGTGTTGAATACATGTGTTAACACATGAATGAATCTATTTGGCCAAATATCATTTAAACTTTATTTTAAAAGCATATGATCATATGGGAAAAAATTTTATTACACATTATTAAGTTTCAAGAAGCAGGATATGGAATTGTATACACACTATGGTTTCCATTTAGATAAAAAAAATCCCAAAACATGCACGTGTTCATTTATTTATTTATTCCTTGAAAGAAAATTTATAAAGCACCTGCTGTGTACCCTTTCTGTGCTAGGCGTTCTGTCTCAGCTTACAGTGTTTTGGGAAGACGTATGAAACAAGAGTAAATGGATGCTACCCTCTTCCTCACTCACTGTCTAGCCATTGATCTTTTTTCAGTTTCTCAAACTTACAAAGCTCTTTCCTTTGTGAGTTTATTTCACTGTCTCCACTATGCTTCTTGTATTAAGCTGGTAATTTTATACTTATTTGGATAATTATCAGTTTAATATCTGTCTCCCTCTATATTGTAAGTTCTGTAAGGGCAAAGACCATGATGCCACTTAATTATGAAGCCTAGCACAGTGCCCAACATCTATAGGTACTGAAACATTTATTGATGAATGAATGAGTGAGTATTTAGAAGAAGACCTAAGAGAAACACCATAGTGATCTAAGGGGAGTTAGGGGAGGTTTCATGAGGAAGTGGATTCCCTGAGTGGTGCGAACAGTTAATGCAGTTGGTGCTTGGCTGCTAACAGAAAGGTTAGAGTCCACCCAGAGGCACCTTGGAAGAAAGGCCTGGCAATCTACATAAGAAAAATCAACCATTGAAAAGCCTATGGAACACAGTTGTCCTCTGACACACGTGGGGTTGTCATGAATTAGAAACAACTTGACAGCAACTGGTTTGGTCTTGAGGAAGTGAAATTTAAGCTACCATCTGAAGAATGAAGAGGCGTTAGCCAGTGAAGAAGAGAGCAGGTAGAGTGTTAGGAGCTTAAACTTGGGCTTTATCCTAAAAGCAACAGAAGAGTTTTAAACAAAAATGTGGCAAAATCGGACTTCATTTCTGAAGGACCATTTTTCAGTGGTATTACGAACAGACTGAATGGGGCAATGCTGGAGCAGAGATACTGGTTGGGAGGCTTTAGTAATAGAACCCAACTCTACTGGGTTCTTGGCCAATGGGAAACAGAGAAGTGGATTCATCTGAAGGATTTTTAGAAGACAGATTGGCTGAGTGGGTTCAGAGGTGAGGGAAAGCATGATTTCAAGCTTTTGCCCTATGCAGCTGAGAGAATCCTGGGTCCATTCACCAAGAATGGGAACTCAGAGGGAAGACGTATCTGAGGGGAAATACATAACAATTTTAATTAATTTAAAAAATTGTATTAAGGTTTGCCGTTGGAAATGCTGTGGCACAAAATTCAAGGGACGAAAACCTTATATCTTCTTAGGCAAATGCGTGCTCAGTGAAAACAAATGATTGGTTCTAAATAAAAGTCCTTTGTGAAATAATTCACCATTAGTGGGGAGTGGGGGATGTATTTGGAAATTTGACCTTATCATTCAAAGAAGTCTGCTGTAGGCAGGGACTGTCTCTTGTTCATTCATGTATCCTTAGGCCTTAGCACAATTCCTTGCACCTAACTAGCTATTTTAACTTTGTTATTAACACGTTTATTTTTATTTCCTTTGCTATTTATTGCAGTTGTTATACAATGATGCTATTTTTGTCATCTTGGTTTTCAGGTAGACTGGGGTCAACTGGACTATTTAGTTGTTGATATGCCACCAGGAACTGGAGATGTGCAGTTATCAGTCTCACAGAATATTCCCATTTCAGGTAAATCTTCAAAGTTTACAGTAATTTGTACTTTCTTTGATATTTTGCAGTTGCCATACAGAAAAGCAAACAAATGCTCTGAGAGGCAAACATCTTTATGTCTTAAAAAATATAATCATATATAAATTGTGCTAACAGCTATATCATAAAGCCATCCGTTAGTGGTCAGAAGCATAAAGTGAATCTTTCAAAGAATTATCAGAATAAGTATATTTACAGAAATACAGAGATACGTTGTGTTACGAATTGATTGGATTGTGTCTCCCCAAAATATTGGTTTGTAAATCCTAACCCCTATACCCGTGGATATAATCCCATTTGGAAATGGAACTTCTTTGTTATGTTAATGAGGCAGTGTCAGGGTAGAGTATGTTTTAAGTCAATCACTCTTGAGATATAGAAAGAACAGATTAGGCACAGAGACAGGGAAGCAGGAATGGGGAAGATAGATGCCACTCCACATGAAGATCTCCAAGGAACTGAGGCCCTTCCCTCAGAGCTGACAGAGACAGGCTTACCCTAGAGCCAATGCCCTGAATTTGGACTCCTAGTCTCCTAAAATGTGAGAAAATAAATTTCTGTTTGTTAAAGCCACCCACTTGTGGAATTTCTGTTATAGCAGCATTAAGAGACTAAGACACTTTGAAAAAAGGTGATGGAAATAATTTGAGTTCTAGAAAAGCAGTACGACTTAAAAATTATTTAGGTAGAACATGGCTGTTTTTCTCACTGCTATCCAGCACTTGCAGCACCATGCCTGGCATATGGTCCAAGCCCAATTGCTATCACGTCAATTCTGACTCATAGCGACCCTATAGAACAGAGTAGAACTGCCTCATAGTGTTTCCTATGAGGGTGTAAATCTTTACGGAAGGAGACTGTCACATCTTTTTCCCACGGAGTGGCCGATGGGTTCAAACCGCCAACCTTTTGGTTAGCGGCCTGACCGCTTAACCACAGCACCATCGGGGCTCCTTGACACATGTAGGTACTTGATTTTTACTGTATAAATACTGATTGAGAGTAAATATTAGAAAAATTTGTCTTTTTGGTAAGTACAACTATGAGACGTTTTAATATTCTGCTAGTTATTTAATGTTAAATTTAAGATAGCAATAAATGTTAATAGTTTACATCAAAGTACACAATACTTCAATGTGATATTGGATGTGGAATTTAAATATCAGTTGGGAGCTTTTATGTTGAGTATATTTCCAAGGATTTTCCTAGAATCTACTGGAGTAATAATGGAATTTTTAAGTATCTTTGCAAATCAGATATCTATTATCAAAAAGTTTAGAATCTGCGTTTTTTTATATAAGATATTCATGTTGTTTGGAAATATCAATATACCCTCATTTATATGAATATTTTTGATGTTTTAATATATACGTAACCTTAATGGAATCCGTGACTCTTTCTTTGGTGAGGCAGGCTGTAAAGCGGATGATGGGAGTAAAGTGGCACAGGAAAATAATTCAGCATTTCTGTAATCGGAAAAGGGCACCGGTGGCACAGTAGTTAAGCATTTGGCTGCTAACCAAAAGGTCGGCGGTTCATATCCACTAGCTGTTCCTTGGATACCCTGTGGGGCAGTTCTACTCTGTCCTGTAGGGTGGCTGTGAGTCAGAATAGACTTGAAGACAGTGGGTTTGGTTTTGGTTTTCTGTAATCAGAACCCCGGTGGCATAGTAGTTAAGTGCTATGGCTGCTAACCAAAGGGTCGGCTGTTTGAATCTGCCAGGTGCTCCTTGGAAACTCTGTGGGGCAGTTCTACTCTGTCCTATAGGGTCGCTATGAGTCGGAATCGACTCGACAGCACTGGGTTTGGTTTTTTTTGGGTTTTTCTGTAATCAGGGTTAACATAGCTTACTTTTTTTAAAAAGTAGTTTCAGAATATTTCTAAATTTTAAGGATACTCATTAAATGCTTATTGAATAAAATGCATTCCTGGCACCTTGAAATGCCTACTGTAGACCCCTAAAATGCTTGTATCGGTCATACAGATAATACATAGATAAAATTGGACTAAGTTATCATTAATGCCCTGAGTAGTGACTTGATACCTGTCTTAGTTATCTAGTGCTATTTTAACAGAAATACCACAAATGGGTAGCTTTAACAAAAGAAATTTATTTTCTCACAGTTTAGGAGGCTAGAAGTCTGAATTCAGGGTGCCAGCTCCACCGGATGGCTTTATCTCTGTCGGCTCTGGAGGAAGGTCCTTCTCTCTTCTGAGCTTCTGCTCCTGAGCGATCTTCATGTGGCTTGGCATGGTTTTTCGCCCATCTCTAACTCCCTGGGCTGTTTAATCTCTTATATATCTCAAAAGAGATTGACTCAAGATACATTCTACACTAATCCTCCCTCATTAGCATAACAAAGACAACCCATTCCCAAATGGGATTATAACCACAGGCATAGAGGTTATGATTTACAACATATTTTAGGGGGACACAATTCAATCCATAACAGAACCTTGAAAAAGTTTAATTTACTTCTCACACAGATAAACTGATGTCCCTAGCAATTTACTTTTGTTTACTTCGATAACAGGCCCCCTGTTTGGACATGATTTATGGTTAAATCACCCAATTTTAATTTATTAAAAATAGCAGCATGCAGATTAGACTAAAAATTGCTTCCTTTTGAAGATTTCTTCCTTATATCCTAAAACATAGCTAGTATATTTCTTTATTCTTTTCCTCAGCTGAAGAGTTACAGGCAATTAATATTACATAAGAATAAGAAACAGTATTTTTCACATACATACATTTTAAGAGACTAATGAGGAAAATATACTTTAAAGTACTGCATTAAACAAAAATCTAAAATTGATTATATGCTTTATTAATAAAATTTTAAATCAACAAATATTTATCCATATACAAGGTAGATGCTTTCGAAAACACACAAACTTAGTTATTTCAGTTATTTCTGTGGAATTAAAATTGTTTATCAGTATTTTTTAAATTCTCTATAGTGAACAAGTATATTTTTGTAATTAAATTTTTTTTTTTTTAGAAAGCACTAATCTTTTAAGGACGATATATTTCTATATACAGTGGTACCACAGTGATTGCCTCTTAGTAATAAACTGCCATTTAATGAGAGTTTTCTTACGTTTATTTTTATATTTGATCTTCAGTGGTGTTATTTTATCCCTGTTTTCTTGAATTTCAGAAAGGTAAAGTAACTCTCCAAAGGTCCCGTAGTTAAAGTGGCTTATAGCTAAGGTTCACATTGGTTCTGATTGAGTTTATATCTCGTGCTCTTAACCTCTACATCAAGCCACCTTAATGCAAAACCTAACAATGTTTGATTCATTGATTCTAAGTTCAGTCCTAGTATATCCACACTCATTTCAGTTGGAATTATTCTAATCTGGGTGGTACCCAATAAAACATAAATGTGTCTATGAATATCCCTAAACCAGTATACCCCTATGTGATGTCATATTTATGAGTATCTAATCAGTGGTTTGTACTGGTGTTTGCTCCATCTAGAAACCTACTTTTATTTGAGTTCTGAGAGACTACTTTGGGCGTCTTTAACTCACTCATTCCAGGAAAGGACTGGAGGCAGTCTAGAAGCAGTCTCCTTTGGACTTTAGAACAGGTATAAAGCCCCAGTGGATTCTTGGAAAGACCAGTATAGATCTTTGGGCTGATCCACACTGGTCTTGGACATTTGTCTAGTTTCCAGTCTCTCAGTATAGAATTGTAGCTGTCGGTTTAGTACAGTCATACTCTGGGTTTATTATGTTGATATTAAAATTGATAACAATGAAAATATCCCAAAATGTATCTTCTAGATTTTCTATAGTGAACATATATTTATTTTATAATCAGAAAAAAATAGAAACAATGTTTATAATTAGAAAAAAAATAAAAGTTGTTTAAAAATAAGGTATTAATTCATAGACTATAGGAAAATGCCAAATAGTCTTAGGCATACTTATATTCAGGTTTCAGAATGTATCATTCAATTATCTACTTATACGTATAATCAGTCTGTTCTGAGTACCTTATATATGCCCGGCATTATGTTAGGAATTGGAATACGTGGTCCCTGTCCTTAAGAAGACCAGTGTCTGCTAAAAGGAACAGACATGTAAACAATAGAGAGAGGTATTAAGTTCCTATTAAGATATATGTATTGGCTGTTGAGGGGCATAAAGGAAAGAGTTGTAAGTTTTACATGCAGGGTCAGGAGATACGTTAGGAAGGAATTCACCGTTAAGCTGTGTCTTGAAAGAATTGTTTTCCATGTAGATGAGATGAGGAAGCATCTTCCAGGCAGAGGGAACAACATGAGCAAAGGTACAAAGTGGGCAATACCCTCACGTCTTTTGGACACAGCATCTGGCTGAAGTGAAAAGGGTGACATTTTGTTTGACTGGGGTTGTGTAGCTATGGGTGAAAATAGAGAGGTAGATAGAGGTCCAGGCATGGCCATCTCATTGTGTCAGAAACCCAAAAACCAAACCTGTTGCCATGAAGTTGATTCTGACTCATAGCAACCCTATAGGACAGGGTAGAACTGCCCCCTGCATAGGGTTTCCAAGGAGCCCCTGGTGGATTCAAACTGCTGACCTTTTGGTTAGCAACTATAGCTCTTAACCACTGCACCACCAGGGTTTCCCATTGTGTCATGCTTCACCTAAATACCTCGTTTCATCCATGTTATTGAGAAAAGGATGTTTGTCCTGTGGATATTAAAAACAAGCCAAAACAAACCCCTCAAAAAAAGCTATGAAAATAATAGCTTTCTAGGTTTAATTCTTTAGTAACTTTCTATTCCTCTTTCTTGAGAGGATATCTGATGTTTGTTTTGATTCTGGAGAATCCAGATAAATGTCTGAGAGGAATCCTTTTAAGTTTCTGCTTGTCGCATATGTCTCTAAAAAGCAGACCGTGACACAAAGAATGAGAGTAGCAGTTATTTCTGGGACTATGGGACTGTGTTATTGGGTACTACCTGGTTACCAAACGGCTACTGTTCACCTGGCAGAAAATGCTCCTTTGATGATCATATATTAGTAAAAGTATCCTACCAAGAAGGGGGTGTGTGTGTGGGGGGGGGTGTGTGTGGGTGTGTGTGTGTGGAAGGGGAAGGTGTATGATTGTGTCTCTGTACGTGTGTGTGTTTGTTAAGACTTAATTCCTGATTGCAACTCATATCCAAGCAGATCCTAAAAGTGAGTGAGCTCCCAGGATTTAGAGGGAAGGGTACTGAATAAAGAATTGCTGGCCTGGCTGAGTCATGGCTTTCATCAGTTTATATAATCTTGAACAGCTTGTCAGAATCATGTCTGCCCTTGAAGCCCTAACTAAATGATCTCTTCTGTAATTATGCACTTAATTTTCCCTTCTTTTCTATTATCACTGACTTTAGAACTTTTTTAAGACTTTTAGAACATAAGATACTGTTTATGTTCTATTTGTATTTATGTTCCATAAGCCAAATAAGTGCTTTAGACTCTGTTTTGAGGCCTCCTGTGATTTGACTTCCCTCTTCTTTCTACTGCAGAAGCTCTGGTGGTGCAGTGGTTAAAGTGCTTTACTGCTAACCAAAAGGTTAGTGGTTTGAAAACACCAGCTGTTCTGTAGGAGAAAGATGTGGCAGTCAGCTTCCATAAAGGTTTACAGCCTTGGAAACCCCATGGAACAGGTCGCTGTGAGTTGGAAATCCACGCAGCGGCAGTGGATGTGGATTTGGGGGGGGGGGGGCGGGGGGCGGGGCCTACTTCCCAGTAAACCCCTCCACATAGCCTGGAATGCCTCTTAAAAACATATAAACTTCCCATCCCCCTTTCCTCGATGTACTTTTCTGAGTCTGTCTTTACACACATTTGACTCTCATCTAAAATGTCTTTCCTCCCCAATTAGTGGGTGCAAAAACCCGGCATACCCATTAAAAGCTATCTAGTTTAATGTCTATTCCATGACATCTTCCCCATACCCTTAGGTGGGAATCATTTCTCCCTTCTTGGAATTACATAGCATTTTATCTGGACCGCTGCTATAGCACTTACCGTGTTCTTTGTTTGAAACCTGTGTACCTGTGTTATCTTCTTGACCAGACTGTTACTCCTTAGAGGGCTGGCTAGGCTTTGTTTCATTCATCTTTATATTTCTCATAGTGCCAAACTCAGTGCCTTCCCGCAGCTACTCAGGAAATACTGAATCAAGGAGTGAGTATTTTATCTCTGAGTCTGTATTATCTGTCCAACTAGGCTGTAGTTTGAATGCAAGAATTTTTCCTGTTCACCATAGTGTCTCTTAGAGCAGCTTGGGCAGTGGCTTATATAATTAATAAGGAGCCCTGGTGGCACAGTCATTAAGCACTCAGCTGCTAACCAAAAGGTCAGCAGTTCAAACCCACCAGTGGCTCTGTGGAAGAAAGATGAATAAATGACAAAGCTAGTCTGATTAGTTACTACCTTTTCTGTGAAAAGATTTGTTGCTTCTGTATCTGTTATCATTATGTTCAGTCCTGTGACACCCTTCCTTCTTGTCCTCCCCACCCCGTCTGTCTGCTTTCATTCACGTTTTTTCTACGTGTAAGTTAAAGGAAACTTTTTTTTTTTTTTTTTTAACACATTTTATTTCACTCCCCCTCTGGGAGAAAAATTCTTTCCTTTTGGTTATTTATTTATGCTATCTTTTTTTTTCCCCCCTGTACCATATATACTATCCTTGTGGTCAGTTGCTACCTTTTAGTATTAACCTTGTTTCAATATCTGGGATAATAATATGCACTCATGCACTTGCTGTTTGGTTACCTGCAGGCTCTGTATTAAATTACTAGTGAGAATCGCTAGCATTACTCCACTGTAAGACAACAATAAGAAATTCTCTTATTTACTTGCAGCAATGTTGAGCAAGTTGCTGACAACCTCCCTGATTTTTTAGCCTTACCTATGGAACACCTGTCTACCCCACAGACTTGTAAGGATCAAATGAAATTATGAATGCGAACGCTCCTTCTAAATGTATGGAGGTTTTTAAGAACTACTGAACACTTTTAGAGGAAGTTTGTTTTTGTTTGTTTGGGGGGGGTGTTGAAATGTGAATTCGAAAGAACCTTTACATCAACTTCCATTTCTCCAAGCCGTGTTCATTATGAAATTAAATGCTTTACACTTAGAAAGAGACATCCTTTTGGAAAATTCTTGGAAGCAGAATTGTACAAGCAAGAAGATCCTCTTTCTGAATGCTAATTAGCAACTCTGTGTGTGTGTTCCGTTTCATTCCATGGGGTGGACGACAAGCTCATTATAAGAAGAAACTTAAAAACAAAGCATTCTTGTTTGTGTTAAAAGCATTGTATAGCAACAACAGAGATAAATGTGTTGACAGCACTATTAGTGGTTAATGATTTAAATTTGAGCTCACGTGGACCACTGAATCATTACATACTACATAGAACCATTGCTAGTAGTTATAGTCATTGCTGGGGGGAAAGGAGACAGGATAAAGTATGGGAAATAACCAGTTATGCCCGCCCCCACCCCCCCCACCCAGTGCTGTTGAGTCAATTCTCACTCATAGCGACCCTGTAGGACAGAGTAGAACTGCCCCCATAGAGTTTCCAAGGAGCGCCTGGAGTATTCGAACTGCTGACCCTCCGTAGCACTTAACCACTACACCACCAGGGTTTCCAATCAATTATAGTCTTTGTATTTGCTCTTGTCTTGTTCAACTTGCCAAGGGGAGCAGCAGAGTTGTCAGTGTTGGCTTTGTTTTGTTATTTTTCTTAATCTTTGTTTTTTTATTGTTGTTAGGGATACGGTTTGCTGGGTTTTTGCTTGTTGCTTATTTGTTTAGCTTGTATATTGGTTGTTGCCTTATGCTGAATTGGGTAGATTCCAGGGTTGACTTTTTTTTCCCCAATGCATACTGATGAACTCTTAGGAATTATTGAAAATTTAACTGGTCTTCCATAGTAGAAAAGGATTAATATTTCTTTGGGGAACATTGTAATTCCCTTGAAAACTTTGAAAATATATGCACAGTGCTAGTATTTGAATAGGGGCCCTGGTGGCACAACGGTTAAGTGCTTGGCTGCTCACAGAATGCCAGAGGCTGGAACCATATTCATTCTGATTCAAATTCCTGCTGAGAATTTGCATTTCTAAGAAGACCCCTCCTGAGAATTTGCATTTCCATCCCAAATATACTCAATCAGAATCTATAGTTCAAGAGGATCCCCAGGTGATTCTTATTTATAACTTCATGGGAACTTGTTAGAAATGCAAATTATCTGCCAGAGGGCAAGGAGACTCAGGTGATCAAGTCTATAGAGATCAGCTACCGGGAACAGGATTTCTGTCCTCTAATTCTGACAGTCAACTTAGTAAAAATCCATACTACCACAAGGCAAATTGTACTGTCACTAAACTTAGAAACAAAATATTTACATTGTAGATAAGCAGCTGTGCAAGTATATTTTGTGTCCTGAGGAGTAATGAATGGAGGAGTTTATTTTGATATGATAGAGTTATGGAAAAAGTACCTCTTCACTTTAATAAGTAAAGATTGATGCAGGAGTGAAAATTTTGGAAGTTACTCTTATAATAGAAGGGACAAGAACTGAGTAGCTGAGAGGGAAGCCATATGGCTCCTTTTTTATTCTCTTCTCTTTTTCTTCCAGGGAATGGCACAGAAAACAGCCAGGCAGTCCCAGTCTGGGTCCTATTCTGATATCTTAAACTCCTAGAGAAAGAGAAGCTACTGTGTATGGCAGAATTAACTAGCTAATATCCTAAATATCCATGGGTTTAATAGAAGCTGTACTTACAAGAAAGCTTCACTCTAAAGAAAGAGGGAAAGCCAGAGGTCTTTCTGTCTCTTATTTATTTAAATGAGATGGGGTGGGAATTTTAAATTAAGCCACGTTGGTATTTCAGTCATTGTTGAAAGTGAAAGACATGTATTGCTTATGAAAAGTTTTGAGCCTATTGCCACAGCACCTGAACTTCGATTAGTTAGTTGCTCATCAAAGATTCTTGAGAAAAAGCTGTGTATGTCCACCCTAGTATTTTTCCCCCATCAGCAGTTTCCTTGGCTTAATCAGTGTCTCTTTTATGGCAACACTCTTTGACTGCCAATTTGGACAGTGGTTTTTCTAATATGAAAATCTATTGGGGATGGAGGGTAAGCAACTTATTGTTGCCATGTTAAATAAGTCAGTGGACATTGTTGAAATAGCTTGCTTGATTGTCAGGTGTTCACGCTTTCAAAGCAATAGGAACATAGTGATTTTACTTAGATAAACTAAATAATGTCTTTTTTATTTTTTGTTTTCAAATCATTGCTATTTTTTCCCTCTTCTTAATTGCTTTCAAAATTGTAAGAATAGTTCTTTAAAGGTGTTCAACTCCTTCTCTTTTGGAAAAGATTGAAAAGTCCCCAAAAGATATTTGGTTACTTTGGATTTTAGTGCTATATTTTCCCTACAATTTTACAATTTATAATGACCTTAAAGTTTAAAGCCAGGAACATGCTATACCTTAAAGGGGAAGAGCTATGTCATAGCCTTTTCTAGTATTCAGGATATTAAATCCTCATTTATATTTTCAGTTTCCAGAATGGAACCTTAAAGGTATCAGTCAGTATTTGACTTCTTCCAGGGACACTGTATTTCCTGCAAATGTTATAATTAACGGATGTTGTTGTTAGGTGCCCTCGAGTTGGTCCCGGCTGATAGTGACCCTGTGTACCACAGAACGAAACACTGACATGATTAATGGATACTTATATGGTTTGTTTTTTTTTCATATGGTATAGAAGAGAGTTATTATTTTATTCATCAAACTATAAAAATACTTTCCAAAATAAATTTGTTTTATTGTTACACAAATTGCAGTCAACTGCTAAAGATTAGAAACTGTATTCCAGGGTTTTATCTTTTAGGGCTTTCTTGATATCTCAGTCTGAAACTTCAGTCCTTGTTAGGTTGGCAATGAAATTGATAAAATTAAATATAAAACTTTTGGTTAATGAGCAACATTTCCAATTTAAATTTAGAAAGAAATAAACTCTTTAGGGCTCTTTTGCATTTGACTTAACATATAAGTAGAAGTTATGGTGTATCAGTTAACAATTTAAAGAAACAGCCTGAGAACTGAGAACTTCTCAGCACTGATATGAAGAGGCTCAGGATTTTAAAGGCTTCTCCAAATGATTCTGACTAATCAAGTCTCAGACCAACCCATCTGATGTTTGAATTCCTTGAATTCCTACTAGATTGTCATCTACCTGTGTTTGGATAGGAAGTTTCCAAGATAATTCATTTAGTCTTGTCGTTTAAGAATTTCTGGGTATATTCTTCATGATAGACTATACCACTGAAATTCCTTAAGGTCTTAAATTCATTGAATATTATAATAACCAATATGTTGTCAAGGTCATATTAAAAACTGCTTTTAAACCCATTAAACATTTATTTGTATAGAAAGTACGAGTCCCACAATCTCTTATTTAAAAAAGTTTTGCTCTTGGTCATAGATTTTAGAAACTTGATCATGATATGAAGTATGGATCTGAAGAATAGCTTCACATCTCAAAACTTTTCCATATAAAGTCTAAGCCCCTATTCCAACAGCTCCTAAAATATACCTGGTTAAATAATGTTGGGCAATCAGAGAGGAGTAGTTCTCATCTCTGTAGTTTCTATTGGATAGAGAGTGTGTATAAAAAGGAATGTGTTCCATTATTAAACAAACACTCTTGGGCAGTAGGCCACTGCGAGCATAGACAGGCTAAGCTATATATGTGTCTAATAGAATTTTAAATACAAAATATTAAATCTAAGAGTCCAGCATTAACAGATGCTCACAGAAGAGAAAAAGAGTTTTCTGAGTTATAGAGACATATGAATAAAAAGTAGGCTCCCCAAGGTATTTACTGATCAACATGAAGATGGATTCGAGTCTGGAAAGGAGGCAGGATTTTATTGTAATTTTGCTGGAAACATCAGAGGGAGGGAGAGAGAGAGGAAGAAAAAATGAGCATGAATGAGCGTAAGTGAGCACAAATGAGTTGTGTGGTTCCAGCACAAGTTCTTTAAACCTCTGAAAGCATCTTGGACTTCATTGTACTGAAGAACCGGTCTTCGTCTTAAATAGAAGATCTGCATACAGATTCCTTTGGTGAACTTGATTTTTTTTAAATTAAAGTTCCAAAGTGCACATGCTCTCTCTTTCTCTCACCATTAACTTTGAAATACTGTGGTTTTCAGTAATTATTGTTGTCTTAGGCTGGGTTCTCTAGAGAAGAAAACCAGTGAAGCCTGTGTGTGTGTGTGCGCATGTGTGCGCACGCACATGTGCTTATGTGTATGTGTATAGAGAGAGAGAGAGAGAGAGAGATTTATTTCAGTGAATGGCTGACATGGTTGCAGAGGCTGGCAAGTCCCAAGTCTATGGTTCAAGCATCAGGCTGGAGGATAGTTTCATAGATGGCAATCATGGTGTGTCTTAGGGGTAACTATTTTTCAAGTCAAAGAACTCTATATTAAAAATGAATTTATGTTCATCATTTCTGGGATCTCTTAAATAATGTCATTATATCTGCATCAGATACTCATGTTTGAACCCTTATCCATTGCTGATGGGAATGTAAAACGTTATAGCCATTGTGAAAAACAGCATGATGATTCCTCAAAAGCTAAAAACAGAGCTACCGTGTGACCCAGCAGTTCCACTCCCGGGTAGATATATTCAAAAGACTTGAATGCACAGACTCAAACAGATACTTGTTTTCTTAGGCTGGGTTCTCTAGAGAAGCAAAACCAGTGAAGTGCGTGTGTATGTATGTGTGCGTGTGTGTGTGTGTATATATATATATAAAGACAGAGAGAGATCTCAACGAAATGGATCACACAGCTGTAGAAGCTGAAAAGTTCCAAGTCTGTGGGTCAGGTGTCAGGCTGGAAGCTTCTCCTGACTCACATAGCAGTAGGAGCCAATGAACCCAATATCGGCAGGTCAAAGGGCAGGCTGCTGGCTCACAGGCTTCAGAGGCTGATGAGTCCAAGATCAACAGGTACGATGATGGCAGGCTGCTGGCTCAAAGGCTGTAGAGGCTCACGAATTTGAAGATTGGTGGTACAGCAGACCATTGGCTCAAGTCCCAAGAACTTGAGGTCAAATGATGACAAATGGATGCAGAATCCAGAGCAAGCAAGCAACTTCACTAGAACATCCATGTATTTATTGGATGCAGGCCACACCGAGGAAACTCCCTTTACAACTGATTGGCTGAGCACATCAGATCACATCCTATAGGATGACTACATCATTACAAAACTGCCAAACTATATTATTACATAATTGTGAAACTACATTGTTACATAACTGCCAAATCACTGAGAATCATGGCCCAACTAAATTGACCCACAATCTTAACTATCACAGTCCACCCCTTGTCAACTTGGCACCTTTACACATTTTCTTAAACCATGCACAATATCTAAATAAAGACAATTACAAAGTCATACTTGTGCCTAACATGATACAACTAACATGCATACAACCAAAAATGTACTAGCCTTGTTTCCATCTTATATTTTATAAATGAAGAAGACAAAAATATTTGATGCCTACATACAAGGAAGAAATACACATCTTAGTCATCTAGTGCTGCTATAACAGAAATACCACAAGTGGATGGCTTTAACAAAGAGAAACTTATTTTCTCACAGTCTAGTAAGCTAGAAGTCCAAATTGAAGATGTTAGGTCCAGGTTAAGTCTTTTTCTTTCAGCTCTGGAGGAAGGTCCTTTTCATCAATCTTCCCCTGGACTAGGAACTTCTCCAAGCAGGAACCCCAGGTCCAAAGGACTGTGCTCTGGCCCCTGTGCCTCCTTCTTGGTGGTATGAGGTCCCTCCTTCTCTGCTTGCTTCCCTTTCGTTTTATCTCTTCTAAGGTGAAAGGTGGTGCAGGCCACACCCCAGGGAAATTCCCTTTACATTGGATCAGGGATGTGATCTTAGTAAAGGTGTTACAATCCCACTCTAATCCTCTTTAACAAAATTACAATCGCAAAATAGGGGACAACCACACAATACTGGGAATCATGGCCTAACCAAGTTGACACATATTTCGGGGGGATACAGTTCAATCTATGACAATGCAGAACAATACTAGTCTTCGTTTCTGCAACTGGTCACATGGTTGTAACTGGTATTTAGAACTACCTTCTTCCGCTACCCATTCTGTATTCTCTTTACCCTCAGGAAGGACCTCAGTTAGTCATGGTTCTTTCCCTGGTGGGGTGACCCAAACCTTCATTCCTGAAGGGTCTGGGCCATTAGTAGTCATATCGGAATTGGTTTGCTATAGTTTTCCGTTGATATTAATCACATGGCCTGGTAGTACTAAGAGATGCCCTGAAGGATCTCCTGTGTTCCAGTCATACTCTTCTTTACCTCCATTATGTAATATCAATCCAGTTCCCCTTGGTAATGAGGATCAATCATACCAGCCAGTATGGTAACTCCTTTCTTTACCTCTTGATGCAGAGGCACGAAGAGCCCAAAGTGGCCAGGTGGCATTCTTAACTTCCAGTTCAGTGGAATCTGTGTTGTGTCTCTAGGTGGGAGCATTCCTTCTTTGGGATCTCAGACTTCTAGACCTGCAGAGCATAGGGTTGTGGAGACAGGAAGCAAAAACCTTGCGAGCGGGTCACTAGGGATACTAATAAATGGTGCCACTCCCGTTTCCACCCCTCGATTCCTGGAATCACGAATCCTGGCTGCAGGAGAAACAACACTATATATCGGATGCTGGTTTAGAGCATATACAGTCTCCTGGAAAACATTGCCCTGACCTTGCAAGGTATCGCCACCTAGTTGACACTGTAGTTGTGTCTTTGGAAGGACATTCCATCATTCTGTCAAGCCAGCTGCTTCAGGATGGTGGGGAACATGGTAAGACAAGTGACTTCCACTAGCCTGGGCCCATTGCTGCACTTCATTTTCTTTAATCTGAGGCAGTGCTGTGTGGGATACCATGATGGTGGATAAGGCATTCTGTAAAACCACAGATGATAGTTTTGGCAGAAGCATCGCATGCAGGGAAAGCAAATCTGTATCCAAACTGTGTCTATCCCAGTAAAAACAAAATGCTGCCCTTTCCATGATGGAAGTGGTCCTGCGTAATCAACCTGCCACCAGGTTGTTGGCTGATCGGCTCGAGGAATGGTGCCATATCAGGGACTCAGTGTTGGTCTCTGCTCCTGGCAGACTGGGCATTCAGCAGTGGCTGGAGCCAAGTTGACCTTGGTGAGTGAAAGTCCATGTTGCTGAGCCCATGCATAACCTCCATCCCTGCCACCATGGCCAGTTTTTTCATGAGCCCATTGGGCAATGACAGGAGTAGCTGGGGAAGGTGAATGATTGGTTTCCATAGAATGTGTCGTCATACCCACTTGATTGTTAAAATCTTCCTCTGCCAAGGTCACCCTTTGATGAGCATTCACATGAGACACAAATATCTTCTCTTTGGCTCGTTCACAGAGGTCTATGCATAAACATCTTTAACATAACCTCCTTCTCACCATTTTCCAGTCACGTTCTTTCCAGTTCCTTACCATCCAGCCAAACCATTGACCACAGCCCATAAATCAGTATATAGTCACATATCTGGCCATTTCTCCTTCCAAGCAAAATGAACAACCAGATGCACTGTTTGAAGTTCTGCCCATTGGAAGGATTTCCCTTCACCGCCATTCTTCAGGGAGGTCCCAGAGTGATGCTGTAGTGCTACCACTGTCCATTTTCGAGTGGTGGGCCTCTTTGGATTTTGGAGGCAACATATCCCTTGTTGGGGTGTGCTACTGTGGCCCATTTAGCAAATGACTTGAAAAGCTGCTTGTTTTGAGTGTGGCCCAGAACAAGAAATGCACTGCAACAGATTCAGGCTGCCGGAAAGCCACTGTGCCACTTGGGCCATATGATCCAGCTGATCCAATTGTGCTTGAAGTGTCAGTGGCATATAGAGGTACTGTTTGGAATCTTTAGTAGGCCCCTATTGATGAATCACGCACAGATCCTTAGGATTTTGGAGCAAAGCCCCATCATCCTCTGAAGGTAACTACTCTCCTAAGAGAAAAAACTTTTGGCTTGTTACTGGCCTTAGTAGAGACTGAGCACTTAGCCATCGTCCAGGAAGTCAGCATACAGCTTCAGTCACCGATCTTGAACTGGGTATTTGTCTGACCCACGGAGTCATAAAGTCGGATGTGCACAGCAGCACTCCATCATTAAATGGAAGTAGTATATATGAGATCAGGCCTGAGCAGGAACTGAAGGCATAAGTAAGTTGCATGAGGAAGTGACTCAAATGCCCATGGTGTCAACTCTTGTCACATTGACTGCACTCTCCCAGTCTGCACCAGTTGGCCTCATGGAGAGTTCATTATGATCAATTGACTGAGGACAAGAAAACTGGTCCCTGTTTTCAGGTACCAGGAGATGTATTAATTTGTTCAAGCAATGAAACCACATCTGGAGCAGCAGTTACAGTTGAACTCACCACCTGGTTAAGTTTACAGTAATCCTCTGTCATTCCCCATGATCCATCTTTTTTTTGCACAGGCCAAATAGGCAAGTTAAATGGGGTTGTGGTGGTGATCACCACCCCTGCGTTCTTCAAGTCCTTGATGGTGGCAGTAGTCTCTACAATCCCTCCAGGAATGCAGTATTGCTTTTGGTTTACTATTTTCCTAGGTAGGGGCAGTTCTAATGGCTTCCACTTGGCTTTTCCTATCATAGTAGCCCTTACTCCACTTGTCAGGGATGCAACGTCTGTGTTCTGCCAGTCGCTGAGTCTATGTATTTAAGCTATGCATTCCAGAACTGGGGAAATCACTACAGGATGAGTTCAGGGACCGACTGGACCCTTTGTAAGACAAACCTGAGCTAAGGCTCCATTAATAACCTGACCTCCATACACCCACACTCTGGCTGGTGGGCCACAGTGACATTTTGGGTCTCCTGGAATTAGTGCCAGTTCAGAGCCTGCATCTAGTAATCCCTGAAAAGCCTGATTATTTCCTTTTCCCCAGTGAATAGTCACTCATAAAAAGCCATAGATCCCTTTGGGGAAGGCTGGGAAAAGATGAACAGTAGAAAATTTTGGCATTGTAGTGGGAACCTTCCTCAAGGGTAGCTGTCCTCCCTTTCATTGGATGTGTGGTGGGTTTATAAACTGGCTCAAGTCTGGGAATTGATTGAGGGGCCATAGCACTCTATTCTGGCAATTTGAGTTAGACTGCCATTCACTTGACCTAGAATTCTACTCCTAGGGACACCATCACTAAACAGCCAACACTATAAGTTCATACAAGTCAAACTATACTGATGACTGTGTTTGCTTCATTGTCCATTACGGTAACCATGCCCACCTTGTCTTTGTCGATTGAGTGCTGCCACTTGGCCCCTACCACCATGGGGACCAAACATCCCCATTGTAGTTATGTCTTAATTCAGTTAGGGCAGTTTCCACTGACAAATTTGACTTACATAAAATAACAATCACAGTAATCTTCCAGGATGCTGGGGCTTGCTTCTCAAATTTGTTCCTCACCGCTGTGGTAAAAGATGTGTTCTCTGGGTACTCAGTGTGAGTCTGTGGGTCTAACCTGATAAATCCACTCTAATATGACAATTTCCCTAAGCCTTTGGATACCTTCTTCTATAGTATACCAAGGCAGGTCTGCTACTTCAGCTTGATTTAGTGTAGACCATAGCATAATCCATGCTTCAACAAACCAATCAAATAAAGTATTAGATCATTTCCTAACCTCTTGAGCTGAAACATTTAATGGAGAATCTGTGTTTAGTGGGCCCATATCAATAAACTCAAACAGATCCAATTTTATGTTCCTTGCACCATTATCCCACACCCTTAATAGCCATTCCCACACATATTCCCCAGGGTTCTGTTTGTACATATTTTAAAAGTCAAGCAGTTCTTCTGAAGTGTAGCATACCTCCTCTTGGATCACACTTTATACTTCACCTTTTGTGGCTTTCTGGGACTTAAGTCTAGTTATAGGTCTAGAAGCAAAAATGAGTGGCAAGGGTGGGTCCTGGGGACATTCATCAGTGTCTTATAAAGTATCTACCTCAGGAGATGCCCCGGATGCTGCCCCATGCACTGCCCCAGGCAATATCTGAGATTAAGACTCTTCAGATATAATAAAATATTATAGCTTGGTTAATTTCATCAACTGGAGGTGGAGAGGGTAATGGTTTTCCTGGGGAGCGTGGCTTAGTAGACAAAGATGGAGTAATCACTTCAGATGGGAGTAAGATGGTTGGTTCTATTGGCAGGAGTGATGCAATAGATTTTAGGGGCTCAGTATTCCTAGCTTCCTGATTATCTGTTCATATGTCCCAATCCCAAGTTTCAAAATCCCCTTTCTTCCCAATCAGTGCCTTCACTTTAACTTCAAATACCATTTGAGGTTGGGAATTTAGTTGGCACTGTAATTCAGTCACTCTTACAAAAAGACTCTGGGTTTGGTTTTCAGCAACATCAGCTCTGTTACTTCAAGAAATAAGGCTTTCCTTCACGGCATAAGTGGCAGCTTTGAGGTCTTTCCTGAAATACTTACTTGAATTGTGACCCTGAAGCCCTGGGGCCATCTCTTACTTTCACTGCTTTGTCTAGCAAAAGTAGGACCAACCAACTAGCTTCCCTATACTTTTCATTCTGACAGAATTATAGAAAAGTATCAAACATGCAATAACCACAAACTTCTCTTCTCACCAATACTTGATCTATTGGTGGTGATATTTTACATATTAATATTGCCATTGATTAGCAGCACTCTCTTTATTATTAAAGGCAGAATCATAAGTGCCTTTAATACTAGTCAGACTTGAGAGCCAATTTAGAAAACTTATCCTTATGGTTTTGTTTCTTTAGAACTGCTCTTTGTACCAAATGTCTTAGGCTGGGTTCTCTAGAGAAGCTAGAGAATATATATACAGAATATATACACACACACACACACACACACACACACATATACTTAGAGAAAGAGAGAATGGAGATTTATTTCATGGAAATGGCTCATGCGATTGTAGAGACTAGCAAGTCCCAAGTCCATGGGTCAGACATCGGGCTGGAGGCTCTCCTGACTCACATAGCTGTAGAGGCTGATAAACCCAATATTGGCAGGTCAGACATCAGTCCGCTGTTTCATGGGCTGTAGAGGCCAATGAATCCCAAGATCAGCAGGCAATATAGCAGGTCGCTGGCTCAAGTCCAAGAAGTGGAGGTAGGGTGATGACAAGCTGGATCCAAGATCCAGAGCAAGCAAGCAAGCTTTGCCAGAACATATATATATTAGATGCAGGCCACATCCCCCAAGGAAACTCCCCTTACAACTGATAGGCTGACTGCATCAGATCACATCCTGTAGGATGACTACATCATTACATAACTGCCAGCCATTGAGGATCATGGCCTAGCCAAGTTGACACACAACTTTAACTATCACAATTGTGTTTCCTAATTCCTTTTGGCAGAAATTGACATAATTTCCTATAACAAAACTCATTTCTGAAGTCAGCAAAATAAGGATTGATCTTTAAATTAATAGACTTTATTACTAAAGTCAGTTCTGTTGGAAGGGAACTCGAGTCCAAAACAGTGAATTACCAAGGAATTATTTATATTTCTGCTGACATACGGTCTCTGAGTACTTCATGAAGTGAATTGACCTTTTTAAATCATCTTTTACTTAAGCTGATACTAACTTTAGTGCTCATTTCTTGATCTTACAGCAAATAATGTTTATTATCCAGGAAGTTTGAGGGTGGCAGAGGAGAAAGACAAGAGAGATTTAAGAAATACCAAAGCTAAAATCTATTTTATGGTTGATAATAATTTTATTATGTGTTTGGTATCGTTTATGTTAAGCCAGCAAAAGTTGAATGATGATTTTCTTTTGGTGCAAGTAAATCTCTAAATATATCAAGGATAATCAGCAACACTAAATATTAAAGTACTGTGCACATTAAGAATAGCAGCTGTTGTGTTCTTTTAAGTTCTTAGTTGACTTGACATTGATGTGCTCAAGAGTTGCAAGGCATAGAATTATTCCTCCCGGTGTAATTCTGAGCAGATTTTGTTTTAAATATTTATTAGGTTCCATCACTGAAATTCTCACTCAAGCATGGGAATTAGATACAGTCTATGCCCTGGAGACTTAGAACGGCATAGTTGAGTGCTTCCACACTGGTGTAATTGTGATCAGCCTAACATCTGGAATAATCAGTTCTAAATGTTTAACTACTTTGAACTCTGACCCAAATCCTGATATGCAGTTATAAATAGATTTTCCTCTTAGTAGGCAAAATATTTAATAATTAGGACCATACTGTAATTACTTTTTAGGGTATTTACACATTTCCTACAAACCTCCAAACAATCTTTTATAATAAATTTTAGTTGATAAAAACCTCTTCAAATATTACAACTTGGGTAATAGCATTAAAAAGACATTAGTTACTTGGACTCAGACATTTACTGTAGAAACAGAGAATTCTCTATGGAATTCTTAAGATAGATATTTTATGGTACTGTATTTTTCCCCCCCAAAAATAATTCTACTTATTGCAAACTGAACATTCTTTATGTTGCTGCTGACATTTCCTTTTGGTCAGTAGAGGGAGCACAAGTTTTCTAGCAAACCCTCAATCACAGAACTGAAGTGACGTCATTCGTTAGTGAAGATGTTAAGGGGGGAAATTCTTGGCCAGTTCATATTGGTTCATGTTCCATGAGTCATGAGAAAAATTAAAACTTTACCAAGCTGAAAGCCAAGAACCATAAAGATAAAATGTGATATCATTTATAACTTTGGAGACCTATTTTAAGCTGAGAAATACATTAACAAGAAAAAGTTGACATAACTCCTTTAAAATTTAAAAATCTGAGTTGTGATACAGATTGAGTCTGATGATTAAATTTGATTTTACTGGAAGTTCTGTTTGTCTTGATTTCTTTATCATTAATTCTGAGGGTCAGTCTAGGGCCACCTGAAATGGCTTACTTAAGTGACATACCAAATTTTGGTGCAATAAAAGTGGTAGTGATTTATGTGTAGGCCAGTTAAGTTTTTGTATTCTTTGAAAAGGACTAGAATTTTTTTTCAGGACAGTGTCTCAAAGGCTGATTGCATTGTGATTAAACCCTTGGATAGAGATAGGTAAGATAGATAGCTGCCTATGAGTCAACTCCAACTCATGGTGACCCTTTGTACAACAGGATGAAACATTGCCTGGTCCTGCGTCATCCTCCCAATTGCTAACATGTTTGAGTCCACTGTTGCAGGCATGTGCCAATCCATGTCATCAAGGGTCTCCTTCACCTTCACTGGCCTTCTACTTCACCAAACATGATGTCTCTTCCAGCAGTTGATCCCTCGTGATGACATCTGCAAAGTTAGACAGTGTTCTGTTGTGATCCATAAGGTTTTCATTGGCTAATTTTCAGAAGTAGGTCACCAGCCTTTCTTCCTAGTCTGTCTTAGTCTGGCAGCTCTGCTGAAACCTGTCCACCGTGGATGACCTTGCTGGTATTTGAAATACTGGTGCCTTAGCTCCCAGCATAACAACACGCATGCCACTACGGTATGACAAACTGACACACATACAAATCTTGCACCAAAAGTTTTTCTGTAAATGTGGTTGGTAGTTCTAATGGAATATTTACTTGTTTTTTTGAGCTTTTGGTGGGCCATGTAAGATGATCATTGTCTTTGTCAAAATTTGTTATTAGCTGACGTATGAATGGTGTTACTCGGACTACTCTACAAAGAAACTCAGATGTCAGGGATGCTTATTTATGATACTGTGTTAGGCGTAAGTAGAGAGAAAACCAAGTCACTTTAATCCCTCTCTCTAGGATCTTATAACTATGGAAATAATGTCATCAAACATTTTTATAACACTTCTACATTATTTTTTTATTTTTTATTTGCAGTGCAAATAGGTTCATTTTTATAGACGAGTCAATTGAGATATATTGAGATTCAGTGAGTTATTCAAGGTTGTACAGTACATCAGTACTGTCAACAAAACCTGAATCCAGAGCTCTTTACTCCTACTTCAAGGGGTTACTAATTAAAAGTTCATTTTGCAATAATCTAGGAAAATCATTAAATCATCGATCCTTTGTTAAGCGCCAATTTGTGCAAGGCATTGTGACATTACTTTTATTTGAGAAAATCGTACTTGTTCAAGAAGCTATATTGTATGATGAAATACAAATAATTGACAAAGGCTGTTTAAAACAATAGCATATTTACACCATGTGAAAACCGAGGGTACTTTTGAAGGCTAATGCAATAGAGTGTCACCGAAGTAAAAAGTTAAGAAGAGGATTTGGAGGAAATAGCCAACGGGGTTGCCTGTTCACATGTGAAGAGAATGGCTCTGAGATTGAGGAGTATACTTCTTGGAGGAGGTAGCATTTCACATTCCCTTAGATAACATTGCTGCGGCAGTCAGGTTGAGCAGGGTGGGTAGAGTAAATCAAAGCAGAAGGCTGTAGTGATCAATGCAGTTGAATGAGCTGCCTGACAGCAAATATGAGAATGGCCTTCCAGTAACTTCTAAGATAGTTTATGAATAAGATTAATAAAGATAGTAATAATGACATTATTAACAACAGCTGCCATTGATAGTTTACTCTGTGTCTGGGCATCATGGCAAGCATCTTATGTACATTAGTTTGTTATTTCTAACCTATGACCTAAGTATCCCAGTTATATTTTGTAGGGGAGAAAACCGAATCTAAGAAAGTTTAAGTCATTATCCTGGTCACATAGGAAGTCATATAGGGAATCAATTCCAGAGCTAATACTTCTCTAACTTGAGTACCAAATAGACCTTCCTTCTAAAGGAGTAATAATCTGCCCTCACACCCCATATTGACTTAATTTGTTTTTGCTATAAAATTACTTAAGTATAAACATAAATTCCTTAAGTTTATGTAAGTTAAAAAAATGAATTAAATATAGGCAAAGCTTACAAAATCAGCAAAATTTATATTAATGGCATTAATATAAAAGATTTTTTTGCAGAAACAAAAATGTTGATTACAAGATGAATTTATAACTACTATTGCACAGGTCCTTTGAGTTTGGCATGCCTATATTATGACTTGATAACTTGGTTCTCCCACTGCTTTTCTTTATTCTAATTTATTTAAAATATTCCTTCAGACAGTACTCTGTGTTATCATTTGACCTTTACTTGGTACAATCGTTTATTTATTGTTAATCCTGCCACTATTTTCATTAGTTGTGACAAAGTACTGCCACTTTGTACAAATTTAATGGTTTTGGGCTTTGAAATATCATGGCAGTGTGTAGGTAGTTGTAGGTAATGGTTATCTAGGTGATGTAGAATATATTTGTTTTGTTTTTTTAGATTGTTTAAAAGAAACCACAAAGTTTAAGAAATTCACAGACTCTGAAATCATAACTAGGCCTCTGGAGTTTCACTTAAAGAAAAAATTGTACTGCACTTTCTCTCAAAACATTATATTCTAGAACTGCCTGGTTTCTGTAGGGTAACAGTAAAACAGTAGAGACCCAAAAAAGCCTCCATCTTCATCCAGTCAGTGCTGCTTTAGTTCAGCCCATCACCATTTTACATCTGAATTTCTGCCACAACCTCCGGTTTTACCCTCAGCAAACTTCTCTACAGTGTGTTCCACACTCGTGAGTTTTCTGTAGTACAAACTTCTAGGACTCAGCTTGGGAATCAGCTCTTTCAGGAACCTTTACCTATTGCTACTCCTTATCTCTTGCTTCCCCACTCCATCCATTGCCTTTACCATCTTCTCCCCCAAATTGAACTAGTTATCTTTCCTTCCTATACCTCTTTTATAACTTCATGATACCTTAGGCATATCTTTGTTATAATGCTTAGTACCTTGTATTGTAATCCTTAATTTGTTGGTCTCCCCAAGTAGACTATTTATTGAAAGTAAAACCCGCTGTGCATCTAACTAGCACATTGAATGGCAAGAAAATTCTGATGATATAGCTGTGACTCTGAATCACTGGACGGTCAGCTGTGGTTCTAGAAGCAAGGAGTTAAAGGGAGGCAAGGGCAAAGTAGACCTCATCTTTCCTATTCACTTATTTAAAATTTGTCTGAATTACCTAAATACATAATGTAACAGACCCTTTTAGAATGTAAGTAACATAAAATTGGAAGTAATCTTTCCATACACAATTAAAATATATCATCGTTGGTGTTTTGTTTATCTTTTGGTTAGGTGCCGTGATTGTCTCCACACCCCAGGACATTGCACTGATGGATGCACACAAGGGTGCTGAGATGTTTCGAAAAGTCCACGTGCCCGTAAGCGTTTACAGCTTCACTGTTGCAAAAACATGAAACTCTTTTAAGTGAAGAAGCAAATTGTTGAAAAAACTCAAGTTTTAATTTAGTTGTGTACAGAAATCTGTATGGAAATGTAGTGAAAATCCTAGTTCATCTTTATGGTTACTTTAAAACACACATATTAGTGCATACATGTATACATCATGTATTAATCAAAAAGAATTTTAAAACATCCTTTGGGTATGCGTTTTCTGAAGAAGTACTGTTTCTCTCACATATATGCATCTATCACTGAAAAAAACAACAAGAGTGTTTTAAGAAATGATTCAGAGAGATAGACTTAAGTAGAGCACCAGTGATGAAACAGGTGAAAAAGAAAACTTTTTTCCTTCCGTCTCTTGCAGTTTAACTCATGTACAGCCTACCTTCTAAGGAATAAGGATTTTAAAATATATAAATAAATAGAGAGTAAGGATTTTCCTACACAGCATGGCAAAATAAAACAGTAAAAATAAAATGAACAATTAAAATCACTTAAGGAGTGAAGTCATTAAGCAAAATGTATGTCATTAAGGGAAACCCTGGTGGTGTAGTGGTTAAGTGCTACGGCTGCTAACCAAAGGGTTGGCAGTTTGAATCCACCAGGCACTCCTTGGAAACTCTATGGGACAGTTCTACGCTGTCCTATAGGGTCACTATGAGTCGGAATTGGTTTGGTTTTGGTTTTATGCCATTAAGAGACTCAAATTGTTAGAGGTAGGCCATGAATTTTTTAGCAGCCAAGGGGAAGAAAACATAGTACCATACATATACCAAACCGCCTGTTTCCCCAGAAAGGAGTTGGATGCTCAGCAAAAGCAGAGCTGAGACCAGAGAAGTATATTTCCCCTAGGTTTCTCAGAGAGAAGAAACTGTGTATGCAGTGAACACATCCTCATTACCTTCTTTATAGTAAACAGAAGGTTCTTTCTAGTGTGCCTCAGCAAAAGCAATTGGAATTGTGCCAGTATACAATTTACAACAAGCATTTCAGTACAAGGCCAATGTGATGCATCCATCTCTATGGTTTGCTAGTGCTCTTGGTTAATTCAGGGATAGATCTGAAAGTTTATAGAGCAGAGCTTTTAAAACTCCAGCCCATAGATTAGCTTCAGCAGTCCCACAGTCTACCCCCCAAAACTGTACGCTCAAGTTTGTTTTGGTTTAGAGAGAATTCATAACTTCCATTGGGTTCTTCAGTGTGATCATGACACAGGGTAGGATTTAACGATGTATTAGAATGAGTAGATTTGTGAAAAGTGTGAAATAATAAGTCCAGTAGCATAGGGGTTGAGATGATCCTCGTCGACAAGGACCCCCAGTGCAGCTCTTCTCCCTTGCCACTTGGTGCAGAGCTGTGTGAACAGACCAGCCGTGGAGCTCTGCGTTGGATAGACATCCTTTTGTGAAAACCGAGGAGCCTGATAGGAAGATGCCTGTGTATTTACCTTCTGGGTGACCTGAGAGTATTCTTACTACAAAAAAAAAAAATTCTCACTAGCAGGATCAAAATTGTGTTCAAGAAGTATTTCATTTATTCACAGCTCTTCCATGTAGATAAACAAATGATCAAAAACCCCATGGTTTTCTTTGTTGTGAATTTTAGCTTGGGAAATTTTTTAAACAATGATAATCACATGTTCCCCTCAGACAGAAAACTGACTCAATACAGCACCTACAGCACTGCTAGCTTTGAACTTCCTATTATGCCCTCTAAAAGAAACGAGATACAAATAATGTATGCCCAGATAACTAAATATGGTTACTTATTATATGGGATTTTAAAATATAAATCAGAAAAAATTGGAGAGAGGGTTATTTACCAGAAATTATGATGTCAAGTTAACAACAAGTAATCCATAATCTTCCTTTCTGGCAGAAATTAGATAACTGGGCCAGTGGTCTGTTAAGGTCACTTCAAGGTCAAGATAATAGCCGTTCCATCTGCACATAAGCGTGTGCTTTGCTTCACGTTCTGTAAGGTGGGGGTTGAGGCATGTGTATCAAAAGCATCTTAAAATCCTTGAGGGCAAAGTTTTTAAAGAGCAGGAGCCTTAGAAGAACTTTTCCTTTTTTTTTTTCCCTCCCTCTAAATTATCGTTTTGTATATAAAGAGTCCATTTCAGCAGATCCTGTCACTTGAGGTGACCATAGCTACAGAGCAGGTCCTAAATAGGCTTTGTCACATAGGTATCTAAGGACCATTAGTTATTAGTTGTCAAATTAGACATATGTACCTTTCAGTCCTTATGCTATTTTGAATTATCTGTACATTTGACACTTAAAAAACCTGTTGCCATCAAGTTGATTCTGACTCGTAGTGACCCTATAGGACAGAGCAGATCTGCCTTATAGGGTTTACAAGGCTGTAATGTTTATGGAAGCAGACTGTCACATTTTTCTCTCACAGAGCTGCTGGTGGGTTTGAATAGCTGAACTTTCGGTTAGCGGCCGAACACTTAACCACTGCACCACCAGGGAGCCTCACTTGATGCTTAATAAAAAACTTTTTGCTGCTGAGTTGATTCTGACTCGTAGCAACCCAACTGGACAGATTAGAACTGCCTCACAGGGCTTCCAAGGAGTGACTGGTGAATTCGAACTGCCAACCTTTTGGTTAACAGCTGAACACTTAACCACTGCACCACCAGGGTGTCATTTGATACTTACTGCCCTATAAATAAAGAGGCAAACAATCTCATACTGATCCTTATAGGTTTTTCTCTATACTTTAAAGTCAAGAGAGTGGAGTAGACAGTCCTAATGGAACATAATGGTGCCAGGACTAATGCCTGGTATGGACAATGCCTAGAACTGTGTCTGGAACATTGTAGGTGCTCAATAAATATTTGTTGAACATTGGTTCTATAAAATACTAGACTGAGAAATTCGGATTTGAACTATCAGTCAAAAACAGCATATGGGTTAGATGAAATATCTGGTGAACTTTAGTCTATACTTGGAGAGTACAAATTGGGGAGTAAAGAGTTGGCCTTTTAAAAAATAACTATAAAATTGTTATTTTTTACAACATTAGGGGCCCTAATACGTAGCATAAATAGAAGACACAGCATAACTAAAAATGTACAGACACCAGAAAATAAACTAGGTAACTGGGAACTCCTAAAAATTAAACACTTACGCTCATCCAAAGACTTCACCAAAGGAGTAAAAAGAGATAACCTACAGACTGGGAAAAAAAAATTGGCAATGATATATCCAACATGGGCCTAATCTCTAAAATCTATAGAATTCTTCAACATCTCAATAACAGAAGACAAATAATCCAATTAAAAAATGGGCAAAGGATATGAACAGACATTTCATCAAAGAAGACATTCAGGCAGCTAACAGATGCATGAAGAAATGCTAGTGATCATTTGCCATTAGAGAAGTGCAAATCAAAACTAAAGTGCGATACCATCTCACCCCCATGTTTCTGGCACTAATCAAAAAAACAGAAAATAACAAATGTTGGAGAGGTTGCAGGGAGATTGGAACTCTTTTGCACTGCTGATGGGAATGTAAAATGGTACAAGCACCATTGGAAACTATATGGCACTTCTTTGGAAAGCTAGAAATAGAAATACCATACAATCCAGCAATTCCATTTCTAGGAATATATTCTGAGAAATAAGAGCTGTCGTACGGATAGACATATGCACACCCATGTTCATTGCAGCATTACTCACAACAGCAAAAAGATGAGAACAACCTAAGTGCCCTTTAATGGATAAACAAATTATGGTACATATACACAGTGGAATACTACACAACAATAACACACACAGTGGAATACCACACAACAATAAAGAACAATGATCAATCTGTGAAAACCTCACAGCATGGATGAATCTGGAGGGCCTTATGCTAAGTGAAATAAGTCAGTCACAAAGGGACAAATATTGTATGAGGCCACTATTATAAAAACCCAAGACAAGGTTTATAGACAGAAAAGAAAATATATTTGGTAGTTACAAGGGAGGGGCACTGGGGAAGGGAGATCACTAACTAAATAGTAGACAAAGTGTTAACTTTGGTGAAGAAAAAGACAACACACAATACAGGGGAAGTCAGCACAACTTGACCAAGGCAAATCGTAGGAACTTTACAGACACATCCAGATGCCTTGAGGGACTGAGTTACTGGGGCTGAGGGTGGGGTACCATGGTCTCTCGAGACATTTAGTTCAATTGGCATAACATAGTTCATCAAGAAAATGTTCTGCATCCTGCTTTGGTGAGTAGCATCTAGGCCTTAAAACCTTGCGAGTGGCCATCAGAGATACATCTATTAGTCCCATCCCATCCAGAGCAAAAGAGAATGAAGAAAACCAAAGACACAAGGAAAACATTAGTCCAAAGGATTAATGGACCACATGAACCACAGCCTTCCCCAGCCTGAGCCCAGAAGAACTAGATTGTGCCCGGCTACCACCACCAATGGCTGTGACAGGGCTCGCAATAGAAGGTTCTGGACAGAGCGAGAGAAAAGTATAGAACAAAATTGAAATTCACAAAAAAATTCCAGACTTACTGGTCTGATGGAGACTGGAGGAAACCCTGAGACTATGTTCCCCGGATACCCTGCTAACTCAGAGTTGAAGCCACTCCTGAAGTCCACCCTTCAGCCAAAGATTAAACAGGCTTATAAAACAATAATACATGTGAAGAATGTGCTGCTTAATTCAATCAGGTGTACGAGACCACATGGGCAACACCTGCCCAAAAGCAAAGACAAGAAGGGAGGAGGGGACTGGAAAACTGGACAAATGGACATGGGGAACCTGGGGTAGAAAGGGAAAGGGGGAGGGTGCTGACACATTTCAGGGATTACAAACAATGTCACAAAACAATTTGTGTATAAATTTTTGAGAAATTAATTTGCACTGTAAACTTTGACCTAAAGCACAATAAATTAAAAAAAAATTGTTTTCATAAAAACAGTTATAGTTGTATAGTAATCTATTAGCAAATAGACTGTATTCAGGATGCTGATGGAGAGGGCGATAAAAACTTTCGTGAACGTAAAAAGATTAGTCTATTAGCAAGGATCAGAACCATCTGCTTTTTGTTTTGACTCTTGACCAGAAAGTGTATTGAGGGAAACTTGGAAATTCAGCAATTATCTTTAATGATTAAGCAAAGCAATGGCTCCTGATCTGGGGTTCTTTGACAAGCTGCTTCATGGGATCAGGGAGTAGGGAATCTGTGAATCTTCTGATATTAAATACAAAATACTGTGGCTATGTGCATGTTGTTAAGTGCCACCGAGATGGCTCCAACTCATAGCCACCTCATGTATAAGAGAATGAAACATTGCCTGGTCCTGCACCATCTTCACAATCATTGCTATATTTGAGCCCATTGTTATTAAATGTTTATTTGCTATGTACATGTATATGAATTGTTGCTGTTAGTTGCCATGAAGTTGATTCTAAGTCATGGCAACCCCATGTGTACAGAGTAGAACTGCTCCATAGGGTTGTCAAGGCTGTGTCCTTTTGGAAGCAGATCGCCAGGCCTGTCTTCCGAGGTGCCTCTGAGTGGGTTCAAACCACCAAATTTTTGACTAGTAGTCGATAACTGTTTTTGCCAACCAGGAACTCCACTGTTTGAGCCCATCATTGCAGCCACTGTGTGGCTTTTTTTCAACGACCCTCTACCAAGCTTAATGTCTTTCTCCAGCGATTGGTCCTTCCTGATGACATGTACAAAGTAAGTGAGACAAAGTCTTGCCATTTTTGCTTCTAAGGATCGTTCTGGCTATACTTCCTCCAAGACAGATTTGTTCATTCTTCTGGAAGTCCATATTCTTCACCAACACTACAATTCAAATGCATCAGTTTTTGTTTGGCTTTCCTTTTTCATTGTTCAACTTTCACATGCATAGGAGACGATTGAAAATATCATGGCTTGGTTCAGCACATCTTAGTCATCCAAATGACATTTTTGCTTTTTAACACTTTAAAGAGGTCTTTTGCAGCAGATTTTCCCAATGCAATATGTTGCTTGATTTCTTGACTGCTGCATTCAAGGGCATTGATTGTTTATCCAAGAAGAATGAACTTCTTTACCACTTCAGTTTCTTCACCATTTATCATGGTGTTGTTTATTGGTCTAGTTTTAAGGAGTTTTGTTTACATGCATAGGTATATTTTTTTCTGAGGGGAGAGGACCCGTTACCATTTCTAGGATTCTCAGAAAAATCTATAGGCAAGAAAAGGTTAAGACTTACAAGTATTTATAAGTGATAAAAGAAGATGAGTGAGAACTGATCCCAGGAACATATAAGGGGAGGAAAAGAAACTGAGATTGAGCCGGCCAAGAAATAGAATGAAAGCCAGGGAGAATGATGTTTGACAAGAAAAAAGAAGTAGCTACAGAAGTTCAAGACAATAGGAGGGTGAGGAAGTGTTTGAAAGTGAGAGGTTCTTAACAGTGTGTGGGAGAAGAGACTGAGAGAGGGAATCCAAAGTTCAGGTTATCCTTGGGCAGGAAGGAGTGCCCCTCATTCCTCTGAAGTGGGAAATAAGAATGAAGAAGGAACACATTCTTCGTCAGCAGGGATGGTGGGCTCTGGGGAAGTGGATGTGAAGTTGAGATTTCCTACCCAATGACCTGTATTTTCTGTGAAGTAGGAGACAAGGCTCCTGAGCATGTGGGAGGGAATAGAAAATTTTAGAGTTGTAAAGATTTATAATAGTTATCAGTAAAGAAAAGATTGGTGGCTAGGGAAAGTTGAAGGGGATGCCAGGAAGATCTGCGACTCTTCCAGATGAGGTTGGAGAAAGACCATGAGTTTGTTATGGCACCAACCTGCGTGTCTCTGTGATTTTCTTCACCAGCTCTCAGCAGACTGGATGTAGCAGTGGGGAAGAGGGTTGGTCACCCAGCTCACACTGGGCTATTGCTAGGTAGGTGTCACTGAAAGATAAAGGTTGAGGATATTGGGACTAGTACAGGGATTAGCTAGGGAGTAAAAGAGCTGATTATGATAAGAAAGCTAATGTTGGAGCAGTTCTGGGTCATGACAAGGTCTAAGAACTGGTCATGGGTGTGTGGGGCTTAAACAGAGTGGAAAGGAAAGGCATTGGAACTGCATAACCCTTCTACTTGGAATTAATGGTTCCTTCCTCTGGCTTTTTTTATTTTTTCTTGTTCCTTTATTATAGTACTCTTTTTTCACCCTTACATTTTAATTACTACATGCCTCTCTTGCCTCCTAAATTATAAAAATTTTAAAATGAGGCGGAATGTCTTAATCATCTCTTTAGCCTACAGAGCAAGATAGGCAGGCGTTCAGTAATGTTTAAGAGTGAATGAGTGAGAACTTTCCCACACTGAGCTCTATAAGCAGTTGGACTACTATGGTGCACCAACATTGTAAAGGGGATCTTTGCTACTAGTGGGACGTAGATTTGATGACTTCTGATATCCCACTGGCTCTTAAGAGCCTGGGATTCTAAGTAATAGTAAAGCATTTGAAATCAGAAAGTTTTCCATAAATGCAAAGGAGAAATGTTATGCTTTATTTAATACCACTTCATTCCATTTTTCACTTGGTTTTTAGTCTTGTTCTCTGCTTTTTCCTCTTTTGAAGTGCATTAGTTACCGTGGCAACAATGATGTCATTGGAATTCATTGGTATGGACAAAGTTTAGTTATGTCTATGAGAACATTTTAAAGTTAAATGGTTTTTTAAAGCTCATGGAAGGAGGAGAAGAGATGAACTAACAAATTCTCTGTTCTCTGCCTAAAATGATACCAACTCTGCCAAATCCTTGATTATCTCAGTATTTGTAGATAGAAGTTTTTTTAAATAAGGAAATATTTTCAATCTTGCATACTTTTAATGATGAGTACTTTATGTGTGGTGTCATTCTCATGCATTTTTGTTGCCTTCTTATGCAAGGGAGGTCCAGGCAACTTGATCTGGAGCTTTTCCACTACCATTTGAATTTTTGAGCCACAGAGGCTATCACTATCCAGCCCTTCCTTCGTAGGTGATCTTCCCAGTTACTGAAAAGTATATTAAAGTATATTTCCTTTCTTATTCCTTATGCACATAAAATATCATTTAGTTAATTTTTATTCAATAATGGTTATTTATTCCACAAATATAAATTTACTGATATTGAATGCCTTCTGTAAGCAAAGGACAGTAATAAGCTTCTATTGGTGATTAAAAAAAAAAAGTGGAGGCTCTTTCTTAAAGTATCTTGTCATCCTGTAGACTGACTACATTATGGTGCCAAACCAAAAAACCAAACCCGTTGCCAATGAGTCGATTCCAACTCAGAGCGACCCCATAGGACAGAGTAGAACTGCCTCATACCGTTTCCAGAGAGCACCTGGTGGATTCGAACTGCCGATCTTTTGGTTAGCAGCCATAACTCTTAACCACTATGCCACCAGGGTTTCCCCATTACTGTCCCGTAGAGTTTCCAAGGAGTGCCTGGTAGATTCAAATTGCTCACCTTTTGGCTAACAGCCATACCTTTTAACCACTGAGCCACTAACGTTTCCCATTATGGTGCAGTAGCCCTAAATTCCAAGGAGCGTGAGGACATTTTCTCCTGTGGGATATCAAGGAGGATTTCATGGAAAAGCTATGATTTTTTCCTGTCCCCGTACTTTTGCACACGCTGGTGCCTTGCCTGATAAGACATTTGGCTTGGAAAACTCACATTTGTTTTTCAAATCCCTGATCAGGTATTACTTCTTCTAGGAAACTTTTCCCAACCTGCCAGGAAAAGTTAATAATCTTTTCTCTGAACTACTTGTACATATAACTGGTTTAGCTCTTATCTCACTACAAGTTTACCTGTTAATCTCCACAGAAGAGTGTAATTTCCTAGAGGGCAAGCAAACATACCTTAAACATCCTTAATACTCAGTTACATGGCACACATGTAATAAATTCTTCTTAAACTGGCATTTGACCTGGGATCCATACAATACCATCTACAATCTGTGATCTTTACCCCCAGCACACAGGCCACTCTGCCTTGCCTTCTCCCTGCCTCAGCCAAACTGCTCTTGTGCTTCTTTGAAGTTTCTATACAGTGTTTCTCTCCTCCGAGTTCTGGGTCACCTCTCTTTTACCTTCACTTTTTACTTGGTAACTCCTTTAAACAACTCTAGGAGACTTGCCCTGACCCTTTTAACTAGGTGAACTCTTCTTATTATGTGATCCAACAGCACTCTCTTTTCCCTTTTATAACTGGTTTTTCATGTTTGTCAATACTTTGGCATTTATAGTATCATACTGTAAGCTCTGTGACTGTGAGTGCAGGAACTACCTATGTCTTTCTGTGTCTAGAACATATAGCTGCTCAATAACTATATACTGAATGAGTGAATGGAATAGCATTTTCATAGGCATATCTGGGGGAGGAACAGAATTCATTCTGAAAAGAATCAGGAAAGCACAAGTTGCCTTCAGGGTTGTTCTGCTTGTCTATAGTTGAGGTAATATGTTTGAGTGTGTCTATGCGAGGGCCAGGTTTGGTAGAGCCTTAAATCCAGGCTAAGAAATTTGGATTTTGTTCTTAAGGTTATAAGAGGAGTCCATAACAAATGCTGAGTAGGAAGTAGACATAATTAGAATGGAGCTTTAAGAAGATTTAATCTGATGGAGATGAATAGAAAGGATTGGAGCCAGAGGAGAGTGGAGACAGGAGGCATTTACAATAGTCAAGATTATTCAGACTGCAGGTTGTGATCCACCAGTGGGTCATGAGATCAATACAGTGAGGGTGTAACCAAAAGTTTTTTAAACAATATTAAATTGTTCTTTGTAAGGGAAAGTGTTATTTCATAAAGATCTGGTCTCAGTTATAAACACACATATATATGTGTGTGTTTGTATTAATTAATATGTAAAATATTTGTCTTAGTGTAAGACAGTCAGAAAGTTGGAAAAACACTGGTCTAGGTGATAGGCAGTATCTTAATGATCTAGTGCTGCCATAACAGAAATACCACAAATGAGTGGCTCTAACAAACAGAAATTTATTTTCTCACAGTTAGAAGGCTAGAAGCCCAAATTCAGGGTGCCGGCTCTAGGGGAATGCTTTCTGTCTCTTTTGGCTCTAGGGGAAGGTTTTTGTCTCTTTTGAGCTTCTGCTCCTGGGCAGCCTTCATGTGGCTTGGCATCTCTCTTCCCCCATCTCTGCTTGCTTCTCTATGCCTAATCTGCTCTTTTTATATCTGAAAAGAGATTAACTGAAGACACAACCTACACTTATACTATCTCATTAACATAACAAAAAACCCATTCCCAAACAGGAATATAAGTACAGGTATAAAAAACAAACAAACCAACACTGCCATCCAGTCCATTCCGAATTATTTTTTTATATAGGACAAAGTAGAATTGCCCCATAGGATTTCCAAGGCTATAAATCTTTAGGGAAGCAGTGTCATGGATTGAATTGTGTCTACCCAAAATATCTGTCAACTCGTCTAGGTCATGATTCCCTTGTATGATTGTATACCATTTTATCATCTGATGTGATTTTCCTACGTGTTGTAAATCCTATCACTATGATGTAATACGATAGATTAATGGCAGTTATATTGATGGGATCTACAAGGTTAGATGGTGTCTTAAGCCAATCTCTTTTGAGATATAAAAGAGAGAAGTGAGCAGAGAGGCATGGGGACCTCATACCACCAAGAAAGCTCTGGGAGCAGAGTGCGTCCTTTGGACCTGAGCTTCCTGCGCTGAGATGCTCCCAGACTAAGGGAAGACTAATGTATCACAAGGACCTTCCTCCAGAGCTGACAAAGAGAGAAAACCTTCCCCTGGAGACAGCACCTTGAATTTGGACTTCTAGGCTCCTGGACTATGAAAGAATAAACTTCTCTTTTAAAATCCATCCTTTTGTGGTATTTCTGTTATAGCAGCACTAGATGGCCAAGACAAGCAGATTGCCACATATTTCTCCCACAGAGTGGTTGGTGGGTTCAAACCACTAACCTTCTGGTTAGCAGCTAAGCGCTTAACTACTGCACCACCAGGACTCCTACCACAGGTTAGGATTTACAACACATGTTTCTGGAGAACAATGTTTAATCCGTAGGAGACAGTAAGGATATGATTTAGAATACTAGTAGTGAAAGTGGAAAGGGGAATGAATGTAACTGACATTTTAAAGGTTAAGAATGGACAAGTTTAGTAACTGATTACATAGGGTAGGGGTGTTAGGAAAGAAAAGGCAGAAATAAAAAGGGCTTCCAGAGTAATGCTGCAGTTAATAAATCTACCAGATGCCATCTTTATGCTCACAGTGACAACAAAGTAGATATAAGAGGTATATAAGTTTTCAGTGATAAAGCCCTGCCCTTATTCTCTGTGAGGGCTGTTTTAAGGCTGTTTGATGAGGAAGACGCTGGTAGAGAAAACGATTTGGTGCTGGCCTTTTTAGAAATAATCTCATCACATGATATTGGTGACCAACCCTTCTCTTCACAGAACCAGACTCGTAATTTATCTGTATGTTTATAGCCTTTTATACACACACATTTCTTAGAACTTAGAGATCTTATTCTCCAAATATATAACCTCTTTTGTGGTTGGAAATTAGATAGTTTTCTAAGTTTTATTAGATGATAGAGTATTACATCATAGTGAAGAGCATGATAAAGTTCAAGCCTCAGTTCTGTCCCTTTTTAACTGTATGACCTGGACAAATTACTTATTCTGTTCCTCAGTTTTCTCATCCATAATATAGGAATTATAATAGTATTTCCCTCAGATGGTTGAGGTGAGAAATAAATGAGTCAGTGATTGTAAGAGGCTTAGTATAGTGTTTGGCACAATCTAAACGCTCAATTGATGTTAATAAAATGTTTAAACGCTCAATTGATATTAATAAAGTGTCATTTAATATTATTATAATTTCCTTTTAGAATGTTATCGTGAATGTATTTGGCCTTATAATATGACTAGTTCCCTTATTTGTCCTTATTTGTTATATAGGCAGACTTTTTTTTTTTAATAAGAAATTTCACATTTTTTAGATAAATAATATCTTTGGTATTTCCTTATTTCTTGAATATTTTAGTTGAGCCTTTCTAAAACTGTATGTGTATAGATTTATTAAGTTGCTAACGTTATTTAAAGTCTAAAATTATGCACTATTTAAAATTTGCATTACCTTGGTTAGGATTATTACTGTCACAAATACACTCAAAGTATGTAATGACCAAACACAATAGAAGTTTATTTCTTGCTCATGTCAGAGTACTGGTAGATTAACAGGTGGGCAGGATAGCTTTCTTCTATGCAGTCACTTAAGCTGTTGGAGTTTCTGCCATTTTCATAGGTGACTTCTAAGATCATCCTTGGGGCCATCTGCATTTTATCTAGCCAGAAGAGAAAGCACAGAGACAGGAACATGGGAGATTTTTATAGATGTGGCAAAAATACTTTTACTTAATTCTACTAGCTGAAAATCAGTCACGTGACCATACATCCCGTTCCCCGGGGACCTTGAAAAATAAGGTTAGCTTTGTCAATGGGAGTCCTTAGATGGTACAAATGGTTAACAAGCTCGGCTGTTAACCAGAAGTTCGGAGGTTCAAGTCCACCCAGAGGCACCATGGAAGAAAGACCTGGTGATCGATCTACTTCTGAAAAATCAGCCATTGAAAACCCTACGGAGTACAGTTCTACTCTGAGACACATGGGTCACCATGAGCTGGAATCAACTGGATGGCAGCTGGTGGTGATGGTGGTGATGTGCCAAGGAAAATGAGAAGATAGGTTTTGATGACCAACTAGCAGCCTGTTCCACAGGTGACGTGGTAACAAATACACAGGCTTAAGCCTAATGCTGCTCACTGAAATTATTTAATCCTTATAAATAATCCTGAAAATCCTCTAACTTTAGCTCTGCAAATAGTTTTTTATTTTAAAAAAGAGAGATTGAAATTTTACTTTCCCTCTGGTTTACTTTTTCTGCTGGTTAAAAACAAAAACAAAACCAAAAATCCTTCTATAGTCTGGACCTTTTTTAGGATTTACTTGTAAGGGTTAATAATCATATTGCCTTCTAGGAAAATTTAGGTTATCCAAAACCTAAAGTATGTGACTTTTGTCAATGTTTTTTTCCCATTTTTCATAGTTTCCAATTTCATTATCAAGGATCCTACAGGTTGCTAGGTAAAACCCCTTCTTAGTGATAAGGATCAGATTTGCGGTTTATTATTTTTCTAACAAAGTAACCATTTATGGCAATAAGTTATTGTAAAAACAGTGTAGAGGCAGTGTCTGACCTCCTCTTACTTCACAAGGGGGAAGGAGAATCAAGATCAACACCCCATGGCTGATTCTTATGAGGTGGAGATCAGACATACCTCCTCTCTCTGCCATTTTTACCAATTCTGACACCAACCATCCCTCCCACGGCTCTCTCTACTTCTGTTTGCTTTCATAATTCACTGCAGTGGCCACACAGAACTCACAGACAGTATTGACGATTATGGGGTTTATTAGAGGAGTAAGAGGTTACAATTCAGGCTCAGGAAAACTCAGGATATAGTTCCTCCATCAGGACAGCTTCTTCCCAGCCATTTCGCAGGCACACCTGTCTGTGGCCCCTTGGCCTCTGCCTTGCTCAGGCAAGTGTTACAAAGCTCTTTTAGCCCCTGCCGATAAGTGCCCAGAGGCACCCCACTCCACCAGTAAGTCTCGGCCCAAAGGCACTCAGCTTTCCTGCTCCATGGGCTGGCAAGCCCAGTGTGCCTTCTCCTGCTGGTCTTTTCCTGCCAGTCTCTCCTGCCACTGTTTCTCTGCCACCATTTCTTGCTGTCTTCAGTGTTATGGCTGTTTTTTTCCTGGGTTCAGGAGCTTTTCAGCACAGGGATCCTGGTTCCGAAGGACATACTCTCCACACCTGGCTGTTTTTCGTTGGTGGTGGTGGGATCTTCTTTCCTGCCTCTGGAATGGCTCACCTCAAACTCGGAAGGATGGCTTGGTGGGCCACAATTACCCTATCCACACAGGTCCACTGAATCACCTGGGTGGGAGTTACAAGACTGTGGCAAGAAAGGCCACATAAAAGCAATCCATCGCACCACAGTTGTCCATTTTTTAGCATCTGGTTTGTCCATTGAACTGTGAAAGGCCTGTTTTATTTAATATCTCTAGCATTAAAAAAAAAAAAAATTAGAAATAAGTAGTTGTCTTGGTCATTTAGGGCTGCTATAACAGAAATACTACAAGTGGATGGCTTTAACAAAGAGAAATTTATTCTCTGTCAACTCTGGAGGAAGGTCCTTGTCATCAATCTTCCCCCGGTCGAGGAGCTTCTCAGGTACAGACACCCCAGGTCCAAAGGATGTGCTCTGCTCCTGGTGCTGCTTTCTTGGTGGTATGAGGTCCCCATGTCTCTCTGCTCACTTCTACTTTTATATCTTGGAAGAGATTGGCGTAAGACACAATCTAATCTTGTTGATCTCATCAGCATAACTGCCACTGATCCACCTCGTTAACGTCTAGTAATAAGATTTACAACACAATGCATAGGAAAATCACATCAGATGACAAAATGGTAGACAATCACACAATACCGGGAATCATGGCTTGCAAAATTTATACACATATTTTTGGGGGACACAATTCAATCCATGACAGTAGTCTTCCATGAAAATGGAGGAAAGTGACACATTTATTCTCTCCTTTTCATCCTGCAGCATAGTTTTTCCTCTGTGATCATCAAGTAGTCATACTTGATTCTCTGGGAAGTTTATTACCTTTGATGTATTTAAAGAGACTTCATTTTTTACTTTGGAGTCCTTGCAAGGTACTATTTGAATTCTCTTTAGGAACACATACTAAGTAGTTGACATACAGCTTTCCTTTTCACAACTGGGTAATTTTTTTTTTAATGACTTTTCTTTAGCAATAACCTTTATAAGACTGGGTAGCATGCTTCATCTTGGCCATAATTACATCTCAGAGACTGAAGATGTATGCTCAGTTGTGTCTTTCTCCAGGATCTCTGATTGTTTTGTTTTCGTTTTTTGAACCTATACAACAATCCTATGAGGTAGATACCATTATTTTCCCCACTATAGATGAGGAGACTGTGGTCAGAAGGTTAAATAACTTGCATAAGGTTACCCATCTGTTTGGGGGACATCTTGGCTTCCATCCCAAGCAATTTGCTTTCCAGAGCCCACACTCTTAACTGCTGTTTCTAAGGGTAATCCAGAATTGAGTTTTTCTACTGTGGACATCATGGACTATCCCAGGGCAAGAGATTCTAGGATTCAAGAGGAGTCTTCATCAAATTGTCTTACCACTGGGGCTCTGATTGTTCAGTTGGACAAGTGAAGCCAGAGGAAGCTAATTAATTGGAAGAACAGGGAGGACTATAGGGCAATAGATATTACTGAGGGTCAAGAGAGGTATAATGAGGGTGATAAAGGGGAGTTCTGTGCCTAGCATCTTGGAGAAGGGGATGAAATCTAAAACTCGAATGTATCAGTGAGTGGGGAAAATGATTCAAATCAGGCCTGCCTTATGCCTGTGGTATTCACGCTAAACTATATTAGCTTTTTTTTTTTTTATATTAGCTTGTCCTTGTTTCAGGCCACCCAGTTTCATCCATAAAATCCTCTAGTCCATATACTTGTCATCTTGTTTGGTGACATCCACATACAAACCAATGACCCAACTAGTTTTGGCTCTGCCATTTACTAACTGTGTGACCTTGAGCAAATAATTTTGTTTCAGTGTTCCCTTCAGTAAAATAGGGATAATAATACCCATCTCATAGGTCACTGTGGCAGTTAAATGAGATTATATATATATTGTACTTAGCATAGCCCTTAGCACATGGTACGGAAAGGGCAGCTCTGAATGTTAATTGTTATAATAGTAGACTTTAGAGGTACATATATATTTTAGGCATGAAGTACTCAAAGCATAGAGAAGTTGAGTTATAGCTCATGAACCCCACAGCTAGTTGGTTGGTCCCTGAGGGGAGCATGAACTCAGACCTCCATGTTGTTCTTTCTATGCCAGACTACTTCTTCTGAAAGAGAACTGAAGGATGCCCATCTCATTTAAACAAATTATAATATCTGTACACAGGCTTCAAGGAATATACCAAAAAACTAGTTGGAGCTAACAGAAAACTGAAAAGTACTGTTGAAGCCAATCTATTTCAGATATTATTCCTTCTCTGTTTAACAGTTTGTTTTTCCTCCTCACTTTTTCTTAAATCATATCTTTTAATCCTGCATCAGGTTCCAACCGGCAAGACTTTAACCTGATTGTAACCTTGAGAAATTGGATTACATATATAGTAGCCTGAAAATCTTGCTTGTTACTTTCCTGAATCTGGGGTTAAAATGCCAAGAAAAAAACTGGGTCCCTTTCGGCCTGCTTAATTCAATACATTTAGACACAAAAATCCAATATTCAGAGCAATGTTGGTATTTCAGGAGGGTCAATTTTTTTTAAGTTAATAAAAGAAGCACCCTTCTGAGTCAATGATGGATTGGAATAACATAAGAATTACATGTGAAAGGTTTGTGGTGGCTGGTGTTCAGTAGGCATGTAATATTTGCTTTCTTTCAGTAAAAGAGCTGAGGTAAAAAGAAAAAAGGACCTTATACTTTGATGAGACATTAAAAAATGATTTCACGTGCTTACAGCTGCATCTCAATGGTATTATGCAGATTAAGCTGTGGCAGAGTGTCTGCTTTCTAATGTTTCTGCCATCAAAGGATATACAAAATAGCTCTACAATAAACACAAATAGCCTAACAATATGTAAAGTATTCAGAAGATGTAAAGCTTTTTTTTGAAAAGAGGGAGTCATATGATGAATTCTTTCCTATTTTGAGAATTTTTTTAAGCATAATACTCTAATACGCATATTCCAATATTTTTCTTTATTGCAAAATGTCACTGGTTAATGATCAAAACCTCATTGATTAATGGGGACTGCTTTTCAATGAACAAAGACAATGGTTCCCAGCTTTATTAATACTTAAGGTACACTTTTAAATTTTCCCCCAACTAATCCCATGTTTTGAAGGAGTTGTCTGACACACAGTCTGCGTAAGTTAAAAAAAAAAAAAAAGTTAAGTAATAACTAATTTGTTTTTTCATTTCTAATTAATCAAATAAATATAAATGTGTGTGTGAGGGTGTGCATGTGTGTGTATAAAACTGTTGTATGAGCTTCTGAACACAATGAAATAAACATACATGTAATTCCAGCTAAAAGCAGAGAAACTTGACAGTTGATATAATTCCAGCTAAAAGCAGAGAAACTTGACAGTTTATCTGTACTCTGTAATCTTGAAGGTAAATGTTTCATTTCTGTTCAGTTTTTAAAAATAATAATAACCTAATAACCTAATAACCTAATAAATAACCTAATAAATATTTTTGTGCATTTTGAGCGTATTAACAAACCATTAGAGAGCAGAACTACCAAAATGGGTTCTATTAGATTTTAATTTTCTCCAGCAACATTGTCCAATAGAAATATAAGCCACAACATAATTTTAAAGTTATTAGTGGCCACATTAAAAACAGTAAAAAGAAACAAATGAAGTTAATTTTAATAATATATTTAACTCAGTGTATTATCATTTCCATATGAAATCAATATAAAAGTTATTGAGAATCAACCACCAGAGGGATTGCATTCAGCAATACTAGGAATTCTTACAATTCAAGAAGAAAAAAACATAATCAATGGAAAAAAATATTCAAGAGACCCGAACAGGTACTTCACAGAGGAAATATACAAATGACCAATAAAAATGTAAAAATATACTCAAGCTCATTAATAATTATGGCAATACAAATTAAAACCACAATGTAAAGGACGCCTAGACACAGACTGGGGAAGAGCGAGGACACACTGGAACGTGCCTTCCCTCTGCCATGTTTTCACCACTTCTAACCAGTGAAAACTTTTAAAGTGTAATGCTTGCTGCATCCCTTCCACATCCCAAATTTCATGCCATTTTACTTTTGCCATACCTTAACCAGGAGACATACAGGGAAGAGAACTCTAGGAAATACAGTTCCCAACATAAACAGGTGGACAATTGAACAGTCCAGCACAAGATACCACTACACGCTCACCATACCTGTAAAAATTAGAAAAAACAGAATACCAAATGCTGATGAGGGTTTGGGGCAGCTGGAATTTTCATACATTGATGGTGACAATGGAAATTGGTGGAACTTTATTGGAAAACTTTGGCATTATCTACGAAGCTAAATATGCGTAACCTAATAACCCTGGTGGCGTAGTAGTTAAGTGCTACGGCTGCTAACCAAGAGGTTGGCAGTTCAAATCCGCCAGGCACTCCTTGGAAACTCAATGGGGCAGTTCTCCTCTGTCCTATAGGGTCGCTATGAGTAAGAATCGACTCGACTGCAGTGGGTTTTTGTTTTTAATAACCAACAAAAAAAGGCATGTGTAAAAATGTTCACAGAAGCATTACTTATAGTAGCCAAAGACTGGAAACAACCCAAATGATGAAACAGGAGAATGCATAAGGTAATTATGATATAAAACCCTTTGCCATAGAGTGGATCCTGACCCATAGCGACCCTAAAAGACAGAGTAGAACTGTCCCAAAGGGTTTATGAGGCTGTAAATCTTTACGGAAGCAGACTGCCACGTCTTTCTCCTGTGGAGCAGCTGGTGGGTTGGAATCGCTGACCTTCCGGTTACCAGCAGAGTGCTTAACCACTACCCACCAGGGCTCCTATTTAGGACATAAAACCAAAAAAAAGCAAACCCATTGCCATCGAATCGAATTCCGACTCACAGCAACTGTATAGGACAGAATAGAACTGCCCCATAGGGTTTCCTAGGCTGTAATCCCTGGAGAAGGACATCATATTTGGTAAAGTAGAGGGTCAGTGAAAAAGAGGAAGACCCTGGATGGGATAGATTGACACAGTGGCTGCAACAATGGGCTCAAAGAAAACAATGATTGTTTGGATGATATAGGACCAGGCAGTGTTTCATTCTGTTGTACACAGGGTCACTATGAGTCAGAACCAATTCAATGGCACCTAACATCAACAACTGTGCCACAGTATATGCATATGTTTAGCTTAAGTCGATCCTGCTAAACAGCTTTCCAAACGGTTGTACCAATTTATACTCCCACCAGCAGTGTGTGAGAGATTTATTTGTTCCCATATCCACAACAACATTTGGTATTGTTTGTCTTTTTCATGTTAGTCATACTGACATTCATCTATCCTAATATAGTCGTGTTACCAGGGGGACTAATCCCTGGAGAAGAACATTATGCTTCATAAAGTAGAGGGTCAGTGAAAAAGAAACACCCTCAACAAGATAGATTCCCACAGTGGCTACAACAATGGGTTCAAATATACTAACACTTGTGAGGATGGCACAGGACCAGGCAACATTTTCTTCTGTTACATGTAAGGTCTATGAGTTGAACAGACTCGGTGGCACCTAACAACATCAATATAGCCTTGAGGATAAATGTATGGTAAATGAGTGTTATGCTGTTGTAGTTTTAATTTGCACTGCTCTGATGATTAATGAAGTTTAGTACTTCCTTTTGTGGTCTTTGGATATCTTCTTTTGTAGAGTGCCATTAAGTTTTTTGCCTTTTTTAAAAATTGTATTGTCTAACTTTTTCTTATTGATTTGTAGGTTATATTTATATAATTCTGGATAAAAGTCCTTTCTTACATATATGTATAGCAGATATCATCCTCTGCTCCATAGCTTGCTTTTTCATTCTCTGAAAAGTGTCTTTTGATTAATTTCTTAATTTGAATGTAGTCCAATTTAACAACAACAAAAAAAATCACATATGTTCAGTGTTTCTTTGTGTCCTGCTTGAAAAATCTTTGGTTTTAAGTATTCTATAAGGTTATTCCGACGACACTGGGAAAAAAAAAAAATAAGGTTATTAGAATATTATCTTGTTTAATTGTTTGTTTATTGTTTAATTGTTTGTTTTTTAATTGTTCACATTTAGCTCAGCAATCCATCTAGAATTAGTTTTTGTATATGGTGTGAGGTGGGGGTCAAGATTCGTTATTTTCCATAAACCCGTTGCCATCAAGTCGATTCCGAATCATAGCGACCCTATAGGACAGAGTAGAACTGCCCCATAGAGTTTCCAAGGAGCGCCTGGCAGATTTGAACTGCCAACCATTTGGTTAGCAGCCAAAACGCTTAACCACTATGCCATATGGATATCTAATTAATATACGCTGCAGTGTCATTTCCATTGTAAATCAATGACTTTAATCAGTTGGTCTGTTCTGTTCCATTTTGTTCTATTTCCAAACCAACTTTTTTTTTTAATCAAGCAAAATGGTTAAAGTGTGGGGATCTCCTCAGATGAGGGAATTCTAGAAATAAGTGCTGTCTTAGGTCTTTTTTAGTTAGGGTTCTCTAGAGAACAGAACCAGTGATATGTATATGTATGTATATATAGAGAGAGAGAATAGTTATATCTCTCTTGATTAATTTTGGAGAACACAACTCTACTTTTGTGTTTGTTTGTGTAAAGAAACAAAGAAAACAAAGACACAAAAATAAGCCATTTTAATTTTTTTTCCACTATTCCATGTTGTTTTTAAAACCCTACTATCCCTGAGAAACGAGCCTACTAGAATCCAGGTGTAATGGTCTCTCTTGCATAAAACCCTTTAATGACTTCTCTTTGTACTCATTATATAACCCACGTTTCTTAATATATAACCCAGAGAAGGCCTACCTTTCCAGACTGACCACACCTTAACCATATGAGCTTTTCAGTTCCTGTAAGGAGACAAATGCTCCCTCCTTCTGTCTTGAATGTCGTCCCCCCCCCCCCGCCCCCCCAGTTTATCCTTGTTCTTCCCTGGTTATTCTTTAATTCTTAGGGCAAGTATTTCTTAAAGAAGCCCTCTCTGACTTCCAGAGTAGATTTGGTCCTGTCTGTTTTACGTTCTCATAATATCCTGGTATTTTATTTCTAGAGAAGCTGTTCTAGTTTATAAGCATATTTTTCACTATTTTTTTTTCAATCTTTTTCTCCAATTAGAGCACAAACTCCAATGGGGCAAGAATCATGTCTGTTTTGCTCACGACTGTTTACAACTCCTTGTGTTTAGCCCAGTTCCTGGCATATGATAGGAGCTCAATAAATATCGTTTGGTTATAGTTTTATATTTTATGTCTGTGGCATCTATGTAGTCTGTAGAGAACATGTCTAAGACATTTATACAGTCCATAGAGAACAATTTGATAAGAAGTAGATCACGCAAACTACTGTTGCTATATACTCTGGTGTCCTGGAGAATCTAAGAAATTCAAGGGTAGGATGCTTTTCCCATGTCTCTGGATTGGAATGCACCCCTCACCTAGATTTTCACATCCTTTAAGTGTTTTTCCTTTTCCCATTTCTTGAGAGATATTTTTATGTTTAAGTTGAGAGCCCTATAGTCAGGAGATAGATCACATTTAATATAAATGACAGTAAAACTGCCCAAGCAATGAGTGTATTATATAGACATAGTTAATAAGCAAATAAGCTATGTGATATTAAGCTGTGTTTTGTGTAACATTCTAGCAATGGTACTGAATTACCAAAGCACAGAGTGTGATTTATTTTTTGTGATATTCTGCATCAGCGAAATGGGCATTTACTTGATGCTTGGAAAATGCTTAGCTACAAATTTATGTCCCTCAATATTTGTTTCGTTTATATGTATTGTGGGCAACTTTAATCTTTCCTGTTGCTCTTTTCAGAAAGAATAACAACTGATCACTTTCTTGTCTGTATGTCCCATTGTGGACTATCAATTCTATTCTTCATTTAAAATACAAATGCTCTAATAGGGATGTCTCCTATACTGATAATCTTATTGATGAAATTCATAGGATCATGCAGACATTGTTATCTCTAAGCCTCTGATAGTGGAGTATTTTCCATTTTTATTCTGGAAGAGAGTGACCACTTCTCATCAATAAGACAGTAGGATTAAAAAGAACATGAGTAAGGATTATATTTGCAGAGCCTGTCTATTTATTCAACAAGTGTTTATTAAGTATCTATTTTTTGTGCCAGAAGTGCAGAAACTCAGAGAAAGAGATGGGCATTTTCTATAAGACTTTAAAATTTTATTTCAAATGATAACATTCTGATAAGAGCTGAGTTTAAGTCCTTTGTTAGCTGTGTCAGTTTTCTCAGGTGTAAAATGAGGGTGATAAAGTAGCCATCTCATAAAGTTACTGTGAGGAGTAAATGAGGTGGTACATTTAAAACACTTATCCCAGGGCCTGGCATATAATAAGCACATTAACTGTTACTACTATGAGATTGAAAACCCCGGTGGCATAGTGGTTAAGAGCTTGGCCGCTAACCAAAAGATCGGCAGTTTGAATCCACCAGGCACTCCTTAGAAACCCTATGGGGCAGTTCTACTCTGTCCTTTAGGGTTGCTATAAGTCGGAATTGACTCAACGGCAACAGGTTTTTCAACGGGTACTATGAGACTTTGTCCACAGTTAGCCTCTTAACTATTTGTTTTCCTCTGTTTCTCCCTGATAATTTTTCTCCATATTGTCATCAGCACTAAATTTCTAAAACACTAGTCTGTGTATCCTCTTCTATACCATCTTCATAATATTTAAGACTTCAGTGGTTTTCTGTTGTGTGAAGAAGAAAGCTTCAAATGCATGGATTGCATTTAGCCTCTCATCATCCGACATTCACCTTTTTACCAAACCATCTACTACTGCCTTGACCACCCACTTGGTTGCAGGCCAAATAGGCTTCACACAGGTTTGCTTCCTCGCCTTGACTTGTGCTCCCCCTTCTGCCTAGAATTCCCGCTGTAGGCCTCATCGACTCTTCTCACCCCCAACCTGAAGAAACAACTCTCTAAGGGCAACTCAAAGATTCCTCTTACTCTTCCCAGGCAGAAATTCTTGGTCTCTATTTATTCATCTCCCTTTAATATTTATCACATGTTATTAAAGTTAATTACATGTTTTGTTCTCCCACCACCTTGAGAGTTCCCTGAAAGCAGGGACCATGTATTACCTGAACCTAGTAGGCACTTAGTAAAAACTTGATGAGATAATGTATTGAGATCTTATCTAATTATATTTTAATTTAAATGTGGTTTTATGATTCTAGGTTCTGGGGCTTGTTCAAAACATGAGTGTTTTCCAGTGTCCAAAATGTAAACACAAAACTCACATTTTTGGTGCTGATGGTGCAAGGAAACTGGCACGGACCCTCGATCTTGATATTCTAGGTAAGACCATAGGATGTTATTTTGCATAGGAAGTGACAGAAGGGAAAGCGAGGATGAGGCATGGTATGAAGAGGGTCTCAGAAAATGATGAATTGCTTTGGTTTTGTGTTTTAAATTAGTATAGTGCAATCCTGTGTGCTAACCTTTCTTTACCTTTTTAGAATACTTCATTAGTGGAAGGCTTCTTGAATAAGATTTGCTCTGCCAGCTATGATAATAACTTCTCCTACAGACAAAAATGGCCCATAACTTGGATTTGAGTTTTGTGATCTGAGTACTGTGATTTGAAGCCTACATTTTAAATAATGGTCATCAATTTGTTTGTTAACTTGGGGACACTTTTCTCAGTATAAGCAAATACCAACCCAAAACCAAAACCGTTGCCATCAAGTCGATTCCAACTCATAGCAACCCTATAGGACAGAGTAGAACTGCTCCATAGGGTTTCCAAGGAGCACCTGGTGGATTTGAGCTGCTGACCTTTTGGTTAGCAGCCAAGCTAATAACCACTGTACCACCAGGGTTTCCAGTATAAGCAAATATATATGAAAATACCTGTTTATGTGTTGTAGCAACCTCTGGAAGCATCAGTTCTAATACATATGTAAAAATGTCTTCCTGATCAGTTCTGCATGCTTTCTGTAATCTTAGTCTGTGTGTTTGCCATGTCTATAAAATATGGCACCTGAAATTTACATTGTATACACTCTTTACAGCACTTAATTGAAGATTAATTAGTGTTTTGAGGAAAACTCAAATCATGTGTTAAATAAACAAAACATATTTTGTATAAAACATGTTTTTCAAAAGTCCACGAGCAACTTAATGGACTTTTTAGAAAACATGTTTTGATATTATAATTACGAATGAGTTTCTGTTGTGGGCAAAGACCAGATGTTGAATGTTAAATAAGGGAGGCATAGAGTGAATTATTACTTTTAGGGTAGTTAAAAATTAAGATTCCTTAGAGATTGAGGAATTTCAAAACATTCTGTATTATAATTAAGCTCCTAAAAGTTGAAGTTAAATGTATTATTGGTATTGTGCATATAGCAGCCACCACAATGCCAGGTGAATACTAATGATGTATTTTTGATACATTGCTGTAATTATAGGGACTAATTATGTTCTGCAACCAATTTTCATTTAACTAACCTAGAAAGTTCAATTTCCCAAATCTGCATAATAACATAACAGACTGACACTCACTTATATAATAAAGTAAATGTGTAATTATAATGGTGTTATTGAATTATGTTGGCAATATTGTAATTCTCTAAGTTATAAATGGTTGGTACAGTTTTGTTAACTCAGTTATTTAGAATTTGCAGCGTATCTCCTAGAGAAATGATCTCACATATGGAAGTTCCGTTCTAACCAGCAGTTCACAAATGTACATTTAGCCTAAAAATGTATCAGAAACACTGATTACTGATCACAGAAAGTGAATAGTGCATCAGACTTTTGTGTCTAACAGTGTTTTGGGAAAAATAATTCAGAGTCCCTACTTAAAACCTTTGGTGACTGAATTATTTTCTGCTTTGAATTTTTTTTTTTTTGGATACCATGTGTTTTCAGTAATGGAAAGCATGACTGAATCCTTGACTGTGTCTGAATTTTTGGTTTTTATTATGGGTAATATGTGGGATACCTGTTTCCTTATGGACTCTGGAGGTATGATTGGTGGGATCACAGGTGTGTACATTGAATGGCACCTAAAAATAAGGTATTTACGTGAACATGGAATCACTGCAAGTAACGCAACTTCCAAATAACACACAGAAACATGGAAATAGAAGCTTATCTCCCACTAAAAGAGACAAAAGTTTTGCGAACCATACCTCCAGGATATTCCACATAATACAATATCCTATAAAAACAATAATTTGCAGCACACGCCCGTTTTTTCAGTTTCAGTTAATAGAGGCTCTAGCCGTGCAGTAGCATGCAGCCTAAGTGGGAAAGCAGCTTCCCGAGAAACCCCAGAGGCATAAAATGTAGGTGGGCTCTATATGTTCCATGAGTCGCCACAGGGTTAAGGACACAACTCCTCATTTTAATGCAGTCATGGGTTCCCAGAGTGGGGTCCCTGAACTGAAGCAGGGGGCTCCAGTAATGAAGAGATTGGAGGAGCTGAAAGCAGGAAAAGAGCTCTCCTAGCCATGGCCTCCTGACCAGTTGAACCCTTTAGGAACCCTTATCCTTCACTGACTCTCTAGAAGTCTGTTTATCCATTGAGTTGTGTTTTAAAGGATTTTTTCTTTTTTTTTTGTAAAATGGCTCTTCAGAAACTTTATCCATATTTATATTTATAGGGACAATAACACTTAGAATAGTTAAGGTCTCCAACCATCTCAGAGAAAAACCCTTCAATCTATTACGTGTCTGGAATATACCCTCACTTCCTTCAGATCTAGTTCCTCAAAGATATTTTTAAGCCCAGACTACTTCTTGCTCATTCCCCACACCTGCAGGCCCTTTTATGCCTCTCCAACTACAACTGTTAGCCTGTTACCCCTCTCATTCTGCCACGTATTTTCTAGTAAGATTTCTCTTCTTCCTAGTCTACTCTTCCACACCTACAGGTAGGATTGTGAGTCCCTGGAGGGCAGAAATGAAGTCGCTAGGTGGCTACATAAAGGAGGAGGTTTTCTGGTTAAGAGCTTGGCTGCTAACCAAAAGGTCAGCAGTTCAAATCCATCACCTGCTCCTTGGAAACCCTATGGGGTGGTTCTACTCTGTCCTGTAGGGTCACAGTGAGTCAGAATCGACTCAATGGCAGTGAGTTTTTTTGTTTTTTGGTTTTTCTATTATTGCAGTGGAAATGAAAGCATTCAGGATTCCTTACTATAATGACAGTTCATAAATTAAGAGAAAAAATTCTATGGGTTTCTAAGCATTTTCTGTAACTTATTTTCCCCCTGTAAACCCTCATGACAGTTTCCTACAGAGACTTAAGTTGATCCATTGAGTAGACATCAAATTTACTGAAAAGCTACTCTTTAAAGGGATGCCAAAATATTCATGTATTTTTGTCAATTGGCTATTGAATATTTAGGAAAGACTTAAAACATTAAGATTTCAAAACTTGCTGACAAGAGGGGTGTGGATATCTGTTCCTCTGCAATGTACTTCATAATATCAACTGTAATGTTGTTGTTGTTGTTAGGTGCCATCTAGTTGGGTCCAACTCATAGCGGCCCTATAGGACAGAGTAGAACTGCCCCATAGGGTTTCCAAGGAGCAGCTAGTAGATTTGAACTGCTGACCTTTTGTTTAGCAGCTGAGCTCTTAATAAATTGTAATAAGATTGTATTTTTGTAACATATGTTCTTTGTGTATTATTTACACTGCCTGGTATAGTGCTGAATGCTGATTTAAATGAACACATGCACATTTCAATAACCTTTGTGTGGATTTGGAGCAGTTGAGAATGCTTTGTACCATAAGTAGTTAACCCTTCTACTTATGGCTCCTTTTACTGCATTTCAGATCTCAGCCTTTGGCCTCATTTGTGACGGCGCAGTGGAAAGACCCTATCCATGTGTCAGAGCATTCCACTCCTAAATTTGAACGCGTAATTGTAAAATGTCCTGAGGAAAGGTGTACAACCTCTCTGACCTTGGTTTTCTTATCTTTACAGTAGAGATTCTTATCAGATACTTCCTGAGATCTCATCAAGCTCACAAGTTATACATAATGCTACATAGATTAATAAATATAAGAAAAAAGTAATTCTCTCTGATAAAGAGGCGGATAGTTGAGATAACAGACCTGACCTAGTTTTCGACAGTTCTCCTAGCCCACTCATCTGCAACACCAGGAAGATGAGTCTGTTGTACTTTTGTTTAAACTGCGTTTTCCTCCCCATCTTTTCCTCTTCAGTGTCCTCTTACTATGTGGTGTGATGTATCTGTACCAGGCATTACAGGGAGTAATGATTTACAAATGTCTTCTAAGCCATTCCTTGCTGGAAGACCTCCAGCAAAGAATAAATCGGAGGCTTTCTCCCTCGAGTGGTGGCCATGTAGCTTCCATAAATACCGCTGCAGTTGCTGTACCCCCCTCAGCTGGAATATTTTGCCCATAGTTTTTAGCCGAAATCTCTTTTTTCAGAGATTTAACAATTTGAGGATAGTCGGAACTTAAGTTGATTTGAATTTACTTAGCTTCAGATTTTGTTTCTTTCCGAAGTTCAAATAGTGAAATTCCAAATGCCTGTGTGAAGTTTTCTGGTACTAATGGATATCTGGTGGGCTCTTTTAGGAGACGTTCCCTTGCATCTTAACATAAGAGAAACTTCAGATACGGGCCAGCCAATTGTGTTTTCACAGCCTGAAAGTGATGAGGTAAGCTGTATTTTAAAACATATGCTTTTATTTCTTTTTACAATTACAGGATATGTATTTTCAATGTACAGAAAGAATGTTGAGAAGACCAAGCATTTATAGTGCCTGTATGTAAACAAGGGTTAGCTAACCTGTCCAAAGCATCTGTACGTTATTCACTGTTTTATGAGGTAGACATGCCAGTACTGGCCCTGAACTATCAGCTGAACAAAGTCACCTACAAAGAATCATCACCCAATCAGTTTTCTCACTAAGAACATGAACAACAAGAGTTCGTAAAATTCTTATTTTGCTGGTTAACAATAATCTAACTGCCCGGGGTTGTTATATTTCCTCCTTAGAAGTTGAACTGATTGTTGGGAGAGGGGAACCTAATACAAGAAAGGATTGAGTTGGATATAGGGAAATTTTATAAACCATTAGAGATGAGATTTTCATTAATTTATTTTAATAAACATGATTGGGGAGGTGGGATGGCAAGACAAGTAGTGTTTTATTAGCAAATATCTTTTGGGATATAGTAAATAGATTCTTGGGGTTTCTGAAGCTTTATGATTTTAGGCATACAATATTTTATTTTAATCTTTTTTTAAAAAATAGAGATAAAATCAATTACATATATCTTTTTTTTTCAAGTAGCACTTGCTATGTAAGTTCGAAACCAAATCATCATCTGGTATGTCAGTTTGGTACCATTATGTGGTGCATCAGTACATCTGGTATATAGAGTTTTTGTGTTCCTTTGCTGAATGGCCCTAATCTATCTTTTGATTGTTTTTCTTTTTTCCATTAGCTAATGGGTGTTACTTTAGAATAGGATTATTTTGTACATCTTTAAATGCTACCTTTTCAAGTCTAGTTTGCTTCCTCTATCTAATCTTCTGTGAACTAGAAAATAAAAGAGCCAAGCTTGGCTAGAGCTGTCAATAAAGTCAGAGTAAATTGACAGTCATGAATCTTGTATAAGTAGGACATAGTGAGTTATCTCTTTAGGAGCTCAGAAGTCCTTTCCCTTTCTTAGGATTGGCAGTTATAGTACAGATGATTGAGTTGCTGGGAATATGATCTCTGAGTAAATACAGTGTGACATCTTTTTTCTTTTCTCTGCTTTTTAGGTATTGAATGTTAAATTTTGTTTTCTTAGAAATCTTTTAGGTACGCAAAGTCGTAATTATTTCTCTTTCAGAATTAAAGTCTGACAGTCCCAACTACCCATAGGCATGGTTTACTTAATGCAGTGGATAAAAACTTGTATGAAAATTGAGGCTTTTTTTTTTTAATTATATACTTTTAGATGCCTCCTGAGAACAGATTGTTTAAAAACATTTTATACTGATTCCTTATGAATAAGAATAGTTACTAATTTATTTCAATTATATATTTAGATTTTTTACTATATTTTTTTTAACCTGTACATTGTTGTTTTTTTCTTTGAGATTCTCCAAAAGCAAGGAGCATTTCAAGGAAGTTAAAGGAATGTAATAAAATAGAACACACAGTAATCACTCAAGGATGATATTTAAAAATCTAAATAATGGTGTGACACTTTTTGGAGTTATATGTCTTTATAATCTAATTTATATTTGCATAAATATTAGAGCCATTGTTTTACTCTTGTTGGGTGACATTTATGGATGTCTTAGGGTAATCTTAGGACTTTTGTGATCTAGGCTAGGGAAGTCTCTGTAAAAATACTGAGAATTTCATATATCACAGCATCAGCCTTGAATATGAAGACTTCTGATCAATTTTAAGATTTAGACATGGCCATGAAAAGGAAAAAAATAGTGGTGCCATGTTTCCATAGAAGATATTAGTTCTTCCTTTTAGATTGTAGGCCAAACCAAAAACCAAACCCATTGTTGCCAAATTGATTCTGACTCACAGTGGCCCTGCAGGACAGAGTAGAACTGCTCCACAGGGTTTCCAAGGAGCAGCTGGTGTATTCCAGCTGCCAACTTTTTGGTCAGCAGCTGAGCTCTTAATCACTGTTCCATCAGGTTATAGGCACTCATTATTATCAATCTTCCTAATAATAGTAACAGCACTTATAGTGTGCCAGGCATTGTTAGGTATTTTATTTACATTATTTCTATTCTCCCAGCAACTTAATGCAATACATAAATAGTTCCCATTTTGCAGATCAAGAAGTTGAGGCTCAAAGAAGTTAAATAATTTTCCAGAAGTCACAGGGCTATTAGATGATAAGATGTGATTAAAAGGCAAGCGTGTTTCTTCCGGATGTTTGGCCTCTTCCCATTGCATCACCTATTGTGTCCTATATTAAACCCCCTACCCATTGCCATCGAGTCAATTCGGACTCATAGCAACCCTATAGGACAGAGTAGAACAGCCCTATACAGTTTCCAAGGAGCACCTGGTGGATTCAAACTGCCGACCCTTTGGTTAGCAGCTGCAGCACTTAACCACTACGCCACCAGGGTTTTCATATGTTATGTTATGTTATGTTATGTTATGTTATGTTATGTTATGTTATGTTATGTTATGTTATGTTATGTTATGTTGTTATGTTATGTTATGTTATGTTATGTTATGTTATGTTATGTTATGTTATGTTATGTTATGTTATATATGTTATTAATATAGTGTCCATATAGTAGCTATGGTTTCAGTTCCTTCTAAGAGGCAGGTATAGTGCTTAGGTGTGTTAAAAACATTCTTATTTGATTCACGTGGCACCTTTGTGAGATAGATATAATAATCTCCTTTTTTCAGATGAAGAAGCAGAGGGTCATGTACTTTAAAGAACTTGCCCAAAAAAGTACTAGAGGCCAGATCCACACCCAGCTCCAACACCACACAGCCCATGCAATCTCTTCTCAATGTAGTATTCCTAATTAATTGCGAAATTAGTTCCACATCTGTGTGTTGTGTATATAGACTGGCTTTCACTTCAGCTTCCTTTCATAACATCACGAAGAACCAGAGAAGGGTGTGAGCCAACGCTGTCCCTCAGGTGCTATCGCACGCACAGCAGCAGGGCATAATCCATGATCTGAACCTGGGTCTGAGATTCCCCTGAAATTATATCAAAATGCAGGACTGTGCGTTTTGCTGGCGAATTGGATGAGATTTTGTTAGGCTCTCAGAGAGGTGTCTAACCACCCACAATGTGATAACAATCACTGCTTATCAGGAGAAGTGCTAAATCTGAATCAGCTTGGGCTTTGACTACCAAGAGTCTGCCACTTTCTAAGTGTGACCTTAGGCAAGTTTCCTATCCTCCCTGAACCTGTCTTTCCATCTGTAAGTTAATATCATAATGAGGAAGATTAAATGAAATGATAATGTGAAAATGCTTCAAAAAATGTCAAGTAGGATACAAACAAGAGTATTTATTGTCTTCCGAAGCTTCCTATATAAGATGTCATGACACTAAAATTTTGTTCCTCTTCCTTTTATTAAAGGACTTTGAGTCTACTTATGCTCTTCCCTTTATATAAAAAAAAAATATATATATATAGCATCCAATAAATGTCACTCTTCTGTGGCATTTAAAAATCAGAGTAGCAGAATTTGCATTGTGAGATGGGAGTAGAATTTCCAGGTTCAACGTTAACGATGTTAACTCCTAGAACTGAGGAAGCTGTGTTTGAGTCCTGGAATCCAGATCCTTTTGGCTAGTCTTGTGATGAGTCTTACCTCCTGATAACCCTCTTCTCTTCCCCGCTGCTAACTCAAATGGAAATGCGTTCTCAGAAACTAGTCATGGTGGCCTTAACAGAGCCTGTTGTATTTGTAGAAACCGAATGCCCATTCTACTTGTCTGTCTTCATTGAAATAATAAAGGGAGCATTTACTTGTCAACATGATAAACTTCTGCAAAAGTTATAGAACCTATAAAATTAGTGTTAATCACTAACCATTTAGACTGACACATTTTATTGTTTGGTTTTAGAGACTGATTATCCCGTTTGGCATCAAGTCAATTCAGACTTATAGCAACCCAATACAACAGGGTAGAACTCCCTTAAAGTGTTTCCAAGGCTGTAATCTTTACAGAAGCAGACTGCCCCATCTTTCTCCCTAGAGAGTGATACACAGGCAAAATTGTTAATAAATATTTCAGCTTTAGCTTTTTGCCTTCCCTCTTACTCTTACCTTCTCCTCTTCTTCCATCACTCCTCCTCCCAATACCAGGTTTCAGGACTCTCATTCTTTGCCTGTAAAATTCTTTTAAAATTAGGCATTAGGGATTTAAGTTTCCCAGGAACATTTAGCTTTCAGAAAAGGCAGTGATTAATTTAAAGGCATAAATTGTAGTGAATTTAAGCTATCGTTGGAAAAGTTGGGAGAGACTGCAGTACCGATTAAAGAGCACCTACAGGCCTCTCAGCCAATGGGCAAAGCCATCTGCACACGAACACCTCTGAGGAAAGCAGAGTAAGTGAAACACCAAATATGGATAGTTTGAAATATCAGAGAAAGGGAAAGAAAGTAGACACTTAGAAGTCAAAACTCTTAGATTCAGCAGCATTGGCTCTTGCCGGTGTGATTATAATTGTTGATTTAATTAAAATTACTTTTGCATTTGATAGAATCCAGGACACCAGTAATGGTTCTATGACTGACTTATAATTTTATAGTTTTATCCTTTTTATCAAGTAAAATTCTTAATGTTAGCATGCAGAGAGGTGTGCTAAAAGATATTCCTGGTAAAGACTTTCAAATATAAGTGGAAACTTCATTATCCTGTAATTTCAAAATTATCACTTTATAGTATCAATATGAAATGACAGTACATGATAAATTAGAACTTCGAATCTTTAAAGACAAAGAAAAAAAACTCCGTAGAACTTCCTGCACTTTGATTACCAACCATTCTCTGTTGCTTGTTAATGATACCCAAAAAAAAAAACCTTTGCCATGGAGTTGATTCCGACTCATAGCGACCCTATAGAGCAGACAAATAGGGTCCAGCTGTATTATCTGTGCCTCTAGATGACCCAGTAAAAAGATCTTGAATAAAAGACAAGAGAATCGATATAGAGTTGAGTTGATGAAAGAAGAGAGTATTAACAGTTTAAGAAATCTAAAGCATATCTTTTACATATGATGTGTGTGTGTTACCTTTTTGTTAAACAAAAGGGAGAGATTTATCTTAATTATCCCTCAGGGAGGAAAACGTGCCTAAAAGGACGTGTCCATATGAGCTCTTCAATAAGATTATAAATTCCTTAAGGACATAATAATAATAGCGGCAGCTACTATGATTTATTAGTTGCTTCCTCTGTGCAGCACTTCACATTGCCTTATTCGCATTTAATATTCCTCAAAACCCTTTGAGATAGATACTATTACTATAACCATTTCACAGATATGGAAACCAAGCTTAGAAGAGCTAAGTAGCTTGTTCAAGGCCTCGCAGCCAGTAAGTAATGAAGCCAAGATTCTAAGCCTTGCCTGTCTGACTTCAAGGCCCCATACTCTTCACTCATGGGCGATTCTGTCTCTCTTTTATTGTCATTACACTCCACAGATACCCCAGCACAGTGCCTTGCACACGATAAAAAGTATTTGTGGAAATGCTACTGCCTTGGCTGAAAAATTCAGTCTCAACAGTTTTTAGAAACTGAAAGTGTTCAAGTAAGGACTTTTAGTAGTTTTTCAGCAAATAACAATCTAACCATTGCTTTCCAGTGCAGTATATTGGAAGTCTGCGCTTGGAGATAGTCTGTTAAAAGGCAAAGATTAAATGTAGCAAATTTGATTATTCTGAACTCATTCAGTATTTTGTGTTGTCTGATAGGTTTGTGTCTCTAATTTAACCAAGGGGAAAAAAAAAAATTTTTTTTTTTTTTTTTTTTTTTTTAGACCTAAAGGATTACAGAATAATGGTCATGTCTCAGTTTGTTTTAAATTTTCATCACAGAATGTTAGGCTTTACTACCTACTACTAGGAGACAAAAGCTACTAGGAGAGAAAAGGTATTTATAAAGATGCATGAGTAAAAATCAAAACATTAGATTTAAGAGAAACATTTCTTTATATGTTATTTCTGTTTTTAAACAGAAACTACTATTTCTGTTAACTGTCATAGAGTGAAATCCTTTTTAGGCTAAGCATTACAATTAAAATTAATTGGTATTTTGGGTTTACTGTGTGATATGCAATGTGGTTGAAAAAGCTGGGCCTTGGAATCAGCTGGACCCAGGTTTGAATCTTTTCCAGCTTACTGACTTTATAACTTTGAGCACAGTTTTTCATAGTTATCACCAGTTTCATCTATTAAATTGGGCTGATAATGCTTGTTTCACATGATTAAGTAAGATTACTTATATAAAGTACTTGGCACGTAGTAGGTACTCAGTAAAAAAGTTTTAAAGCCTTATTAATGTTTTGAGAGTATAGTTAGACCAAAATAAACATGTTTTGCTGCCTCAATATCCCCCAGCTTCTCAAGGGGAGACAAAAAGCACCTCTCACAGCCACAACCAAGTGTACCCTAATAATAATAAGGCCTCATTCCTCATTTCATGCCCTGCTAACCCAGTGACATTCAAAATGATCAGTCACTTCTGCTCTTTTAACAACTCCAACAAAGGCTTCAGCCCACAGGTTCCGTCTCTCTGGCTCCCCTTCTGCTTGGTGGAGCCTACCGTGGTGTGTTTCTTCCTGTGTGGTTTCTCAAACAGTGCTGTGACCCTAACTCTAGGACTTGTGAGTAATAAAATTTCTTTTATTTCATGGACCTCTTTCGTGTTCATCTCTTGTTGCCATACCTGACAGACAATTAAAGAAACCTAACAACTAAGTGACTGGAACAGAGAGCTATTCTTAAAAGAAAGTGACTCTTTTAAATGAAATTTTAACATTTATCTGGTAAAAATAAAACATTATTCAGCTGTTGGGGCTAAATTCTATGTCTTAGTTATTTAGTGCTGCTGGAACAGAAATACCACAAGTGGGTGGCTTTAACAAACAAATTCTTTTTCTCACAGCTTAGGAGGCCAGAAGTCCAAATTCAGGTTACCAGCTCTAGAACAAGGCTTTCTTTCTCTGTCGGCTCTGGAGGAAGATCCTTGTCTCTTCTGAGCTTCTGCTCCTTGGGCGGCCTTCATGTGGCTTGGCATCTCTCTTGCCCCATTTCTGCTCTGCTCGCTTGTTTGATCTCTTTTATATCTCAAAAGAGTTTGACTCAAGATACACCCTACACTAATTCTGCCTCGTTAACATAACAGAGACAACACATTCCCAAATAGGATTGTAACCATAGACATAGCGGTTAGGATTTAAAACATATTTTGGGGGCACACAGTTCAACTCATAACAGTGTAGTCTTTAAAAATGAAGAAAATGTGAAACACACTTAATGTGCTTCATAAAGTTGCAGTAAACAGACCTCAAACAGCCCTTTTTACTGTACAGAGTCTGGAGTTGACCAAGCGAGGTTCAAAGTCCAGCTCAGCTCTTACCAGCTGCTTTGGATAAGACTCTTCGCATTTCTGAGTCTTGATTTTCTCATCTATAAAGTGGGGATAGTGATAGATATCCAGAGGGTAGCTGTGAGAATAAAAGAAATAATACTTGGCAAATATTAAGTGCTCAATAAATTTTAGCTATTATCATTATTATTGGAGCCCTGGTGGCGCAGTGGTTAAGAGCTCAGCTGCTAACCAAAAGGTTGGCAGTTCAAATCCACCAGCTACTCCTTGGAAACCCTATGGGGCAGTTCTACCGTGTCCTGTGGGGTCGCTATGAGTCAGAATCGACTCCATGGCAATAGGTTTGGTTTTGATTTTATTATTATCGTTAGTAGTATGTAAACAGTAGTATGTACATTAAAAAAAAAATGTACATAGCTGTTATTATATAACTGTAAATTATAGTTTTAGAAAATCTTACTGTGTTTTACAGCTACTTTTTATGAATAAAATAAGGAAAATAAGTGATATTTGGACTGCAGTTGTTTAAAAAAACTCTTAAAATGCAAATGTCAGACTGTTGTTCTAACGAGAACATGGTAGCATTGGGTTAGTCTGTGGCTCATTCGTTGGCTTGGAAGCTGCTTTCACTGTTGTGCTGCACTGAGGGCCCTCGAGATGGAGAGAGTAGCAGGTGAACCAGGAATTCTTGCATGGTACCCCAAATCTATCAGGTGATAAAAGGTGCCTGTAAATGCTCAGTGTTGGTATCACACACTTTTCTCAGGGGAAATGAAGAAAATGTTCCCCAAAGATAAACCCTAGGGTGGTAGTAAATAAAAAAAAGTAAATAGCCCTCCTTAAATGACTAACAGCTCTTATGCCAAAGAAGTTTGGGCGGTGTCTATCTCAGGATATCAGTTTGTCAGTGGAAGAAAGCATAATTTTCTGCAACTAGACTGCGTTGCTAGTTTGCTGACATGGGATTAGAGTTTGAAAAACAGCAACTGCTAGTACTAAATATTTTTCAGAAAGTCATCTTTCAAATAAAATCTGTTGCTGTTGAGTGGATTCCGACTCATAGTGACCCTGTAGGACAGAGTAGAACTGCCCCATAGGATTTCCAAGGAGTGCCTTGTGGATTTGAACTGCTGACCTTTTGGTTAGCAGCCGAGCTCTTAACCACTGTACCACCACCTTTCAAATAGTTATTCTAAAATATTTTCTCTCCCTATTGCACCTGTAACACACATAGCAGTATCTTCTCTCTACCAAATTTCCTTGTGTCACTCCGCCCTTTTACTGTCAAATTCATTGAACATCTGCATCAAACAGGATCTGCATGAGCCATTTGATTCCTGATGAGAAGAAATATAGAACAAATGAGTATGAGTCTTTTCTTTTATAGGCCAAAGCTTACCTGCAGATTGCTGAAGAAGTGGTGAGAAGATTGCCCCCTCCTCCAGAATGATTCTTCAGATGTCCTGGAACTTGATGCGATGGCTTTCAGATATCAGCAGGGTGGTGTTGGAATCTGTAGAAATTATAACAGTCATTTGTTGTATTGCTAAGGAAATAATGTCTTATTTTTAGGTTTGATTTGCTGAACAACCATTTACAAATAAAATTTTTATGTAACAACAGTAACATGTAGTCATGTTTTTTGAAAGCTGATGTGTACCAAGTCCAGCTGCACAGAACTGCAATTTATTTTATTGAGCTGCCATCTGAGGAATCATGAGTTTGTGATGTCACAAGCCCAACCCTCAGTTCAGAAGAGAACTGTGTACTTTTTGTAGGGCAATAGAGTTAGTCATTTCTAGGATTTACTAAATTTGAACATAAGTGTGACACCTCACCACCGGGCTCTTTGGTCTGGGTTTAAATCCTGCTGCTAATAGTATCTTGGACAAGTTCGTAATAGAGATGAATCTCTGCTTCTTCATCTGGACCAGACTCTATCCCAGATTTAACAAATCTGAGTCTTCAAGAGTGAGGCCTGGACATGTGTATTTTTAACAAGATTATGATGACGATTTTGGTGATGATTCTGATGGCAATAATAATAGCTAACATTGATCAAGTGCTTTCTGTATGACCTAGTAGTTTATCTTCCTTTAGTATGAGTCAGGTACTATTGTTATTTCCATTTTACAGATGAGGGGTCTGAGGCATGGAAAAGTTAAGTGCCTTGCTGAAGATTATTCTTCTATGGAATTGGGATTTGAACTTGGGCAACTAGATACTGGATTCTTCCTTTTGTAAACCAAAAGAAAAAGGGCGTTGTTAATTTCAAAAGAGGGATGTAGTATTCAGCATTTCCTAATTTTTTGGGGGCATTTGACCATGAAATTCTTTCTTTAAAAGGAACATTTCCTGGGATTCATGTTGCAAAGAATGCACTTCGAAAAACATGTACTTGTCTAGTTGTGGCTCAGAAGAGTCAGGGACTTCACAAGGTCAAATACCAAGATAGCTGTAAAGCTGCAAGTACTGATAAAAGTGAGTCATTACTTAATCCTCAGTTATAAGAAGGTGGCCTATGACCTTTGGCAAATATCTTGTCCTCCTTCACAATCTAGTTAAGAAGCCAGAAAATTAGGCAAAGAGTTGCATGTCATTAAAAATGTGTTCACACACGTTCACAGAAAAAACCTATACATGAATGTTTATAGAAGCTTTATTTGTAATAGCCAAAAACAACCCAGGTATCTTTTGCTGGATGAATGGTTAAACAAACTGTGGTACATCCGTACCATGAAATACTACTCAGCAATAAAAAGGAACAGACTATCGATGTATGCAACAACCTGGATGAATTGCAGAGAATTATGCTGAGTGAAAAAGCCAATCCTGAAAGGTTATGGACTGTATGATTCCATTTATGTAACATTCTTGAAATGACAAAATTACTGAAAGGGAGAACAGATTAGTGGTTGCCCCGTGGCAACCACTAAGGAGGGGTGAGGGTGGGGGTTAAGTGGGTGTGGTGATAAGAGGACAACACGAGGGACCTTGTGATGATGGAAATGCTCTATACCTTGACTGTATCTATAACAATGTGATATTGTACTATAGTTTTTCCAGATGTTACTTTTGTGGGGTGTTGGGAAAATTGGGTAAAGAGTACATAGGGTCTCTTATTATTTACAACTACGTATGAATCTATAATTATCTCAAAATTAAAAAGTTTAATTTAAAAAGACATGCTGCTGTAACTGAACTGAAATTCCCTAGATCAAATTGTCCATGCTAATTAATATCATGAATAAAAGTATTTGTGGTAACACGCTATAGTATATCATTCATTACTCTGAGACAGAAGTAATAACTTTAAGTTGCAGATATTTGTCTTTTGTTGTCCCTTTTTATTGCATTGAGCTCTTCTGAATATCAAAAGCAAGTGCTTGAACCAAGCTTAAGTTTACCTGGAAAAAAAATTATTTAAGTAAGCTCCAGTGGTGTTAAAGATTGTGTGCCATAGTTTAATATATCTCATGGAGATACCAAAAAAAAAAAAAAAAACTCATAAATATATCATTTAGAGAAGATACACATATCTTTGCTCCACATATAAATTCCTCTGCCTCCTTCTCTTTCTCCTTCACCTGACTAGTCTCTGCAGATGCTTTAAGGAGTCACTGAAAAAATGCTGGTTAGAGTTTATATGCAGGTTCAGAAGTGGAAGAAAGGGAAGTAGTTGTAAAAGCAAGAACTAAACTTATTCTAAAATTTGGCCTGTGGCAGCCTTTGCTAAGCTTCAAAGAGCTGACTTCAAAGATAGATTCTCAAGCTCAGCTAGTCTGCCTATTGTTGGGGGTAATATTTATTACTCATTCTTCACATCTCCATAGAATATAGGGAATTTTCATGAAGAGAAAGCTTTTTTTTTTCTTTTTAATCCAGAAGAGAAAGCTATGGGAGGAATATCTTTAGCTGCTCTCTGCTTCCTCACTCAATTTCCAGGGATAATGAGGTGACTCACCTGATGGGTGGATTTCTTCCTGTCTACATTTCTCTGATTTCAGCCATATTCTGAGCTTTCTGAGGTAGGCTCTGCTCCAGCAGGGAAGGTTAAAGTTGTCCATCTCCGCCTCAGACTGATGGACTAGTCCATCTAATTTAGGGGTAGGGATTTTGTGGCCCATGTGGTCATATATCCTCTGATCTAACTTTTGTAAGTAATAAATCTATTATTTTTACCTTTATCTGAATTCTGTGTCTCTCAGTTCCAAACAGGGGAAGAATCCTCCACCTCCACCACATCCCAAGAAAACATAAATTACATTTATAGAATCCTAGGAAGTTAGCACTGAAGCATATTTTAGAGTTCAGATAGTCCCACCATTCCATTTGAAGCATCTCTAGTCAAAAGCAAGTTCCCCGGAAGCTAGACTTTTTTTTCTTTTTCGCAGGGGGGAGGATTTTTTTTTTTTTTTGGTGAAGTATAACATATACAATAAAGGACAGAAGACATATGTGTACAGCTCAATTACTGATCACAAAGTGAACACCCATGTAATTGCCAACTAAGTTAAGAAGTACAACACTGCCAAGCATCCCAGAAGCCCCATTTTGTTCCCAATCACTACCCACTTCATCCCTTATCAAATTAATCAGACACTAATGGTTTAACATCTAAGTCAGTATCCCTAAATATTATAGTTTTGCCTATTTTTTTACATTTGTATGAAATGGAATTATACAGTATGTATTCTTTTGAGCTGCCAGTTTAGCTCTGTTTCTAAGATCTATCATTATTTTTGTATGTAGTTGTGTTTTCATGTTCTTTGCAGTAGAATATTTCATTGTTGGAATATAGACAAATTATCCATTGTACTCTAAATCCACAGTAACAGATAAATAATCCCTTTGAGCTCATCAGTAGATTCTACACAGATGAGGAGTCAATGAACTTGAGATAGGTAAACAGGAACTATCCAAATTGAAGCGCAAAACTAATTTTTAATAAAATTATGCAAGAGATGGGGAAAATATCAAAAAGTCTATATGTGATTAGAATTTCATAAGGAGAAGAGGGAAGGCAGAGAGAGATAATGGCTAAGAATTTTTTTCTAATGGCTAAGAATTTTTTTTTTAATAATAATAAAAGGCATCAAACCAAGGAATTCAGGAAGCTCAGAAACCCCCAAGTGAGGTATTAAGTATCTAGATACATTGTGTTGAAACTTCAGAAAAACAAAGGTAGAGAGGAAATCTTGAAGGATGTAAGAGAAAAAATTTGTTACATTCAGAGGGACAAAAATAAGACCTGCTATAAATGGGGCAGTTCTACTCTGTCCTATAGGGTCTCTATGAGTAGGAATCGACTCGATGGCACTGGGTGGGTATGCAGGCCAGAAGACAATGGAATGACATTTTTAAAGTGCTGAAATTAAAACAAGCAAAGAAAAACTGTCAATCCAGAATTCTGTACCAATGAAAATAACATTCAAGAAAGACTTTTCAGTAAAATCTAAGAAAATTCATTAACAGCAGACTATATTACAAGAAATGTTACAGGAAGTTCTGCAGTTAGAAGGAACCTTTATCTACATAAAGAAATGAAGATCTCTGAGAATGGTTAAAATAAAGATAAGTGTAAAAGATACTTATTGTCTTATTTTTAATCATTCTAAAAGATGCCTGACTAAACTAAAAAATAATAGCAATATATCGTGGGTTTATAGCATGTATAAAAGTAAAATACATGAAAACAATAGCACAAAAGATGGGAGGGATGTACTGCGGTATACTGTGAAAAGTTCTTACACTATTTGAGGGCTCGTATATAAAAAAGAGTGGTTAAAGCTATACATCGGAAATTTAAAATGACTACTAACCTTTTTTAAATTAGATTAAAAATAAGTCATTAATGGAGATGAAATGGAATTGTAAGAAAATATTTAATCCAAAAGCAAGCAGAAATAGAGGGAGAAAAAAAGCAAAGAACGGATGGAACAAATAGAAAATAGCTAATAAGATGGCAGACATTCTCTCAACAAAATAAAATTAGGTGCATATAAGAAGATGGCAGATTTTAATCCAAGCACATTAATAGTTACAATAAATTTAAATGTTCAAGGAGGCGAGCCAACACAGCACTATAGACAGAAGCACCACACCGTCACTCCACATCAAAGACTCAAAAAACTAAGTAAAACAGAGACAAACATCAACCCTGGAATCCTAAGCATCAAATGAAGAGATAACCAACTGGGGTCTTAAAAGCTAGTGAGTGGCCATCTAAGATGCATCAATTGGTCCCAACCCACCTGGAACAAAGGAGAATGAAGAACACCAAAGACACAAGGAAAGTATTAGCCCAAGGGACAGACAGAAAGGACCACATAAGAGACTCCATCAGCCTGAGACCAGAAGAACTAGATAGTGCCCAGGTACCACCAATGACCGCCCAGACAGGGAACACAAAAGACAGCCCCTGACGGAGCAGGAGAAAAGTGGGGTGCAGAACTCAAATTCTAGTATAAAGACCAGACTTAATGGTCTGACTAAGACCAGAGGAACCCCAGAAGACATGACCCCCCAGACTATCTGTTAACCCAGAACTAAAACCATTTCCAAAGCCAACTCTTCAGACAAAAATTAGACTGGACTATAAGACATAAAAAGATAGTCATGAAGTGTGTACTTCTTAGTTCAAGTAGGTACATGAGACTAAATGGGCACTTCTTGTCCAGAGGTGAGATGAGAAGGCAGAAAGGGACAGGAGCTGGTGGAATGAACATGGGAAATCCAGAGTGGAATGGAGGAGTGTTCTGTTACATTATAGGGAGAGCAACTGGGGTCACGTGATATGTGTGTATAAATTTTTGTATGAGAAACTAACTTGAGCTGTAAACTTTCACTTGAAGCACATACACAAAACCTCATCCAGGCGCCAAATGGAATAAGAAACTGACGAGAACAGACAACAAAGAGAGATACAGAGTGGAGGTCCCTTATCACTTAATGCAGCACGAATTCACCATCTTGGACTCCTGTCAGAGATTGACAGACAGACAGTATGGGAAAGCAGCTTCACAGAGCTCCCAACAGGAGGCAGAGCCTCTGCTGGACCTGCTCTGCTGCACCAGAGCTGAGCAACTGGCCCTGCCCATTGGACAAGGTGGTGAGAAATATTGTGCCCTCAAATGAGCAAACAAGAAATGCACAGCCTGCTTGCTCAGACATAACCAAATAAGACACCAAGATGAAAAAACAAATGTACAATCAATAAATGAAAAAAAAAAAACTACTGAATGTCCTGAAGACAGCAGACAATATAGAAAAAAAATATGTGTATGTATATCTATAAAGGACAGGATGGTTCCAGTAGGCATCCAAAGGAAAACACCACATGACTTTCCAGTAGAAGAAAAGGTATTGGAACTACACAATAATAAAAAAAAAAAAAAAAAATAGGGAATATAAATCTCTAATAATGTGAGCTATCCAAGAGTTGGAGGAAAAAGCAGACAAAAATGGGGAAAAAATAGGCAAAGTCATGGAAAGACAGACAAGACAATGGAAGAATTCAGGAAAATAATACAGGAACAAAATGTCAAAATAAATTCACAACTAGAAATCATACAAAAACAGCAATTAGACATCCAAAAAATAAACAAGATTTCAGAAATGGGCAGTGTCATAGAAGGTCTGCGGAGTAGGTTTGAAACAATGGAAGACAGGATCCATGAAATTGAAGACAATAATTTTGTATGAGAAACTAGAGCTGTAAATTTTCACTTAAAGCACACACACACACAAAAACCTCATCCAGGCACCAAATGGAATAAGAAACTGACAAGAGAACAGACAACAAGGAGAGATACAGAGCAGAGGTCCCCTATCACTTAATGCTCACTTTGTTTTGAGGAAAAATCAGAAAAAAGAACAAAGAAAAATGAAGAAACGCTGAGAATGATATGGGATACAATCAAAAGCAAAAATTTGCGAGTGATAGGAGTTCCAGAACAGAGGGAAAAAATGGAAAACACAGAGAGGGTCTTGAAGAATTGCTGGCAGAAAACTTCCCTAATATCATGAAAGATGAAAAGCTGACCATCCAAGAAGCTCAACAAACCCCATATACAATAGACCCCCAGAAGAAAATTACCAAGGCATATCATAATCACAGTCACTAAAACCGAAGACAAGGAAAGAATCCTGAGAGCAGCTCATGAAAAACGAAAAGCCACATTCAGAGGGGAAATAATAAGACTAAGTAAGCTGTGATTACCTGGCAGAAACCGTGCAGGCAAGAAGGCAGTGGGATGATACATATAAAACCTTGAAAGAAAAAGAATTACCAACCAAGAATAATATATACTGCAAAACTCTCATTCAAATATGATAGTGAAATTAGGACATTTCCAGATAAAGAGAAATTAAGGGAATATGTAAAAACCAAACCAAACTTACAAGAATTATTAAAGGAAGTCCTTAGTTTTGAGAACAAACAACATCAGACAACAGCCTGAATCAGGGACACAAGATCACACCAGCCAGATACCAGCCTAAGGAATGAACTCGCAAGGATTAATCAAAACTAAAAGATTTACAACAGGAAACTTGAGAGGTTAATCTGTAAATGACAACAACATCAGAACAATAAAAGAAGGAATAAATGGTGTAGGTATAGAACTTTCTAAGGAAAAGGAAGGCAAAGCTATGCCAAGTAATAAAAGACTGGTTCAAACATAGGAAGATAAGGGTAAATTTCAAGGTAATGACAAAGTTAACAAACCTACTCATCAAAATAAAGAAGAAAAAAAAGTTGCAATAAAAACAAAATCTACAAAAGCAAAATAAATGAAAAAGAAATCCACAAACAAAAGCAATTCAGCACAAGAGGGAAAGAGGAATAAAGAAAATGTTGCACCGCAAAAAAAGCACTACAAAATGACAGCAATAAACTCACACCTATCAATAATTACACTGAACATAAATGGCCTAAATGCACCCATAAAGAGACAGAGTAACAGAATGGATTAAAAATGAAACCTATCAATATGCTATGCACAAGAGACACAACTTAGAAATAAAGATGTAAATTTATTCAAAATCAGATGATGGAAAAAATTACACCAAGCAAACAGCTACCAAAAAAGAGCAGGAATAGCAATTCTAATCTCAGATAAAATAGACTTTAAAACAAAATCCACCATAAAAGACAAAAAAGGGCATTATATAATGATTAAAGGAACAGTCCATCCTGAAGACATAACCATAATATCTATGCACCCAATGACAGGGCTCCAAAATACATAAAACAAATTTCTAACAACACTGAAAAGAGAAATTGACAGTTCCACAAGAATAGTAGGAGACTTCAGCACACCACTCTTGGTAAAGAACAAAACATCTAGAAAGAAACTCAGCAAAGATACAGAGAATCTAAAGGCCATAATCAGCCAACTTGACCTCATAAACATATAGAAAACTCCACCGAACGGTTGCAAAGTACACATTCTTTTCCAACACACATGGAACGTTCTCCAGAATAGACCACATCTTAGGCCCCAAAGCAACCCTCAACAAAATCCAAAACATTGAGATACTACAAAGTGTCTTCTCTGATCACAATGCCATCAAAGTAGAAATTAACAGCAGGGAGTGCAAGGAAAAAAAAAAAATCATGTACATGGAAACTAACACCCTGCCTAAAAACCACTGGGTAATATAGATGGGATCAAAAAATTTCTAGAATCAAATGAAAATGAAAACACATCATACCAAAACCTTTGGACACAGCAAAGGCAGTGCTCAGAGGTCAATTTATAGCAATAACTGCACAAATCAAAAAAGAAAAAAGTGACAAAATCAAAACATTTGCTACACAACTCAAATAGAGAACAGCACAAGAAGTCCACAGCCACCAGAAGAAAGGAAACAATAAAGATCAGAGCAGAAATAAATAAAATAGAGAACAGAAAAACAATAGACTCAACAAAACCAAAAGTTGGTTCTTCAAAAGAATCAACAAAATCAACAAACCACTGGCGAATTGACAAAAGAAAAACAGAAGAGAAAGCAAATAACCCAAATAAGACATGAAATGGGGGACATGACAACAGACTGAACTGAAATAAAAAAGAACATAACAGAGTATTATGAAAAACTATACTTCAACAAATTTGAAAACCTAGCGGAAATGGACAGATTTCTAGAAACACACCACATACCCAAACTAACACAAACTGATGTTGAAAATCTGAACAGACCCATTATAAGAGAAGAGATTGAAAAAGTATTTTACCCCCCCCCACCACCACACACACAAAAGCCCTGGCCCAGATGGCTTCACTGAAGAATTCTACCAAATATTCAGATTTTACACTAATACACTAGTACTACACAAATTATTTCAGAACATAGAAAAGGAAAGGATACTTACAAATTCATTCTATGAAGCTAGCATAACCCTGATACTAAAACCAAAGACACCACAAAAGAAGAGAAGTACAGACCAATATCTCTCATGAATATAGATGCAAAAATTCTCAACAAAACCCTAGCCAATAGAATTCAGCATCGTATCAAAAAAATAACACACCACAACAAAGTGGGATTCATACCAGCTGTGCAAAGATGATTCAACATTAGAAAATCAATCAACATAATCTACCACATGAATAAAAGGAAAGAAAAGAATCAGATGATCATCTCAAACAACACAAAAAAGGCATTCCACAAAGTCCAATACCCATTCCTTATAAAACTCTCAATAAAATAAATATAGAAGGGAAATTTCTCAACTTAATAAAGCACATCTATACAAAACCAACAGCCAATGTCATTCTTGATGGAGAGAGGATGAAAACATTCCCATTGAGAACAGGAACAAGACAAGAATGCCCTTTATCCCTCTCCTATTTAACATCATGCTGAAAGTCCTAGCTAGAGCAGTAAGACAAGAAAAAGAAATAAAAGGTATCCAAATTGGTAATGAAGAAATTAAACTGTCCCTATTTGTGGATAATATGATACTATACATAGAAAACCCAAAGACTCCATGAGAAAACTACTGGCATGAATAGATTCACCAGAGTCGCAGGATACAAGATAAACATACAAAAATCAGTTGGATCCCTATACACCAGTAAGGAGAACGATGAAAAGGAAATCAGGAAAACAATACCATTTATAATAGCCCCTAAAAAAAAAAAAAACAACAAAATACTTAGGAATAAATCTAACCAGGGATGTAAAAGATGTATACAGAGAAAACTACAAAACACTACTGCAAGAAACCAAAAGATCTACATAAATGGGAAAACATACCATGCTCATGGATAGGTAGACTCAATATTGTGAAAATGACAATTCTACCCAAAGTGATTTACAAATACAATGCAATCCCGATCCAAATACCAACAACATCTTTATAGAGATGAAAAAATTAGTCATTAACTTTATATGGAAAGGGAAGAGGCCCTGGATACACTATTGAAGAAGTAGAAGAAGGTAGAATGACTTGCACTACCTGACCTTAGAAGCTTCTATACAGCTACGATAGTCAAAACAGCCTGGTACTGGTACAACAACAGATACATTGACCAGTGAAACACAGTTGAGAACCCACATGTAAACCCATCCACCTACAGTCATATGATCTTTGACAAGGGCCCAAAGTCCATCAAATGGAAAAAAGTCAGTCTTTTTAACAAATGGTGCTGGCAAAACTGGATGTCAATCTGCAAAAAAATGAAACAGAACCCATACCTCACTCCATACATAAAAACTAATTCAAAATGGATCAAAGACCTAAATGTACAACCAAAAACTATAAAGATCAGAAAAGAAAAAAATAGAATCAACGCTAGAGGCCTTAATACATGGCTTAACAGGATATAAACCATAACTAACAACAATAAGCTAGATAATTGGGATCTTCTAAAAATTAAACACTCGTGCTCATCAAAAGACTTCACTAAAAGAGTAAAAACAGAGCCTACAGACCGGGAAAAAAATTTGGCTATTACAAATCCGACAAAGATCTAATCTCTAAGATCTACAGGAAAATCCAACACCTCTACAACAAAAAGACAAATAACCCACTTAAAAAAATGGGCAAAGGAAATGAACACTTTACCCAAAGAAGACATTCAAGAGGCTAACAGACACATGAGGAAATGCTTGCAATCATTAGCCATTAGAGAAATGCAAATCAAAACCACAATGAGATACCACCTCACCCCGGCATTACTGGCACAAAAAAAAAAAAAAACAAAAAAAAAAACACCAGGAAATAACAAATGTTGGAGATACTTCGAGGAGATCAAAAACTCTTAAGTACTGCTGATGGGAATGCAAAATGATGCAACCATTTTGGAAAATGATATGGTGCTCCCTTAGAAAGCTAGAAATAGAAATGCCATATGATCCAGCAATTCCATTCCTAGAAATAAATATCCTAGAGAAATAAGAGTTGTCACACAAATAGATGTATGCACAGCCATGTTCGCTGCAGCATTGTTCACAATAGCAAAAAAGATGGAAACAACCTAGATGCCCATCAACAGAAGAATGGATAAACAAACTATGGTACATACACACAATGGAGTATTATGCAACAATAAAGTACAATGATGAATCTGCAAAGCATCTCATAACGTGGATGAATCTGGAGGACATTATGCTAAGTGAAATAAGTTAATCACAAAAGGACAAATAATGTATGAGACCACTACTATAAAAATTCACAAAAAGGTTCACACACAAAAAGAAACAATCTTTGACGGTTACAAGGAAGAGGACGGGTGGGATGGAAAAAAAACTAAATAGACAATAGGTAAGTGGTAACTTTGAAGGGTAAGACAGTACACAATACTGGGGAAGCCAGCACAGCTTGTCAAGGCAAGGTCATGTAAGCTCATAGGCACATCCAAACTCCATGAGGGACTGAATTGCTGGGCTGAGGGCTGTGGGGACCATGGTCTCGGGGAACATCTAGCTCAACTGGCATAACGGTTTATAAAGAAGATATTCTACATTCGACTTTGGTGAATAGCGTCCAGGATCTTAAAAGCTTGTGAACAACCATCTAAGATATTCCACTGATCTTACCCCTTCGGGAGCAAGGGAAAATGAAGAAAACTAAAGACACAAGGGAAAGATTGGTGCAAAGAACTAATGAACCACAACTACCACAGCCTCTACCAGATGTCCAGTACAACTAGATGGTGCCCAGCTACCACCACCAACTGCTCTGACAGGGATCACAATAGAGGGTCCTGGATAGGGCTGGAGAAAAATGTAGAACAAAATTCTACACAAAAAAAGACCAGATTTACTGGCCTGACAGAGACTGGAGAAACCTCAAGAGTAGGGCCCCCAGATGTCCTTTAGCTCAGTAATGAAGTCACTCCTGAGGTTCACCTTTCAGCCAAACATTGGATAGGCTCATAAATGAGACTAAAGGGGTACACCAGCTCAGGGGCAAGAACTGGAAGGCAGGAGGGGGCAAGAAAGCTGATAGTAGGGAGCTCCAGGTCAAGAAGAGAGTGTTGACATGTCATGGGGTTGGTAACCAATGTCACAAAACAATATGTGTACTGTTTAATGAGAAACTAGTTTGTTCTGTAAACCTTCATCTAAAGTACAATAAAAAAAATGTTCAAAACATACTAATTAAAAGAGAATGTCAGATTGGATAAAAAAGCAAGAGTCTACTATATACTGTCTAAAAGAATCAATTTTAAATATAAAGACACAAACATTAAAAGTAAAAGGATAGAAAATATATACATTCCAATTATTAATCAGAACAGAGTTGGAGTTGCTAGAATAATATCAGACATGGTAGACTTGAGAACAAGGAACATTAACAAGGAAAAAGAGAAACATTACATGATAATGAACTTGTTAAATATCCAAGAAGATATATATAACAATCCTAAAAGTGTATGCATCTAACAAAAGAGCTTCAAAATATAGGCAGTAAAAATTGATAGAACTAGAACTAAAAAAGGCAAATTCATAGCTCAACATTTCTCTGTCAGTAATGTTCTGTCTCTATGGGAAAAAAAAGATGACAGAAAATCGTAAGGATTAGAAAACTTGAAGGATGCTAACAACCAAAATTTATAGATCACCCCACTCCAAAACAACAGAATACAGTTTTCAAGTGCTTGTGGGACATTCACCAAGATAGACCACCTTCTAGGCCCTAAAACATACTTTGAAATATTTAAAATAATTCAAATCATATAAAGTATCTTCTGTGACCATAACAGAAGTTAGTAACAAAAACATACCAAATATTTGGAAATAAAACAATTCTAAATTGCCCATGAGTCAAATAGCAAACAATATCAGAAATTATAAAATATTTGGGACTATCCGGAAATGAAAACAAAATATAACAAAATTTGTGGGATTTAGCTAAAGCTATACTTAGAGGTGGAAGCCCTGGTGGCATAGTGGTTAAGTGCTACGGCTGCTAACCAAAGGGTTAGCAGTTCGAATCCGCCAGGTGCTCTTTGGAAACTCTATGGGGCAGTTCTACTCTGTCCTATAGGGTCTCTATGAGTTGGAATCAACTCAATGGCACCGGGTTTGGTTTTTTGGGTTTGTACTTAGAGGGACTTTTATAGTATTAAATGGTTATATTAGAAAAGAAAAAAATATCTGAAATCTTTGAAGTAATCTTTCATATTAACAGCCTAGAAATAGAAATTATATCTAAAGCAAACAGAAGAGTGAAAATAATAAACATAAGAACGAGAGTCCATAAAATTAAGAAGAAAAGCAGTGAAATCAAAAGCTAGTATTTTGAAAAGATCAATAAAATCGACAAACCTCTAGATTTAGAAGTTAGATATAGAGATTAAGAAAAGAGAGTAAGGAAGAGGACAGAAATTGCCAATATCAAGAATGAAAGAGGGAATATTACTAAGATCCTACAGATATTAAAAGAACAATAGGAAATTTTACAAAACAACTTTATGCCCCCAAAATTGACAACTTAGAAAATGGACAAATTCCTTGAAAGATACTACCCACCATAGCTCACTCAAGAGGAAATATATAACTTCAGTAGTCCTAAATCACTAAAAGAAATGTAATTTGTAGTTAAAAACCAACAACAATAAAAAACTCCAGCCCCAGATGCCTTTACTTGCAACATCTATCTGACATTTAAGGAAGAAATAATCCCCAACTCATTTTATGAAACCAGCATTTCACTGGGTAAAGACACTACAAGAAAGCTACAGGCTGATATCCCTCATAAACATAAACACAAAAATCCTCAACAACGTATTATTTAATTGAATTCAGTATTATATAGAAAGAATAATACATTGTGACCAATAGGGTATTATTTTGGTAATGCAAGGTTGGTTCAACATTTGGAAATCAATCAGTACAAACAGCAGACTAAAGAAGAAAACCCATATGTTTATCTCAACAGATGCAGAAAAAGCGTCTATTATGATAAAAATTCTCAGCAAACTAGGCATAGAAGGCAATTTTTTCAACCTGATAAAAGGCAATTACAAAAAACCTATAGCTAGCATCATACATAATAGTGAAAGACTGACTGCTTTCCCCTAAAATTGGGAACAAGGCAAGAATGGCCAAGCTCACCGCTTTTATTCAGCATCTCACTGGAGGAAATACAGAGGGTAGAGTAAACCCCATACAATTTTGAAAGAGAGGGTTAGAGTTGGAGGACTTTCACTACCTGACTTCAAGACTTATTATAAAGCTGTCGTAATTAAGACTGAGGTATTGGTATAAAGATAGATATGTAGAACCATGAAACAGACTAGAGAGTTCAGAAATAGTAACACACATGTATGATAAATTGATTTGCAACAAAGAGGTCAAGGCAATTCAGCGAGGAATGGATAATCTTTTCAATAACAGTGCTGAAATAACTGAACATCTTTTGCAAAGATATGAACTTCTCCCTATACTTTACACATGTACAAACGTTAACTCAAAATGGAGCATAGACCTAAATGTAAAATCTAAAACTATGAAACTTCTAGGAGAGAATCTTCATGATCTTGAGATTGGCAAATACTTTTTAAACAGGACACAAAAATCACTACGTAACGATGGAAGAAAAAATCGAGAATTCGTACTTCATCAAAATTAAAACTTAGCTGTTTGAAAGACACAGTTAAGAAAATTAGAAGACATCTTATAGACTTGGAGAAAACATTTGCAAAATACATATCTGGCAAATAATTTGTATCTAAAATATATAAAGAATTCTGGTAACCCAATAAGAAGACAAATAACCCAATTTAAAAGTGGGCAAAAAATTTGAATGGACACGTCACCAAAGAGAGACCATTGGCCAATAATAAGCACATGAAAAAATGTTCAACAAGGGGCGGAGCCAAGATGGCGGACTAGGCAGACGTTACCTCGGATCCCTCTTACAACAAAGACACGGAAAAACAAGTGAATCGATCACATACATAACAATCTACGAACCCTGAACAACAAACACAGATTTAGAGACGGAGAACGAACTAATACGGGGAAGCAGCGATTGTTTCCAGAGCCTGGAGCCAGCGTACCAGTCAGGTACGGCACAAGCACAGAGACCTGCTCCACCCCCCTGAACTAACCCCGGGAGGGGGACCAGCCGGTTCCACGGGCGGCGTGGGACGCAGCCGGTAGGAGAAGTCCCCGGGAGGCAGTGACTGATCTTGGAGCAGAAAGAGCAGCATCCGAGCCGGGGAACCGTCCTGCAGGGATTTGGACTGCACGCAGGTACGCCATAAACACGGAGAGTTGCTCCACCCCCTGAACTAACCCCGGGAAGGGGACCAGCCGGGTCGCGCGGGCGGCGTGGGACGCAGCCGGTAGGAGAAGTCCCCGGGAGGCAGCGACTGGTATTGGAGTGGGGAGAACAGCGTTCCAGCCAGGACACTCGGTCGCGGCACAAGCACAGGGAGCTACTCCACCCATCTGAACTAACCCCGGGAGGGGGCCCACCTAGATCACGGGGGCGGCACGGCCACGCGGCTGGAGAGACGAGAAGTCCCCGGGAGGCAGCGACTGATTTTGGAGTCGAGAGTGCACCGTCCCAGTAGGGGAGCCTTGACGCTGGGCGTGGGGCTGGAAGCGGAGGATCTGACCGTGACTCCAGCGGGCCAGACCCCCGGGGGCAATCTCCACACAGCCAGCACACATAGGCGACGCGCCCGCGGGAATCTCAGATATAACAGTCATTCCAAGCAAGACAAGCAACTCTGGCTATATTCTGAGGTGCTACTCTCCTATCTCTCTGTTCCCTCCCCCACCCTTCCCAGGCGGCTTCATTAACATCTGAATAGCCTGAGCCAAAGGGAGAACTCTGATAGGGATCTGACTGCAGTTTTTTTTCAGCGGATTTTCTGGAAAAACTAGTTTCCCAGTGATGGCTCGGAGACAACAATCCATATCAAACCACTTAAAGAAGCAGACCGGGACAGCTTCTCCAACCCCCCAAACAAAAGAATCAAAATCTTTCCCAAATGAAGATACAATTTTGGAATTATCAGATACAGAATATAAAAAACTAATTTACAGAATGCTTAATGATATCACAAATGAAATTAGGATATCTGCAGAAAAAGCCAAGGAACACACTGATAAAACTGTTGAAGAACTCAAAAAGATTATTCAAGAACATACTGGAAAAATTAATAAGTTGCAAGAATCCATAGAAAGACAACATGTAGAAATCCAAAAGATTAACAATAAAATAACAGAATTAGACAACGTAATAGGAAGTCAGAGAAGCAGACTCGAGCAATTAGAATGCAGACTGGGACATCTGGAGGACCAGGGAATCAACACCAACATAGCTGAAAAAAAATCAGATAAAAGAATTAAAAAAAATGAAGAAACCCTAAGAATTATGTGGGACTCTATCAAGAAGGATAACCTGCGGGTGATTGGAGTCCCAGAACAGGGAGGGGGGACAGAAAACACAGAGAAAATAGTTGAAGAACTTCTGACAGAAAACTTCCCTGACATCATGAAAGACGAAAGGATATCTATCCAAGATGCTCATCGAACCCCATTTAAGATTGATCCAAAAAGAAAAACACCAAGACATATTATCATCAAACTCGCCAAAACCAAAGACAAAAAGAAAATTTTAAAAGCAGCCAGGGAGAAAAGAAAGGTTTCCTTCAAGGGAGAATCAATAAGAATATGTTCTGACTACTCAGCAGAAACCATGCAGGCAAGAAGGGAATGGGACGACATATACAGAACACTGAAGGAGAAAAACTGCCAGCCAAGGATCATATATCCAGCAAAACTCTCTCTGAAATATGAAGGCGAAATTAAGATATTTACAGACAAACACAAGTTTAGAGAATTTGCAAAAACCAAACCAAAGCTACAAGAAATACTAAAGGATATTGTTTGGTCAGAGAACCAATAATATCAGATATCAGCACAACACAAGGTCACAAAACAGAACGTCCTGATATCAACTCAAATAGGGAAATCACAAAAACAAACAAATTAAGGTTAATTAAAAAAAAAAAAAAATACACATAACAGGGAATCATGGAAGTCAATAGGTAAAAGATCACAATAATCAAAAAGAGGGACTAAATACAGGAGGCATTGAACTGCCATATGGAGAGTGATACAAGGCGATATAGAACAATACAAGTTAGGTTTTTACTTAGAAAAATAGGGGTATATAATGAGGTAACCACAAAAAGGTATAACAACTCTATAACTCAAGACAAAAACCAAGAAAAACGTAACGACTCAACTAACATAAAGTCAAACACTATGAAAATGAGGATCTCACAATTTACTAAGAAAAACGCCTCAGCACAAAAAAGTATGTGGAAAAATGAAATTGTCAACAACACACATAAAAAGGCATCAAAATGACAGCACTAAAAACTTATTTATCTATAATTACCCTGAATGTAAATGGACTAAATGCACCAATAAAGAGACAGAGAGTCACAGACTGGATAAAGAAACACGATCCATCTATATGCTGCCTACAAGAGACACACCTTAGACTTAGAGACTCAAACAAACTAAAACTCAAAGGATGGAAAAAAGTATATCAAGCAAACAATAAGCAAAAAAGAAGAGGAGTAGCAATATTAATTTCTGACAAAATAGACTTTAGACTTAAATCCACCACAAAGGATAAAGAAGGACACTATATAATGATAAAAGGGACAATTGATCAGGAAGACATAACCATATTAAATATTTACGCACCCAATGACAGGGCTGCAAGATACATAAATCAAATTTTAACAGAACTGAAAAGCGAGATAGATACCTCCACAATTATAGTAGGAGACTTCAACACACCACTTTCGGAGAAGGACAGGACATCCAGTAAGAAGCTCAACAGAGACACGGAAGATCTAATTACAACAATCAACCAACTTGACCTCATTGACTTATACAGAACTCTCCACCCAACTGCTGCAAAATATACTTTTTTTTCTAGCGCACATGGAACATTCTCTAGAATAGACCACATATTAGGTCATAAAACAAACCTTTGCAGAGTCCAAAACATCGAAATATTACAAAGCATCTTCTCAGATCACAAGGCAATAAAACTAGAGATCAATAACAGAAAAACGAGGGAAAAGAAATCAAATACTTGGAAAATGAACAATACCCTCCTGAAAAAAGACTGGGTTATAGAAGACATCAAGGAGGGAATAAGGAAATTCATAGAAAGCAACGAGAATGAAAATACTTCCTATCAAAACCTCTGGGACACAGCAAAAGCAGTGCTCAGAGGCCAATTTATATCAATAAATGCACACATACAAAAAGAAGAAAGAGCCAAAATCAGAGAACTGTCCCTACAACTTGAACAAATAGAAAGTGAGCAACAAAAGAATCCATCAGGCACCAGAAGAAAACAAATAATAAAAATTAGAGCTGAACTAAATGAATTAGAGAACAGAAAAACAATTGAAAGAATTAACAAAGCCAAAAGCTGGTTCTTTGAAAAAATTAACAAAATTGATAAACCATTGGCTAGACTGACTAAAGAAATACAGGAAAGGAAACAAATAACCCGAATAAGAAATGAGAAGGACCACATCACAACAGAACCAAATGAAATTAAAAGAATCATTTCAGATTATTATGAAAAATTGTACTCTAACAAATTTGAAAACCTAGAAGAAATGGATGAATTCCTGGAAAAACACTACCTACCTAAACTAACACATTCAGAAGTAGAACAACTAAATAGACCCATAACAAAAAAAGAGATTGAAACGGTAATCAAAAAACTCCCAACAAAAAAAAGTCCTGGCCCGGACGGCTTCACTGCAGAGTTCTACCAAACTTTCAGAGAAGAGTTAACACCACTACTACTAAAGGTATTCCAAAGCATAGAAAATGACGGAATACTACCCAACTCATTCTATGAAGCCACCATCTCCCTGATACCAAAACCAGGTAAAGACATTACAAAAAAAGAAAATTATAGACCTATATCCCTCATGAACATAGATGCAAAAATCCTCAACAAAATTCTAGCCAATAGAATCCAACAACACATCAAAAAAATAATTCACCCTGATCAAGTGGGATTTATACCAGGTATGCAAGGCTGGTTTAATATCAGAAAAACCATTAATGTAATCCATCACATAAATAAAACAAAAGACAAAAACCACATGATCTTATCAATTGATGCAGAAAAGGCATTTGACAAAGTCCAACACCCATTCATGATAAAAACTCTTACCAAAATAGGAATTGAAGGAAAATTCCTCAACATAATAAAGGGCATCTATGCAAAGCCAACAGCCAATGTCACTCTAAATGGAGAGAACCTGAAAGCATTTCCCTTGAGAACAGGAACCAGACAAGGATGCCCTTTATCACCGCTCTTATTCAACATCGTGTTGGAAGTCTTAGCCAGGGCAATCAGGCTAGACAAAGAAATAAAAGGTATCCGGATTGGCAAGGAAGAAGTAAAGTTATCACTATTTGCAGATGACATGATTATATACACAGAAAACCCTAAGGAATCCTCCAGAAAACTACTGAAACTAATAGAAGAGTTTGGCAGAGTCTCAGGTTATAAAATAAACATACAAAAATCACTTGGATTCCTCTACATCAACAAAAAGAACACCGAAGAGGAAATAACCAAATCAATACCATTCACAATAGCCCCCAAGAAGATAAGATACTTAGGAATAAATCTTACCAAGGATGTAAAAGACCTATACAAAGAAAACTACAAAGCTCTACTACAAGAAATTCAAAAGGACATACTTAAGTGGAAAAACATACCTTGCTCATGGATAGGAAGACTTAACATAGTAAAAATGTCTATTCTACCAAAAGCCATCTATACATTTAACGCACTTCCGATCCAAATTCCAATGTCATATTTTAAGGGGATAGAGAAACAAATCACCAATTTCATATGGAACGGAAAGAAGCCCCGGATAAGCAAAGCACTACTGAAAAAGAAGAAGAAAGTGGGAGGCCTCACCTTACCTGACTTCAGAAACTATTATACAGCCACAGTAGTCAAAACAGCCTGGTATTGGTACAACAACAGACACATAGACCAATGGAACAGAATTGAGAACCCAGACATAGATCCATCCACGTATGAGCAGCTGATATTTGACAAAGGACCAGTGTCAATTAACTGGGGAAAAGATAGCCTTTTTAACAAATGGTGCTGGCATAACTGGATATCCATTTGCAAAAAAATGAAACAGGACCCATACCTCACACCATGCACAAAAACTAACTCCAAGTGGATCAAAGACCTAAACATAAAGACTAAAACGATAAAGATCATGGAAGAAAAAATTGGGACAACCCTAGGAGCCCTAATACAAGGTATAAACAGAATACAAAACATTACCAAAAATGATGAAGAGAAACCCGATAACTGGGAGCTCCTAAAAATCAAACACCTATGCTCATCTAAAGACTTCACCAAAAGAGTAAAAAGACCACCTACAGATTGGGAAAGAATTTTCAGCTATGACATCTCCGACCAGCGCCTGATCTCTAAAATCTACATGATTCTGTCAAAACTCAACCACAAAAAGACAAACAACCCAATCAAGAAGTGGGCAAAGGATATGAACACACATTTCTCTAAAGAAGATATTCAGGCAGCCAACAGATACATGAGAAAATGCTCTCGATCATTAGCCATTAGAGAAATGCAAATTAAAACTACGATGAGATTCCATCTCACACCAGCAAGGCTGGCATTAATCCAAAAAACACAAAATAATAAATGTTGGAGAGGCTGCGGAGAGATTGGAACTCTCATACACTGCTGGTGGGAATGTAAAATGGTACAACCACTTTGGAAATCTATCTGGCGTTATCTTAAACAGTTAGAAATAGAACTACCATACAACCCAGAAATCCCACTCCTAGGAATATACCCTAGAGATACAAGAGCCTTCATACAAACAGATATATGCACACCCATGTTTATTGCAGCTCTGTTTACAATAGCAAAAAGTTGGAAGCAACCAAGGTGTCCATCAACGGATGAATGGGTAAATAAATTGTGGTATATTCACACAATGGAATACTACGCATCGATAAAGAACAGTGACGAATCTCTGAAACATTTCATAACATGGAGGAACCTGGAAGGCATTATGCTGAGCGAAATGAGTCAGAGGCAAAAGGACAAATATTGTATAAGACCACTATTATAGGATCTTGAGAAATAGTAAACCTGAGAAGAACACATACTTTTGTGGTTACGAGGGGGGGAGGGAGGGAGGGTGGGAGAGGGTTTTTTATTGATTAATCAGTAGATAAGAACTGCTTTAGGTGAAGGGAAAGACAACACTCAATACATGGAAGGTCAGCTCAATTGGACTGGACCAAAAGGAAAGAAGTTTCCGGGATAAAATGAATGCTTCAAAGGTCAGCGGAGCAAGCGCGGGGGTCTGGGGAACATGGTTTGCGGGGACTTCTAAGTCAATTGGCAAAATAATTCTATTATGAAATCATTCTGCATCCCACTTTGAAATGTGGCGTCTGGGGTCTTAAATGCTAACAAGCAGCCATCTAAGATGCAGCAATTGGTCTCAACCCACCTGGAGCAAAGGAAAATGAAGAACACCAAGCCCACATGACAACTAAGAGCCCGAGAGACAGAAAGGGCCACATGAACCAGAGACCTACATCATCCTGAGACCAGAAGAACTAGTTGGTGCCCGGCCACAATCGATGACTGCCCTGACAGGGAGCTCAGCAGAGGACCCCTGAGGGAGCAGGAGATCAGTGGGATGCAGACCCCAAATTCTCATAACAAGACCAAACTTAATGGTCTGACTGAGACTGGAGGAATCCCGGCGGCCATGCTCCCCAGACCTTCAGTTGACACAGGACAGGAACCATCCCCGAAGACAACTCATCAGAAATGAAAGGGACTGGTCAGCGGGTGGGAGAGAGATGCTGATGAAGAGTGAGCTAATTATATCAGGTGGACACTTGAGATTGTGTTGGCAACTCTTGCCTGGAGGGGGGATGGGAGGATAGAGAGAGAGGGAAGCTGGCAAAATTGTCAAGAAAGGAGAGACTGAAAGGGCTGACTCAAGACGGGGAGAGTAAGTGGGAGTAGGGAGTGAGATGTATGTAAACTTATATGTGACAGACTGATTGGATTTGTAAACGTTCACTGGAAGCTTAATAAAAGTTATTATAAAAAAAAAAAAAAAAAAATCTAAAGCAATAAAGATCATGGAAGAAAAATTAGGGACAACGTTAGGAGCCCTAATACATGGCATAAACAGTGTAGAAAACATTATAAAGAATACAGAAGAAAAACTAGATAACTGGGAGCTCCTAAAAAATCAAACACCTATACTCATCCAAATACTTCACCAAAAGTGTAAAAAGACTACCTACAGACCGGGAGAAAGTTTTTAGCTATGACATTTCTGATCAGCACCTGATCTCTAAAATCTACATGATACTGTAAAAACTCAACTGCAAAAAGACAAATAACACAATTAAAAAATGGGCAAAAGATATGAATAGACACTTCACTAAAGAAGACATTCAGGTAGCTAACAGATATATGAGGAAATGTTCACGATCAGTAGCCATTAGAGAAATATGCAGATCAAAACTACATGAGATTTCATCTCACTCCAATCACTCCAATCGGCTGGCACTAATCCAAAAAACACAAAATAATAAATGTTGGAGAGGCTGTGGAGAGATTGGAACACTTCTACACTGCTGGTGGGAATGTCAAATGGTATAACCACTTTCGAAATTGATTTGGTGCTTCATTAGAAAGCTAGAAATAGAACTACCATACAGTCTAGCAATCCCACTCCTTGGAATATACCCTAGAGAAATAAGAGCCTTTACATGAACAGATATATGCACACCCATGTTTACTGCAGCACTGCTTACAATAGGAAAAAGATAGAAGCAACCAAGGTGTCCATCAGTGGATGAATGGATAAATAAATTATGGTATATTCACACAATGGAATACTATACATCAATAAAGAACAGTGAGGACTCTGTGAAACATTTCATAACATGGAGGAACCTGGAAGGCTTTATGCTGACTGAAATTAGTCAGTTGCAAAAGGACAAATGTTATATAAGACCACTATTATAAGAACTGGAGAAATAGTTTAAACTGAGAAGAAAACATTCTTTTGTGGTTATAAGGGGGGGGAGGGGAAGGAGGGAGGGTGGGAGAAGTACATTCACTAATTAGATAGTAGATAGGAACTACTTTAGGTGAAGGGAAAGACAGAACACAATACAGGGGAGGTCAGCGCAATTGGACTAAACCAAAAGCAAAGAAGTTTCCTGAGTAAACTGAATGCTTCGAAGGCCAGTGTAGCAGGGGCAGGGGTCCGGGGACCATGGTTTTGGGGGACATCTAAGTCAATCGGCATAATAAAATCTATTAAGAAAACATTCTGTACCCCACTTTGAAGAGTGGCATCTAGGGTCTTAAACGCTGGCAAGCAGCCATCTAAGATGCATCAATGTGTCTCAACCCACCTGGATCAAAGGAGAATGAAGTACACCAAGGAGACAAGGTGACTATGAGCCCAAGAGACAGAAAGGGCCACAGGAACCAGCAACTACATCATCCAGAGACCAGAAGAACTAGGTGGTGCCCGGCTACAACCTATGACTGTCCTGACAGGGAACACAACAGAGAACCCCTGAGGGAGCAGGAGAGCAGTGGGATGTAGACTTCAAATTCTCATAAGACTAGACTTAATGGTCTGAATGAAACTAGAAGGACCCGGTGGTCATGGCCCCCAGACCTTCTGTTGGCCCAGGACAGGAACCATTCCTGAAGCCAACTCTTCAGACATAGATTGGACTGGACAATGGGTTGGAGAGGGATGCTGGTGAGGAGTGAGCTTCTTGGATCGGGTGGACACTTGAGACTAAGTTGGCATCTTCTGCCTGGAGGGGAGATGAGAGGGTGGAGGGGGGTTAGAAGCTGGGGAAATGGACACGAAAAGAGAGAGTGGAGGGAGAGAATGGGCTGTCTCATTAGGTGGAGAGTAATTGGGGGTGTGTAGCAAGGTGTATATGGGTTTATGTGTGAGAGACTGACTTAATTTGTAAACTTGCACTTAAAGCAGAATAAAAATTATATGTATAAAAAAAAAAAAAAAAATGTTCAACATCATAAGTCATAAGTGAAATACAAATTAAAACCACAATGTGATACCACTAAATAGTCATTATAAAGGCTACAGTTAAAAAAATTGACCATACCAAGAGTTGGTGACAGTGTGGAGCCACTAACTTTCATACACTATTGGTGGGAATGTGAAATAGTACAACCACTTTGGTAAACAGAATGGTTCATTCTTAAAAAGTTAAAGATGTACTTACCATGTAATCCAACCATTCTGCTCCTACATATTCACCCAAGAGAAACGAAAGCATATATCTACACAAAGACTTATACAAATGTGCTTAGCAACTTTGTTTATAATATCCAAAAGCTGGAAGCAACTCAAATGCTCATCAAAAGGTATATCTGTTATGTCTATAAAATGGGATACTTCTCAGCAATAAAATGGCATGAATTACTGATACAACATGAATGAATCTTAAAATAATAATGAAAGAGGCAGGCAGGAAAGGGTACAACCTGTATAATTCCATTTATATATAATTCTAGAAAATGCAAACTTTACTTGACAAAGTAGATCAGTAGTTGCATGGAGACAAGTATAGGGGAAGGGTGCAGAGGAAGGGTGGATTAAAAGGAAAAGAGGAAATTTGGAAGTGATAAAATGTTTCATTACCTTGATTATGGTGATAGTTTCATGGGTATATAAATAGGTCAGAACTCATCAAACGGTACATTTTATGTAGTTTATTGTACATCAGTTATACTTCAATAAAGCTGTAAAAAAAAAAAATGATGCACCAATGCATTGCTTCCTGATATTGAATTATATTTTTCAGAATAGCATTCTTAGAAGTTCAAAAAAAAAAAAAAAAGTAGTTGCCATTGAGTGGATTCCAATTCATGGTGACCACATGTGTGCCAGGGTAGAACTGTGCTCCACAGACTTTTCATTGCTGTGACCTTTAAGAAATAGATCACCAGGACCTTCTTCCAAGGTGCCTCTGGGTGGGTTAGAATTGCCAACCTTTCGGTCAACAACTGAGTGGTTAACTGTTTGCACCACCCAGGGGCACCTATAAGAAGTTAATCCTTTTTAAATGCCTGCCTGAAATGTTGCATTTTCCATATATGGTTATTTTCAATTTTTGTGTGTGTGTGTGTTCTTTAAAAAATGAAACAAAACAAAACTAAGGATACTTAATTGAAAAACTAGACATGCATTATCTCTTCCTTTTACTAGTTAGTTTGAGTGACTACAGATATTTGGAGTCCAGGTTAAAACTTGGAGGGCAACCAATTCAATTGTTTCTTACTTTGTCACATTTTATTGTGTGATCTGAGGCACCAAATTGTTTTCATATTTAATATTATTAACAAATAATCTGGATTAAAGATTGCACAGAGAGTGTAGTAATACTAGAACTTGGTCATAGACTACTTTTCTAATGAGAAACCTTTATTTAAATAACATTTAAACCCAATCTTCTGTTTTAAAGTATATCAATGCTTTGAGCATCTTGTTAAAAACTGAAATTGGTGACCTGTATAAATGGTGATGTGCCACACTTTCAACTTATTAATTGAAAAGTACCTGACATTTTTTCCACATAAATGTCAAGTTGGTAACAAAAGATAACTTGGTTAGTAGATAAATTATGTTTAATGCAAAAGAAACTCCTTTAATGGAAAAGAAGAGAAAAAGTGGTTCTGTACTTGAAGATTTTTTTTTAAAAAAACTATTTTCCTACTCTTTATTCTTATTTTTAATCTTTGGTAGATATTTTAAAGTTCCATAGTATTTAGTTTTTGTTTCAGTTCATTTATACTCTATTCCTTTGGTAATTTTTATACTGCAGGTTAGTTTAATTCTTTACAATGCCATCAGTTGTCTTTTAGAAATCATATCAAGCAATAACAATTTTCATTTTTTAATTGAGAAATAAGATATGAACAGCAACTTATTTTCAACTATATCTGTTTCAAGCATTAAAAAATATTTTGAAGAATATGGGTATTGCAGCTGTTGAATTGTTGTTTATACATTATTTCTCACACTGTGCCTAATGGATTTAATTATGGTACACACAGTCGTTTCTTTATCATCTCTTCAGATGGAGAACACTACAGACACATTGTAAGCCACCATAAGAACATATTATTAGGCTGTCTCTACTTTTAAATATTGATTTGCATTTTTCTGTTTGAGCTTCCCAATCCTGGAGCTTATTTGCAGTCCCTTGCAAATAGATTCTGTTAAACACTGGCTTTCTCTTATAGTTCACTATCGTAGTTGCTCACCTAGATCAAATACAAGAGAAAGCCAACATATCTGCACTAAAAGACCTTATTGTGACTGAACCTTCCCCACCTAGCCCCACATACCACCTTCCCCCCTTCCTGCTTGCCCCTGCCATGCTGCCACAGCTAGAGAATACCTGGTGCTCAGGCTCACCACCTCACCAAGCCCACACTGCACCTCCCCTCCCACCACTCAACTAGCTGCTGAACAGTGGGAAGTGAGCCCGTACCACTCCCTGTCTGACATCCCCGCCCATCTGGTGAGAGGCTGTGAGTGCTTCCATACCACTGGACCATCATCAGGAGGCAGACATTGCCCACTTAGTCTGCCCTCAGCCACCTTGCCAAACCAGTGTACAGTGAAGCAGGGTTGCCCTGCCTGCTGATGCCCTGCCCACCTGCATAAGCTGTTGAGAGCTATCATGCCCACAGATGAGCAGGCAGCAAAGCATGTCTGGCCTGCCCACCTAACATATCAAAGTAAAACAAAAAAGCAGGGCCAAGCAAACAAATATACGATCAATAAATAAAGAAAATAATATCTTAACGTTTTGGAGTCAGAAGACAATATCAAAACCTATAAAAAAGCAGGACAAGATGGCTCCTGCAAGTGACCAAAATAAAGAATCAGATAACCTACCAGTAGAAGAAAAGGCAGTGAACTACCTGATATAGAATTCAAAGGACAAATATTTAGGACTCTCTAAGAGATTAGAAAAGAGATCAAGGAAACAAAGACAAAACCAAGGAAAAACAGACAAAAATGGAAAACACAGGCAAAACCAACAAAAACAGCCAAAATCAAGGAAAACATAGAGAAAGCAATAGAAGAATTCAGGGAAATAATATAAGAACAAAATGTCGGAATAAAGAAACAATTAGAAATCACACAAAAACAATAACTAGAAATCCAAAAGACAACAAAATTTCAGAAATGAACAACTCAATAGAAGGTTTTAGGAGCAAATTTGAAACAATGGAAGATAGAATCAGAGAGATTGAAGACAAATCCATGAATGAAGAAGACCTAATAATTATGTGGGATACAATTGAGAGCAAAAATTTGCATGTGATCAGGGTTCCAGAACAGGGGGAGATAATACAAAGCATAGAGAGAATTGTTGAAGATTTGCTGGCAGAAAACTTCCCAAATACAATGAAAGATAAAAACTGACCATCCAAGAAGATCAATGAACCCAATTAAGGATCGATCCCAAAAGAAGTCACCAAGGCATTTCATAATCACATTTGCCAAAATCAAAGACAAAGAAAGAATCCTGAGAGCAACTCAAGAAAAACTAAAGTCGCTTACAAAGGGGAAACAATAGTACTAAACTCTGATTACTCAGCAGAAACTATGCAGGCAAGAAGGCAATGGGATGACATATATACAAAGCCTGGGAAGAAAAAAAACTGCCAACCAAGAATAAGAGATCCTGCAAAACTCTCTCTCAAATACGATAGCGAAATTAGGACATTTCTGGACAAACAGAAATTAAGGGAATTTGTAAAAAAATAAACCAAACTTACAAGAAATATAAAAGAGAGTCCTTCGATTAGATAACCAAACCCATCAGACAACAAATAGAGTCTAGGACACAGGATAGCATCAGCCAGGTACCAGCCTAATTAAAGAATTCTCAATAATAAAACAAAGTTAAAAGACTTAAAACAGGGAACCAGAGATGTCAATCTGTAAATGATGACAACGTCAAAACAATAAAAGGAGGAAAAAATGGTGTAGGTATAGAACTTTCAAATGGAGAAGAAATCAAGACAATATCAAGTCACAAAAGACTGGTTCAAACTCAGGAAGGTAAGGATAAATTTCAAGATAACCATGAAGAAAGTTAACAAACCTACTCATCAAAATAAAAAAGAAGAAAAACATAAAGACTCAGTAAACATAAAATCTATAATAACAAAAGACATGAAAAGAAAATCCAGAAACAAAAGGAACTCAGCACAGGAAATTAAGAGGAACAAAGAAAACTTCAGCACCACAAAAATAAGTACAACCATATGACAGCAATAAACTCATACCTATCAATAATCACACTGAATATAAGACAGGGAGTGACAGACTGGATATAAAAACACAATCTGTCTATATACCGTCTATTAGAGACATACCTTAAACACGAAGAGATAAGCTAAAACTCAAAGGACAGAAAAAATATATCAAGCAAACAGTAACAAAAAACAGTAGAAGTAGCAATACTAACCTCAGATAAAATAGATTTTAAGGCAAAATCAACCATAAAAGACAAGGACAGATTAAAGGAACAGTCCACCAAGAAGAAATAACCTTAATAAATATCTACACACCCAAAAACAGGGTTCCAAAATATATAAAACAAACTGTAACAGCACTGAAAAGAGAAATAGACAGTTCTACAACAAAAGTAGGAGACTTCAACACACCGCTCTTGGTAAAGGACAGACCATCTAGAAACATCCAGAACATCAACAAAGGCACAGAAGATCTAAAGGCCCAAATCAACCAAGTTACCCTCATAGACGTATACAGAACATTTCACCCAACAATATCAAAGTATACATTCGTTCCCAATGTACATGGAGCATTTCTCCAGAATAGACCACATTTTAGGCTACAAAGCAATCCTCAATGAAATCCAAAACTTAAAAATAATACAAAGCATTCTCTCTGATCACAATGCCAAAAAAATAGAAATCAATAAGAGGAAGAGCAAGGAAAAAAAAAAATCAAATATATGGAAACTGAATAACGCCTTGCTTAAAAATCACTGGGTAATAGAAGAAATCAAAGATGGAATCAAAAAAATTCCTAGAATCAAATGAGAATTAAAGCACATCATACCAGAACCTTGGAGATACAGCAAAGGCAGTGCTCAGAGGTCAGTTTATAGTAATAAAAACACACATCAAAACAGAAGACTTGACTAAATTAAAGATGTAAGCCTTATAACCTGAACAAATAGAAAGAGAACAGCAAAAGAGACCATAAGCACTGGCAGAAAGGAAATAATAAAGATTAGAGCAGAAATAACTGAAATAGAGAACAGAAAAACAATAGAAAGAATCAAGAAGAGCAAAAGTTGGTTCTTTGAAACGATCAACGCAATTGACAAACCACTGGCCAAACTGACAGAAGAGGAAGCAAATAATGTAAATAAGAAATGAGATGGGGACATTACAACACACCCAACTGAAATAGAAATAATCATAAGAGAATACTGAATATGCTCATCGAAAAACTTCAAAACACTTCACCAGAAGAGTAAAAGGAGAACTTATAGACAGGAAAAAAAATTGGCTATAATATATCCGACAAGAGCCTGATCTCTGAAATCTATAGATACTTCAACACCTCAACAACAAAAAGACAAATAATCCAATTTAAAAATAGGCAAAAGGAACACCAAGGACACAAGGTAATTATGAGACAGAAAGGGCCACATAAACCAGAGACTACATCAGCCTGAGGCCAGAAGAACTAGATGGTGCCCAGCTACAACCAATGACTGTCCTGACAGGGAACATAACAGAGAACCCCTGAGGGAGCAGGAGAGCAGTGGGATGCAGACCCCAAATTCTCATAAAATAACAGACTTAATGGTCTGACTGAGACTAGAAGGACCCTGGTAGTCATGGCCCCCAGACCTTTTCTTAGCCCAAGACAGAAACCAGTCCCAAAGCCAACTCCTCAGACAGGGATTGGACTGGACAACGGGATAGAATAAGATGCTGGTGAAGAATGAGCTTCTTGGATCAAGTAGACACTTGAGACTATGTTGGCATCTCCTGTCTGGAGATGAGAGGGCAGAGGGAGTCAGAAGCTGGGGGAATGGACATGAAAAGAGAGAGTGGAGGGAAGGAGTGTGCTATCTCATTAGGGGGAGAGCAATTAGGAGTATATAGCTGTATATAATTTTTGTATAAGAGACTGACTTGATTTGTAAACTCACTTAAAGCACAATAAAAATTAAAAATAAATAAATAAAAATAGGCAAAGGGTATGAACAGACTAGATGGTGCCCAGCTACAACCAATGACTGTCCTGACAGGGAACATAACAGAGAACCCCTGAGGGAGCAGGAGAAGACATTCAGGTAGCTAACAGACACACAAGGAAATGCTCTCGTGATCATTAGCCATTACCCTCTGCCATTGAATTGATTCTGACACATAGTGACCCTACAGGAAAGAGTGGGAAGAGTAGAAAGAGTAGAACCATAAGGTTTCCAAGGTGCAGCTGATGGGTTTGAACTGCCAGCCTTTTGGTTAGCAGCTGTAGCTCTTAACACAGATACCATCTCACCCTGTCATTTTTGGAGCTAATCAAAAAAACAGAAAAAAACAAATGTTGGAGAGATTGGAACTCTTATGCACTGCTGGTGGGGATGTAAAATTCTATAACCACTGTGGAAAACTGTATGGTGCCTCCTTAAAAAGCTAGAAGTAGAAACACCATATGATCCAGCAATCCCACTCCTAGGAACATATCCGACAGAAATAAGAGCCATCACATGAATAGACATATGCACACCCATGTTCATTTCAGCATTATTCACAATAGCAAAAAGATGGAAACAACCTAAGTGCCCATCAACAGATGAATGGATAAACAAATTACGGTACATATACACAAGGGAATACTATGCAACGATAAAGAACAATAACCAATCTGTGAAACATCTCACAACATGGATAAATCTGGAGGGCATTATGCTGAGTGAATAAGCCAATCACAAAAGGGCAAATATTGTATGAGACCACTATTATAAAAATCTAAGAAAAGGTTTACACACAGAAAAAAACAACCTTTGATTGTTATAGAGAAGAGGTAGTAGGGAGGGGAAATCACTAACTAGATGGTAGTAGACAAGTGTTAACTTTGGTGAAGGGAAAGACAACATGCAATATAGGGGAAGTCAGCACAACTTGACCAAGGCAAAGCCATAGAAGCTTCCTAGATACAGCCAAACATCTTAAGGGACTGAGTTACCAGCGCTGAGGGCTGGGAATATCTAGTTCAACTGGCATAACATAGTTCATTAAGGAAAATGTTCTATATCCTACTTTGGTGAGTATCGTCTTGCGTCTTAAAAGTTTGTGAGCAGCCATCTAAGATACATCTCTTGGTCCCATCCAGTCTGGAGCAAAGGATAATAAAGAAAACTAAAGACACAAGGAAAATATTAGCCCAAAGGACTAATGGACGACATGAACCACAGCTTCCACCAGCCTGAGACCAGAAGAAATACATGGTGCCTGGATACCACCACCAACCACTCTGACAGTGATCACAATAGAGGGTCCTGGACACCGCAGGAGAAAAATGTAGAACAAAATTCAAATTCACAAAAGAAGTCCCGGCTTACCGGTCTGATAAACTGGAGGAACCCCCAGGCTATGGCTGCTGGCCACCCTACTAACTCAGATCTGAAACCACCGCTGAAGTTCACCTTTTATCCAAAGATTAGACAGGGATATAAAGCAAAAAATGACACACCTGAGGAACAAGCTTCTTAGTTCAATCAAGTATAGGAGACCAAAAGGGCAACACCTGCCCAAAAGCAAAAATCAGAAGGCAGGAAGGGACAAGAGAACTGGATGAATGGACATGCAGACTCCAAGGTAGAAAGGGAAAGAGGGCGAGTGCTGACTCATTGTGGGGATTGCAACCAATGCCACAAAACAATTTATGTATGAATTTTTGAATGAGAAATTAATTTGTATTGTAAGCTTTCACCTAAAGCACAATAAAATTTTTCTTTAAAAATCTCAATGAAAAAAATACAGGGGAAAAAAAAAAATCAGCAAGAAGGCAGAGATGTGGGAGGATAGATACCATGCTGGTTGAAGATCAACAAGGAGCCAAGGAATAGCAGCTGAAGAGAGACATGGACCTTCGCCCAGGGCGAACAGAGGGAGTGAGAGTCTTCTCCTAAAGATGGCGCCCTGAGTTCGGATTTCTAACCTCCTAAGCCATGAGAAGAAACCCTGGTGGCGTAGTGGTTAAGTGCTACAGCTGTTAACCAAGAGGTTGGCAGTTCAAATCCACCAGGCGCTCCTTGGAAACTCTATGGGGTGGTTCTACTCTGTCCTATAGGGTAGCTATGAGTCGGAATTGACTCTACAGCAGTGGGTTTGGTTTTTTGGAAGCTGTGAGAAAATAAATTTCTGTTTGTTAAAAACAAAATGAACAATAACAACAAATAACGGAAGGGAATAATAAGCATAAAATTAGGTAAGAGTTGCTTCAAGAGTGAGAGAAGGCATGGGGCAAGAGACGGACAGAAGGATGGATACAGTATTGGTTAACTTCTAGTTTTTAAGTTGGGTGGGTGGGAATCATGGATAAAATTTTGTTTCTTAACTCACTTGTTGCATATATTCTTTCGTGTGTATGAAATAACGCCTTAAAAATAAAATTTGGAAGACAAAGGAACGTCCTTCTTCACTCATACTCACTCAACCACTCATTTATTTTCCACAGAGACTTGTTAAATGAAATATGGAACATCAGTGCAATGAAGTTTGATGCAGCTATTAAAAAAAAAAAAAAGCAAAGCAGCTCCATATGTTCTGTAATGGAATGATCACTAGGTTATATTGTTAAAAGGAAAAAAGTGTGTGTGAAATGCTACAATTTGTGTTAAAACACACACACATATACACACATGCATATATACTTGCATATATATGTATCTGCTATCTCTGGAAGGTTACCAAGAAACTGACACTCATGAATTCTTAACTGTGAGAGTAACTTATGGAAGCAGTATTTTTAGAATATTGTTTCAGCCATATGTAGGAAACGTGGCAGTGGGTGGCTGGGGGGTTGGGAGAATTGGGGGAGGGGCATTTAATAACAATACCAGGTCAGACATGGAGACCAACTAGAAAACATTACAGGAATGCAGCCGTGAGGAACAAGTGCCTGGAAAAGGGTGGTGGCAGTGGGGTTGCAAATGGCAGGGCAAATGGGAATGAAATATGAGTTTTGACACTGTAAATGATCAAATAGCTTATTTTGCCTAATTACCCCAGCCCAAACCCAACAGTCTAAAAAGTCATGCAAAACTGCATTTCTAATTTACTAAATGCAGTTTATTTTATTATCCTAAACACAAAAACAAAAAACCAGTTGCTACCGAGTTGACTCCAACTCATGGCAGTGTGTCACAGAACTGTGCTACACAGAATTTTTAACGGCTGATTTTCAGAAGGATATTACCAGGCTTTTCTTTTGAGGCACCTCTGGGTTGACTATTTATGACCTGTTAAATTCAAGGTATGGTTATGGAATGTTACAAGAGAGGTGGGCTTCAGAAGGTTTCGTGGAATCTCAGTTTGCATTAAAGCCACCAAGGGAGAATCGCTACAAAATCTGAAATTCTTCTCAATTTACTTTTTGACCTTTCATCCTGAGAAAGACTTACTTGATAACTCTTTGGCAGGATTATAAAAAAAATGATTGCCTACTAATGTGCCCTAAGTAGCAATACCAAAAATATCCTCCTAAGAAAATGTATTATTAAGGAGAAAATATAAATCATAGGATTTATTCTCTTGATATCCATAAATAAAGACACTGCTATAAACTTTTTCTGCTGCCCAATTCTGTTATGATTGAAAGTTTTGCATATTTATATATTGTATCCAGAGTTATGGCTGGTTGGTGATTTTTCTTAAATTGCTCCACCAATTATTGACATGCCCATGTTTCTACTAATTTTTGGTAGAATATACTGACATTCTAAAATAAAGTAATCCTATCCACTTTTTCTCCTTCCCTACCTCTGTCCTTCCATTCTTCAGGGCTTGTTGCTGTCATTGCTTCATGCAGCTTCTCTTTGTGGCACAATGAGGCTAGGAGCTAGTTGTGTACAGGCATCTTGATTGCAGCGTTGTATAGCGACTCTCTTACTGTCCTATTTTCATGAGCCTTGGATGGAGTTGCCACTCTCACCAGAACAAATCAGTTACTTCATGTTGGAGTACCTTAGTCTTTGAACATCTGTTGTCCTTTACGTCATTTATGGGACTCAGAGATCCACTTGAAGTTTTTTCTCTCATACCACGGGGATTTTCTAAAACTTGTGTTATTTCCTGTGGCCCAGAAATTGTTACATTTTCCTGCAAGAGGAGGGAAAAAGGATCTAAATGCTTCCTGTGATTGCATAAAGTTTTATTTTAGGAACTAAAAATCTGTGATCTTTTTCTCCTATAACACACTATTTTCCTTGCTGAAGAATGTCCAGGGAATGTTGGGTGATTTTGCTCATTTGCACCAAGAAAATGTTTCTCTTACTGACTAGAAAGTTTAAAAAAATATATATAGTCAATGACTCTCAAGTTCAAATTCCTGCTTGATATGTTTTATGAAGGGGGGAGGGCAGGAAGCCTTGCTCTAAATCTATCTCCTTGCTCTTTAAGGAGTAACTGTTGTTTGAAACAGTTAATATTACTTAGTCTCTCCCTACCACTAACCCGTCTTTATAGATATTGTACGTAAAATTAACAATAAACAGAAGTATCACAACTTTTTATTAGTTTATATGTGCATTTATGGTGAAGAGAGAAAATTTTTATTGTCTTGAGTTAGCAAGTAATTTTTTACTGTTGAATCAGAGATTTCTCGTATTCCTTTCTAGTGAAGAATTTTCATATAAATAAGGCTTTTGTGTCTCTCTAAGGCTTCTGATTAATTACAGTTTACAATGAGTTATCAAAAATATTCGTG